>NW_028277384.1:0-697846 GCF_059751315.1 Micrasema longulum | reverse complement strand
TGGTAGACGAACGCGCCAACCACTCAGTATGAGGCGGACTTCCCTCCACTCGATTTTATTTTTATCTGAGAGTAGCCACCGAGTCGAAAACATTCTTCCAGGATTCTGGTTAACTTAATCCGCCTGGAAAAAAACTCTCAGATCAGAGGCTCGAACACCACTCTACCGCAACTTAATTCCAATTTTCTAATCGTGAGTTATTTATAACACGTTGGAAATGGTCCCCAAAATTGAAATATTTGGGTAAATCATAAGAATGCAAAAATATATTTTTTGTAATAACAGAAATGCTCTTTTCAGAATTAAAAATTATTCCAATACTTACTTCTGAACTGGTAATGTTATTCCAATCAGTAACATTTAAAAGCTGCTTGGAAAATATGGAAATATTTATTTTGAAACCCGTAAATTAATTATGTTAGGTAGTTAGTAATATACATATGTTAAAGTTTTACATATTTTCTCAGTTTGCTGCATGAATACAGAAAGTACATTTTTAACATTATTTTTAACGGGAAGCCTTTTTTAAACATCTTTGATTTTTACAGCCAATGCAGTCACCTATGCATTTTTATACACATATTATATTGTGAATTAGAGTAACCAGTATAGATGTTACGCTGTTATCTTAATTTTAACAAATATCACAAGTCTACTGAATTGCGTTGTGCTCTGCAATAGTATGACGGACTCCAAATCAGAGCTCCAAGGTTCGATACTCGTTTTACAACAACCTGTTCCACATTTTCTAACACAATGGGTACGAACCCTTCAATGAAATTATTCTTTTTTTTTTAAATGCTTTTTTTAAGTAAAATATTTCAATGGTAACAGGAAATTTTTTTCCATGCAACGCGGGATAAGTTTTCTACAATAATTTAAAATATACATATTTTTAATTACTTAAAAATGAGACATTTCGTGACGCCAGCTGCGAGCCGTTTTGTATGTATTTTTTTAAACCCGAAAATTATGAATGAAAACTTGTTTTTTATACATTTAATGTAATGTTATTACTGATTTGTGAAAATACCAGTGGTCGGCAAACCACGCGTCGCGAGCTGCATGTGGCTCTGAAGAGCCTAAGAGGCTAAAGCCGTTCACATGGCCCAAGTTTCATTTTTTTATTTATTTTGTCAACGGGTCCAAAATGAAGAACTTTTTTAATTATTGCCACTGGAAGCCCAAACATGTGGCGAGGATATTGCAAATGCTGTCATTAAATGCACTGAGAAACATCATATTAAACTAATTCAATTTCAACAGATGGGCCAAAAAATATGACCGAAGTGAAAAAAGGTTTTGTTTCTATTTTGAAGGCAAAATTTGATTTTGAGGCATTGCATCATTCACCAAGAAGCGTTTTGTGCATAGACATCTCCAGAAAAAAAAAAACAATATTTTGGAATTGGTAATCAAGATCGTCAACACAATGAGGAACTTCAGCCCTACGGGAAATTGGATATAAAAAATGTTTTTTTACGCGCGGTAAAAATTAAAGCATTGAATTAGAGGTCAAAATTTCTTGGAAATGTACAAAAAATACTTTAATAAAAACAACCTACTTTACGTCACCAGTTCATATGAATTAACCAATGATAAGAGAGTTGTCGTTACACACGGAGTAGTTTCAGAAATACAAAACTTAAAAGTACCATAGCACCGATGTATCGTTATACATAAAAATGAAAAAATGTTTTTTGTTTTTGGCTTAGTTTAATAGTCTATTAACAAATAAAATAAAATTAACTACTAAACTTTCTCATTGTAGCTAAATCTCTTTGTTATCGCCAATTCAAATACTTTTTATTGTAATGGAGAGTGAATGCGCAGATCTTCTGCTGGATAAAAAATACATTGGCTTTCAAGAGGAAACGTTTTAAAACTAAAATAAATTTGGCTATCAAAAGAAATCTTGTTGCACTGCTGATCTTTGGTTTTTTTGACTAATAAGTTTACCGACCTCTATAGAGCGGTCGTATACGACCTATAAGACTGACTGAAAACGGCCCCTTAATTTATAAAGGGTCTTGTTCCCATAATTTCCATAGAAATATTTGTGAAAATCGCAAGGATGCAAATGCTTATTTTTTCAATGAGTATTCTTGTAGCAATCTGATGCATATTCTTAAAAATATATCAAACTTAAAGTACACTAAGAAGGGTAATCTGTCCACAAATATTTTATATAATAGTCATGAGATTTCAAAAAAGATTTGTGCAGTGTCACTGTTTCTTTTAAGGTGTAACGTATGTTGTACTAGTATTATATGAGGATGGAAGGTCTGGTATGAAAGGAGGAATAAGAAATAATATTGTACCTTGGGTGGTCTCCAACCACAACCTGGTAAAGGAAGTCCGTCGGGTCCTAGTGGACATGGAGCGTCTAATCCTGGTACCCCCTGATCCCCTTTGTCTCCCTTATCGCCCTTTCTTCCACGCTTTCCTAAAGGCCCCTGTGGAATATAGAAGTAAAAATACAGAATCTGCTCAAATACCATTTATTGGCAAAGTTATTATTTTGTTAATTGGGTGATTTCTATTGTGCTTGCTCACATATGAATCACCAGAAAAAATAAAGGAAATAGAAAACATTGAAATAATTCATTCAAATTAAATTGAAAAAATATGTTCTTGAGAAATTTCGATAAAAAATTGTAAAGTTATTAAAATTTTATATTAGTTCTTAAGATGTTATGAACCAACTTAACAAAGCATAAATAAATATAATTTAATCACCTTCGGGAGTTGTTTGTAACTATCAAATTGTGGATGTATTTAAGTCTTATATTTTTATCAAAAAGTAAAACACATCCATTCTAGAAAAATTACAGAAGCTAAAAATATGGTATAATAAATTCTTTGTTTTAAGATTTGATCTGAATTGTGCTCACAATAGTCAGTTTATTTTTTAAATTGCGTAGGTACTATTGCAAATAAAAAAATAAATATATTCTTTTCTAGTAGATAAATGTAAAATTTGACCGAGTTCTCGTTAAATAAAATTTTTGTATTGTGCACACTTTTATATTGAAAATAGATCAAATTGAAAATATTATAGTGCGCATAATAAAATGTATTTAACAATTTACTTAATTAATTTCAAGTGCAAATAGGTACCGTCAAACAAAATTACGTATAATATAAACCGTGTCGGCTCTGCTGAGCAGTATTATAATAGATACACACAGTATAATCTATTATAATAATGATTTTAGTCTTACAAAATCTTTCATTTAGAAAATAAAATTTTAATGAAAAATCTCCTCATTATATTTATCATTGAACAAGAATGAAAATGGATGAGTAAATAACAATTATATACTAACGGGCGGGCTAAAACATTGAGTGTACAGTAAAAAGATATGAAATTTGCATAACAAGATAAATGATTGTAATGCCAATGCACGATCATGTTTTTCCTTAATGTTACTAATCCAAATCCAAGCCATGATTATTTCAGGTCAGCCAAATGTTTAGCATGCATAGGAGATGCATGGTGTCTTATATTATGTACTTATAAGTGACTCAACGTCAGCATTAATATTTATCTTATTAACAAATCCAAATCATCAGAATATAAAATATATGTGTAAACTACAGTTTGCTTCACATTGCGTAAATTATGAAAAAAATTCTACTTGACGATTATTCTGAATTAAAATTCTTGTTTGAGATGTTGATTATTTTACATGTATTAAATTTTTATTATTTACATTTATGGTTTTTAAATTAATAATTCTGAATTAAAAATAAAAAATGTAATATACAGTGGAACATCTATATTTGATAATCGTCAAATTTTTAATGGAGAAAAAATTAATTTATGTATTTAATTATTTTTTTGCACAACAACAGACCAGGAGGCCCAATTACAGTTGTGAATTACATCACATAACACCCAGGCTTGAGATGAATCACATTTATTTTTTTGCGTTCTCACCGGAAATCGAACCCGGAACCTTCAGAACCGCCATTTTTTTGATGATATTTTTTCCCCATATTTGTTGGTATTTTCTATATTCTTTATCACTCCCACGGCCGATACTAGAACTGCAACCTCATAATTAGCATTGGATTTACTATTGGTTATGTTCTGTTTTAATTGATACCAACTATTGTGCTTAGCATAAACTTTCAGTCTCTTTCAATTCTCCCATTACGTATATTTATTGAGTACAATAAAGTTCATGTTAAAACAACATTTTTTTTCTTTTATTTACCATTTTTAGGAGTCTGAAACGAATAAATTGAATTTTAGTTATTTCTTATGAGATTTTTTTTTTATATTAGTCGTATTCTATATTCGTTAGACCCCAGGAACAGATAAGATTATAACAGAGATAGAGGTTCCATTGTATTTTTTAAATTAATAGTTTTAGGCTAAATCATTGCTGAATTTTTGTCAAATGCACAATGAGTTGCATGAAAAAAGTAAGATAAAACAACCACCCATTTTGACAAAAAGCCAACAATTATTTCACTTTAAACTATTTAAACTTAACCTTTGTGGTGAATTGACCTTAAACTAGTATTTATGATTGTATTTATTTGTTTCAGAAATTTGTCTTCTACAAGTTAATTTGTAAAAATAAAAGGTTTTATTTTTATAGTAAAATAACAATAAAAATTATTAGCTGATGGAACTACCTACATATTTGTATATTCTGCAATGAAACATTGTTCTTTTTATAGAAAATATATTAAAAATCAATTTGTTTTACTTATTTTTTAAATCTTAATGAATACTTACAGCTTCTCCTTTATAACCTTTGTCACCTTTAGGACCCTGTAATAAAAATAAAGGTTTTATTCATAGAACAAAAGATGCACAAAGGTATAAAAAACAAACACAATAAACAAGTACATAACAAATATATTTTTTTATTGCAGGGTAAAAATAATTCTAAAATATTGTTGTTAGTTTTGAAACTATTTATCATTATGGCAGATTTGAAACACTTTACAAAAACCTCATATCAGCCATATTAGCAATGGATTTTTCATTTTTATTTCTATTGAACCTATTTATTTAGAACCTAATATTTAACATGACAAATAAAACAAAATATTTCAACTGTTGAATTGGGAAAACATACAGGCCAGGAACCCTTAAGCAATGGCCCGATATTATGAAGGCACAAAACAAAAAAAGATGTCAATCTCCAAAGTGATCACGTTCAGCTGTCTGACTGCTCTTCCTATCGGCATGACCAGAAGCAGGTTGGTTCTGGAAGCCGGGAGGTAAAATTTTGTGCTAACGCCGTCCAAGATATCCACCCGGAACATTAAAAATTATATTTTCTAAAATGATTGAGTTCTCAACATAACTAAGAGGTAACTGATAAGAATCAGCCTGAAGAAATGGGTCAGCGTGAACCCATCCCTTCTAAGTTGCAAACTGCTGGTCCCCAACTGCCCATAATGAATGCAGTGGGATAGAGACACGGATAACTACCATATTCCCTTATGTAAAGATACCTCAGAATTGTTTTCTGAACCTTCTCCACCAAAATTAGATAATACTGAATTGTATTTATCAGTAGAAGATAAGAGATATTTCTTTTTGTAGTATTTTGCGTACAGCAAATATAAATGCAACACTGATTATGGCCGATACATTATTGGTATGTTCAAATGCTACAGTACCACAAAATTAATATATGTTTATCCAGTAACTATTTTGTTGTGATGAAAATAGTTGGTTTTATCACTAAAATTTAATTTAATTTAATTGCTTAAATATTTAAGAAAGTTATCTTCAAATTGATTATTGTCATGATAAAAATCTTTACTACCCATTTTTTTTCGTATTTAAAATATTTTTTAATTGTAGAGTGAACAAATTATTCAATAAAATGATTGGATTCATACCTCTTGTCCAGGAATTCCATCCGTTCCCTGAAATCATAAATTTTTAAATAGAATTTTCAACATTTGAGCTGAAAATACATACATATTTTACAAATTTACAACTCCTCGTATGAACAACAAACAATAATTTAATTTAATTATGTAGCTGAAAAATCATTAATAATCTGGAAAATTGGATTCATCTATGTGTTACTATGTTACAGACACGTTTCGTCAAAGAATGTCTAAAAACTTCTAAAAAAATTAAAAAAACCATTTTTAATGCAAATTTACAATTCTCAGTTTTTCATACTTTACCAACTAATTTCTAGGTAACTTTGAAAATATAAATGTAAAAAATATTTTACCGGTAAACCTGGATCTCCTCTTTCACCCTTAGAACCGGGCTCGCCTTGCGCTCCCTAAAAGTAGGAAATTTCAATAAAAAACACATCAGAATTGTGATTTTATAAAAGCACCATGCTCTTTAGATTAGTGTTTCAAAATTTTCATTTGTCACACCTTAAATTCCTTCAAGACACACATCGGCTTTTCAATCAATTTCATTAAGGAAGGTGATTTGCATAGTTCTAGATGCAAAACACTGTAAAATAATATTTGACTTTGATTTGATTGTTATTTATAAACAATACATCAAAATTGGATTCAAAGGTATTTTTTTGGGCGTTCAATTTTATAAGATAGCCAAAAAGGCTAATCTTTCTGCAGCTTACAATTTTATATGAAACCGCGACATTTCATACAAAGAAGATAAAGAAAACATTAAATGATTCAACTATTAAATCTTATATTATTATAATAGGTTTATATATATATTTTTTAAATAACATTACCATTCTTTATCACCTTACATAGTAATAACTCTCAACAATACTTTTGTTATTGAACATTTTAAAAACTATGAACTAATAAGTAAGGCAATGGAAGATAAATAATCAAAGCAGCCCAATAAAAACGATCAACTGGACATACGTATTTTTCCTCTCTTTCCGTTTTTAAGTTTATAATACAAAACCATTTACATGTTAAATAGTTAAAATATAATATTATACATACCTTCATTCCATCAAGTCCAGGGGGTCCCTGCGGAGAGAAAAATAAATAAGCTCCGTAGCATTTGTATGATTTAAATAGTGTATAGGAAATATTAAAAGCAATAAATACATATACCTTTCGATCGTTACTTTTTAAAACTTCAATTACTGAACTAAGCAATAATGATATTTTAGTATTTCACACATGATTGATCATTATTTATGTCATTAAAATGAAATTTTACATCAAGTTCTAAAGCACAGCCAGTTGGTAATAAGTTTGTAGAAATATTAGTTTGATTTTATATTGTTAATTTGATTTCATAACCAAAAACCACATTTTCATCTTTTATACCGGCAGTAAAAATATTGTTAATAAATAAATTTACATATTTAATAAGGGAAGATTTGATTAAAAGTCATTTGAGTCATGCAGTATATTTTTACGTGAGGATATTTTTTAACACAGTTTTTGTACATTTACTTAGTTATAGGTAATACATTAACACCTTTTGATAAGGGTTTAAATTAAAAACCTCGTGTTTTTTTGTTTTTAACTTTTTCTAACATACTTTAAGACATTTAAATGTTCTAATAGATTTATTTAAATACAGTTGTTAGCAGAAGGGACCATTTAAAATATTCACGAGTGAATAAAAATTATTCAGACTGAAATTCAAAATATTTCAAATTATCAATACTATGGTTTTATTTTCCACAATTAGATTATTTTGAGGCTCATTTAGAAGAAAGAATAAAAAATGGTGTCTTCTGCCATCTGATAGTGGGGAAATGAAGAGACATATATAAATTGTATTAAGATACGAAAGCAAACTTACGCGTGTGACATTGATGGATGTGAAAATGTATGTTTGCATGTCAAACAAAAAGAATAATGTATAATCATGATAAAATTAACATATGTGTGATTAACAATCAACATGCATTTATTTTGATACAAAGTCCAGGCGCTTTATGCATTTCATTCTCAGAATTATACTAAGCGAAAACAAACATTTACTAAGAAAATCCATGTATGTTTACAATATGCTATAAAAGTAACACATTTTAATAGTAAACTTGACAGCTGTATTTGACTAAAACATTTACAACAATGTTGTCTTTTGTAGCACATTAAAATCAACATTAAAAATATTGTTTCATGCACTAAAGAAGAAATAAAAAATAAGAAAAATCATTGTTTTGTGAGTGAATGATGTGCTTATATTTGTATTATCTTTAAAATGTATGTGAAATAAGTAACGATACAATAATAATACTCTGTATACTTTCCACACTTACAAATTAAAAGTTCATATAAAAATATACTCACAATGTATTAGGGTGTATACTCATGTTGGTTATGTATATTTTTACAATTTTTTTTATCTTCACTGCCTATATAAAACAATAATTATTAGGAATGAACTTAAAATGTATGTTATGGGATATCATAGAGGAAAATTTAGCTGCGACACAAGCATTATTGTAAGCATGGTAAAATTAATAAGAAGAATGGTGTCATAGTACCATTTTAAAATTTAAATAATCCATTTAAGACTGTAAAGCTTTCAAAAGAGTGTTTCATATGTCTTTTAATCAGATATGGGAATCAAGCAATTTTTTTATAGTTTAGAGTTCAAGATTTTTTTATTTTTTTTAAATCCCTCTAGATATCTAAACTGTATAATATTTTTTAATTATTGAGGAATATACTTTCAGAATCAAAGTTTGTTTTGAATATTTATTTTATTATTATTGTCAATAAGATAAATATTCAACACAAAATTTGGTTAACAAAATCATTTTTAGTGTAAAATGGAAAAGGAGAAAATAATGAAGTCGAGTATAACAAAAAAAGAGCATTCTGGAAAAAAAACAATATAAATAATTTAGAGCACTTTCAGTTTATTTGCACGTGCACTTGCACACATTTATTTAGAAAAATCTCATAATTAATTTTGAACATTTACAATTTACATGATATTATTACAATACATAAAATTAATTTGTTAGAAGTACCTATATATTATTTTACTTTTTCAAGATATCAAAATGAGAAACCAAAAACTCTTAAGCCTGTATTAACTTATCTGAAAACTGAATGAGAAAATGGCCCGATATCTTCTGAACAAGAAATTGGTCAGATATCTTCTGTACAAGAAACCTTGTAGCTAAAATAAAGCAATTGTTTTGGTGTATTACACATACAATGTTCTGTTTAGCGATTAGCTTGTGGGCATGCACAATCAGCAATAAATATGCATTACACGCAATATATATGCGCGCATATTCTGAATTAGAAAACGAATAATTTACTATGTGAATCTGTCATCTTAAAAAGTGTCATGGTGGCAGTTTTTCTGATTTGTATTAGTGAATCTGAGTGAAAAATTAGACCAAAATTGAGGCGCTTAGAGCCAGAGGAACTTATGCAACATTCAAAGTTTTTGGCAAAATAGCTTCCAAACATTTATGACTTTTGTTTTTTTATATACAAAGACTACGGTTAATGTTATAACTGTTTTTTTTTTTGTTGCATAAACGACAAGAAAATAAATCATGGAAACTGACTGCTCATAAAAATGTGGCGGTTATGTTTTTTTTGCATGATATTTTTGTGAAATTTCTAATTGAGCCATATTTTTTTTTTGTAAAACTCTAATTAAGCCATATATATATATACATATTTTGTTCATTTAGTTTCCAACTTTATATTAATATTGGCACTTCAGTTAATGTGGTTTAAAACTTGTGATTTAAAAAAAATTAACTACAGTAGCGCCTCAGTTATAATGTATAATATTATAAAATGTAGTATTCACATAATAAATTCCAATAATTTTGTTTACATGTCACAATATTTTTTGAGTAAAAACCTGCAGTTTTCAGATCTGTATAATAAGGGCTTTGTACACCATAAATCTTACACAGTTTACTTTTTTTATTGCAAAATACAATTATGTAAATGGATATATTTTTGCCGTGTTACTTTAGCATATCAAACATTTATTGAAATATGAATACTTATACACATTGATACAGATAAACATTGTACATTTAAGATAATTTACTTTTCACAATGATTTGAGGTATGTATTTATATTATAATATTAAGAATAGTTTATTTAAACAAGAGAGGATCTTATTATGTAGTCTCGTAATATATTTCAGGCGTCATTATGGTGTCATTGAGTATTTCACTAGGCATTATTAATTATATCTTAACAGTAAACTATGCTATAATAAGTTACTTATTACATTTACAAACAATGGATGGACAAGATTCGTTAAACAATATTATAATTAACTATACTAGAAGAATTATAATCAAATTGGATATGTAATGCTAAAAAACATTTTTAAAGTACGTCTAAATCACCAATTCTCAGAAATACCAACAAATATTTAAAACATAATGAAAAAAGGTTAACAGCGTTTTGTAGGAAAACATTTCGTAAATACAAGTGTTTTTTTTTTCTTGTAAATCAACAATGTTAGTTAAGGTACTGAAATTGTCTTAAAATAAGATTTTTTTATATTTTTTATGGCAATGTATGATGGCACTTTTGACATTTGCACATGAAGTTCCAATTAGTCCAAATTTGAAATCAAAAAGGTATATATATCAAATTGTATTGTTCTTATCTAAATCTATGATAAAAAAATAATATATACATTCAAAACCAATGAAATATTATATTTAGACAGGACATTCCGAATAACATCGTTAAAAAATGTGTCTCAAAATTTCTTAGGAAGCAAAAGGTAGGGGCACGGGGTAAAAACGTTAATCCAGTCAGAGGAGACCCAAAGAGGTACTTCAGTGGGAGGCATATCACTTTTTCTTTTGTATTCTTATTGTCTTACTGTGGTGCGGGGTGAATAGAATATGCATGATTAATAGTAAACGGTTGTTAGTCAGTATTTAACTAAACAAGTTGTAAATATAAAACCCCATTTTTATTCACCCTATCTGACAGAAAAATGTTCAATACTGAAAAATCGATAGCAAAAAAGCAAGAAAAAAAAAATTATAATCTTTAAAAAATGCCCCCATACTTTGCTGCTGGTTATAGTAAAATATATAGTGTTAATAACATCAAACTATTAATACACATAGACGAGCCCTGAGCCCTAAAAAATGATGACTTAACTCATGTCTACTACTACTACTACTACCATCACGCCATTTCCCCGTAGGGGTAGGCAGAGAGAATGGACCGCCACACACGTCTATCCTGGCATACACTCCTAGCCTCTTCCACATTCATACATCTTGTCATACATGCCCTTCGGTTCTGTCTGCTTTTGACATGACCAGACTTAAGATTTTGGTTTATCTGATCATGCCATGTCTTCCTTGGTCGTCCTCGTCTAACGTTGCCGTTCATTTTTGCCATATATACTTGTTTTACCATTCTCTCGTCGTCCATTCGTTCTACGTGACCAAACCATCTCAGAGACCCTTTCTTAATCTTATCAATTATACTTGTCTCAGATTTACACTCTCGCCTGATTTCATAATTCGTAACCCTGTCATACATTGATTTCCCACACATTCGTCTAAGAGATCGCATTTCAATTGCGTTCACTCGGCTTTCATCCTTCCTCTGCCCTCATGTCTAAATTCTCAGTAATGCCCAAAGCGTATTTAATTGTTATTTAATCGCCAGCCGGGTGTAACGTGAGCTTAAGGTTAAGAATCGTCACCAAAATGCCCGCTTGTGTCGCGAGAAAAACTTTCGGATAAACATTGTAAAAAGGTTGATGTTACTTTTCATTGGCAAGTATTTGTTTTTAGCAACAAAGCTTAAAATAATTCATATTCAGATAGAAGTATTCTTTTTTGTAAATGTCAAACTACGCCTTACTTAATTACTTGCTTACTAAAACAGATGCACTGATAGGAATGATGTTTTTTTCAAATATTATAAATTCAATTTGAGTTAATATTATTTTAGCATTCCCCAAAATCCAGTAAAAATAAAAATACATACGTAGAAATTATAAGGAATATAATGAAATTATCTGATTGGGATCCATAAAAAAATAATGCTGTTTGAAAAAATTTGAGTATGGTAGAAATCTGTTTATCCAAACTTCAGTCATCCGGATTGCCAAATATCCAAATCACTATCAAAAAATAAAAAATAAACGAGAAGTTTTTAATTTTAACTTCATTGTGCAATTCACCTTGCTGGGCATGTCTAAGTAAGTTTTTAAGGCAATTGCAATTCACTGTATTATTTTAAAAGCAATACAATCTGGTACTCATTAATCCGGATAGTTGGAGTTTTACTATATATGCGTTCTCATCGAAGGTACATTTTTGTGTCACTACTTTTTTTCAATATTTTACTTTATAGCGCATCTATGTGTATTAAATAAGCCACGGTTGATTAATATTATTGATATAATTAATAAAAATATTTAAACAAAAATAGATAAAAAATAATGATTGGTGTTCAAATATTTCTGGAGTGTCATATTAAAAGACAATTTCAGCGGAATCTATTAAATTATTTTCAATACTTCTTTCGATTAAATTAATATCCGCTTTTTGTGCAAATTGGAATAAAGAAACGTTTCAAATTTAAAAGATGCACAATATTGGTTTGACTTTAAGAGCACTATATGTGTTTAGTGATAAAGAAACTTCAGACTATAAGAACTATATTATTATAGTTGTTTACAATAACTCTTTTCATATATATATGAATTGTTTGATTTTTTAGATATTCTTTACATTTAAAGAGAACATATGATTTGAAATATTTTTATGATTTCAAATTATTTATAGAAATTCAATGTTGCCAGTTTTTAATGGAATGATGTTTTAAGATTTAATTGGATCTTTATCAATTATTTTGATCTACAGAATAATTTGATTAAAATAATGTATAAAATTATAAATGTTTAAATGTTGGTAGTTAATTATTTATTTTAATGTGTGTTTTATACAATTGGAACAATGATAAGTGATCATTATGACTAAAATACATACCTAACTAAAGATAAGATATATATATGTATGTATAAGTTTTATGAACTATAAGGTAAAGAGAAAAAATAAAAATAAGAATTTTCATGACAAAAAACAGGGTAAATATTTACATTGTGTGACATTTCTGGTTAGAAACACAAATGTCCATTGTCAAAAATTAAAACTAGCCAACTACCAATAAGAAACATAAATTATTATCTTATAAATATAACAATAAATTTATTTTTTAAAACATTGATTTACCTTTAAAAAACGCAACATTAAAATTGTAAAAAAATATAATACAACTTATCATTAATGGTTGTTACAAAAGCTTAACTATCTTAACTGCAAAAATCATCGTTTCGGTTACACAAATTCATTATAATATTATTATTTTTACTGAACAAACCAAATACTTACAAAATACAAAGTAACACAGTCAATTATTTATCCATGAAAATTTGTACACTTTGATTTGAAAATGGACACATAACTTTTATTATAAAACATATTATGATTATTATAAATAAAAACTGTTCTACTTTAAGGTCCACAAAATTGAATAAATATATATTTTTTATGTAACAAACATTAATTATATTTTAAAAAGCATTTGCGTGGTTTATACAAATGTCTGTACTTCATAGTATGAACATTATTCTTCCATATTAGTTTAAAGCAAGATGTTATTTGTGCCAGTGTGATGTTAGTGATTTTTCTGCCCGTTGCGCGTTCTCCTTACTCCTCCCTAAATTAAGGATTAGGCCATTCAAATCTTAAAACGCACAATGTACGGAAAAAAATGGGGTCTAAAAAAATTATATTTTGGAATATTTCAGGCAGAAAACAAGACATGGCAACTACAAATTAATTTTTAAATTTATCGGTATCAAAAATACAAATAAATTTCTCAAATCTTAAAGGATGAAGTACTTGAAACATTCCAGCTCTAAGCATATTTTAAAAAATGTCTGTAATTGGTTTTTTATGTGTTCAAATATGTAATAGAAAAAAAACAAATAAAAACATATTATAGCAAAACTTGGAAAACAAATTCATTCACTAAAATGATCGATATAACGGCAGCAAAAATGATCCGTCTGAAATGATGTGTTAAGGGAGTTAATCCAAAATAAAAACATGAATATGAGGACGAGTATGAAGTTAAACATTGAACATTCAGCAAACCACATGTATGATTATCTTACAAAATGTTAATATTAATCGGGTACGTTTACACCAAAAGAACACAGAAATTATGGGTATTATTTGTTCTACTGGACACGGTTGTTGGCAAGCGAATTGCTTACCATTGGGCCAGGATTTCCGAATTCACCCATTCTTCCAAGTTCCCCTCTTAAGCCCATGGGACCCTGGAAAAGTACAACATGTAGTGCATAACGATACCGCCATGCACACTGTCTACGCAGCTTGACAAGAACATAACCCGTTTCTTGTTCCTTGGTCAGCTTGTCGCTCTGTCGCTCTGACGCTTCGGAGTGTTTCTTATCACATCATACATTCATCACCTCTTCATACAGTAAGTGTTATATTGGTGAAACGATTGTATTTAAATAATAAGTGGTGTATTAAAGTGTACAGGGGATAAAGGAAGATTGAAAGAAATCTGGTTTTTTACTTGCATAATCAATCATGTAACTTTTAATTACACCATTTTATGCACTCTTTATTGTTTCTGCATTTACTTTGTGGTAAGAGATTTTTTTTGGACCAGACACAGATTCTTTTAAGACTCTTAACTTACATCGAATTTTATACATTCAGTATGACATATCAACTAATAAGTTTATATGATCTTGCTGAATACCAGACATGCGTATGTTTAAGTCACAAACGAGGTTTTATGTGGGGTCTTAAATCAAAGGGGGTATAAGTTATACATTTAATCACTGTTTTACTTATTTCTTGAATTAAAATATTAAAATAAGGAGTTTAATTTTTAAATATTTACAAATTCATCAATATTATACCACACAACTTCCGATAATGACAATAAAAGATAACTTCGCTATTTTAACAGCAATATTTGAAATAAAACACATAATATGTATCTTATAAACAGTAAATAATTATTAATATAGTGTTTTCAGATTAATTTCATATTCTTCCAACTAGTGTTAATTGACCGACTGTGAAAGTGACTGAGGCCCATGCTTTCGTTATGTATTGTAACTGTGTAATACAGAATATGAGTTAGACTTATCACCACAGGGAGAAAATAATGGGGTAATTCCGCTACGTGTGTGAAAAGTTTATGATTATGAATGAAATGACGTAATTAAACTGACATAAAAATAAATTAAATACTTACAGGTAACCCCATTGGTCCCGGGTCTCCTTTTTCGCCCTTCTCTCCCTAAAATATCAATAAATATTAGTTAGTCAACACAAGCAAAGCCATTATTGAACAATTTACAAATTAAAAACAATTGGTTAGAGTGTTGCAAATACCATTTAGAATATTATACTGGAATTATATTTACAAAGTTTTCCCGTAAGACTACTAGTTTGAACTCTAGATAAATATTAAAATATGAAACATCGTATCGATAATTTATGCCGTATTATTTGGTATTTTAATATATTATTGACATCAGTTTAAAAGTAGTATTATGAATCCATCAAAATGACTTTCAAATTAGCATCATAATACAATTGTGTATTAGTAATTACAATTTAAGAAAAAGCATCACGTTTCCCTCAGTAATCAAAAAGTTCAGTATAAAATGCACAAGGTTCGGCAGAATGATCTAACCCTTTTGACTTCTCCAACATTTGCCATTTTAGTTCCCATCATGGCGTGGAATAGTGACCATCGTGCGTTTGTAATTGAACTTATTTTTAAAAATGACAATTCGGAATTTCAAAATAGGCTGACAATGAAGAATACCTAACAGAAAAACTATTTCATTACAGACGGGGGAGTCTTTAAACACAAGCCACAGACAAATGACCAACTGAAGGATGCTATTTGTCTTGCAACCACAGCAATACTATAGACTTAAGAAGTGTAAAGTTAGAGAAAGCAGGCATTTCAATGACATCATTTTTAAAACAAAGTAATGTCAATACTAAAACAAAAAGGCAATCCTTTCCCTTCGGTAGACCATTTTGCCGGATCCTGTATTATTAACAAACGGAAGGAATAAATAGATATCTGGTCTTGTCTACAGAAAATCTCTTGTATTCAGTGATTTCATCATCATACCTTTGTCACATTTGACGGCATAGGGCACTGAATTGGTGCACTTTAGTGCATTTATGCAGCGTATATTGATCATCTGTTATGCGAAAGCAAGGTGATTAGCCTTTGGCTTCAGGTGCCAGTCCAGAAACATGAAATAGTGCCCTATTAATCAATATTTCATGTCGACCATCCCAGGAGTCAAACCCGAAACCTCGAACATGTTAGGCGAATGCGCCAACCGATACATGACAAGGCAAACGTATCTCCACCTGATTTAATAATTCAGGATTTCAACCTGAGGAAAGCCATCAAATAGAAAGCACTCGTCCAAGATTCTAGTTCTATTTCACACACAGAACAGTATTATTAATCCGTCCTGACACAGATTAAAAATTCAGTGATTTAATAGTGTGAATATATTGTGTTTAAAAGTAACATTCGTGATATATCTCAAAACTAGCCGAAACGCAGATTCATGGCACACTTTTGCATTGGCCCATCAATATCTAAGGTAGCTCAATCTGTTGTCACAACACAAAATAAGCGTATGTTTTTCCTTACCGATTCTCCTTTGCCTCCATTGCTACCTCTGTCTCCCTTAACTCCGGGAGGTCCTTGTAGTCCTGGCATTCCTATGGGTCCTGGGGGACCAGGTGGACCAATAATCTGTAAAGTTTTGCAAATCATATCACCATTTGGTTTCGTTGAAAACATTATTTGAAAAATAGTTATGATCGACTTTTTTACGTGGTTGAGAAAATATAAATATAATAAAAAAAGTAAAAATTAAAATGGCTGCTAATATATAAAATTTAATCGTTATATTCAGAAGCCCCATAGGTCACTGAAGTACTTTTAAGGGAGCACACAAAAAACTATTTACTAGAACGAGTAAAAAATTGAGACGATTGAGGGAATTTTATATACATATTTATTTATTTTTAAGTGGCCTGACTAATGGCATATGGGGTTGCTGAAAATTATAATTTAATTATTTGTAGAGGCAAAAATATGTTCCTTCATTCATTAACAATTACTAAGTAAATACCTTCATTGAATTTTTATTGTGAATGGATACAAAAAAAAAAATAACAGGCAAAAGATAGCGGGAAACTTTGAGATGGAAAAAAAAATATTGACAGATGCACAACACGATGAAATACTTTTCAGGTAGAGAAAGTAAAAAACTATTTTCACATTTTTCGTTCCACTAAAAACATAAAAACAGCGCTTACGTTGTTTAAGATCTAAAAACAGAGCTCATTGGTTCTGTTCTGGTCCCATACCATTGGTTCTGTTGGCACAAAGAACCAGACACATGCTAACAAAGGAGGGGAGAATAACATGACCGACCCTTTTCAGTGAGTGACGACAGGCCCTAGATCCCGTTAGATCGCACCTAATGGTGCATAGGGTACTGCATAGATACACCAATCGCAGAGTATCTTGATAATTTTTTGTTACATGAAGATAAGATGATCAGTCTTACGCTTCAGGTACCAGTCCAGGGACTATGAAATATACTGGTGTGAAAACATCCATTCAAATAAATATTTCATATCAACCATGCCGGGAATCGAACCCGAGACCTCTTGCTTGGTAGGTAAGTAAGTTACACCACGAGGCTGACAAAAGTAAAAAAAAAAGGCCTATAGGTTTATTGTACATAATATTCCAACATTTTTATTACAGATACAAAGATAAGACACTGCTAATTATTTTTTAGGCATTTATGAAATGTATTATGAAGAGAGTTTTTATATGAGAAACATTAATTTCTAATGAAAATATGCTTTGATCATGTTTGTAAGTACATATTATATATTTTGTATTATATTATTTTTATTTGATTATTTTGAATGATCTTCCTTTTTTTTGAATTGTTATTCATTATATCGCTATTGTATTACATGTAATTATTATTTTTCTTATGTTACTATATATGTATTTTTCTTGTTAATTATTTTAGCTTAATACAGGCACAGCCTAAAAAGCCATAATAAGTTAGTGAATTTGTAAACAAATGTAATTTGAAATGACTAAATAAATTGTTTGGCTCAAAAAAAAACATTC
The DNA here is from genome assembly GCF_059751315.1 of Micrasema longulum. Taxonomy (NCBI): domain Eukaryota; kingdom Metazoa; phylum Arthropoda; class Insecta; order Trichoptera; family Brachycentridae; genus Micrasema; species Micrasema longulum. The sequence continues at coordinate 679,668 of NW_028277384.1, read as the reverse complement.
TAAACCAAATTTTCCTGGATTAAGCTCTGTTAGAACTTTCCTTACTCTGATGACGTTGAATTCTGTTTGTGTTATACTTTATGAGTGCCGTTTCCTCTTGATTTTTCAAAGGGCATCCATCTTCTAGACCGTTCTTCAGTTTATTTTATGAGTTTGTTGTTTTATGATATCAAACATAATATTACATCAAACAAATTTATTTTATATGTACTAAAGAGAAAAATTTTGAACAAAAATTATCGCCACAAACAAGCTGTGAAGATTACCCACATTTAACTATAAACACAATCAATACGGGTTTGGAATAAAATTTATTTTAGAGAAGGTTGATTAAACCAACTGGCCTAAGAAGCATAAAAATTGAAAAAAAAATTCAGGCGTAGCCTAGTATGTAGGTGAAATAAATCAGTGAAATGAATAGAAAAATTTAAGAAGTATGGATGCTCAAACACAGGCAGAATGGTGAATGTTACATTTGGCCACTCAAACCAGCCAATGACATGTCATATGCTCTGTAAGTGCCTAGATATCCATTTTCCCTTCTCTAAAATGTTCTCCATCTCTGTTGTGATATGTTGATCGTAGGTGGTTAAAACCAGTCCTTGTCTACAAAAACTTGAACAAACTCAAAATATTTTTGATATTTACAAATGTTTAGTAAGAAAAAAAAAACAGAAGAGGAATGGGTATATGATATTATTTCTTAAAAGATAACCTATGAAATCCAATTTAAGTTTTAACATTAAAAAAACAAAAAATTAAATGTGTGTGAATAATACTTACAATTTCACCACCCATAAACTCCAAGCCGGTACTATCTCCCTGCAAATTCAACAATGGCTATAAGATTATGTGTCATTTATAATTTGTGACGAAAATGATATTTTGAAAAAAATCATAAAGAAGAAGCAGCTTGTGAAAAAAGCAGTGTATAACAAAATATTTGTGGAATTTTTGTGATACGTACGATATGTAAAAAAAAAAAATTAATGAAAGCAAAGTAAAACTGTCTGGTAAAAACTGTTATCTACGCAATATAAATTAAATGCCTTTCTGTATAAAATATCTAAAAATAAACCCTTTCAAAACTGAGTATTATTTGTGATGAATAATAACTATAAAGAATAATGCATACTTTTAAAAACGGCCTCAATGAAAGTATAGAATCTTTGTGGATGATAAAAACTGGTACTGTTTAGTTGAAATTTACTCAGTTACCGTGTAAATAGTTTTGCAAAAGGCAATTGCAAGAATTTTTTTTTATGAAAGCATTTAGTGTTTAGTATTTTGGAATAAATAGTTACCTGTCTTCTTCTAAGCTTTTTGTATTTCTGCAAATTGGAGGCGAAAGCAGGATCAGCCGGAAATCAAAACAAAATGGACGAATTAGATGAGAATGTGAATGAATAGCTACACCAACATGCAAAATATGAATACATATATATAATTCAAGGGTTTGATGTCAAATAACATTATTTACAAAAGTATAACATTATGAGGGTTGATAGATATGCTCCACCCCTGACGCGCTTCGAGTTGACTAGTCGAGCTGATGTATATGCATTATGTAGTCAAATATGCCTGCGTTTAAAGTGCCGAGCGACAATTTAAAACCTGCAATGGTTTAGTTACAACAGGCCGCTGACTACTGCACTGGGTTGGGGCTGCTGTTTTATCAGGACAAAACCCCCGCACTCAAGGCATCAAGCTGGGTTTGAATTGGTAGAACAGCCCAAATATTCACCTGATCTAGACTACCGGCTATTCAATTCAAATGTTCTACTAGGAAACTATAGAAATGTTGGAGTATAGCTGAAAAAAGTGCATACAAGTCCAGAGTGACTACATGAAAAAATAAAGTACATCGAAACAGGTCTGGGGTGGAGCATATCAATCAACCCTCATATAAGAGAGCTAACATTGAAAAAAAAATGTTATGTACAGGTAACCCCCCCCCCCCATTGATCACGACCACGGTGAGTGCGGATTTGTTATAATGTAATATTTTTCGCAATGTAGAGAAGTAAGAAAAGAAACTAAAAATAATCAAAATGAAGGAAAATGGTGGTAAAATTGTAATTGTAGGTAGGGATTTCAGATTGCCTGAGTCTACAGTGTGATCAATTGAAAAAAAGGTGAGGAAAAATTGTTTTTAAACCAAGCAATGGTTGGTTTGATCGGTTTAAATAACAATCAAACTTGAATCGCATTAAAATGATTCGCGAATCGGCTAGTACAGACATAGAATCAACTGAAAAATATCCGATAGTTCCGTGAAAAATCCCCCGTTGATGAAATTTCACTTTACGCGGCAATGTCCAGAACGTATCCCCGCAATCAATAGGGGTTATCTGTTCATTAATTTTGTATATTATGAATGCTTAAAACAGTATAATATTAATATGAAATTATATCAATAGTTAACGACATATTTATTTGAACTAACAATTTATAAGTTTTACAGGATAAAAAAAATATTATAAATAATAGTCTCAGAGTAATAATTCTCTTGAGAAGCCCTTAAGCTCTTTTGCATAGAACAAAAGTGTTCCAAATTTTTGGTTTGGTTTTTATTTTAACAACAAACGTGTAATGGACGGTTTCGGTTAGCGCTCGCAATTCTCTACCTGAGTACATACGGCCCGTTGTATTTCTGCAATCTGTAGCTAACGCCGTGGTCAATAATTGTCGAATAGTTTTTCTCCGCATGGGCGACTCTATTAGGTTATCACTCTAAGTAAACAGTACATTTATGACGTTAATCCCCTTTCCTAAATTGGTAGCTGATAGTGAAATACATTAAAAAGTGTCTGTGATCAAAATCATTGGTAAGTTTATTTTGGCTGTTAACCATCGATATGTTACTGTGAAAACATTTTTTAAAAAAATCATTTGATAATCATTAAGCCCTCAAATTGTGTCTAGTAAAAAATATTATCTAAAACTAAACAAGATGTGATAACATTTCTAAATTTTCATAAATTTAAATCAAAACTGGATCCAGAATGAATTTGACATAAACCCTATAGATGTAGAGCTCTAATGCGGTTCACCCAAGTGCATTCCTTATAAAAATCTTTGTGTAGAAATATGTAGTTGTTAAATAACTGTTATATCGCCACCAAGCCACACAAAACCACTTCATCTGGTATTATTACAAAATTAAATAATTCGCTTGGTAGTGTATCTGTGTTTAAAACCACTTTCGTGGTACATAATAGCTTGTGTATAACATATATTTCTAAATTTAGCCAAAAAAATTACAAACTTTTGCAAGGACACCACAGAATTCATTTTTGATCTCTTAAGGTACTGACCGATTCTCCTTTCTCTCCCTTTTCTCCCCTTCCAGGATATCCTGGTGGTCCAGGTAAGCCCGGTGGTCCCATAAGTCCAGGAGGCCCAATATCGCCGTATTCACCCTTCTCTCCCTTGGATCCGTATGATCCCTTGAAATAAAAACCACCACGGTAAATTCTTCAGAATTTGCAATACACTTTTCATAGGAAAATTCTAAATACATAATATTTATTTATATAGAGGTTGTTAAGTGACTGATGCATCACTTTAGCCGTAATTGAGTTAGACATACCACTTTTCTCAAAAATTTAAACTGAATCATATAAGCCAACAGCCGTGGATATTGGATGTACATTTTAGAGTTTCTATCAAAAACCCTGTTGTTCACTCAATCGATGGATTTATATCACACAAAATTTACTTATTTTAATGAATTGTTGATTTACATTAAATTATGTCATCGGTATTTATCATACATAGTTCTAATAGTTCTGCATAACACCTGTCTAACCTAAGTATATTGTTTTCAAATCAATTAAAAATTTAAAAAGTTATGCTCATTATTCATTTAAAAATCTTAAATTGACTCTCCTGAAAAATTAACTTTATGGAGCATCCGTCATTTAGCCTTTTTTATTTTAACTTACGAATTTTGTTTTGATTTCTTCAAATGAAATTCTGTTTCAAAGTGATCTAAAAATACTTAATATTTTTTTCTTTTTTTAAATAAATGCTAGAAGGTTTTCAATAATACCGAAGAAGTTTCTTCGTTACCTGTGCATGAGGGAGTATGGATCTTCCCATTGTAAGACCCATTTTTGTTCATTTTAGGTACGCTTGGTATCACAAGTGTGGGGGGGTAGAAGAAGCATTAATCTTTTAATAACTAGGCAACACAGACCATTTGTTCTTCCTGAGGCAGGACCAATTTGACGTTGATGATGCCTGTGAGGAGGATGAGTGGTCTGTTGAACAGTCTACCAAGAGAGGTGGATCTTTTCCATGCTAGGATTACCAGTTTACGACTCATCTCTAACTATTTATTGTAATGTGTATTGCCAATTTAGTTGTCTTTGATTTTTAATTTTTTATGGACTACATGCTTATGCCCACGTCTGCATCTGTAAATTTTCTATAACATGCAATTTTTTACATGTTTTAAACTTGTATGAACATTGTAAGTGGCAAGTGCGCTGTAATTTTCATGGTAATATCGAATAAATAAATGATTTTTAGCAAACAGACTAGTATTTTTACCGTCGATTTGTATTAAGAAACTACATAAATACTAACAGGCTGTCCTGGAGGTCCTTGAGGTCCAGGCTCCCCATTGAATCCATTTGTTCCAGCAACTCCCATCATACCGCTCTCTCCTTTCTCTCCTGTAAAATTGGTAAACTCAAAATTAAACAAAGTGACCAGTAATACATATACAAGTGGCAATACTAATTATAATTTCTGTAAAAAAAATAACACTCATTGTAGTAATATTTTTTTATAAAGGGATAGGATTGTATGAAAAAATATCTAAATTACTTAACATGCAAAATCTAAGTAAATAATAAAAACAAAAAAAAACAACAATATACGAATGAAAGTTCTTTCAAATATTACTAATTCTCTAATAAACTAATTATTGTAAATTAAAAAGATTTAAAATGCATATATATTACCAGTTGCTGCAATACTCAAATACTCGGAGTAATAATTCTCAAAAGAAGCCCTTAAGCTCTATTGCATAGAACAAAAGCGTTCCAAATTTTTGGTTTGTTTTTTTTTTTAAAGAAATATTTGCGTTCTTATAATTTACCCAAATATTGCAATTTTGGTGGGCATTTTCAACGAATTGTAAATAACTCACTATTAAAAAATGGAAATCAAGTTGGGGTAGAGTGAGGTTCGAACCTCGGACCTCTGATCCGTGAGTCTGCAACACTGGCCACGGGACCACAACCCGAATCACTTTAGTTTAACAACAAACGTGTAATGGACGGTTTCGGTTAGCTCTTGCGGTTCTCAACACAAGTATCTATAGCCCGTTGTATTGCTGTAATCTGTAGCTAACTTCATGGTCAACAATCACAGAACGGTGTTCTCCAAATGGGTGACTCTATTAGATTATTACTCTAAGCTGCAATACTCTATCAGTGCCCAATACTTGTGTTTGGCATCTTTTTTAATAAGTCACAAGACTGTGTTTTTTTATAAAATCTATCTAGATATACAGGGTGTTCTTTAAACCCTGTCACATCCGAAACCACAATGATCAGTATGGGCAAGAAGACATATTAGCATATTTTAAAAAATATTGAAAACCAAAAAAATTTTTAATATAAAATATTTAAAAAAACAAATGGTTGCTTACTTCTGCAAGGGAGAAGTGAGGGGAGCGCGGCGCAGTGTCAGACTCGGCCCTTCCCCCACCTCGTTCCTCCCCTGCAGAAGTAAGCAACCATTTGCTTTTTTTGATATTTTATTTTTAAAATTTTTATTCGTTCTAAAGAAATATTTTAATGTGCTAATATATATTCTTGCTCATACTGATCATCGTGGTTTCGGACGTGACAGGGTTTAAAGAGCACCCTGTATAATTATCGAAATCATTCAAATAAATTTAACAGTAGGGTCAATAATATACGATGTTTGATTGTTATGTTCCACCCCTGACCTGCTTCGAGTTGACCAGTCAAGCAAATGTGTATGCATTATGTAACCTAATATGTAAAACCTATGTGTAAAGTACCGACTATCAAATTGTTAACTGCAACGGTTTAGTTACAACAGGCCGCTCACCACTGTGCTAGGAAAGGGGTGCTGTTTCATCAGAACAATGCTCCAGCACACAAGGTGTAGTGTCAATGGCTGCGGTTCACTAAACTGAGTTTGAATTGGTTAAACAGCCCCCATATGCACCTAATCTAGCCCCCCAGTGACAACCGCCTATTCCCAAAATTGGAGGAACATTAGGATGAAATAAATTTTTAGACAACGGTGAAGTCATGTCCTGTGTAAATAAGTGGTTGGCGGAGGGTGGATAAATGTTCTACTACGAAGCTATAGAAACTTTGGAGCATTGCTGGAAGAAGTTCATACAAGTTCAGGGGGACTACGTCAAAATATATAGTACAAAAACGTTCTCATCTACTTCAAAATAGGTCAGGGGTAGAGCATATCAATCAACCCTCATAGATAATTTTTATTGCCTATAATATGTGCTTTAACTGCAAGACATGTGATGTCATATAATGTACAACATAGCACTTGAGTTAATTCATTGATTTGAGATTTCTTTTTATTTTAATAGCATTTTTGAATTCCAAATAATTAATGAAACTGCATTAATTTTTATCCAATAAATTTAATCACAGCTTACCCATTTTGTTCCGGGCACCACATCCGAGAACTTAAATCTCTTTGGCGGTGCCCACATACAAGGAAAAATAGCTTGTTGTCAAACGAAAAAAGCAGCTCCCTATAATCTGGTAGTCTTGGTATCTTTATGCCGAGAAAGGGTAGTACAGAAGTAGAAAAAATGTACTTCATTGGATGTAGGGAAAGATGGAAGTGAATTCTTCACTGAATTGAGATGAAAAATTTCATCACAAATTCGGGTTTTGGTCCTGTGGCTAGTGTCTTGGACTCGTGGATCAAAGGTCCATGATTCGAATCTCACTACCCCAACTTGATTCCCATTTTCTAATGGTGAGTTATTTACAATTCATGTAAGTAAATCACGAGAACGCAAATATTTATTTTAAAAAATAAAAAGAAGTGCTTACAATGTTGGAATTTTAATTTTTTTCAAAAGAAATAACCCGCTAAACCTATATTTTAGAGGCTTGTCAGCGGGTGGAGAAGAGGGGATATGAAATGAAGTTATCAAAATGACACCACAACATCCAGACCAATTAAAAAAAATATTTTTTTGCAACTGGAGGGAATCGAACCCCAGAGGTTAGTTTCATAGTTGGCCATCTAACCAACTGTGCCACAGTGCCTGTGATTAATAATTACATCTGCCTCTTGGTATAATGGCTAGCGCATCTATCTACCAAACACATGAGGTCCCGGGTTAAATTTCTGACAAGGAAACATGAAATATTGATTTTAAAAGTATCAAATCAGTGCCTTATGCTTCATTGAATTCGAATATGAATAAGATGGAGAGAAAAATTACTATTTGAAGTTGCTAATATTAAAATGTCTGTTTTAGTGTTAACTCACCTTGGATCGAAGTGTAGAACTTTCCTGATTAGTTAGTGTCCGGAGTTATTTTGTTAGAAGTGCTTCTCATTTTTGCTGTGATTGTTAAAAGGCCGGTGCTTTCTATCCACAACTATGTATGTTAACACTATTCGCAACTTAGTTATGTGGTTAGACAAATAAATAAAGCTAAAATAAATATAAATAATAAAATACAAACACCATAAATTATGATAACAAATAAAAATGACTTAGTATCAATACACTAATGGTTATTACAGTAGTTTTACAAACATTTTCACTTGGTACATAGGTATACGAGTACTACAAAAATAATTATAAGATTTTACTAACTTTATGTTTTTTACAAGACGCTCAGAGTTTAAAACATGCTAAATATAATTTAAATATATAAAATAATGCACACATGCTAAATCAGTCTAATACCCGTATGCAGAGACAAAACTTAAGGTAAGGAAAGTACATTCTAATTTCAAATGCAGAGAATAACCCGAAGGTGAAGACAATAGAATGTACTTTCCTCACCTTAAGGTTTGTCTCTGCATACGGGTATAACAGGCAAGTAGGAAACTAAATATTATATGTATGGGTAGAAATATATAGGTAAGTAATTAACATAAATAGAATTGAAGACATGCAACAAAGAGAATCTGAGCAACATAATGATGCTATATTTTTGTGATTGTGAACTTTATGATAACAATCTTATATTTTAGCTTAATTTGTGTTTAGAATAATATTTTGTATGTGAAACATTAAATCAATTGTGTTTTCTCTCGTATAATTTAAAATATTGTTCAGATCTCTTTATATTGTCATAGTCAATAGTTCAGATTAGAATTTCGGTTCGATATTTGCCGCCTTTGGAAAAACACATCATACAGTAACATAATACGAAAATGATAGATGTCTATGCTTTGTACAGATGATTTGAAGAGTTCTCGATGGTCGATCAGCAATCCATATTTATAACCGGACATTCACTGCTGAAGGAAAGAGTATTCCGGGGTAGATTGTATCATTCAACATTCCGTGGGTGGGGCTATACGTTACCCTTTTGCCTCGCTTTCCCCTAGCCCCCTTTTCCCCTGCAGTGCCCGCTGGACCAGTTGGTCCTGATTCTCCCTTTTCGCCTCGTAATCCATCAGGCCCTGAATTTTATATTTTAGGGACTAATTTCTTAAGGAACTCAAAAATGAAAATACAACCTTTGGAACAATACAATGAGTTTAAAGAGAGGCTCAAGAAAGCCAACATCTCGTGAACCTAAAGATTTACATGTTTTTGTTTGAACATTTTTTTAATGTTAAAAGTGTCATTCTAGTCAGCGGTTTTTTTTTTACAATTGAATTAATAATACAATACTAATTCTTGATTAGAAATATTATAACTTTTTATGAATAATTCAGATTTCAAAATCACAAATGATTAAAATAATTTTGCTTCCGTGATATTTTGCTATAATATTTTCTTATTGCACAAAACTCATTTAATAGCTTATCAGGCTTTTAAAACATTTTGAAAATCTTTTTTTTTTAAATGTTATGATAATCAAACATTCTACATCATGCCCCTCATAGATTTTCCTCACTAAAAATATTTTTATTTATAAGATTTTGTTAAAGTTAGATTATAAAAATAATGTTGTTACTATATAAAATAATTATTAATGGCCGGAATAGCATTAATTTAGAAAGTAGCTTGTTAAAATTTTAAGCAAGTGAATTAGCATTTGTTAATTTAGATCGTTGCCTTCTATGTCGAGTATTTAAATGAAAATTATTTTAGGCAAGAGCGGAATATCAAAGGACATTTTACCTGGGGGTCCCGGGGGCCCTGGTGGTCCTTCAATTATCCCTGTTGGGAATTGGTCTCCCTTCAAGGTTGTTGTAAGTCCTCTTTCTCCTTTGTCACCCTTGTCACCCTGAAAATATACAAATTAAAATATGAATTAATGTTGTCTTTTAAATATTTTGAGCGTTGTTAACATTGGGTTAGTTGTTAAGTAAACATATTAACCATTTAAAAAAAAAATTGATTACATCACTCAATACATATTTTCAATTTTGGTAGAGATGTAATTTTAAAACTAATGGAGGTTGTTCTTGATTGAATTATTATTGACCAGTGACTCCCATTTGTTTGTAGTCGATATCATCTGACTGGTGGAGACTAACACTGTATACAAACTAAAGCAGGAGTTGAGAGAAATGAATTTGAAACTATTTGAACTAATTTAAATAAAGTTAATTTAGGATTGAATCACTATTTAAAACAATCATACACCCCTTACACATACATAAATAGTAGGCATTTTTTAGTTTCTCAATTAAGCATTCTGTCAAAATAAATTCTCATTCAAAATGTACTCAAAAGCCTGTTGAACACTGGAATGGAAGGTCTGTTGATGTCTGTCAATAGTCGGACTTCTCTTGAATGAGTTTTCTGTGGTTTCCTCTTCAATTAGCAAATCCGTAAAACTTTCTTAACAAGGCCGCAGCCGACTATCCCGCAGATTCTCACACAATAGTTAGAGCAGTTAGATAGAACATACCTTTTGCAACAAGCACAAAATTACTTAAAATATATTTAATATTAGTCCATCACCTAAGAAAAGTACTGCTACTTATAATAATTGGTATGATTTGACATTATACATTATCATTCAGAATACAACTGTATAAAGGAAATGTTGGTTTACAAAGTTTTGCTTTTTTTATTTAATTTATTTTTTTTATTTTAAATCTTGAAGTATGGCACACTTAACCACATTATTTTGTGTGCTTAAAAATAATACATAGTTAATTTATAAATAGTTAAACACATTTGTCTTGACCTTTAAATCAAATTTTGTTTTTTTTTCTTCATAAATGTTTTTTCCCATAATCATATTAAGTCATTTAAAGAACTAAAAGGAACAGTCAAGCAGAAAACCAGATTTTTCTTTTTAAAAGGAAAGAACGGTTGACTGTACAGAGCTGCTTGGTTTAATAACAATACATGTGCCAGCTAGGATTTGTAGACGGTACCACCTGTTTCATGTACCAATAAGTAAAACATCGTATGTTAAAAATGCTTTTTTTCGAAGGACTTTTTCAATGTACAATACAAAATTTAAAAATATAGATTACACAAACATCACTCTGTCAGATTTAAAATTTACACTAAAAATGTATTATGTAACTTAGTAGACATTATAATAATAAATATGTACATCTCCCCTCCCCTCCTTATCCCCTCTTCAAGCATTTTTGTCCTTATCCTGCCCAATTTACAGTAACTTAATGTTCTTAAAATAAATATTTTAAAAACCTTTGATTATTGAGTACATGAAAATAACATTTTTATATGTATAAATTGTATGTATTTATTTGATATGTAATATATTTTCTTTACTAACTTTGTATACTATGTAGAAATCTGTTATTAGTTCTGAGTTTATACACTATATCCGTTTGTTTACTAAAAATATGTATGTAGAACTGTTGATTTCCCAAATAAAATAAAATAAATAAATAAAACCTATAAATTCCCAGGGTAATTACCAAGTAATTTCAAAATCATTTTTTATCCTCCATGAATGCTACAAATAGACAAGTCATGCATTAAAATCATCAAAAATGTTCATATTGAAGTTACCTAGTTGTAGTAATTACCCCACGAATTAATAAGAGCTTTCTTCATTTAAAATTATATTTATGATGCATTATTTTCCAACTAAAAAAAAAACTAAGGTAATCTTAATATTTGCAGATGTTTTAAATTGTCGAGTTATTATTGTAAGGTCAACAATGGAGAGTTACAAATTGCTTGATACATAATAAGTCAGTATTATAGTACTCAATCGAAATATTTATTTTGTACGGTATTAATTATTTGTAACTATATGTAGAACAAAACATAACAATAAAGTATAAACACAGTAAAATAAGTAAAGAGAAAACAGTCCCATTTATTGTCATTGAGATGTTTGAACCTCCTGTAAGGCCAAAATAAACAAGAGAAAAATCTGTATTTCTTTGTTTTCTTTACAGTAAAAAAATAATGGATAATATTTTAATTTTAAAAAAGGAATATTGCATCAATAATATTGTATTAAAACCTATCTGTATTTTACAGATTAAAACAGAGATTATATAGAATTCAAATAGGAACAGTTGATATGTAGGTGACCGGCGATTCCTAACCAAAAACCTTGGCAGTGCATTTCTTTACATTTTGTCAACTTATAATGTGATATAGATACTTACTACAATTCAATCAATCATTTTTAGATGGAGATTTGCAATAATGCACAGTTTAAAAGTATTAATAAGCATATTAATTTAAGTTTTTTTTTCATATTTCTAATACTTATCTTATGGTGAACTTACATACTCCTATATCACAATAATATGTCTACCAATTAAATAAATGCAATTGACATGGATTTTTACAAGGGCACTGCATTGATACACCAAACTCAGTGTATCTTGATAATGTGTTACACGGAAGGTAAGGTTATCAGTCTAACACTTCAGGTGCCAGTCCAGGAACAATGAAATATTGCGGTGTAGAGCCACCATTTATTTATTTATTTTATTTTATTTATTTGGATAACCAACAGCTATAATTATCACATATTTATATAACAAAACAAATAACAAATAAGCCAATTACAGGTTTTCACAAGTAGCATCACAGTAAGTTAAAAAAGATTCTCGAACATAAAATGAATAGTAATTAAATGTAAATTTAAAAGAAAAGAAAAAAATACTACGAGTTATTTCGAAAGCAAACGCCGCACGTTATTAACTCTTAAAAGACTGTGCTGAATAATCCCTTTGCAGCCGGTGGTGTAACACAATGTGACCACAAGCATAAGTCGAGATATTTTGAAATGTAAGCTAAAATACCAAATTATTTACAATGGTATGTGTTAAAAATGATATTTATTCAAAGATGTTACATAAAAAATATAAAATTAAAGCATATTTATGCAAAATAAAGTGAGAAATTGTGTTCATTCCTTTTAAAATCCCGCCAGCAAGCGCTACCGCCCGCGTCTGGTTGTCGACTGAATTCCGAATTACACTTACAACTGAATTTAGCGGAAATAGATCAACCGGGAGACTAGAAAGTATGCTATGCTAATACAACTCTTATTTGAATGCAAAAAAGAATATCATTTTTTTATTGCAAATAAATACTAGATTTTATTAGAATAAATAAAAACGCTGTTAAAACATATTCTTAGAATAATGTTGAAATAAAACCTAAAAAAATAGCAAAAAAAACTTGTAAGAAATAAAATAATAGTACGTAATACGTGATATAATCAAATCATAATTAAACATACACAAAAATGACAACGTAAACACGTTTTTTAAAACTAGTTACGAACAAATTTTTTGAACACTTTAAATGAAATAACTTTGCACACTTCCTTTGGTACACTTCCACTTATTTGTTTGACCAATTAGCGCTTTCATCCTCTAATGGACATCTTCAGACTGGCGAATATTATACAATGTAAGGATGATTTATAGAAATCAAAATATTATCTTAAGTGTGGAAATGAGTGGAAGTGTACCAAGTATTTTTGATTAATAACTTATATGTAAATGTATATAAATATTACATCATTACAATGAAATTCCATCAAGAATTGTCAAAAAATAATTTAAATCAGATAAACTGTGAATAAATTGTAGAAACATTTCGGGAACACGGTGTGTTAAATACAGCGTCAGGTCAGTTTACTACAAAAAACTTCACGCGACTGATGTGTTCTCTGTCCCACAAGTGGTATAATTCTGTATCGTGCTCTTTCGGTATTGTTTTCTCGGTCACTCAAGCTCCGCCCCTAACAAATAGTGTCCTTGTCGGTCTTCTGATATGGTATATTCTCGTACTCTTTCTTATACAATTTAATAAACTACTTATAATACTGGCATCTCTTTCGTTTGTTTTAATTTATTTTACAAAATGAAGAAATTGTTTTTTATAGAAAAAGCCCGTGCATTTTTTATAAAAATGTTTCCTTATTTTGGTGTAAAAAAGTCCATATAAGGATTACAAAAAATATGAGTTGGTTATTTAAAAAAATAAGAGAGTTATTAAATGTTTTTTACCCGAGGTAGACATCCGTTACCGCATAGCCACACATGAGTTAAGATTATTTTCAAATAAATCTATGTTAAATGATTTATTAATTACATTAAAATTATTAAAAGTTCGCCATAAATATGAATTTTGCCTATAATTAGATGAAACAAGAGGTATGTGAAGAAGAGGGTTATTTCTTAAAACTTTGGAAGGAACATTGATAGAAAGTTTGCAAAGTAGTTCAGGACAGTCAATTGAACCAGAGGCAATTTTAAGTAAATAAATTATGTCCGCTATTTCGCGACGTTTTTGCAGAGGCAGTAGGTGATGTTTTTTACATATATGAATATACTGGTCAGATTTAAACTCAAATTTCAACCGGAAACACATGAACTTTACGAATTTTTTTTGAATATTTTCAATGCGTGATATCTGCACATTGTACATAGGATTCCATATTTGTGATGCATATTCTAAGTTAAACCTATATTTCACCTCCACCCTGACAGGGATCAAACCTAGGACACCAAGCGTGATAGGCTGGTGCGTCAACCTCTACACTACGAGGCGGACTTATCTCCACTCAATTTACCTTTTCAGGATATTTACCCTGCGTAGCCATCAAGTCGAAAACACTTTGTCTATAATGTTTTGGTTCTGCTTCACACACAGAACTGTATTCTACATATTCTTGTAAATTATTAAAGGGGTTGTAGACTAATAAAAAGGATATATAAAAATTTAAAAAAACATAATTTTGTTTGTTACAACAGAGGTTTAAGCATCTCAACAACTCAAGGGATTCAGTAAATAAAATTCCCAACTAAATAACCGAGGTTTTCTTCTGCTACAATCATATAACAAAGACCCTTAAACCACTTTAAAACAGGCACAATAATACATGTAAACTTATCACCATAGAATAATAATTTAGAAGTGAAATTGATCCAGGAAATAATATAGATACCGCAACCAGGCTGAAGAATTATTATTTGATACTGTAAAGAGGTTTGATTAATTATTCTGTTCTTGGTTCTTACAGGTCTTCCTGGCAGTCCTGGATATCCCAATCTTCCCGTAGAACCCATCGGTCCTCGTAATCCAGAAGTTCCTGGTAAACCAGGCATTCCCTGAAAATATTATCATGCCGATGCTGACATCAAAGATTTAAGCGCCTATTGCATCTGTAGATTGTATCAATAATTGGACGTACATTTTACACGAAATAACTTTTTAAAAACCGAGGCTAAAATATCTGTATTGCATTTACCCATTTTGAAAACCCGCCACCACATAAAAGAGCAATAAAACAAATTTTGAGTGAATGGTCGCTGATTTTTAATGAAATATTTTTATACATTTCTGACATTTGGTTCGATTGGCGGCAAAACGTCCCATTCAAAATAGAAACTGATATTACTAAGAAGTTATAAGTAATTAGTACTAATAACTAAAAAACTATGATATAGTTTTAAAATATTTCACACAGGTGACGTTAGTATGCACTCAAAACTCAAAACACCTGAAGTCAAAATAAGTCAAATCGGCGGCATTAATAAATTATAATTAGTAGTTATTATTTATTGCTCTTGAGTATTAAAAATAAATAAATCAGCTATCTTTTCTTACGATAAGGCCGGGCATCCCCATTCCTCCCTTCATTCCGTTTCTTCCTGTCGGCCCCTAGTAGAATAATCAAAATTATTACTTTTTTCAGCAGGATATACTAAGTTTTTATGCGTACCTACCTACTTATTACGTATATCATACGATGTATGCGACTTTTTAGTAGACATAAATACATGGGTATACTAAAAAAACAATAAGCGACAATGACAGACACTAATGCGTTTAAATGTTTAAATCAGATATTAGGAAGTTCAAATTTCCTAACCTGATTTTATGCCGCAAACGTCACTAAAACTTTGTCAAGGTATAATAAGAAATGTTCCGAATTTGAATTATTTCCATAACCATATTATTATATAAATTAATAATAATAAAGCAGTTCTTACGTATTGAAAATGAAGGTAAATTGATAAACACCCGTGTCCGTGTGTATACAAAAAATATTATAAATTACAATAAAAAAAACTTAATAAAAATGGCAGGTCGTTTTTTTTTTTGTTGACAAATTACCGGATTCGTAGCTCTTGCGATAGTGACATAGTTAAACCGTAATGTCTATTTAAGGTGGGTATTTTTATTTAAACATTATGTAGTATGAAATCATACAAAATTAATAAAAATTAAAATACAACACGTAACATTTTTATTTATGTAATATCCTTTATTTTTATTATCCTTTTTTGGTGTTTTCTCACCTTGAGTCTTTCCAACCCGAAACTCCGAAAGTCTGTGATCCTTGTAGCCGCCTTTCATCCCAGTCCCTGGACCCTTCTCTCCCCAATAAATGATAATACTAGTATAACATAGTGATCTCACCTTGGGTCCCACCGGCCCCGCAACTCCCGTGGGTCCTACAGGACCCGGTGGCCCTTGTAGCCCCCTCTCTCCCCTGGTTCCTGGGTCCCCGGGGGTCCCGGACCTGCCTTCGCCACCAGGAAGCCCTTCAGGACCCGGGTTACCGGGGGGTCCCGGTGGACCTGGCTCTCCAGGCTCACCCTAAAGTATAATTATATTAAATAAAAAATACAGTTATTCAGGGCATTAACAACATTTTATTTTGGGGGCTTTTCCAAGTAGGTAGTCAAAATTAAACGTGTTTAGTAGATCGGGATACGAACCAAAGGCTTCTGATTCGTCCTTAGTCGGTGAAGTTATCACAATCCCATCGACCGATTGATAACTAATCCCCCTATAGATAAACTTTATTGTTAAAACTAAAAAAGTTCTCATTGTTTTTGGTGTTACTAAATTTGAATTGCAATTTCTTATTTGCATGGCTTGCTAAATGAAATATTTATATATATATATATATATATATATATATATATATATATATAATAGCAAATGAGAAAATTAATCAATATGAAATAAGGAACTTCAGTCCTACGGGAAATTGAATACAACCAATGTTTTCTTCCGTGCGCAAAAATTAGAGTATTAAATTGTACGGCAAAGTTTCTTGAAAATGTGCGAATTTTTTTTTTTTTTAAATAAAAACGAACTTCTTTGAACGACGTCACTGGTTCATATGAATCAACCAATGATAAAAGAGCTGTGAAAGATATTCAGGTTGCTTATCGTAAGCGGACAAATCGGCAGAACTGACAGAGAATAAGCGGAAGACGTCACACGCGCAGTTATTTCAGAAATACAAAACTTTAAAAAGCATAGTGCTGATAATACGATATTCAAATATTAAAAAAAATTTACTTCGTTCAATTGTCTTTTAACAAATAATATTTTTTTTTTTAAATCACTGAACACCTCATCAGTTATTCAAAAGCTCGATACGAAATGCTCGATTTGGGATTACCGAGAAATTAAAATTAAGATACGTTACGAATGATGAAAAATATGGTTTCGATTTAGTTACCTAAAATTATATTTTAGTGCACAATTAACGATTTTGTTCTTATTATTTTTCTATTTCTTTATAAATAAAGTATCAAATACCTGATCACACAAAAAAGAATGAGATCTGTCGTATTACCGGTAGTAAGTTAAAATACCCAGATCTTAAAATATTTATTAAAAAGGGCATATCCGACACTTTTGTTAAGAAACACTATTTTCACCTAAAAAAAAATAATTAAAAATATTTACGATAACACGATAGATCTCATTATTATAAATAACGAAAAATAAGATAAAGTAATTCTTTATCCAATAAAATATAATGTTGGGCAACTGAAGCGAAATCATGGGAAAATAGCAAAAAAAATACCTCGAAAACGGTTAACATTTTACTGAACACGATTAACCTTTATTTTTCAGGTCTAAGGGTGGTTCTACCACATCATTTTTTTACCTAGAGTATTCATCTACCCTGTATAAAACATTTATGTTTGTATTTGAATATTCTCAATGGAAGTTTAATATAATTTATTATAAAAACAAAAGACGAGTGATTCTTTAATCCACAAATTTGGAATGATCCTTATGACAAAAATAAGTTAATTTAATTTACTCTCATATACCTAATTTTGAATTTTCTATCCTTACCTTCTATTTGTATAAATTCATTGCATTTCTTAATAAATATACTAGTCTCGAAGAAGTCGCGAAAGCGATGAAACTGGTATATTTCAAATTTGTGGATAATATCACTCGTCTTTTATTTCTAATAATAAATTACTCTGTATAAGTTTAGTACACTAAATATATTCGATAAATTGGATAATATTGACATTCGATTGACCGTGAGAGCTTACCGAATTCGCTAATGCTATCAGTGCTCACGATTTAATTTAATTATCCAATATGGCTTCCATTTATGGACATAGTCGTTGAAATGTCGATAAAGATTCCTGTAAATGCTGTATTAAATGCTTAATAGTTACATAATACATTACATTATAACGAATCGATGAAAGAATTACATGTTGAAATTCGTTTTAATTTAATAAAAGAGTATGCCTCAAAAAATCCCGTACAATCAAATTTCAAAAAAATAATCGAAATAATAATTAACTATCCAGCATAAGGAACGCAATTCTTTATTGATATGCAATAATACATAATTTATTTATCTTTTTTTAGTTGTAATTACAAAAATACATACCTTTTTCTTTACTGATACGTTTTGTAGCGACAATCTGCGATTGTATTGAAAAAAATCGGAATAACCCGCTAAGCCTTTTTAGAGGCTTGTCATTGGGCGGGAAAAAATGATATATAAGTAAATTATAAAAATATTCAACACCCAGCCCAATTCAGAAAAAAATATTTCTTGGATTTTTTTCTTGCAACTGGCGGGAATCAAACCCGCGACTCTAGTTTAACAGATTTTAATTTTCCGTCTAACATCATACACGAATAAATAGTATTATATCTTATTCTGGTAAAAAATGTATATTTGTAGTAAATATAACATATACCTACTAGGACAAACAATGAACAGCGAGTGTTACAAAATCAAGATATGCATTTTATTCTCACCTCTCTTGAAAAATAATTTACACATTTACACTTGAAGCATTTCAAATTTTTGTCGAATCTATGGTCAAATATTTACCTTTTGATGTTATTTATGCAAGACCGTTGATTTGAATTTTATACTGCAATGGCATACAGATTTGCAAACTAATAATAAATATAACAATTTATGCTCACTACTTAAAACATTCACAAAGCATATTATATGTAGACGTATTATATTATGAATTCAATACTTACCTCATTCCAAGAAGAAATGTTACTCACAACAACAATAATTACAAGAACGTATTTTTTAAAAGCATCAAAACAATACATGCATTCACATAAATACATATAAATCATAAATAAATACATATTTAACTAAAAATACAAATTATGTACTGTGTATATGTGAAAATATGAATTGAATTGTGCTTACGTAGGGGGGTATACGTAATTTAGTTTTTTTCGAGTAATTCAACAAAAACTTTTAGACAAAGTTCCATTTAGGCAATTTCATTGTTTTTTTTTTCAATGGCACAATACTTATTTCACAAAAGTGACGATTGTCAATGGCACTTCGTCGCTATATATATATATACGATTTTACGTTTAAATAATACTTTTTAAAAAGTTTTTATGGACACCCTTATACGTGGACACAATTCAATTATTATAAATGAAACTAATCTAAAATAGTAGAATAAGCAAAACGTTTTTAATAGATATTTAACATTCGATTATTTCCTGTGAAACTGTTCTAGTTGTACACATTTCACCGAATCGAAATGAATTAAAAAATATGTATACCGGCGATATAAAAATTGTTTTGCCTTTCAATTTACATATTTTAATTTAGTGTAAGAGGTAAACAGAAAAAAATACCTGTTACTAATATAAATGAAATATTATATATATTAATTATAATAAAATTCATGTCTAAAATAAAAATAATAAAATTATAATGGTAAATAAGAGCACCAACTACTAACCTTAAGAGTTATTATTGTCTGGGCGGAAATATTGTGGCCAGCAGCTTGCAAACCCTAAAAAGCATTAACTACTTAACGAAAAATACAAACAAATACAACATCAAGTTATCATCAACAGCAACAGTCAAAGTCTCGCATCTACTAATATCCAGAAACTCCACAAGTCAGAAGAATTTTTAAGGGGTCTACCAAAACTATTTGCTGACTTTTCTGTTGTAGGAAAGCGTTTACCTTTTACTTAGATTACCAAAAAAATATGAGCATTATTTGCTTATCGAAAATTTAGACGGTCTAAGGAATTTTACATTTAAAAAAAAAAACAATTTTGAAGTGGCTTGAGTTCTGGAATTTCGTTAGTGACTTATGGGGTTGCTGAATTCATTGAACATATATTTGAGAATTACCTGTGAGTCTATTTAGACCATTGCTCTTGATTATACCCTGACTCGTGCAAACCCAAAATAAATTATACCTTACTATTAGTAAATAAATCTAAAAGCAAATATCCACCATCTAAGAATAGATAGAAAAACATTGCAAATAAACAAGTATGCGAAACAACAATAATAAATGAAACTAGTACAGTATTTGTCAGTAACTGAAAATCGGTATACATAATATTATTGTACCGATCATTATTTTTATTTCCGATGTAGTTTGTTACTTGTGCAAATTATAGCGATTTTTTTTTAAAGAACTAAATTACTAAATCCTCCTTAAGACTCCTATGCATACATACGTTACAATAATATTGTATAACACACGTGTAACAACATTTTCATATACGTAAACAACAACGAAACAAATCATAACGCCGTCGTTTCTTCTCAGGGGAATCTTTTCATTGTACCTCGTTTTCTGCATCTATGTAAATTCTTTTAGTCGTTCCTTTGCTGTCCATTCGCTCTGGATGTCCAAACCAACACACCACTCCTTTATTGATAATGCTTATCTCAGCCTCACGTAATATATGGATCTTGACACTATTTAAAATAACATGTCTGGGATATGAGAATGATTTATTTGACTGATCGTCATAATATCTGCTCAGTTCATAAAGCTTTCGCAATAATTTACATCTTTAATAATAAAACTATCTATTATGTAGGTAATTTACTCGCCACATTGGACAGATTTGTGGAAAGTTTCTTTGCTAATCCAGCAAATAAATGTTTTTATTATGTTCTGTACTATGGAAATAATCACCATCTACCGTTATTTTATATGTGCCATCTACAAAATGTAAATAATTTATGCCATCATCTAATCGATAGAAAACAAACTTTTTACCTGACAAATTTACCGTCCATAGTAAATTATTGTATGTTATTGTTTCATGTCTGTTGAGTTGACGAGCAAATGGCGTAGATTTACTCTCGAGCTGAGCCAATTTAAATTTCTCTTTGGCGATTGATTTAACAAAGTTTATGTTAATATTTTGTATCTAGAACTTATTCAAAAGTTATTAACTTAACATAACAAACCGCTTAAGATAAACAATTTTAAAATACGGATAACTTTAGAGAACGCGCAAAAGAAAAACTTCACCAGCAGACGAATTAAAAATGTATTTATTTCTAACGGCAAACTCAAACAAAAACGAACAATAATTTTAAAACAGCACGAAAATATGTAAAAAAATCAAACTACGAGTACAAAATCAGTCAAAAAACTAATACTTAGAATTTAGCATTCAACTATTGATAATAAAGACAAAACTTAAAACACAAGACATTGTAAAAATAAGAATATCTACGTTATCAGGTAACCGTCTACAATTTCCTACTCGAAAAACATCAGTACCTTAACAGCTACAATTTCAGCATAGCCCAGTGTACCACCACGAAGTGTGGTTACTGATCTTTTCATTCCCTGAAAATGCATTTATTTATTTTATTTTATATTTTTTAACATCTATCTACAATCTAACAATTATCACTCTTCTCAAATAGATAATTTTATAACTCCGTAGAACATTTGTCCTGCGTCAAGTTGGAATAAAAATTAATGTCTAAAACATGGTATTTTTGATAAATAAATATTTTTTACGATCGTCACCGACAGTTTTTTATAAAATATTTCCATTTTTCAATGAGGGGTGGTTGAACATTATTTGTTTTTTATGTTGGGGAGGACTAACGATCGAAGTTTTATTAAACAATTAGGGAGTAAAAGTTGTACCTTTACTGCTGAAAAGACATCAAACCCTGGATTTCCTAAGTCGCCTTTATGTCCCTTGTCCCCTGGTCTTCCCTGAAAATGCAGAAAAAATGAGATGGAAAGAAATATATACGCAATAAAAATAAATCCACCAAAAAGATGTCTATAAAAAAATAACACACAGTATTTTTTAACTGATTTTAAAAACACTTTTTTGATGGTTCTTTGATTTCAATGTAATCATATTATTTCGTATTATCTGTAAAGTTATTATAATATTTTTTTAATTTGTTTTTTACTTTCTAATTATATACGTTTGTGTACATATATATTTATTTTAAATATTTGAAATACATAAATTAAAACCAGTACAGCTAATTTTATTATTTGAAATTATTACATATTAACTAAAACAACATAATTTTCGTACTTCTAAATTATTAAAGCAATAAAAATACTGTATTTTCCAATTTTATTCATAATTTTCACAAATGATCGAGTTTCGTCGTGACTCGTAACCGACATCGTCAGACTGGTGGGAGACTAAACAAATTATTATATCAGGTGAAAGCAGAGGTTGTCAATCATGATTTTATATAATAATGGGAATCAACAATTTAAAAATAAATGAATTTACAAATCTCATTTATTTGCGTGTAATATAAAAATTTGTTTTGTCTACCCCAGTCTAAAGACGTCGGTCACGACGAAACCCGCTCACTGGTGAAAATTATAAACAAAAGTTAAATACAACTAAATCCAGTATTTTTATTATTATAAATTGTGCATTTTCACTTAGAAATGTAAGAGAACCTTATTATTTTTTGAAAAGAAAATTATATAAAAAAAAACAATTTTAGAAACAATTCAGGAATATAAAATAATTGTTTTATACTCACGGGATCTCCTTTTGGTCCATCTAATCCGATTGGGCCCTGAAGAAAAACAAATAAGAAAAATAAAATACAAGAAGCACTACGTTTTTTAAATAAAAGCAGAAAAGAAAGGGTTTATTATGAACAGAACAAAAAAGTTAAGGAATTATTGTTAAATTAAAAATTTGTAATAAAATAATCCTACACAGGGATATAAAATGGTGTCAAAAATATAAAAAAGGTTATTATTTTAGTACGTTTTAATATGCGTCTATTTTGTTAGTGGCAGCTCATTGTTTTATAAAGTCAAACCTACATTGTTAATTTTGTAATTAAATTGAATGTTCAGGCAGTTCTTTTACAAATAAATATCATGATATTAGATCTTATGAAAACGTAAAAGTTTCTATCAAACCACCGATTACAGTAAATTCATGTTTTTAGCTATCAATATAGACACTAAGCCATAGTTATTCATCCACCCAAGAGATAATTCACGTTAACCTATAAACCAAATGTGATCACAAAGAACCGATCGAGACCTATACAAGACGGAAACGATAATTGAACTAAACAAACCGGGTATCCTGGAAAGCCTCGAATTCCTCCGAGTCCCTGAAAAAGATTAACTTCCGTTTCAAAAATTATAGGTGTGTATTTTCTGAAACACCAATTATTATTATTGCATGCATTTCCGACTTATTTGTTTGAGGAAATTGGGCCAAATTATTTTACTATCACCATAATAGACTTTCCCTGGTTTACCTAAATAAACATGAAATAATACCAACCAAAAAACTCTAATTACGTTAGAAGATTCCTACTCGTATGTTAATAAATTCAAAAATATTATGTACAAAACTATTATGTACAAAATTATTATGTACAAAATTATTATAAATACAAATCAAAATACGCGATAAGTAACAATGTTGTTGACAAAACTATGGTGATGTATGAGATTTAGCGTCCGCTAAAAAATAGGACTTTTAGGAGTAAATTCCAAACTAAAATATACATTTTTTTAACAGAATTTAGAGTAAAATTGGAGACATTCAGAAATTAACAAAATGAACGAGGCATATCCAGAAAGTAAGAGAATTGTTTGGCTCTCGTACTGTGAGAATTTTTTTCCCAAAAGTTGGCAACACTGATTAGTAATGGGGGGAGGGGGTCTCCTGAACACAACAAGCACTGGCGACCCTCGTTAGTGCCAAAAATTACCTCGTAGTGTTCGTTTCTGTGAAAGAGGTCAATAAGATATACAGCCACGTACGAGGTGCGCGCTGTCATAAGTTTCCTTTTCGCGGAAGGAAAAACTCCGACTGAAGATTTTGCACGGATCAAAACTGTTTATGGCGAAGGTGTTATGAACCAAATAAACGTATTTAAAAGCGGTGTCGTGAGTTTAACAACGAATATTCATGACGAGCAAAAGAGTGGAGGACCTTCAATTGTGACCGATGGTTGGTGAAAAAAATGGACGAAACTGTTCGTGAAGAGCGCCGATTGACAGAAGATGAAATGTCTGCGATGGGTCCACAACTTTCCCGATCTCTGCTATACGAAACACTTACCGAAACGCTGAAATATCAAAAATAGTGCTCAAGGTGGGTCCCAAAACAATTGACAGAGCAGCACAAATTGAATCGGGTCGCTAGCGCTCGCGAGTTCCTTGAGCATTTTGAATTGGGAGGCAGTGGCGTGCGTTCCATAAAGGCATATAAGCAGTGCCTACCCTACTAGAATTTCATTAAAATAATAGCAAAAAATAATATCAAAAATATTAGTAACTATTTTTAAAATTTGAAAAACGCGCCAGAGATAATTCGGTTAAAAAAAAAAAAAAACATTACATAAGTAATATATTGTACCGATCAGCGCGCCGCTATCGGCCTGGATCGGGAGAAGCACGAACTACAAATGCCTTTTTCTTCCATATGAACATAACGCGATGCGGAAACGATATGTGTATGTGTGGGTTTTATTTTCTTAAGGTCTAACTAAGGGGGCTAATAAGTTAGACCCTGTACATTGTAATAAAACAATAAATATTTTTCATATTATAGAATATTTTCTTAAAAGTATACCGCCAACACATGTTTCAATAATTTGTCTCACTCTGTTCCATTGAAATATTTCGTATCGTATTTTTTCAACTTATTTTTAAATATACCTACACTTAAGATAATTCTTAGTTTTATATAAATTACCCTTACACTGTATAATATTCACCAGTTTTTATATAATGTATAAACAAAATTAAAAATTAAATTAAATATTTTACAGAGTAAACAAACATCCGCGTTTCGCGCATAGCTTTGCCTCCCAGTAAAAATTGATTTTGGTTCCTCGAGCCGGATTTACAAAACTCTAGTTACAATCGGAAAGTAAAATAAATTACCTGCTATGATTTTGACAACGACTGGAATAAAAAGTTATATAATTTGATGCGCTCGTAAAAACGATGTATTTTATAGGTGTGAAAAGTCCAGAGACACCGTGATAATAAATATCCAGGCGTCCATTATTTCTCAATAACGGAGTATTCTCTCCAGATAACACAATAGGGAGGGAATCTCGTATCTGGCGATAAACCAAAACTCTTTTATGTCGACAGATATAAAAGTGGACGTGCGTCGTCAGGGACAGACAAAGGATGATTTGCCGCGCTTTAATAAAGAGAAGATAATTTCCTCCATTCTGTGAAGATGAAAGGACTATTACAGGGAGGTCGAAAGGCGAGATTTGTATTCTACCATTGTGAATCGACTCAATTCCAAGGTATTGAGAAAGTAAGAACTCTCGATCTTCAATACACATAGGTACACAGAAATATCGTGAACTTATACAGGCTGTTCTGTTGAAGTTTCATGTTCAAGCGGGTGGCGTATAATATAATGTGACAGAAATAGTATCAAAATACTTCTACACCCCGTATTATATTTGTTTGTAATATAACATACAAAGAACGTGAATATATTTCTCGTAGGTGCCGTGAAACTGCGGTTCCTTATAAAATTAGCAAAATGAGTGTAGCATTATTTGCATTATTGATCAACTTTTTTTCCTAGATAACAGTTTTGTCTTTTACTGCAAATAACAAATCGTTATTATAATTCAGAAACCCCGAATTTCGTTACATACGTAACGAGCAGTACTAAAAGAAGGCTTTAAATGATAGGTGGCCAACCTTTTCAGCAGCCGGGCTAGATTTTGTAAATGAGATTTCCTACCGGGCCGTACAACAAAATTTCTTCTATTATTCAATGCAAGTAAGAAATATGTATATTTTTAAAGAAGATATAACAAAAATGAGAGTCAAACATATTTGTTAGATTAGAGTTACAATACAAAAAAAATCAATCCAAAAAATTATCTTTAGAATTCTTTAGAATTTATCGAAAGAAACAAAATTGGCAGTACAAAGCGGAGTTCTGGTACCAACCCTTATGTATGGTAGTGAAGCGTGGTGTTGAAAAAAGAAGGATGAAAGTAGACTTAACGTTGTTGAAATGCGATCTCTCAGGCAAATGTGTGGTAGGATTATGTATGATAGGTGTACAAATGTCGAAATTAGAGCAGAGTGCAAGGCTGAGATAAGCATTATCGACAAAATTAAGAAAGGGCTCTCACGATAATTTGGTCATGTGGAGCGAATGAGTGATGAAAGAACGGCTAAAAGATGTTATAATGCAAGTGTGCCTGGATGTAGAAGCCGAGGAAGGCCGAGAAAGACGTGGCATGATCAAGTACGATAAGTACTTAAAAGTAGACATGTGAAAAGTTGAAATAATCAGCGTGTGTAAAGTATATTTTTTTTTTGCACAATATGCTCCGCGGGCCATTAGCAGACACTCAGTGGGCCGCATGTGGCCCGCGTGCCGCGGTTTGGCCACCCTTGCTTTAAATCCATAATTCTACACATTGATTAGATGCTTTTAAAAATGCATAGGGTATTTATATAATATACTGTTAATTTATTTTATGAAAACATTTAAAATAATTTATTTTATCTTTTAGAATATTGGTATAAATTAGAATATTTTGTGTAAAAATATTTTATTTTTTTAAATATCAATCATATTTTCTTATTTTTTGTATGTATAATTCTATTTTATTTTAAATTACTGTTGATATTAAAAAACGTTTTTATTAATGAATATTTTATAACATATTTTGCTCTGATACTATTCCATAACATATGTTGATACTTCAAATTGTTTTTTATAATTAGATATTAAAATTTTTTATTTTTTCAAATAAATTTTGGCGGCCTCCGTGGTTTAGTGGTCAAGACACTTGACTTACACACGGAAGGTTCCGGGTTCGATTCCCGGTGAGAACACAAAAAAAATAAATGTGATTTTTCTCAAGCCTGGGTGTTATGTGATGTAATTCACAACTGTAATTTGGCCTCCTGGTCTGTTGTTGTGCAAAAAAAATCTAAAAAAAGAATACTGATTTTTTAAATTATAATTTCTTAAAAATATTATTTGAATTACATTTTTGCTCAAAATCGTTATTGGAATACATTATATTCCTCATATTTATTATATTTCTTTTCACTATGATAAATTTTTATCTTGTCTTAAATTACCGCTGGTATTTAAAAATGATTTTATTCATTTTTATAAAATTAAAAGTTTTGTTTAACATTATTAAAGCAACTTAAAAATTTTAATAACTTATATTTTAATAAAATAAATGAAACAACTTTGTTTTTAACCACTAATTTTTATTTTTCACCGACCAGTTTCAAAGCAAACAAGCTTATTTGTCAAGGTTTGGTTTGCTTTGAAACCGGTGAAAAATAAAATTTAGTGGTTAAAAACAAAGTTGTTTTATTTATTTTATTATAATGAATAACCACAAAGTTAGTGCTTCAAATATAAACTTTATAAACTTATATTTTGTTTATAAGTTTTGCATTAAATTATCATTGATATTTATATGTGTTTTTATTTAACATGAAAATTCGTTAGCATTTTTCCTTTATTAATTGTGTTTTTTTACTAACAACTCATTTGAACAAAGCTTTAATTTTTGTATCAATAAGTTTTTTTATAATTTAAGATATATGTACATTTTTATCATTATTATTTAAAATATCTGATAAACAAGTTTAGCACTATATCAAATTTATTTTTTATGTAATGGATTACAGATCCACACAACCTAAGGAGCTGAAATATGTTTAACCCAATGTAACTGAATTTTCGTATTTGAATAAATAAATAAAGATAAAAAACGCTTTTGATTTCTTCACATGACGATGAAATACTTGGCTTAGAAGATATATCTTCACTTTCTTAGAAGACAATGAATGGTAAGCGTAGAAGCATATTTTAGAACCTCCTAAAAGTTTTCAAATTCTTGAAATTGCATCTTGTTCAAAAATTTAAAAAGCCATCAAATTGCCTAAGTAGATGTAAGAATATTGATGGCTAAATTTAGTAGAATGTGGTTACAAAATTTAGATATATGTGCATACTTGAGCAGTTAAAAAATTTATCTAATAGATTTCCAAATAATTGCTTTAATTAGTATAAAGTGAATGTCTAGGACAATGCCATTCATTACAGGTAACTGAGAAAATATTATATGTAGTTTTAAAGCAAATTTCGGTGGAAAACGTAATATTATGTGTGAACTCTTAAATTTTCATATTAACTATATTGCAAGAGAAGTTAGTATATACTGACAAGGCAAAGTCTAACCGCATTTACGATGGGTGCATAATATATAAACATGAGAGAAGCCTCTAAATGCATTACTGGATACGCTTTAACATTGTAATAATGTTATCCTTAGAAGCATTCGTGTTTTGAATTTACGTAACAAGAAAAATAAACAGTTAAGCTATTTAAATGCACTCCGCTCATGAACGTTTGTATCCTTCGAAGTTACTAAGAGAAGGGTTTAAAGTTTAAACGAACTTATGCACCTAATTTTTGTTATAATTTTGATATTAATCGCTTTGTAAATTGTAACTCATGTATTATAGTTTCCTAATGACAAAAGACGCAAAAGATGTTCTATCTTTGTTTTGAATGAAAAAAGAATAAACCGATTCCTGGCATAAAAAAAGCGTTATTTACATTTTTAACACAAATAACCATAACCATATTTTCTTTAAAATTACGAAAACGTTACTAAAAATCGAATTCGTTTGAAAATGCCCTAACAAGGCGAAACAATTGTCACGAAATTTTTTGTTTTTATATTTTTTATATTTGTAAAATTAAAATAAGTGTTCAGTCGACTCAAATCAGTGTTTGATTTCTAATATTATAAACTTAAAATTAATTAAAATGTTTTCTAAAATTTTCGATGACAGTCGATAAAACAGAGGACAAGTTACACAGTAAAAGAAAGGTTAAAAAAAGTGTCAAGTTAAGTAATCTTTAAGTTTTCGTCAAAATGGACAAAACGGGTTGCATGATAAAATATGATAAAACAACCCAACTACCCAAGTATAATTAAACTAACGTTTGTGCACTAACTAACAACTGGGCTTAAGGCACAAAATGTGGTGTTCACACAATTGTATACAAACTAATTCGAGCACTGTCGTTTGTCGCGAATTAAAAATTTTAACAGGAAAAAAAATGTCGGCCCTCTTCCTTGACTCTTCCCATTTTTTTAGGATCGGCCCTTCTAGTACGCAGTCTCCAATCCTTCCTGTCTAGTGTCATCTCAGGGGTCAGCTGCTCCCTCGCAATATTGGTCCATCGGGTGGTTTGTGGACGACCTCGAGCTCTCTCTTGTGTGGGGATATTTAACGCAAGTCTGACCGCGTGATCGTCATTCCGTCTATTAACGTGTCCGTACTTTTAGTTTCTGCGGACTGGGCGCGACCTCAAAACTACCGCGAACATACCTATTCATTTTTTATCTTATCAATCCTGGTAACACCTGCGGACCATCTGAGCATTTTAATTTCTGCAGTATGAATTTACTGCTATTGCTTTTTCTTCATGGTCCAGCATTCTGATCTGTAAAGCATAGCTGGACGAGCGGCCGTCTTGCATATTTTGCTCGGGGTTTTTATCGTCATTTTTGGATCGCACACAACACCTGACAGGTGTCTCCATTTTATCCGACCCGTAAGAACTCGGTGTATTACATTTGCATCTACGGACGCATCTGGCGTAACTACAGATCCTAGGTATTTAAACTGTTTAACTTTTGGAAGAAATGTGTTGTCTATGTATACTATTGTATAGGTACTATATGTATTAAGGGAGTCAGTGTTACTATCGAAAATACTAGACATGTACTCCGTAGAAAATAATGTTTCGGTTTTAATTGTAAATAATTTTCAACGACTGGTTACTTTTAATGCGGTTAACTGCGTCATTAAAGTCATCATTATTATTGTTTTTCCGCACCTAATGGTGCATAGAGCACTGCATTGGTACACCAATTGCAGCGTATATTAATCATTTTTGTTACGTGAAGATAAGATTCTCAGTCTTGCGCTCCAGGTATTAGTCCAGGGACTATGAAATATTCTATTTCAGGAATCGAACCCGAGACCTCTTACATGGTAGGCAAACGCACTGACCATTACACCGCGAGGTCGACTAAGTCATGAAAGTATTATTTATACATTATTTTACGAAACTAATATAACACATTTATTTTTAAAAGTTGTTGAGTTATCGAATTGGTTAGGTGCATTACGAAATTAACATGTTATTTTAAGCGTAACAATTATTGGTGAGAAGAAACATAACATTTGATTAGATTGCGCATATTAACCTAAGCTTAACAAAATGCGACTTGTTTGTTAGGTAGATGTAGATACTTCTAGAAAGTCAATGAAGGAAAACCACGTAATACCTACTACAGCAAAAACCTAAGCGTTAGTTTCTCTACAAAAGTTAGACACTACGGATTAAACTAAAATACGGTTAAGGGTGTTAATGTCATTTCTTACGGTGTTGTTTTGTTAGAACTAGCTCTAGTTGGTACAAAATGGCTTCTTGTTAGTTAAAAAGCAAAAACCAATCCACCGGGTGAACTGAAAACTTCTTACCATATAGCCACGTTCACCTTTTTCGCCCTTTGTACCCTGAAATACAAGCATTAGACCCGATAAAACAAATTTCCTGCACTAAATCTTTCGAGACCACATCTGTAATTAACTTCAACTTTTTTCTTACAACTTTCGCATAATATTTACAAGAATATATGAGGTTTAATTTTGAACAATAGTAATGATAGACATCAATATCTAGCTGAGGCATATTGATCAAGAAGAAATATTTTTAAAAAAACAGTGAACAGATAATAAAATGAAGATTGTTTAGTCATCTTCAAAACAGGTAATCTTAGTAAGAAGAAACCTTAATTTGAATTTATGCACAATTTTTTATCCAGTATGTAAAAAAATAAATAAAGCTAGTTTGAACTCAGTCTGTAAGATCATGGTTAAAAAAAAATCTTAAACATGATATTAATCGAAAATAAAGAAGTTACCTATATGTTTTTACTAGAAAAACTATTTGTTTTATGGTCCCGGAAATAATGGTTTACAAGTTTGCGATTGATTATTTATTTTTAATTAAATAGCCTTATTATTTTTTATTTTTTACGGTTAGAACAGAAATAGGACTCCGAAATTTATGTCCTGATAAGCTAGAAATAAAAATTTTGTTACAGTGCGAGTTCAAATGAAACATTGAGAGTTTACTTATTTTAACAGGATAAATGAATGAGTTGGTTACCGGATTTAAGAACTAGCTCACAATTTTATCAATCAAATATAGTGCTCATACCTATTAAAATTTAAAAAACTCACGTCAAGGGCTCTGGAAAAAAATCACATTTAAATAGGTATGAAAACAACCACTATGTATGTTTTTTTAAATATACACAATCACCTTATAACTATGCTGACACACATAAATTAAGATATATTTTTCAGGAAAAAAACGCATTGATTTTATTATGTAGAATTTTTATACCCCACTGTATTAGATAATTTTTTTCACTGTTAAAGTTTTTTAATAGTATTACAAAATTGTTATGATGATCCATTTCATAATTTCATAATTATTCAAAGAAAATATGTAAATCCCAAGCAAACGAAAAAATGCCGTACTAAAAAGCTTTTAAAAATAAACGGAATAATCATTTAATTATCAAATTATCAAGGCAGCGTTTTATGTGGAAAAAATAGGAAAGGAAGAGAAAAATAATTTAATTCATTATACCGGAAATCCATTTTTGCCAGGAGCTCCAGTTGATCCCTGAAAAAAGGCAAAAATATTTGCTTAACAAAAAAATGCAACCAAAAATAAAATGCCAAATAATATTTACACAACACACAAATACTCTTAAAAATAATACTGCCTGAATTTTAAAAGATACTTTTATGTTTTTATTGTACCTCATTAAACAAACCCTAATTATGAAATCAAACGATTTTTAAATTATGTGTCACCCTTATCTAAACATTTTTGTTGAGTAAAAAACTCATAAATAAACAAAAAAACAAATAAACTCTTATTCGCATCTAAATAATAAAATAGTATAAGAAAATATTTTTAATTTATCTCGAGACCGTTATATCAATGAGGTTATAATATATTTGCCGTTATTTAATATCATGTAACTCTTTGAATTTTACTGATTCTTTCTTAAGTAGTTAGCCATTATATATATAATAATATGACGAATTCTAATAATTTACATACATACGAGTATATGTAGGTATGCTAATTTGTTTTTTGGATCAATAAAATGGTATAATTCAACAATGAGAAAAATATGAATTCAAGTTGAGTAAAAATCAATCGTATAAAATATAGTAAAACGGCATCAAAAGAAATTATAAAATAAACATTTTGCGACCGTGTACGTTTTTAAAATCGTAAACATATTTTTTTCAACGGAGATGAAGCTGTTGGGAATATTGAAGTTTAGGCAATAGTTTATAAGTAAGGCCCATTGTGTAATATTAACCATTCTGCCGATAAAAAATTGACTTCTATATTCACGTTTGTCATTTTTAGATTTTGTATATGTAACCTACTTGGTTTTAATATTACATTCTCGCTCGTGTTAGTTTACGATATATAATGAAAGTATGAAGAAAATTAGCGAAATGTATTTTTTGAAAGAGGTTAGTTTTTCAGATTCCTTTGCACGCGGTGATGTAACATCGTGTTACCATAAGCAAAAGACGGAATTTTCTAAAGTGCGAACATTTGCAAAAAAAAATTTTAGATACATACTGTTAAATAATTCCTTTTCCATAATTTATATAAATAAACATATATTTAGCCCTGTCATAGCAAAATAAATTTAAAATCATAAATACGGTGCTTATTTTACATGCGTGCGTCCCCGTTCACTGTTAATAACTGACTGAATCTGTTTTACACAAACACTGGCTACAGAACAGGGTTTTTATATTTCTTGTTGTGATCTTCGTGCTCCCTCATATACAGATTTATTGCGGTATTAGCGGATAATCATTCTTCGCGTAGCAAGGATAAATATTTTTTGTATTAATAAAATCCAGGATAGTTCAACAAACTTTACTTTCAAAATCCGGTGAGAAAATGTCAATTTGAAGATTACGAAAAATATAACTTCAGCATTTAAAAAAACATTTAAAAGAGAGATGCATCGAGTCTTGTATCCTTTGTAGCCTAGTGTGAAATCATAGCCACACAAGAGTAAATATAATCTTAAATGATTGATAATACTAACAAATTACAACAGGGATGGAGAAATACGGAATGAATACGGAAGTCTAGGCATTTACAGGGCTTATGACTTGTCATTGGCTAGTTTAAGTGACCACTTTACAGACTGTGTAACATTCACCATTTTGCCTATGTTTAAACATCCATATATCTTCAATTCTTCCATTTATTGATTTTGATATTCTTCCATATATTGACGTTTGAATTACATACTTCTAAATACAAAAAGTACTGAAAAATCAACATTCGCTTATTTATCTTTTGAACCACTGACTGAGAACTAATGCGAACATTTTATAGTTTACTTTGGACCTTTTTTCATGGAAAAGGTAAAAGTACATTTCAAGCATTGTACCAAAATTCATTGGAAAACCATTAAACTTTCGTTCGTCGAGTCTTAAACGTACTCGTATATAAAATATATCAATGGCCGTACACAAGAATTGGGTAAATCGGGGACAAGTTGATCGTAAAGTGTGGAAATAAAATATTTAATTCACTTACCGCTGGTCCTGGCTCTCCCGCGTCTCCCTTTTTACCCTTCTTGCCTCTTTTTCCCGGCGGGCCCGGTGGACCTGAAAAAAGAGAAAAAAATATTTAATTACAGAAGTTTTAAAAAGAAAAGTAAAAACCTACGAACTTTGACAATATTTTGAGGGTATTACGGAATGGATATGCCTTAGAACTGCCAACGCTTCTGCATCACCTCCAGGTGTGCAGCAACCATTTGTGTGGGGTCTGTGTTATGCAAGCTCCAGACGTTACTGCGACCTATGTAGATCTATTCTGATTGGTTCCCGTGAATAGTTTTCGCTCTCCTAGCCCAGGTCTACTGAGTGGAAGGCAAGAGTTTTCATTTAGTAATTTAGTAATGAAAACTCTTGCCTTGATAAGTGCTCACTTTCATCTACTTGACATTCTATTTTGAAGGCTTATAATAAAACAAAATGGGTCATCAAATAAAAACCATAAAAGGTTAGACATTTTTTTTTAAATAGTTCTACTACCGGTTAAACCTTAACTTCTCTAACTATGCTGAAAGTATGCAGTACCATGGAATAAACTCTCTTAAAAATTGAAGAATAATGTTAGACCAGTTATTTTTATACAAATTAATAAATAATCAAATTGATTACCCTTATCTACTTGAAAGACTTCCATTCCGTGTGCCATCTAGACCGACAAGACAAAATCTTCTGTTTTACACAGATAACGCGTCAGCAAACTATTTGAAACAATCTACAATACCTAAAATATGCGACCAATATAACAGTAGATTTACCGAGGCTGATATTTTTTATGACAATGTATGTAAATTTAGGTCAAAAATCTTTGAAATATCGAGAGAAGCGGATATTTCATTAACTTTATTATTATACACATATTTTTCATTTCTTATATTTAGTATAATTAAAATTATTGTACTAAGTGTAAACAATTTTTTGGTGTGTACATGAGTGTCCTACATTCATTTACAAAAAAATTACAATTTTGGGGACATACTGTTTGTTTACCCAATAAAATAAATAAATAAAATTATATATGCAACATGCATTTACAATATCTTGCAGAGCAGAAATTTTTCTTCCAAATGACGTATAACTTTAACCGCTTTATTTTACTTTTGGTGATAATCAATATCATTCCCCTTTCCACACCTTCTGCTGCAAAAGGCACTGCATTAATAAACCAATGAAGCTCATTTCAACCATCTTATACGTAAGCCGATCAGTCTTACGCCTCAAATGCCGGTCCAGATTAAATATTGCAGCTCAAACAACCTTCCAAATCAATATTTTATGTCTGCCTTCCCAGGAATCGAACCCAAGACCTCGAGAATGCTAAACGAATTCGTCAATCATTACATAACGAGGCGAAATTATCTCCACCTGATTTCCGTTTTCAGAAATTTTACCTGAGAGTAGCCATGCAGTCGAAAACACTCGTTCAGGTTCACGCATTTAGACTGGGCTGCTTAAATTGACAAAAAACAAAAAAATAAAAAATTGTGTTTGTTTTCAACTCTCTAAGACACATTCTTGACAAAAAAAACTTCGAAAAAAGTGTATTTCTCATTAGGTGAAAGTCTTATTGAGTATGGTATTATTTCGTGGGGTGGGGCCGTGAAAAATGCTATTCAAGCATTAGAAATTGCACAAAAGTGTGTTCTCAAGGCTCTACTCGGGGTCCCTATCAGGACCCTACAGCTGAGGTGTTTGAACGAGTAGGTGTTCTGAACGTCAGGCAACTGTATGCTAAGGCACTTCACGTTCACACTCATAAACACAGTGGAAATATTTGGTCAAAGGAGTCAAATATACCTTGGACCAAGGATATATAACAATATACCATTTGTCACTAAAGCAGATAAAAATCTTGAGCAATTTAAAATATTTGTATAAAAATGGCTACTTGATTTGAGTCCCGAGAACTGTCTTGAGATGGTCACCCCACCAAAGTAGTAAACTTGTTAATAAATAATTATTTTTGCTTTTCGTGTTTTGTATTTGTATCCACACAGTGTCTCTATGAATATATGTCATACACTCGTATATTTGGCATTTGTGCGGATGTTGGGCCACCGGGAGCTGACAGTAGCTTGTAACTTGACCTAATGTCTGCACAGTAGTTAAATGTGTCTATCTATTTCTTTCTTTTTTATTTTTTATTTTTCTCTCTTACTCTTATATATGTATATCTGTGTGGATTTAAATGTGAATATATTATATTTTAAATATATATATTTTATATACACTATAAGTATAATATATTAAATCATGTAAACGAATGCCTCGACATGGGTTGTGCCCAGTGAGGTATTCATATTTTTTTTAAAAAAGTTTCATGTAAAACGTGAAATATTAAATAAATAAATATAACTGTGTTCGTCATCTGCCTGGACACAGAAAATACTTATTTAAATGATTTTACACCGGTTTATAGCTCTCAAAAATTAAGATATTTAAGAAAGATAAATTTATTACATTTCATTTACCTACTATGAACATTTTTTGTAATTGAACATGAATTCTAAAAACAAAAAATAAAAATTATTTACGTCTTTTTTTTTAACCTATTCGTTTAAAAATAATCCGGATTTTGAGTTCCGTAACCCTGCAACTGGCAAAAAAGGTACTTAGAGCTAGTTATGTAAATTTAAGTATAAATCTACACGTAACATAAACAAACGGTTTTGGTGAGAAAGATCTAGCCGTTTCGGGTGGCTAACGGTTCACAGAGAGCACATTTCAAAGTTTGTACAATGTGCGGCTTTAAGGAAGTTAAGATATTTTAGAGTTGAAAATATAAGACACTGGATTAATTATTACCAGTATGGAATGCGAATTAAGACGGGAGTGGAATTCTTAAGGATGTAATAAAGTCAGGAATTGCCGAATATTATTATTTGTTCTCGTAAACTATGGAGTCTAAATAGGGTTTTCCACTTTCGTCCTAATCAGTTTACCAATATCGGCAATTGTAAAATCCACGCGTTCCTAGTTTAATATCTGAAGCGATTTTTAAGAAACTGTCAAGAATTTTACAGACTAAATTATTATTTTTGTCATTAAAAAATGAGTGAGAAGTTTGTAGATAGGGTGATATTTTAAATTGAAATAAAATATAAATACTTTTTAGTTTTAAAGGAATGATAAAAATGTTCATCTCATAAACAAATGCTTTTCGCGAAGTACAAAAATTAATATTATTTCAGAATTACTACCTTTTTCAAAAATCCTCAATGGTTTTTATTTTCTAATATTCGTTTATTTTTATTAGGAAAAACAACAGATGTCATATAAATAAAAAATAAATAAAAGTAGTACAAACATCCAGTTACAGTTTTTTTTTTTTATTTATTTACTTAAGTTAGTTAATATTACATTGTATATTAACTAATATATTTACAATTATAACAAATACTTATTAAATATTTCTTACATAACTACATTATTACAACTACATTTTCACAAATATAATTATAAAACATGTTACACAATTAAAAAAAAACACATGATATTATTTAAAAAAAGAGCACTGTAAGAAAGTTGATAATGAGAAAATAAAGTAGAGGGGTGGAGGAGAGAGATTTTCTTAATAAGTTGACCAATTCGAAATTACATAAACAAATTAAAAAGTTTGATAAGTGTTTGGATTTTTGTGTGAATCAGATCATAAAAAAATATTTGGGTACATTTACAATAGGTAAATATAATACTATTCAAAATTATTTGCAAATTTGATTTAAAAACAATTTTCGTCTGTTGTCTGTTCTTTTGTGAATTTTTATTATTTATTAAAATGTAATTGCCTAGTTTAGAACTGTTTGGTATGTACCCTTGTTAGCTGGGCAAAGTTTTTACAAAAAATGTATATATGATAGAATGTATTAATAAATTAATGAAATAACACATAAAATAATAAAACTATTACGCGTTTTCACTAAAGTCTTCATTTGTACAATTTCCTTTTCGCTATCCGCTGTACGCACTTTTAAAAATGAATTACTCTTTTGAATAGCTGATATTACAATACTTAAAATACAGCTGTCATAAAATACGCTATTTGAACGCAAAATCGATAAAAGTTTAGTTATTTTCTTATTGAATATTTACATTAACAGCTTCAAATGAATTGAACGATTTCAAAGCCCTGGGTTAAACGATTAGTAAATCCGCTTTCATAAATGAGGGTTATCTTTGTTCTACGATATGAAATTAATACTTGTATCGTGTTTTGGTAATTGTAAGAGGGTATGTTGGATGGGTTCATATTAAGTTTCTATGGTGATATACGAGTATGAATACCCGGTTAAGTCAGAGCGTCCACAAAATACTTCCATTTTCAGCCCCCGAGCATGAAACAAGTGTGTCATAATCTTAAATAAGATGAAGGGGATGAATGCCATAATAATAACAGTGAGATGATGTTTTTTTCATCATCTCAGTAACAATATGCTTTTGAGATACTCATCATAAGCATAAAAAATAATTTATAAACAACTCACTTTGATTACAACTGGAAACAACACACTATGATTTTTATTTATTTTTTTACATATCTTTTAGGTTTATAATATTTCCTCATTGGTGACTATTTTATGTTTTATTGAAGCGCATATTTTATATAAGATTTTTGGTGGGTTTTTTTGGGAAAACATTTATTTTTAATTTACGTTACAGTTTTATAGGTCTGATATTGTGTGTGTTCTAACTTATATTTTATTTGTATTTTTTTTATATTTTGCTTGATTTTAGTTATTTATATTCATTGTTGTGCACACAGTGCTATGTAGGTAAAATAAAGTAATTAAAATAAATATAAACCCAACACAATAATTATAATACAGTTTTCTAAATAGGACAACAAGATGGAACGAGCATGTGTATAATACGTGATTTTATTTGTGTTGGTGTTTTTATTTTTTTTATTAGTGTGGAGTATGGAGTGCGGTGTATGGATAGATGAGTGTAAAATTTGGTGTTTACGTTATGTTATATTTAGTTACTTTTTGCTTTTTTTAAAAATCATGATTGCCCTATTGTATTTTTTTGTATTTTTGTTTTCAGATAAATTCACACGTTTAATGATTTTATTTTTAAAAAATATTTTGTTCGTCTTGGGCCTTTATTATAATGTTTTGGTAAAAGGCAAAAAAAAAGAAAAAAATACCGGCGTGCAAGTTACGAAATACGAACCAGGACAAGTGGTTTTGACTCGATGGTTACTCAGGTGAAAAATCTGAAAAGGGAAATTGATTTGAGATATATCCGCCTTGTGGTGATCAGTCTTACGCCTTAGGTGCCAGTTTAAAGACAGTGAAATAATGCAGTATGGAACCATCTTTAAAATTCATATTTCATGTCGACCCTTCCAGAAATCAAACCCAGGACCTAAAGCATGGTAGGTGAACGCGCCAACCACTTGACTCCGAGGCCGACGTTTATACCACTCGATTATCTTTATTAGATTATCAAGATTAATATAAACCAATTAATTCAAGTTCTAGAAGAAAACACGCAAACATATTTTAATATTTAAACCATTGAGAAACTATTTTGAGATAAAAGGAAAAAAAGTAATAATGGTATCATTCTGATTCTATACAACTTTTGTGTTAATGATTAAGCAGTTGTACAATAATTTGAATTTATCAAAAGCCCTACAATTAACTATTTAGGTAACAATACGAGTAATAAATTGAAGAGCTAAAGGTATTGATTTAGTGTTTAATAGCACCTTTGTAATAGCGCCTTAGAAAATATAAATAAAGATTGGAGGTATTAATTAAAGGTTTCAAAACGCGTTGAAACTTTTCAGATGCTTTGAACGACTTATTTTAATATTAAATATTAAGAATAACTCTAACAAAAAAAAATATTTTTAGCAAAAACAAAAAGTTACCTTCTTGGAGAATAAAAACAAATAAAGCTTTTTAAAACTGCAGTATTTCATTATTCCTGGACTGGTACCTTACCTTCATTTAACAGTTGATCGAACTACGCTTTGACTTAACTATACAGTGATATATAAAAAGGGATGTTAATGATAATAAACTTAATGGAATATAGACACCTCCATTTTTCCTATTAAAGACTAGAAACGACAAATAATATAAATAGCTACTAAATAAGATTTTTGCTATCGAAGTATTCAATAAAAAGTAACATACACACCTTTACAAAAGAAAAGTCCTAATTTCGCCCAAAGGGCGTCATATAAAATAAAACGAATTGGGCAGTAAACCTCAATGGAACGATTAAAATTACCACTGTTTTCATGAAAATTGAAATTTACTTTTCTGGTTTATGATGCGGCGATCAAATCATTTATAAAAAGGGTTAGCCCTCCAAAAGCAATAATTAGACGGTTGATCACGTTGTTGCATAGTAAAAAGGGCTATTAAGACACTCAAGCAATAAAACTTAATCCCTTCGATAAAAACATAAAATGATATCAAGTGGATTAGATATAATAAAATGAACTTCTGATTCGTACGTTGATATAAAATGGTTATACCTCACGGGAAACTTATACATGTAAACGTAATACCACTTTTTAACTGCATCAATACTTGACGGAAAGGTATTAAATATGTAATTATCAATAACACCTAAAAACAACATTTACGCGATTTAACCTATGGCCGTGTTTAATTTTTCTACCGATTAAGAGCAAAGTTGAATCAAAGATGGCTTCCATCTTCTGCGGGTGTTCTAAGAACTAAAACATCAAGACGAGTCAAAGCTGAATTCATAGCCCAGACGCCGCGCCGGGTAGTTTTGCCTAGAAATAATTTAAGGAGTTTTAATAACTAGTGACTAAATAAACAAAAATTATACATAAGCATGTATTTCAATAAGCATCTGGACAACACGTTAATAATTTATAAATCTATGCAATATCTCGCAGCAGTCTCCTACAATGGTCTCTTCCAAAAAAAATAAACAAAGAAAAATTAGATTAGTGCAGGGTAAAACGATTATACAAACACATATTTTGTTAGTAATAAATATTAAGTCGTCTTATATATATATTTACAAATATAATATATATAAGAAGATATTTATATGAATATTGCAAATATACTCCATCATGACAATAAGAAGAACATATCAAGTTAAATTTAAGGAACAAAAATTATTTCACTGCAAAATAATGAAATAGGAAGACATGGAACGATTTGAAGCAATTTTTATTGAAGAGTTCGTGTAAAAAAAGACCACCATTTTTATAATCCAAGTTTTATATACCACGCGCCTGTCAAGTCCTGACATGTAATGACAATTATTTTTCCCCCAACACAGAATATTACTGATATCTATGGGTAAAATCTTAAAATTCGATATTTGAAAGATCTGTGGTGTGTAAGATACAACATAATGGTTGGCATGCATATGATACTAAAAAAATAGAGGAATGATTTAAAAAAGGATCATGTTAATGTAAAAACATAAAGCAAATTAGTTTTAAAACTTGTGGTACAGAGTTTTTGGTTTCAAACGCAACAATGCTTTGAGAACTTTTCAGACGAAATATTTCCATATCTCACAACCCCACTTCACAGGAACGCAAATATTTTAAATAATCTAGAAAAAAAAATCTTTGGAATTTTTTTCAGTATTTTTTAATTGAAATATACCATTTCACAACATAGATCAGATTCCCGGTAAAATTTAAATGAAATGTTGATTTAAAATAGTATTTTACATTTTAGTATTTCATACTTCCTGGACTAAGACTTATAATAATGTGAAAACGAATTCACTAGAATAAAAACAGCGTGACAACCAGTCTAGTCGGAACAGCAGTCGCCAATATTTCTTCCCAATATTGAATAAACTTGAGTGGAGCCAAGCCGCTAAGCAATAAATTCTCTTTCAAAATGTCTCTCATATTATTTCTGAATCTTTTGTCTATATATTTGAGTATTTGAATTAGTTTACCTTCAAAACAATGTCATAATAAATACCAAGTGAACCTGAAATGACATTGTAGGTAATCATACACGAAGGAAATAAGAAATTAAACAAATACGTATTACGATAATACTACTTAATCCGTGATTTACGGGGAGGATTTTATAAAATGTATTAATCCCCGTTAATAAATTCAGCATTTATTAACTTCGAGCCAATCTTATATTTTCATTATGAAAGTAAACTTTATTGAGTCGTAATACGATAATGTTAATGTTAAGAGAAATAATGTTAATAATTCCTTTTTTCATTTGGTTTTATTATGATATGAAATGCTATTGCTTTGCTAAATTTACATAAAAATATTAACTTCGGTGTACTCAGGCACATTCAGAAACCTTACGTTTTTCAGAATTGTTCTTATTGCAAGAGTTTTTAGGATTATTTTTTTTTCACAATAATTTTTCAGGATTTTGCCATTTCTTTAAGTTTTTTGCAAAAGGCACTACTATATTAGTGTTGTAAGGGGTTATTCGTAGTATGAGTAGTATATTTCGTTTTGTTTTGTCTTTTGTAATTTTTGTCTTAATATATATTTTAGAGGTTTAAATAAAATAGCTCTGTTTTATGAACTATTTTTTTTTGTCACAACCGACTAGTTTCGGCAACTACACGTCGCCCTCTTCAGGGGTATATGTAAAAAGTTGCACTATATTATTGTTACACTGAAGATAAGGGGTTGTTCGCAAAGACGTTGCGTCTTTTTTGGTGAGATATGAGTAGTATATTTCGTTTTGTTTTGTCTTTTGTAATTTTTGTCTTAATATATATTTTAGAGGTTTAAATAAAATAGCTCTGTTTTATGAACTATTTTTTTTTGTCACAACCGACTAGTTTCGGCAACTACACGTCGCCCTCTTCAGGGGTATATGTAAAAAGTTGCACTATATTATTGTTACACTGAAGATAAGGGGTTGTTCGCAAAGAGGTTGCGTCTTTTTTGGTGAGATATGAGTAGTATATTTCGTTTTGTTTTGTCTTTTGTAATTTTTGCCTTTATATATATTTTAGAGGTATAAATAAAATTGCTTTGTTTTATGAACTACCTTTTTTTGTCACAACCGACTAGTTTCGGCAACTACACGTTGCCTTCTTCAGTGGTATAGAGTTGTAGTGTAGTTGCCGAAACTAGTCAGTAGTGGACAATAAAAAGTGGTTCATAAAACGAAGCTATTTTATTTAAACCTCTAAAATATAAAAACGAACTACAAAGTTAGTGATAATTTTTTTAAATTTTTATTACTTATGTAAAATAATGTATCTATTACCAAAACATATTTAATAAATAAATCAAAAATACAGACATACTCAATTTTCTTCTTCAAGATGTTTACCTAAGAGTAGCCATCGAGTCAAAAGCACACGTTTAGAGTTCTGAATACAGAACCAAAAAACTACAGCGAAAAATATATCTTCATAATTACATTACCTACTAGTTATTCAAACTCGAATCTCATGCGTGATATTAATATTATTTATAAATTATAGAGCGGCATTTTCGTAACATTTTTATTATTTTAGGTAATTATTATAGCGTCATTTTCGTGAAAATCACCTCAAGGGCGCTGAAAAATAATTATCGCAACACATCTCACAGCTACAGAGCACATAAGCGGTTGTGATTCTACGAGTAGTTCCCCATTTCAAGTAATGAGGAATTTTAATACTTTATATAAATGAGCTAGATTACATCACGTCTTGCAACTATAGAGCGCCTAGACGATAAGAAATCCGACCCCCTATTAACGTATCTCAATACTTCAAGGGCGCATTACTAAATTGATTATATGGAATATTGAACTAAATTTGAATGAAGTATTTTCGAGTTTTTTTTAATTAGCAAAATGGTAGGTATATAATTATTTTTCCGTGCTCGTCGGATATTTTTTTTACAGTAGTCCAAAACACGCATATTTTCGATTCCTGAAAATGAGACGTTCCGCGCCATATGGGACAAACTTTACGTTTTAACTGTTGTGTGGCTGTGGTGTAAAAGGAGTATACGTTAATATTTTTGGAACAATGAAATTATATTTTTGTAATCTTCAAATGAACCTATTTACGCCAGATTTGGAAAGTTAAGTTCACATAAATATGCACGATTTTAATACAAACAAATATTTATATAAATAGTCGATTTTTTTGTACAATA
The DNA here is from genome assembly GCF_059751315.1 of Micrasema longulum. Lineage (NCBI taxonomy): Eukaryota > Metazoa > Arthropoda > Insecta > Trichoptera > Brachycentridae > Micrasema > Micrasema longulum. The sequence goes on along the minus strand of NW_028277384.1, from coordinate 635,628 downwards.
TCTTAATTATATTTTTCTGTGCAATTTCTACTGAGCGACTATGCACGTCCAAGACCTCCCCACCCAATTATACCATATGTTATTGAAGATTGAATTAAAGCGTAAAATACCATTTTTAATATTTCTTTAGTAAAAATATTTTTTAATCTTTAGAAAACATAAGATAAATATTTAAATTTATCTGTTAGTTTAGCTACATGTTTTTTTCCAGTTTAGCCTATAATTTATGTATATACCCAAATATTTATAACTTTTCCCTGAACTTATTTTATAGCACTTATTACAGACATGTATATTACATTTTAAATAATGGATTTTAATTGATAAATTCTGTAAAGGGCCACTTTTGTTTGAGATTTGAAAAGGCAAATACATGGTTTTTTCTTGATTTAATACACAAAGACATGCCCTGAGCCCTTGAAAACGATGAGACTTGAATTGATGAACTCATGCTCAAACGCTGTAATGTCCAACGCGTATTTAGCCGTTATTTGACCGCCAGGCGTGACGTTTAGAATGGAAACCAAATTGCCTACTTGTGTCATGAAAGCGTGTAAAACTATTCGGATAAATATTGAAAAAGGGTTTATTGGTTAATATTTGTTCATGAGTGATTAACAAAGCTTAAAACAATTCATATTCAGGTATAAATATTATTTTTTGTAAACGTCAAATTACGCCTAGCGGCGCAATTGCGGAGCTTTTTGTTACATTTATGATATCATTATTGATACATTTCACAAAATCCTGAAAAAATGGATTGAAATTATGGGAAATTTAAGGAAAGAACCTGATTGGGATCACCAAAAACGAACGTTGATTGTTAACCTAAAAATACATTTAAAAAAATGTAAAATAAGTACCCTCCAATTTTTGGTACCATATTGTGCATGGTAGATAAATGCAGCCCCGGTATAAATAAACCAACTGAGTAACCATGGGTGCGTTTCCGTGTCACTACTATTTAAAATATTTTACTCCACAAGGCGTGTCTATGTATTGTGTCAATGGATGAAGGTAAGATGATCATTACATTGAATAACATTTTAAGTCACTACATGTCAGTGGCGAGCCGTGATTTATTTTATGGATAATCTACAAAACGTTAATTTGTACCAGCATATAGTATGTAAGTAATTAAAAATGACTATTTGTTCTGTGGTTCTGTGAAAACCTTAGAGTATATGTATATACTCTAAGGTGAAAACCAACTCAATCAACAATTATTATTAACCATGCGATATACGTGGCTTTTTTCTGCACTATTTTAATACAATATTTGTACAGAAGTTTATTAACAAATACCACAATTACATTCAGCAGTAACTGTCAACACTGAGCTCTGGCCGATTCCTTTTAAAATAAATAATGCCAAAAAACGGCCACTGCAAACGCCACATGTCCTATGTGATACTTAATATTATGTCAACAGTATCCTATCAAAGAAAAATAGTCCTTCGGAAATAATGTTCGAAATACTAGTTTCCAAATAGAGAAACTTCAAATTATATTTGTAATCTGCCTGTTTTAATACTAAAAAAGCTGATTTGGGTTAAAGATGTTAAATATAGTGAGGAATGAGCTGAGGTAATCGGCTAGTTTCATAGTTCAATGAGAACTTAATTATTTTATTTATTTTCCCATAAACTTGGGTATAATCATCTACATTCCCTTTCCACACTTAATGATGCATAGAGCGATGATTGATACACCAATCGTAGTGTATCTTGATCATTTTTGTTACATAAAAGTAAGATGATCAGTCTTTCGTTTCAGGTACCAGTCCAGGGAGAATTAAATATTCTAGTGATGTAAGAGCACCTTTTAAAATAAATATTTCATGTCAACCACGTCAGGAATCAAACCTGAGACCTCTTACATGGTAGGCAAACGCGCTGACAAGAACAAAAATTAACTACTTACTTTAAAACATTAATATCGAAAGTTTAATATAACGTTAAGCTGTGCATCATCGCTTATTTTTATGATTCGCCCCTGTTACATGTAAATGTATTATTTTATAAAATAGTAAAGGGAGAGCATATTATCACATAAAGATCATAACAAAGTTAGCAAGCTTAAATCTTGCGCCCCAGGGGTTGAACATACATACTAGTTGATTAAACTTTTCATCATGCATGGCGTTTTGTTTGAAACTGAATGAGACAAATTTACATTGAAGATATGTGAGATGGATAAATAATTTGTCAGATTATATTATGTCAGAAAGGTTGATGCATGCCGTGGATTGGAGATGTTTACTGGATGTTGAAAATAAAATATGGAAATAAAGAGCAATTTAAAAACATATATTTAAAAAAGGCAATCTTAAGTTTCGCATTATATTAAATACATTTTTTATGTTTTATAAATGTATGTATGTGTATGCGCAAGGGTGTATGTACATGTGTGTGTATGTATATATGTAGGTATATGTATGTATGTGTATATATATATATATATATATGTATATGTGTATGTATGCATATATGTATATGTGTGTATGTGTGTGTCAGGCGCGTGTGGTGACTTTTATCAGTAGGGATGCTGACAAAAAATAATCATGTTCTTATTTTTAGTAGGTATGATCTTAGCTATACATACAAGCTCATATCGTAAACTTTACCCATCAATCATTAATGTTGTACAAATTTATTTATGGTTTTACAAAATTTTGATTTGAATTTATTCTCAGCGTGTGATGACAAAATCATTTGTTTGTTTTAAAATTATTCCTTAAATTTTAAGTCAAATTAAATTCAGTATTGCATATAATCACTTTCGTGAAGTGCGCTTAAGGAATTATGTAATACGCTGTATAAGTTATTCATTACAACAGTAATAATTAATAGTTAACGATCAATAAATTGACGGAGCACAGGCGCGTCTAGAGGTGAATCTGTGGGTGTTCTTATTTTCTTCTTCATGTGGACATCACCTGACGCTTTCAGGAGGCAGTATCGTTAGCCAACGCTTTCGCCGCCTCGAACGTCAATTACGCGTCCTTTAATTCCGCCGAATAAAGCTGAAAGATCACCATCGACGGTCTTCCAGGACGGTGCCCGAAGTGTGAAAGGGAGATAAACATTTAAACACCTAAAATATGACCTGAGACAGTCTTTCTTAAATTTGGTCCAAAGGTCAATAATACGCTTCTTCAAACTTTATGCTAAACGTTATTAGAGTCGTTTTTCTCTGCACTATACAAATTGGATGCTCTTATCTCTCTTGAGTCTCGAAGGATAAATCTAAAACGTAATGAACCTAAAGCGCGTGCGCTAAAATTCGGAAGATTACTATGGGGACTAGACGCAACTCGACAAGCAGCGTCCCGCGTATACAACAAATAAATACTATCAAGATTAAGATACCTGGATATTCAGGACATACGTTGATTTAGGAAATACGTAGCTAGTAGCTAGGTGTGTATAATGAAAATATTCGTTGAATCGCGTGCATCCGAACGTTCTCAGTGAGAATTTTAGGAATACGTATTTGTTGTGTTATTTCGTATTAATAATGTTATTTTTGTAAAATACATATTGTTTTCAAATTTTCAAGAGATGCGCCGCATCCACAGTATCTATGGACGGAACGCGCCTGGTGTGTATATGTATATGTATCAAAATGTGTATACGAGTAAGTTTATATTTCATTATTCTGTGCTTTCTATTAACTTGTAAAATATTATCATGGATTTAAATGTAATTGTCTAGCTTAGAACGGGGTATGTACCCTTGTTAGCTGGGAAATGTGAACATAAAATTAAATTTATAATAAAATGTATAAATAAATTTTAAAAAATGTTTACATAAATGCAATGGGAAATTTACACGGAGTGCGGGAGAATTGCTTCATGTCTAATCTAATAAAATTTATTTTAATTATGTGTGGCATGTGCATTGGATTATTCAATAATGTTATCATATCAACCCTTGATTACTTAATATTACTCAGATAAACTATCAACCTAAGTCAACTATATTTTCATGTATTGTATTATCATCGCTATGATTTTTAAAGTTTTGTTATTTTGAAATTACTCCGCCCGTGACGTCACGAGTTCTAGTCAGTGAGTTCTGCTGATTGATAAGTTGACTTCCCGGAAATTAGAAATCTATAACAATACTATCATTGGTTGATTCGAAAGAACTTGTGACGTAGTTCATTTTTTCTAAACCACTTTTATTAATGATATTATGACTAATATTTAAATAGAAGATACAAATCAAAAATACTTGGTACGAAGAATTTGTGACGTAGTTCTTTTTTACTAAACACTTTTAATTTATGACTTAATAACTTTTGTTTGAATTTTTGTTACAAATTTAAAATACTTGGTACGCTTCCAAGTATTTATTTGGCCAATTAGCGCTTTTACTCTTTGATGGGCATCTTCAAGTCTAAAGGAGTCTAAGTTTTGTATTTCTGAAATATCTCCGCGTGTGACGTCAGAGGTTCTTTTCCGCTTATTCTTGATCAGTTCTTCTCATTGCTCCATCCACGGCAAGCACCCCGGAAGCCTTCCATAACTCTCACAAAAACTAAAAGCAGAGATGTCTTGGGCTGAAGTTTTTCAATACAAATTCAATTATTGATAAATACAGCAACTTTATTCTCTCTCAAAATCGGTTTTCTGCTACTTTTTGATGATGAAGATAGCTTCTTGTGAAAGGGCCGCACATTAAATCTTCATTTTTGTAAAAAAAATACATTTCAAAACATTTGTGATATAACGCCTTCATCCATTCATGTCTTCTTCTTTTTCTTGGAAGAAATATTTTTTTATGCATTTGATTTCCGACTTCGTATTTAAAAAACTTCTTCACTGATAAATTTATTTTCTAGTCTGTCACACTCTAAAGTGGCATTGTCACTTAAAAATATGTTGAGTGCTGTGGAGTTAATACAGGGTGTTCTTAAAACCCTGTCACATCCAAAACCACGATGATCAGTCTGAGCAAGAAGACATATTGGCACATTGAAATAATTTATTAGAATGACTAAAGTCTTAAAAAAGAAAATATCAAAAAAAAACAAATGGTTGCTTATTTCTGCAGGGGAGAAACGAGGTGGGGGGGGGGAGTCTGATACACCGTCATCTGATACGCCCCCCTCACTTCACCCCTGCAGAAGTAAGCAACCATTTGTTTTTTTAAATTTTTTTTTTCTTCAATTTCTTTCGTTCTAAATATTTTTTATTATATGTGTTCTTCCCATACTGATCATCGTGGTTTCGGATGTGACAGCGTTTAAAGAACACATGTATATTATAATGCTCCAAACAATAAATACTGTTTGAAGATTACACAATAATATCAAAACCTTTCGTGGGTTGTAATATTATGCACCATTAAATATGCGAAAACTAAACAAAGATAATGATTTAACACACTTTTTTTTTCGAGGATTGTTGAATCGCAATTCAGTTTGCAGTTTATTTGTTCGTATGATAAACAAATTGAGTTAATTAAAGTCTGTTAGACAAGATACGAAACTAAGTATGAACTAACCTGTATGAAGGTATGAACTCTGAGTAACTTGGTACGATATTGAAGTTTCGTTCTTGCGCTGTACTTGGCTCAACTTAGAACTTAACTTACATTTCTACGTGTTTGTTTGGAAAATAAACTTGCCGGCTGTTGCGCGGTGATAAAAGTCTTCACTAAGACTTTTACATACAGACTTAGAGATTAATTGCTTTGGCGTTCATAAATAAAAAAACGGCACGGTTTTAGGATAAAAATATTACCACTAACTTAATCTAAAATTAAGTGGTTAGAACGTTAGTGGTGTGTAAGTTGGCGAGTTTGCCTACCATGAATGAGGTCCCGGTTTCTACTCCTGTAGCTCAATTACAAATAACTATCGACGTGCTAATAAGCGACGTGATAACAATTTCCTAATATTAAACGTCAAAATATTTACGTTCCGCGACGTATAATCCTGCTGCACAATCACATATTTAAATTTCACTGGTGTAAATATGGAAAATGTTCCAAAACTGCTATTTGTATTTATTTATTAATAATTTATCATGCTTTTTATTGCATTTACCCGGCGCACGTACACGTATTTTGAATAAAAAGCTGGCCAGAAGTAAAAAAAAAAAAAAACAGGTGTCTGTTATTTGAACACTGTTTACGGGTAGTTAAATGATTATGACGTCATGTGGCAGCCATCTTTTGCTTGCAGTGCCTTTGTGTTGGACACTACACCAGTCGGAATATAGTCGTTGACCTAACCGCACGTCTCTGTTCTCAGCGCTTACCTGCAAACGATATTTTGTATTCGCTTTCCGAGTGTTTTAAGAGTTGTGAAGTGAAGTTTTTTGTAATGGATCTAAGAGTTCAAGGTATTAACTATATTTTTCATTGAAAATTATTATTAAATTAATACTATTTATACAGTTTTTGCATGTTTAAATTTTTTATTAAAACATAATAATTTTTACGATCTTTTTGACAAATAAAAGCGTTTTAGTCGAATAACATGTCTTCATCAAGCAAAAAAAAATATTGCAAGTTAAAATTAAGTTTATGAACTTACTTTTAGAAAAGAAAAAAATTCCGCCCCTATCCGCCATTTTTTTACACAATTTTTTTTTAAATATGCCATACATTTCTGAATATGTAAACTAAATTAAGTGACTTATTTTCAATATAGTATCTGAGGAGAATGTGAAGGAGCTGACAAGACGAGAACTATACAGCCTCATCAAGCAGTGTTCTGAACGTTCTCTCGAGAAAAAGATAAAATATATGGAGGATAGTCTGTTGAAACTCACAAATTGCCCAGCAGAGAAAATTGACGAGTTTAAAGATAAATTAAGATTCTTCAGGGCGGACTTTAAACGAAAGTGGATAGCTGCGTCTTATAAAGAAGAAAGATTTCTGAAAAATAATGAAAAGTGGCTTGTCGGTACTTTGAAGATAACAATGTGGTCAAAACAAAAGGCGGGTCGGCCGACAGTGGATTTCGAAGAATCTAGTGACCGCAGTAAAAGGCGCAAAACAAAAGAATTACGGGACCAGGTACCTGATACAGTATTAACTTATGCTGCCCAAATGAGTCTACGAGCTGCGGGTAAAAGTGATGCATCTTCAGTTTTAAAAGAAATGACTAAATCTCCGAGGAGAGCCTATAAAATTCGCAGAACAATTTTGAGCTCGAAGAAATCAAAAAATATTCAGCCTTTATCAACAACGCAGGCGTTATCCATGTTTGTGGAAGCTGATTTGTCCCAAAGGCAGTATAATATCATACGAAATGCTAGCCCAAAACTTTATCCATGCTATTCGTTGATTCAAAAAGCAAAAACAGAATGCTACCCTAACCCAGATTCCTTTCATGTTACTGAAACGTGTGCCGAAACAAAACTGCAACACTTATTGGATCATACTACATCACGTCTTTGTAAATATCTTGATGAAGTCTTTCATAATATTTCTGAAAAGGAGAAAGAAAACTTAGAACTAATATCTAAATGGGGTTGCGATGGCTCTCAACAGGCCCAATTTAAGCAGCGATTTCAAAATAATAGTGATAGCGATGCAAACATATTTCAAAGCTCTTTTGTTTTGTTTATAAATAGATTTAAAGTAATATTAGAAGTCATTTCTAGTGGTTACCAAATAGATGTTAAAAAATTTGAGATCTTCTCCAAAGAAACGGCAGAAGTCTATGTGAGGTTGTACGCATGGCATCCGATGTCGCCCACTGTTCATAAAATATTAGTTCACGGACCCTCGATAATCAAATATGCCATATTACCGATCGGTCAACTTTCGGAAGAAGCTGCTGAAGCCCGAAATAAGCACTTCCGGCAGTATAGACAAAATTTTGCCAGAAAGTTCTCTAGAACATTGTGTAATAAGGATGTCCTTAATAGATTATTGTTAAGCTCGGATCCATTCATTTCATGTTCGCGACCTACGAAAAAACGGAACAAAAAGGCTTTCTCAAAAGAGGCATTGCAATTTCTTTTGCCGAGTTTGCTAATAGATCCTCTGTTCTCAGAAGAAGAAGAAGAAGTATCAGAAGACGAAAATTTAAATTATTCTGATGAAGATATTATATAAATAAATATTTGAATAATTAAAAAATACTTTTACTTGAAAATGCCTTCTTCCCTAGAAAACAAGCTTACACTTGATACACACAATACAAAACTTAATATCCTTAATATATAAAACATATTTAAATCTTTTATAAAACATTATTAACAATCAATCTTAAAGGCACAAAAGAGCTTTGAAATATGTTTGCATCGCTATCACTATTATTTTGAAATCGCTGCTTAAATTGGGCCTGTTGAGAGCCATCGCAACCCCATTTAGATATTAGTTCTAAGTTTTCTTTCTCCTTTTCAGAAATATTATGAAAGACTTCATCAAGATATTTACAAAGACGTGATGTAGTATGATCCAATAAGTGTTGCAGTTTTGTTTCGGCACACGTTTCAGTAACATGAAAGGAATCTGGGTTAGGGTAGCATTCTGTTTTTGCTTTTTGAATCAACGAATAGCATGGATAAAGTTTTGGGCTAGCATTTCGTATGATATTATACTGCCTTTGGGACAAATCAGCTTCCACAAACATGGATAACGCCTGCGTTGTTGATAAAGGCTGAATATTTTTAGATTTCTTCGAGCTCAAAATTGTTCTGCGAATTTTATAGGCTCTCCTCGGAGATTTAGTCATTTCTTTTAAAACTGAAGATGCATCACTTTTACCCGCAGCTCGTAGACTCATTTTTTTTTTTTTTTTTAAATTTTATTAGGGAAATCAACAGTTCTACATACATATTTTTAGTAAACAAACAGATATAGTGTATAAACTCAGAACCAATAACAGATTTCCACATAGTATACAAAGTTAGTAAAGAATATATATATTACATATCAAATAAATACAAACAATTTATACATATAAAAATGTTATTTTCAAGTACTCAATAATCAAAGATTTTTTAAATATTAATTTTAAGAACATTAAGTTACTGTAAATTGGGCGGGATAAGGACAAAAAAGGACAAAAATGCTTGAAGAGAGGATAAGGAGGGGGGGGGGGGAGATGTACATATTTATTATTATAATGTCTACTAAGTTACATAATACATTTTTAGTTTAAATTTTAAATCTGACAGAGTGATGTTTGTATAATCTATATTTTTAAATTTTGTATTGTACATTGAAAAAGTCCTACGAAAAAAAGCATTTTTAACATACGATGTCTTACTTGTTGGTACATGAAACAGGTGGTACCGTCTACAAATCCTGGCTGGCACATGTATTGTTATTAAAACAAGCAGCTCTGTACAGTCAACCATTCCTGTCACAATTTTGTAAAGCAGTAGTTGGTCCGCACACACTCTGCGGTATTGTAGAGAAATGATTCCATGGAAGGTGGAGGCAGTGAGAGTAGATACATAAGAAATACCGGTTTTGTATTTAAGGTACTTTATAAATTTGTTTTGAATATTTTCTATTCTACTTATATATATGGCATACTGGGGATTCCATATCTGAGAGGCGTATTCCAAATGGCTTCTGACAAATGTATAATATAATGAAATAAGGGCCTTTGGATTATCAAAGTGTTTACTCATTCGAATTATGAAACCTAACATGCTCAATGCTTTGGAGGTAATTTTATTGATATGCGATTCAAAAAGTAGTTTTGAGTCTAAAACAATCCCAAGATCTTTAATTTCGTGCTTTCTCATTAGTACATTATTGTTTAGTTTGTAATCAAAATTAAGAATTTTTCTTTTCCTTGTGAATGTAATACAGACACATTTATTTATATTCAAAAACAGTTTATTTTCAATACAATAGTCAGTTAGACGATTAAGATCGTCTTGAATCATTAGGCAATCTTCTTGAGATTTAACTTTAGCGTATATTTTCATATCATCGGCATAAAGAAGAAATTTTGAATAACGAAAGCAAACATCAATGTCATTTATATATATAAGAAATAATAGGGGACCGAGTAGACTTCCCTGGGGAACACCAGAGGAGATTTCTGCCCAGTCAGATTTATACCCACCAATTACAACCGATTGACATCGATTACTAATATATGATATCAGCCAGCGCAGAAGATCACCATGTATACCTATAGCCAAAAGTTTGCGTGTTAAGACTGAATGGTCAACTTTGTCAAAGGCTTTGCTGTAGTCAGTATATATAGCATCAGTTTGGAAACCACTTTCCATTGTGTTTAAAATATCATTTGTAAATAAAGTAAGGTTTGTAACGGTCGAGCGTCCGGAGAAAAAGCCATGTTGTTGAGGACAGATATAGGATTTTACTGCATGGAATAATTTTTCATAAATAATTTTTTCAAATAATTTAGCGAATGTCGATAGTATTGAAATTGGCCTATAGTTGTTTGCGTCATTTTTTAATCCAGATTTAAATATGGGTGTGATGTTTGCTTTCTTCCATTGAGATGGAAAAACACATTCCTGGAGAGACTTTTTAAATAATATAAAAAGTGGGAGAGATAAATTTTGGTAGCACGCTTTAATAAAAATAGGAGGGATCCCGTCTGGTCCACTACCTTTATTTATGTCAAGTTCCTTAATGAATTTTTTTACGATTGCTTGGGTTATATCCGCATATTGGATATCAGCTGATCCATAATTAGAGTTATTTTGATTGAACAGAATAGGTATTGTTTTTGGAGTAAAAACGGATTTAAAGTAGTCGGAAAATAAATTGCATATGTCTATTCCATTATTTGCAGTTTGGTTTAGGTAGATAATTTTATTAGGAATAACATGAGAGGTATTTTTAGATTTTACATATGACCAAAAACGTTTAGGATCTGTAAGAATTTCGCTCTCAATTTCTTTATTATAATTTATATAACTAATATAAGATAAATGTTTTAATCTTGATCGTAATAATGAGAATGCTTTGTAATCAAGTGGGTTTTTATGTAATTTATATTTTTTGTGGTATTTAAATTTTTCTTTGCTTATTTTAATAATAGCAGGATTATACCAAGGTGGGTATTTGTTTACCCAGACATCCTTCACGGGAATATAATTATTAATCAGGTCATTAATAATATTATAAAAGACAGTAAGTGCATCATCCACATTGTTGTGAGCAAATAAAGTTTTCCAATCGTAGGTTATAAGTTTTTCATTTATAGATTGGTAATCACCATTATGAAATTTTTTAATTTTTTTCTTTGACGATGTGTTAAGAGGATTATTAGAAGCTATAGAAAGAGACATGTTAATTGCTTTATGATGCGAATCCTCAGTCACCAGTGGACTATCACATACAGATAAAGTACTAATATTTTGATTGCAAAGTGCCAGGTCCAAAATTCTTCCTAATCGATTAGAAGCATGATTGAATTGATTTAATCCCAGAAAGCTAATGGAATCAGCAAATTCTAAACTAGAAGGTGTACGGTAATCAATTGGATGAAGGAATAAATTGTTATTAGTCTTTACCCAGGAGATTTCAGGAAGATTAAAATCTCCCAAAATTAAAAAAGTGTCGTTTGATGTACTATTCTGAATAATAATATTTAGTTTTTGAAGAAAGTTATGAAGTAGGTTAGCATGTTTGGGTCCTCCTGGTAAATATATACAGCAAATGTTTAGTTTTGATTTAGAATTTATTGGAATCGAGATCCATATATCTTCTGCTTCAGTTTGCCACTGTAGTATTTCAATGGCATTTAATTCAGTCTTTGTCGCAATAGCTACACCCCCTCCAAGTTTTTGACCTGTGAGGGAATATTTTCTATCGCGCCTAAATACTGTGTACCTGGGATCGAATATTTCGTTATTACTAATACCATCCACCAACCATGTCTCCACTATACTCACAATATCCCAGTCGTCACAAATAACATTATTGAGGAATATATCAGATTTTGTGCGTAAACCTCGCACATTTTGAAAATAAATGTTAAGGGAGGACTCCATAATTGATAAAAATAAATCTAAAGTAATAATGTAACATATTAAAATTAATTTCAGCAGAGATTGCGATCATGATGGTACATAATAAAAATATTGTGAGTTTGGACCTTGGTTCTAGAGATGCGATCATACAACATAATATTATACTCCTCATTATTGGGATAAACTCAGGGTGGAAAAGAGATTTTATAATATTTGCATGTTTATTTGTGTGAATTAATTTAAAGTTGAAATAGTTTCCAATATAGAGAGGTACTAACATAAATGCAGTAAGCCGCAGATTCAGAGAGGTTGTAGTGTTGCTTGTACGTCGCTTAATAGATTGCGTTAATGCTGGTAGGTCAGTGTAAACAGCACGCACGCACACTGTACAATTATGAGAGAGTGACAGATATAAATTAAAGTTTAAATAAGTACAACCAGAAAGACATAGTTCTTTCGGATCTTGACAATAGTTGTGTGCAGTAATAGGTAATTCTGAAAGCATTTTTTTAAAGATATACGACTTGCATTTTAATACTGCTATACAAAAGGGATTGGGGAGTTCAAGCATATTTAAGGGGTACGGCATTATAAAAGAGATATTGAGTACAGATGAAAAAAAATAGAAAAGAATCAAGAAATAAATTTTTAAATGAAAAGGTATCAAGGCCTGGCTAACTTTTGAACATCCCACTCTGTTTGAATCCTGATAGGAGGAGATGTGTCGTTTTGCCTAAAATTAAACCGTTTTTCACCCAGCAATAAGAAAACCCAAGTTGTCGGGAGATTGTCTTTGCCTGGAACAAGAGTTTCTTCTTCTCCGCTGTCAGATGCTCGTTGCAGTAGATATTTTGTGGAATACCAGAGATACCGATTTCCATAGTTGTTAAGTTTTTTTTGACACGGACAGCGTGGAGAAATCGGTCTTTCGTATGTCTTCTTAAAAATTTTATGATAAGTGATTTGGGTTTACTTTGATTTGGGGGTTTCGCAGACACACGCGTTGCGAAGTCAATATCATCCGGACTAATTTGACAATTTACTGCATGTGCTATCTTCATTATTGTATCTAAATTATTTTCACTGTTACGATGAGGGATTCCTTTTATTTCCAAATTGTTTTGTCTGGCCCATATTTCATTTTTATCAGCATTTTGTTTTAGCACTGAAACTTCATTCTTCAAATCTTGGGCAGCATAAGTTAATACTGTATCAGGTACCTGGTCCCGTAATTCTTTTGTTTTGCGCCTTTTACTGCGGTCACTAGATTCTTCGAAATCCACTGTCGGCCGACCCGCCTTTTGTTTTGACCACATTGTTATCTTCAAAGTACCGACAAGCCACTTTTCATTATTTTTCAGAAATCTTTCTTCTTTATAAGACGCAGCTATCCACTTTCGTTTAAAGTCCGCCCTGAAGAATCTTAATTTATCTTTAAACTCGTCAATTTTCTCTGCTGGGCAATTTGTGAGTTTCAACAGACTATCCTCCATATATTTTATCTTTTTCTCGAGAGAACGTTCAGAACACTGCTTGATGAGGCTGTATAGTTCTCGTCTTGTCAGCTCCTTCACATTCTCCTCAGATACTATATTGAAAATAAGTCACTTAATTTAGTTTACATATTCAGAAATGTATGGCATATTTAAAAAAAAATTGTTTAAAAAAATGGCGGATAGGGGCGGAATTTTTTTCTTTTCTAAAAGTAAGTTCATAAACTTAATTTTAACTTGCAATATTTTTTTTTGCTTGATGAAGACATGTTATTCGACTAAAACGCTTTTATTTGTCAAAAATATCGTAAAAATTATTATGTTTTAATAAAAAATTTAAACATGCAAAAACTGTATAAATAGTATTAATTTAATAATAATTTTCAATGAAAAATATAGTTAATACCTTGAACTCTTAGATCCATTACAAAAAACTTCACTTCACAACTCTTAAAACACTCGGAAAGCGAATACAAAATATCGTTTGCAGGTAAGCGCTGAGAACAGAGACGTGCGGTTAGGTCAACGACTATATTCCGACTGGTGTAGTGTCCAACACAAAGGCACTGCAAGCAAAAGATGGCTGCCACATGACGTCATAATCATTTAACTACCCGTAAACAGTGTTCAAATAACAGACACCTGTTTTTTTTTTTTTTTACTTCTGGCCAGCTTTTTATTCAAAATACGTGTACGTGCGGCGGTTGGCAAGCCAAATGTCAAGAAAAGCAGTCGTCATAGTAATTGTAATTTAATTTTCACCTTTTTGTATTAGATACATCTTACTATTTTGCAAATGCAATATATTGAATTATTTTTTATTGTAACCGCCAATTTTTCGCCAATGAACTGTATTTATTTACGAGGAAAACAAAAAACAAACTGACATGAGCGTGGACATAGAGATTACACTCGCATTGACTTGTGACTGCGATAACTTAAGCATGTTAATTATTGTTCATTGTGATCGCTCAAATGCTAGCATGTTTTTGAGCACGTCGAAAGTTATTTGTGATTGAGCTACTGCGTGCGTATTCTAATCAGAGTCTACTTACTTTAAAATAAAACATTCGTCTTCTCATAATTTCAATGATTTAAGGCCATTTTCTGTTAGGAGTAAATCGTAATCATCCTAATTTCTCTAGCAGTGGTCATTGGTACATAGGGCACTGCATTTTTACTCCGATTGCAGCATATTTAGTTTATTTATGTAACCTTGGTCCGTATTCTAATGGGATGTAAAAAAATATTTTTCAATTTTATCTAAAAAGTAAAATGATCTTTTTGTATGAAAAATAGAATACGTTTTCGATTTTTTTTTCTTAGCATGTTCTATTACAGGTTACCGACGAAGATATTTTGGATTTCAGTTCAGATTTAAGTTCAGACATTTGCAAAAAAAACATGGAGACGCGCTGTTTAATTGTTCCTTTTCCATAATTTATTTCTTCCATAATAAATTTCCATATTTTGAAACCGGGCTGTGGTCCAGTTGTAGTATTGTAGACTCACGGACCATAGGTCCCAGGTTCAAATCCCACTCTACCATAAGTTGATTTCCATTTTTCCAGCACAAGTTATTTACGACTTCAAGGAAATGGTCACAAAATTTTAATATTAAGAACTCAAATATTTATTTTTCTTTCTTGTTATGAGTTCTATATTTGTGCCTTCTCTTGTACATATTTATTGCTGTATTGGCGTCACATTCATTTTTCGTGTAGCAAGGATAAATATTTTTTGCATTAAAATCCAGTTTAGTTCTACAAATTTTACTTTCCGAATTTGGCGTGAAAATGTCCATTTGAAGATTACAAGAAATACAACTTCATAATTAAAAAACAAAAAAGAAATTAAAGATTAAAGATTAAAGATCGAAGAATTGTTCAAGAGCAGGTGTGTTTATATAAAATCCTAAATAACAAAATTGATTCTGCTGAACTATTATCACTAACAAAATTTAGAATACCTAGGCAATAGACTCAGTAATCTTTTTTCAACATCTCTTCAACAATCGAATCTGGGTAAAAATGAATAAATTTATCGATTTTGATAAAAATTTTAAAAAATACTGTTTTAAAAAATATATCAGAATTGCGATAGGGACGTCATAAGAGCAAAATTTTTGATCACTATTTTTTATATCGTTTTACTTATTAGTGTTCATTATTTTATTAATTATATGTATGCGAAAGCATGCGCATTCGTGTGTGCGTATATGTTCATGTTTGTATATATGTGTATGTACCTACGTGTATATATATATATGCATGTTCATGTGTGTATATGTATGTATACATATATGTGAATGTATATATGTATGTGTATGTATGTTTGTATATATATGGATGTGTGTGTGTATGTATATGTATGTTTGTTGTATGTGTACATTTAAATACATTTTTATTTCTTTTTTCATCGTTTTATATTTACTTAATATTTATTCTTCTTCTCTTCCTTCCCTATTTTCCCATCCCACTTCCTTTTTCCCCTAGCGAACTGTACGTTTCGTTTTTTTATATTCTTGTTCCTATATGAAACCCATAATTGGTCTTGTTATTTGTTGTTATTCTTAATTTATTGTTTTTTACTATAACTGTGTTAGTTTTTTAAAAAAATGAATAAATAAAAATAAAGAAATAAGAGAGATATATCAAGTCTTGTATCGTATGTAGACTAGTGTGATATCACAGCCACACAAGAGTTAAATAAATAATTGCATTAATCAACAATGATAATGTAAGAATGCACCGAATTTACCCCTTCCTTTAGCGTAACTTCATAACATGTGCGCAATTTTCACCTTGCTCGTGAATATTATAATATGTTAGACGTTATGCTTGTGTTCAAGTACAGTATACGAGTACATATATTATCATTGAAATTCTAATGTAATGTGTTAGTATAGATATCTGCAAACTTATGTTCAGTTTCAATTAGATTCTCATGTAACTTAAATGATGCTTCGGTAACTATGTACTTAAATAGTAAAGTAGTTGGTAAGAAGTCATACAACTGGGAAGTTATCAACGTTCGCCTATCTACACGAGTTTAACTAACTACACGAAATTAATATTTAAAACGCTGAGATTCGAAACAATTTTTGGCTGCAGAAAGAAAATGAAACCCGCTGGCGTTAAAAATGTATTCGTGTTGCGTGTTTTTAATGATCTTATTTATGCTATGTAATCCAGTAATATCATGGATTATTATAATTGAAATGATTTATAACGTGTTATGCCTCATTTGTTTAGAAACTACTCTTAATCAAAAAAGGTCACGAATCAATCTAAAAGACAAAAGATATGTGTTGATAGAGTAACATAGAAAATAACAAGTGTTTAATTAGATAAATAAAAATATTTCATTTTCAGTTAAAAATTATTACCACTAAGGGGGGACTCTTGGAAATACAATTCATAAAATATACTTGTACAAAAATATCGCTTTAAATGAAGGTTTTCGTAAAGAATTAAGGACAAATAAAAACCTTTCGTTCATTTTGTTATTTGAAAAAGATTAAACAAACACGAAAAATCAAACTCAAAATAAATTATAAAGTTTATATTTGAAGCACTAACTTTGTGGTTGTTCATTATAATAAAATAAATAAAACAACTTTGTTTTTAACCACTAATTTTTATTTTTCACCGACCGGTTCACTAGATGATATTAATTTTAAAAAAAGAACTTAATACAATAAAACAGATTGCGAATAATAATGGATATAATGAAAACTTAATTGATAAAATATAAAATCAAAAACAAAAACGCAAACTTATAAACAAATATTTATATTCGACTCCCACAGTAAATAAAGCAAATCCACGTAAACAGTGGAGGCGGATTCTTTTTATGAATGACATTTTTTCAAAACAATTATCGAATTCCCTACCATCAAACATTAAACTGGCTTTCTACACAACTAATAATATAGGAACATTGTTAAAAAATCACAAAGACAAAGTCCATAAATATAATAAATCTGGAATATACCAATTAAATTGTAATGATTGCGATTCAATCTACATTAGAAAAACTTTAATATTAGAGTAAAAGAACACTTAAGGTGCTTAAATAATAATAATTTTTCTGAATTCGCAAATCATCTGATAGAAAATAATCAAAACTTCAATAAATACACTGGATTAAAAGTACTTCATGTTGAAAATAAAATATTAAAATTAGACAACTTAGAAATCTTAGAAATTAAAAAAGCGATTCATAATAAGAAAACAATAATTTATAAACAATATTTATTTTAGTCCTCTCCTGGCTTACTTCGAAAATAATGATATCAGATTACCACCCGTGTAAGAAAAAAACACTTGATTTATTGGGTCCACGTGTAGTATTTAGTAAACATAATAGAAATAAAATAAAAATGAATCAATTCATTAGTTACGTAAACCTTGACAAAGAAGCTTGTTTGCTTTGAAACCGGTAGGTGAAAAATAAAAATTAGTGGTAAAAAACAAAGTTGTTTTATTTTATTTATTTTATCAAAATAAATTCGTCAAAAATTGAGTTGAGAAGAAGTTGAACTTTATAAAACTGTAAGATTAAAATTTGATTTTGATTGAAACGCCCACAAACGAAGATGAAAAGAGTTGCTCTACTCCAGACAAGAGTGATGACTGTCATTAAAGCTCTATTAAGGCACTTGGCCTCTAATAAAAGCTCTCCAAATTACAAGCAGCCAGAGAATCGTGTGGGAAACTTCGGAGCTTTTGAATATTTAAACATGTAAAGAGATTTGAACGCGTCAAAATACACGCCAAGGAAAACCTATTCGCACGATTTGATCTGAGCGAATTGCTCTATCAGTATGTGTATACATTATGCAACGTTTGGTTTCAATTAATTCTAGTTGAATTCCTTTCAGCTTAAATTTAAAATAAATAATTCTTGATAAGTAAAGATAAATCATTCCTTTAACGCAGATATGAGTTATCAATTTACAAAATAAACCATTTATTGCAAACATTGTCACATAATTATTTTCGTTGTCATTTCCATAAGAGATGTCAATTTAATTTTAGACAGTAATTAAAACTTCCACAACTTATCGATAATGAATAGTTAGGATTTATTTTTTTATTTCAATATAAATAATACAGTTTTATTAGGTTGAAAATATTCAGCTATTTAGGTAAAAACCTGTGTTTAGCGGAAATGTTTAACATGAGAATAATTGAATATGATATTACACAAAACTCATTTGATATTTGAAATGACAAAAAAAAAAAACGTTCAAAAATATACATACATATATATCTTTTATTGAAAAATATTAAGTATCCTCAAACAGAAAAAAAGAATAGTCGTTGAAATGAATTATAAGTATAAATGAACAATTAATAGAAAATCACATTTTTAAAATAAATAGTAACATATTTGAACATAAATAAAAATTTAACGAAAAGCTGACAATCGAATAATAATTACTTAAAAGATTTTGAAATACGTACCAACAATAATTTTTAGCAAAACTGTCCCAGGTTAAAACAAATGTTGGTCGTGTTACCACTACAAAAAAACCTTAGTTTATTTAGGGTACCTAACAAATATGGCTATTGATGTATAAGGGAGATAACTTTTTTAGAATGTACCTACTGAGTTAATAAAAATTTCACTCTGGTAAAAAAAATCAAAACATCAGGAAAATTTCTTCTTTGACGATGACATGAATATTTTTATGAACTCTAATGTCACCAACCCTTGAGGATTCTAGTCGCGTCATTAAGCTTTACAAAGTCTGGCATTAAAAACTTCTAAAAGTTTCGGGTAAACCTTTTCTTATCCAATATTTTGCTTCATTGAACGTTAAAAAAGTACCTATACGACATGACGCAAACAAATTTAATTTAGCGTGAACATGAAAACGTTAAAAAATATCGAAAAACTGAAATTTATTTTAAATTAGTAACATCAAAACTTCTCGTGCTTATTATTATAATCTACGTACGAATAACAAGTTATTCTGGGTTATTATGCCGCGTGTCTTTAGCTTTATTTTCCGATGTTTTGGATTACATGCTACCGGTCTGTAAAGTTATGTCATTTAAGATTTGTACTGTTCCAATCCTTGCTATATGCATTTTGTTAATGCGATCTTGCTATCTTTTCATCAATAGACGATCTTAACTTATTTTCAGTTTCAGTTTGTTTTTAAAGAGCCGATGCCAAACGTTTTTATTTGAAAGTAAATTGATAAAACAACATGGACAAAAACGATATGAATATAGGGACAATGCATTGTAAAATCCTAATATAAATGAACTCAAAACTATTATGTACTGAGTTAGATTAACATCATGCACCTGTGTTGTGTAAATAGTCATATTTTGTAATATGCTTTTAAAAGTAACGTTTTATAATTTATTTATTTGTCTAGTTCGTAATTTAAAAAAATATATATGTATAAAATTGTATACATGTATACAGTCCCTCGCGAATGATTCGTTGACCATGCTAAGTAGGAACATTGGGAGGTCCAAGTCACGTCTGTATCATCTAGTAGTTATCATAATATTGTGTCTACTACTCATTCTAGAAAATGAGATATTTTTTAAGGGCACAAATATTTTTTTGAATTTATTATTTTGTTTTTTTTAGTTTTATAAATTTATTGCAAAAAAATGGTATACATACTTAATAACAGGAAATCTACATAAAATTCATTAATATAAAATGAAAACGGAGTGTTCTCTGTTTATGATAGTCTCCATCTAACATGGCTCAGCCTGTTCTAAGATGGAGATTACGTTTTCATAAATGTATTCACCGGCTACAGTTAGGAATGCAAAAATAATACATTTTTCTAACATATATTGAGTTTTTCTACTGACATTTCTTGGTGGAACTGAATTTTAATTACAATAATAAAAATACTACATAATTTTATTCCACTTTTATTTATAATTATTTTATATATTTTTAATTTTTTTTTTACCAGTGACCGGGTTTCGTCGTCACCAGTCACTTCACGTCGTCACCAGCTTCGCCGTCACCAGTCTGACGATGTCGGTCATGACATTCTTTTAACGATTCATTTGGATCTAGTTTAAAAAAAAAACCGAATGGCTCTCTTCACTAAAACAAAAATTGTTTGCCGAAGCTTTTCTCCACAGCAAAATACCATATTTAAAGTAGCTTAAGAGCTTATCGGGTCGTATATTCACCCGGTATTTGCCTGATCTGTTTTTCAGTGTACAGAGTAGAGCCAAGGCTCTTGGTCAACTTCAAAATATGAGGTCCCAAGTGAAATTTTAAGTCAATAGTCATGCCAAGAAATAAGGTTTCGCCGACTAAATTCAATATTTCATCACCTAAAACTAGTGACATATTAATACACATAGAAACGCACTGAGCCCTAACAAAATGATGACACTCGACGCACGCCGAGACGCGCAGTCATGCTCAAAGTGTATTTAATCGTTCTTTGATCGCCAGCTAGGCGTGACGGTTAGAATTGAAACCGATTGCTTGCTTGTGTCATGAAAGCGTGTAAATTTTTTCAAATAAACAATGTTTTAGTGTGTAACATTTGTAAATATTTTTTCATGAGTGATTAACAAGGCTTAAAACAATTAATATTCAAATTATTTTTATTTTTATAACTGTCAAACTACGCCTAGCGGCTAAGTTGCGAAGTTTTGCGTTCTTACAGGGTTGCGCTGATAGAAATGCGTTTTTAAAATATAATAAATGTGAGTTGATATTATTTATGCATTCCCCAAAATTCAGTGAAAATAAATAAATAGGTCGAAATTATAAGGAATTTAAGGAAAGAATCTGATTGAAATCTACAAAAAAAAATAGTATCTTACAATTTTTGGTAGCGTATGCATAATTGTTGAAGGCAGCCCTAGTTAAAATAAACAAACTAATTAACTATAGGTACGTTTTCGTGTTACTACTTTTTAAAATATTTTACTGTATATGGCGTGTCTATGTATTAATATGTCAATGCCTAAAACAAATTACTATCTTCCTATCTGACATTTAGTTAATTTACTATCATTTTTTGATATTAAATATTTAATACGTTATTACATGTAAACCAGTTTAAAACCCGAGAAAATGCATTATTTGCCAAGTCTAATTTATTACCGTATATTACTTCAATACATTTGAATGAATATTCGAAATTATTGATTCAGAATAAATCTTTATTTCTTCAGGTGCTCATTTCTAATTAAGAAATTAAGCCAATCTTGTCATTTGTGGAAGGTTCCTTGATAAAGTGGAGTTATTAAGAAATCTTGAATAATCAATGTAAATTTAATGAATCTTCATAACTCATTAAGCTTTGGTAAATTGTTTTAATACTTTATATATGTTAATCAATAAAATGTTATAACTCATCAATATTTTTATAAATTGTAGTTTTCAATTTTCATAGAACTTTACTTGTTTACATTATGAATAAACCACTTAATTTTTTAAACATTTTTATTACTGTACACTGGTTCATTGTTTCAAGTACCGACTATCTAAGAGGTTCCTGTGTTCTGCGTCAGGACCGTCTTTCTTACATAGCATGTTTTTTGAATATCTGTCATTTTGAAATTACTCGCTTTTATTATTTTATAATATGTTCACTCATTTTTATTATTTTATAATATGTTCACTCATTTTTATTATTTTATAATATGTTTTCAAGAAACTTCGCTGAATAATTTATTGCTCTAATTTTTATCGCGCGTAGTAAAAAAATCTTTATATCAATTTTCTTCCACTGAACTTCCCAATTGCTAATAAGTTATCTTCACTGAGTAAAAAAATATAACAACATTTTTATTAATAGTGGAAGTTAAGGGAAACTGTTATGAATTCTAGATTTTACCAGAACCTACTAGCAGTTGTTATACGTAAGCTTTAATTTACTTATCCTCTAGCTAAGATTTCACTGTTAATTATTTTTTTGACATGACACTAGCAATTAGGAAAAAGCATCGTTTCAAAACACCTGGAACGCAATTATTTATTTATTTATGCTTTATTAAGTTAGTTCATAACATCTTAAGAACTAATATAAAATTTTAATAATTATTCCTTTTTTTATCAAAATTTCTCAATTACATATTTTTCCAAATTAATTTTTAATATTTCTATTTTTTCTATTTCCTTTATTTCTTCAGGTAACTCATTGTACAGCTTAAGTCCCTTGTACAATGAGTTTTGAGATTCTGTTTTTTTCCTTATTGGTAATCTTATCTTTTTTTACCCCTTGTTTCATATGTATGACATTGTTGGTTAAATTTTATTATTGTTTTTATTTTATTCATACCTTTAATTATTTTATGTATAAAAATTGCCATATTATATTTAATTTTTTGCTTTACAGTAAGCAAGCCAATTTCTTTGTGCATTCTTTCTACATTAGATATATATATATTTTTAGTAAAATCCTCATTGCCTTATTTTGAAGAATTTGTGTATTTTGAATTTCTCATTCATTAATCCTTCATTAATTAGGTTGTTAAATAAGTAGAAAATTTTTAACAATATTTTGAGGATTTACAAAGCTCACATTTAAGATAAATAAGTAAGAGCTGGATTTAACCCTTCAGAAATTTGATCAATTTATCCATAGCCCAAATGAAATACTTGCTTCTGCTAGACTTCTTTACTGGAGTGGACTGCTGTGACAGCGTATAGTAGGCCTTAAAATAAGGTTGAGGGAAATCCCAAATGATGTGATCAGCCAACTGGTGGAACACTGCTGGGAATCGAGGTTGTAGTAACATTGGAGTAGGGTGGTTAAATCTCGTAAGTCTCAATTTATATTGTTTTGCCTTACTTTTTATGCATATTATTATATTTAAATACCGTTTTTCTTTTTTATGTTTAAATGGCTTATTTTTAGGTTATACTTACCCGCATAGCTCACGAGCCAATATTCATTCATCTCTCATATAATACACTTATAATTAGCAAGTCCGCTTGCACATCCGTATATATTTGTAACACATTGCAAAAACCAAGAATAACATGTTTATTAAACAATGTTTTGAGTATGTCCAAACGTTTGTAGACAGGCTAGGTTTCCTCCCTATATGCCTAGACTTCTGTGTTATCCTCTCAAAAAATATTTCCTTATCTGCTGCAATAAATTTAGATTTTAATTACAAGTCTTAGTTTCTTCATAAAAATAAAAACCTGGTCATAAAATTAATTCACAACAATAAATGTTTTTATAGGGTTACGCACCTATAATATTCATATGTTCATAATTGCAAGCAAATGTTCAAAAATTGAAAAATAAGCAATTTCGGTGGCAAAACAAATTACGCGCCGCGAAGCACTCTTTCCTCTCTTCCTTCCGCTTCCTGTTTCCGTTTCCGCCCCCGCCCTCGCGGCACATCCATCATTTCGGGCCAGAAGAAAAGCTTAAAAAGCTCGGAGCTTTACATGAAATGTTTTTCAAGTCAAAGGTTTCAACAGAATTTGGGATTTGCACAATAAGTAAGCAAAGCCATCTCCGCAGGATAAGGCAACAAAGGTTTAAATATGTAAATGGGCGTAAAAATTTAATAAACCCCCTCAAGATGAAGTAATATTTAGATTTAAATATACTACTCGAGTATTGACCGCCGCCCGCTTAAGAATTTACATATTTTCAGCTTTGCTTCCGGAATAAGTGCTAGCGAATATAGGGAAAATTGGAATGTCTTTTATTAACATAAGTCTGGGACCTTCTACCTTGAAGGGATTTTAAATCTTAGTTATTCGACATCTTAACATTTTAATTAGCATTTCACTGTGCACAGGAATTGTTTTTATTTCATTGGTCAATCAACTAGAATCCTCAAATTTTATCATTAATATTTTGAGTTCTCATATGTACAAGGTGGCGCAAAAGTTGTCACCCGATGTTCTTTGACTGTAATATTTTTTGTGAATGTTTAATTGTTGAATTGTGTTTATTTGATATCTTATTTTTTTTCCATTGACTCGAGAAAACGATATCGGCCAAGGGGCCGCTGCCAGAATTGATGACCGTGGGACTGATTTATAGCATTTTTTTTATTCTTAACATATGTTCTTTTTGAGGGCTTGACTTCGAGAAATCTCACAAAAAGTCAGGAACGGTTAAATCAAGTAATCTTGACGGCTAGTGCAAATCACTAAAACGAGAGATTAAGCGACCTGGAAATACAGCCCTCAGAATATTGGCTGTGGCTCGTGCAGTATGCGCTGTTGATCCATACTGTTAGAACCACATGTTCTCCAATCTCAACATTCTCTGTAAAGGCCGCCGATTGATGCCCAATTACGTGGCATGTCGTCTAGTCGATACTCCGGAATCCTCTGCGACATCTTCAGCAGCCGGGATATTCTCAGCAGAACGGCTGTTCCAGGGCCGGCCAGACCTGGCAGCATCTCATGTTGTCCCATACACTTCTAGGCGAGCGGGTAAACGCCGTAGAGCTTATCCAGTTGATGTCGGACGACCAGGAAATCTGCACCTAAATCACGCTGCGCCAATACCACCGACGAATTATTCAGCAAAGAAATCGAAATAATTTTTCCGCGTTCTTGGAGGAGTATAGCGATTAATAACTTGTTGACGTGTATTTTGTATCTGTTTAATTCACAAGTGTCAAAGCAGAACTAACATTTGCCGCCATTTGCAAAAGTTATGGCATCTTCCGATGGGGTTATGACTTTTGCGTCCCCTTATACTTATGCCCTTCTTAAAGATTCTTTACAGACAATATAATATGTAGATTCACTGATTTATACTACATCGTTGAAATACCATGTCAATGGAAGTACATATTTTGTATGTTTACCAATACATGCTAATAGTTTCATAAAATAAAATATTTTATTTTATTTAATTCAGTAAATAGCTTTTTGCTGTGTAAAAATAAATAGAATAAATACATGTATAAAATAATTGGGAATTTCAATATTACTTTCAGAAGTTATTCCACATTATATCACCGTTATCTATTTGGATTCGAACAAATCAATTACTCGAACCAGATTTGTATTTTGAGAAGAATTCATACTTCTCTGCCGCCTGATCCAGCAAGTTAAATATTCTTGGACTGACCACTTGGCCTCTTATTCAAAGTCGTTATTTTTTTAAAAGTGCAGTTAATAACGCTAGATGGATCGATCGTTATTATTATTTTATTTTTTATATCCTTTTTTTGGATAACCAACAGCTATAATTATCTTAAATATAAAACAAAACAAATAAGCCAAAAACTGGTTTTCACAAGTAACATCACAGTAAGTTAAACACAAATCTCGGACAATGAACAGTTATCTAATGCACATCAAAAAGAAAAGAAAAAACACTACAAATTATTTTGAAAGCAAACGCCGTACGTCATTATGATTATTCGCAAATAAATTTGTTAGTTCATTAAAATGATTAAAAGTTCGAAATAAATATGAATTTTGCCTATAATTAGATAAAACAAGAGGAATGAAACATGGGAAATGTGAAGAAGGTTATTCCTTATTATTTTTTGTAGTGTTCTAAGTAAATTAAGTAAAAACAAATCATATTTTCTAAAATTTTACGACAGTCAAGTCGGACAGGGTTTCGGATGAGATATTTTAGCTCAAAATTGTATATTTGTCCGTAATATAGGTACACAGACTAGATTATCACCCAAGCCACTTATATTGTTATAAGGTTACAATTCTACTTACACTTAAATCATATTAAACAAACATGCATTTCCACTTAAAAATGGGACTTTCTTATTGATGAGACGTTAAATATTATTAATAGTATATTAAGAGAAAGTTAAACGCTTAAGACAAGAGATAAAACCAATCTTCTCTTAACGTTCTTCTCTAAGAGTCTTAAACCCCTTTGTCTAACCTTTAATCTGCCTCACATTCTCTACAAAGCATCATTTCTCTTCGCCTTATTCCCCCCTCCCTCCACTCGTGACGTAATGTTCCCGTTGACCGTATGATTTTATACCCAATTACAACTCAAACGGATTTAAGACGTCGTTTCCCGAAACAGAGCTTGATTTCTGTTGAGTTGTTGGTACCATGACATAGAATATTATGAGAAATTTTGTCTTAATAGAATAGAATTCAAAATAAATCACTGAAAAAAAATAATTAACCGTGTTTGGACGGAATGAAAAATATAATATTCTGTGTGAAATAAAACCAAAATCCCGAATTCGGCTCCATGGCTGTTCTCAGGTAAAAACCCTGCAAAAGGAAATGAAATGCAAATTGGTGCCAATGACTCAAGGTTTACTGGTAAGTGCGTTACATACTTGTACCAATAAAGTATGTTATCGATTAGATGAAATTCAAAAAATAAATGAGTTTGTATTTGAAATCAATATTATTTAGAGCTGGGAATTTTTTTCCACCTTGAAGCACGTGATTCTAAAAAATAAAAGAAAAATCACAATATTTATTTTTATCTTTTAAAAGTGGCACTTTTTAGCTTATTTTCATTTTATTCAAAAGACATACAGAGTAAGTAGTAATTCAGTACAAAGGAATTCGACATTTACTCTGTACGCTTATACCAATAAATATTTAAAGGCGTTTTTTATCTAAAAATGCAAATATAGCATGAAGGTCCAAAGTGATAAATTGAATATACGAATTCCATTATTCACGGTGCCAAATTTGGCATGGTTCGGAGAGCGAGCGTTGTTGTCTACAGCGCCATATATGGCCAAGTCGTCTGTCCTTTTGGAAGGCATCAATCCTGTTCCTCTGTCTACAAATAAGGGTAGATGTATTGGATTATAAACGGCAGAGGTTGTGAATCAAAAGGCTTAAAAACAAAGCATTTTTTTTGTCCAAATACGAAACGGAAAACCAAAAAAAATAGTTTTTGTGATCTCACCCGGAATCAAAAGCAGCGATTTTTTTTATCAATTAATGAAAAAATATTATGTATGCCGACGACATTAGACTATTCTTTAAAAATCAAACAGATGTATTGACAAACAATGACATAAACAAAGACATACCTATGTTGACTAAATGGACAAACACAAACTTATTTACACTTAATGAAAAAAAATGCAATATTATCCATTTTGAATCTAGAAAAAAATGTCATAAAATAGATGCTTACATAAATAATGAACGACTAACTGAAATGGAACATGTTAAATACTAAGGACTAACAATAGACAGACAATTGACATGGACAATTTATATCAACAATTCATTAACAAAGTGGCGACATTATCGAGTCTTTTTTTTAAAATCAAAAACTTTGTTCCAAAAACGGAAAAAATTCTAATGTATGAAGCCTATGTAAAAACTTAAATATGTTTTATACAACTACTATAGGGAACAGGAAATCAAAATGATATAAACATACTACAAAGAGAGCAAAATAAAATATCAAAGTTAGTATATGACCTACCATATCTAACAGCAATTAAATAACATTTTAAACAAACTAAGCAATTAAATATCACCGAGCTCTTTAAACTAGAATCCTTAAAATGTATTCATAAATTTGCCACTGATGTAATTGTAGACCAAGAAATGAAACTAGAAAAAATTGTAGTAAACATGGATACAATACGAGAATATCAGAAAAATATCATATTCAACCTTCTCAAACGAGCCAAGGACAATCGAGACTAATAAACCCTGGACTGAAATTATACACTAAACTACCAGACAAAACTAAGCAAAAGACGTTAAAAATATTTTCATTAACGGTAGAATGTGAATTTCAAAAGTAAAAATATTTTGTTAAATGTATGTAACCCGTATCAATGAAATTTTAAAATAAACAAAATATAAAATACTGTCAGAACTTTTTGTGGTCTAATAGTCAGCGTCTTTGCCTTCCATGCAAGGGGTCTTGGGTTTGATTGCTGACATGATTAACATGAAACATTTATTTAAAAACGTGTAGTTATATTAGAATTTTATGATTCCTGTACTGGCACCTGAAGAGTAGACTCATCATATCATCTTACCATCATTTAACAAAACCATGGATTAGACCAATGCAGTGTAGCATACAACATAAGGTGGGGATAGGAAAATTTTGAGAATTATTAACACTGTATTACGCATAAAATAATATTTATTCATTTTTACATTATTATTAATATGATTCGTTAAGTATTTCAAAAATAGATAAACGAACAATTCTTTGTTTTTATATTATATGACTAATTTAAAGAATTTAGGATTACTAGTTTCGGGTCGGAGGAACTGTCTTCACAATCATTAATAACTGATGGTCTTATTTTGAAACACCGATGACCAATATTGACATTGTGCTTTTGTCATTTATATATGATTCTTTTTTGAATAAAAAAAGAAATATTAGCGTTCTTATAATTTACCCAAATATTTAAAAAAATTTGGCCAGCCGCTATTTATATTCGTATTACGGTTTATATTAAAATAACCCGATTCGTTGTCCATATATTTATTTGTTTGTTTTTTGAAACATAAAGGGTCTAAAAATAACTTTTAATTAATTTTTGTAATAACTGTTAACTCGCCGGATCCTGCTCCAACTGATAACCAATTTTTTTTGGATAACGTTTCACAAGGAAAATATTAATTTATTTTATGTTATTCAGCAGAGATATGTACAAACTTAACTCTTGTGTGGATGTAGTGTAACGCGAGTCTACATTGGATACAAGACTTGTTATATCTCTCTTATTCGTTAACACGAAGTAGTATTTTTCGTAATCTTTAAATTGACATTTTCATCGGATTTGGAAAGTAAAATTTAGATGAATATGCTGGATTTTGAAACAAAAAATGTTTATCCTTGCTATGTGAACAATATTTATACGAATGAATGAAGTGATGCCAATACCAGTCAATCTATTTTTCTGTATAAGACAGAGCACGAGAGTAAAAATTATAACAAGGCTGCTTTATTCCCGCGATTGAACGCGAAAATATTAAGATGTCTAAAATGCTCACTTTCGTATATTTGACATTCCACTTTAAAGACCAGTTATCAAATAAAATAATATATGTAACGTAAAAACAAATACAATACCTTATAGAGCAGAAAATTTTCATTCGAATGACGTATAATCATTAAAAAAAATTACTTTTGGTTATCATTTTTAAATTAGCAAAAAACGGTCAATTTAAGTTATCTCCTAATAATAAAAAATAAATATATCAAGAACTACAATTAACGATATTTAAAAAAATCAAGACTGTTCTTACAAAAATCTCTTTAAATAGGTGCGATAAAAATATTCACTGATGAAACTCAAACAAAAGATTATATTCTTAAGAACTCTAAATGCTAACCCCTACACTACCAGGTAATAAGAAATTATAATCAAGTGGTTGATACCATCATCATTTATTTAATGAACTACTTATCTCATGAATCCACGAAACCGCATAATATGCATGCAGGCTGTATACGCGAACAATATTAAACCAAAATTGGCAATAAACAATAACAATTATCATTGTGATTCTAGAAAACTCAGAGTTTGATCATAAACTATAAATATATTACCACGGAATTTTATTGAGTTCTTTATGAATAATGTTTCATACATTTATTGAATGTCTACGCTCTACGCAATGCACCAAAAGACAGAGCCGAATTTGTCAGGTAGATTGAAAAAAATAATTTTGATGAGTTTTTATTCAGGAGAGGCAGTAGGCTAGCGAACTTGGGTGAGTTAGTTAGACCATGCACAAAAACACGATTTTCGTAGATATTTTGAAACTCAACAACCAAAGCGACACGACATTCTAATGTTTATTTAAGACCATTTTTTTAAAGGTTAAGTGTGCGTTCGACCGAAAATAATACTGTTCAATTGGTTAACTCCAAACTTAATAAAAATTAGTATTGTTTAAGTAAATTACAAAAGAATATAATATATAAGAATATATATATATATTTATATTCATTGGCTTCATAATATTCTTCATATTATCAATTTTAGTATTAAGAAATATTTTGAAGTGAAAATGCTTGTATGATTATTAATTGTGCCTAAAGCTGAGGCATCTTTTTGCGTTTTCGCCCATATTAAGAATGATTATTTGTGTTCACGTACTGCGTATAGAAATAGTAGTTATCTAATAAAATAAAAAGTAAAATAAGTATTTTATGAATATTTTCATAATGTACTATATGCCAATAGTTACGCTTGCAGTATACCTCGACTGAAATTAAAAATACTATTTTCATCGGTACATATCGAGACGATATAAAGTAAAATAGATATTTATGATCGAAAGTGTTCATATTTGTATAAAAAATTTAAATATCTTCGTCGATAACCTCTGATTAAACACGGATTGTATATATATTCTTATTTTTATACCGGAAACTTATTTTACCTTGTAGATAAAACTGAAGATAAATGTTAACTTTCCATTTTAATACGGACCCATGTTTGCCTATTTCGTGCCCTTTAGAGAAATACACAATAATCTTTATATTGGGTATATTTTTATTGTTTATATTAGATTATCTATAACGAGCGTCTCGAGGATGGGGCGGTGGAACTGGCTTGGACACATGGTGCGTATGCCTCAGGAGAGCCTAAACCCAAGTTCTCTTATTTAAACCTACAGGCTCGATGAGGATCTTTCGACTTTATTCGGCGGAGCTAAGAAAGGGGTGCTGGATTAAATTGGGAAGAGGCAGGAGCGCTGGCTGGCGATAGGGTCTCTGGGAGGCGACTGGTGATGTCCACATGCTCCATCCACGCGGATGTGTAAAATAAAAGACAAATATATTTTTAACAGGTACAAAGCTGTTGAGAATGTGGTCTAGGCATTAACAAATGTTCCATCTGCCATCGGCTTGCATTTTGCCTATATGTATTTTAATTCTTTTTTCAAAAAAGGCATTTTTTAATTTAATATATATTATGCATGGATTAAATTCGACCACAGAAAACAAATAAGATTGCTGTATCTCACATAGTTGTTCGTAGGGCACTGATACGATAATACGTGTTTTTACGATATTTTGTATATTTACTGTTTTTTATCTTGGAGGGTAAGGATAATGCAATCGTACACACATGCTACCCTTAAGAAAATAGGCATTTAATACCTTCAGATAGGACATGATTGTGCAAGGTACTGGAGCGAGGATAAAGTGTGTTGCTATGTTTATCTGACTATATATTTCAAGGGACCCACACTATATCACATGTAGCACACCCTCCTAAATACTCCGGTAGGGTTTCTCGTATCCAAGGGATGAGATTTCTAACTAAAGAAACATTCGTGACAACTGATTATAATTACTAATAAGTGCATAAAAATATATTTATACCCATTTCATTTAAACTCGCGATATGTTAATCATCAAGTTTTTGTTGGATTTAATCATACGATGTTACTGTCGGTTTTTCCTACAAGAAAATTTCAAAATTGTATGTTATTTAGATCTGACCATTAAACAAACAGAAAATACATCAAATTTATAATACTTCCTTATTTTTTATAGCTGGTTTTATGAATCGCCACTTGGTTTTGTGATAACCCTTAAATAAGGGCTCGGGACATCGGGGTATCTCAAGGGACAAATAAAGACAAGCCCAGATAAATGTCCTTAATCTATCCCTCAAGGCGGAATCAGTAATACCGTTTTCAGGATAATGCAGGATATGTACCTTATCGGGGGGCAAAAACTTTAACGTAATCATTAACGCCATTAATCAAGATCAAAAAGTGTCTGGTCATGAGAAGAGGTATTTAAGAGAGACTTTCCTCTAAAAAAACAGCATTCATTGAATATAATGAACACAAATTAAAACAAGGCTCCTATACAACGCATGGAAAAATAACTGCAGTTAAGCAGAAAGTATGCAAATGTTAGCTAAAAACATATGATTTATTTATTTAAGGTAGCAATCATACACTTTGAACAAAAAAAAAAGCAAAGCCTAAGATAACAATTGAAAAAAAAACAAATTACTGAATTTATAGTTATATTTATGATGGATACAGAAGAATAAGAAAAAAACTAAATAAAATAATAATATATACAAATATGTAAGTAGGAAGACTCTCCAAAGCACCCACATTACTCACAGAAGAAAATTGTTGATGTGTGTGTTCTCCCTGAACTAACATATGGGTGTAAAACATGTGTTCACAAAAAAAAAATTACACAAATTATCTGTTCCACAAAGAACTCTAAAAGGAGAATACTGGGTATTTCGTTGAGAAACAGAAGAACCAACACATGGATAAAACCAAGATTAAAGGTCACCGCTAAGATCCACAGGATTGCCAGCCAGAAATGGAGCTGGACTGGTCATTAAGCCAGAACCACAGACTCCAGACGGACCAAAAATTTGTTGAAATAGCGACCCAGACAGGCAGAAGAATTGTCGGCAGGTCTCAGAGAAGGTGGTCTGACAACATAAGACGGGTTGCAGGGAGTGGTTGAATGCGGTAGGCTCAGGATAGAAAGACGTGAAAACTTAAAGGGGAGCCCTATGGTCACCATTGGACAAGAGACGGCTGATGATGATGGAGTAGAAAGACATGGGCCCGTATTACTGTTGGACGTAAACATTTATCTTTAATTTTATCTACAGAGTAAAATAAAATTTTCTGTACGAAAAATGGAATACTCGTATGTATACATTTTTTTCCAAACATGTTTATTTACAGGATACCGTCGAACATGCGTTTAATTTCCTTCCAAATATGCACATTTTTGTATATAAATATCATTTTTACACTATACCGTCTCGATTTTCGCCGATGAAGATAGCGTTTGTAATTGCGGCCATGATATACAAGTAGTTCCGATAAGTTGATATAAAAAAGTAAACTTCCTGCACTCCTCACCTCTCCCTCTCTTTCCATGTACATTTGTATTTATAACAAAAATAAGTGTTACATTTACCATTTTGCCTATGTTTGAACATCCATATTTTTTCGATTCTTCCATTTGTTGATTTAAGTGAAGTTAAAGAGCTGAAACCTTTATTTTTGTGAAGAGATTCATCTGACTAAATTATTTCACATACTGAGAGCGCCTAAAAACAATTTTCCAATTTTTAAACTTCCTCTTGGACCAGTTGGTTTTATTACAAAAGACAAAAAATTACCACGTTACACAGCGTGTAAAATGGTCACGTACACTAGCTTATGACAGATCATAAGCCCTGTAAATGCCTAGACTTCCATATTCCCTTATTTCAGATATTCTCCATCTC
The DNA here is from genome assembly GCF_059751315.1 of Micrasema longulum. Lineage (NCBI taxonomy): Eukaryota > Metazoa > Arthropoda > Insecta > Trichoptera > Brachycentridae > Micrasema > Micrasema longulum. The sequence continues at coordinate 602,020 of NW_028277384.1, read as the reverse complement.
TGTTGTAATTTGTTAATCTTAATGACTCCCGAGAGGATGAAATCCAGTATTTTGTCTACAAACATTTCGAAAAACTCAAAGATTGTTAAAAAAAATTATTGCATTATGTAGACAGTATGGTAAGTAAAATAAGTCATTAATGTGCTTGATAAAACTGATGTGTTTTTATTTTATTTACATTAATTTACATTTTTAAGCTTTTAATTTTTGAATTTTTTTATTTTTTATATTGGCAAGTTACTAAATTTATTTATATAATACTAACTTACACTTAAACAATGAATTTATAGATATAATTGCTGCAACAGCTGGAAAGATCAGTAATATACATACAAAACATGTGTTTTTTTTTTTAAATACAAGACACAAAATTAAAAAAATAAACATTTGAAAAACCAAGTTTTTCAAACTAAGTGAAATATTCAAACCCCCGTATCTTTAAACTGCAGTATTTGCACATACTTCGGTTTTACGCACGAGATGTAAAATGTACTTGGTATGTTTTCAAATAGAAAAAAAATAAACACACAAAAGTGCATAGAAAACTAATTTAGTAATACTCCAATCGCAGCGTTTTAGAGAGGTTGATACCGTCTATATACTGACTCAACTAAATAAAGGTGTAAATCACTAAATAGCTTTTGATGTGTTTTTAGTATTGCATAATTAATACATTGCATATTACAGTATTCAATTGATTTAATATTGTAAAGATAAAATAATAATATCTTCTCCCACGGTACAACGCGATAAAATCATGGACACGAGTCGGCAAAGCATAAAACTCTTAATTATTTATTACAAATTGAAATTGGATCATGATGAAACGTTTTTCTTTCACCAAAACACACAAAAGCCTTTCAATGAAGAAGAGTAATTCATCATACAGCTAAAAAATAACAATCTATTTTAACATAAAAAGATTACCATAGATTATAATTTAAAGGGATGTTGCCATTGCCATATTAATGGGTCGTTATAGATACAATTCTGAAGAGATTTGGGGCGGGGGTAACTTGGCGCATGATTTTATTGCGAACCTTTATTGTGTAATCATGGAGCATTGTGTAATCGTTCGGTTGACAATGCATTACGGGTTTATGGAAACAAATCGTTTGTGAACCGCGGTACGATTTATCATAATTTATTTATTATATATACAGCCTCAGCGAATCACAACATTTATATGAAGAAACATATGTACGAGAAACTGAACAAAAATAACATAAAACTATGTGGCAAAGACAAACGATTAACATATCTGTACCTTAGAGGATAAAACAGGAGAGTTTTTTTTTTGACATTTTGAAGTCAAAAATGCAGAAATTATCACAATAAGCTATTTAATACGTGATTAAACACTGAAGTCCACATTGTTTTAATGCTAAAAACATTAGTATTTTCAGAGTCTTTTTTCTTATCTTTAACTTAATCTTTATTTTAACTCAAACTGATTTAATTAAGCTACACACTTATTTAATATACTTTTTGAAATGTGGTGGATTTCTATAATTAAGGAAATACTCGTATATGAAAGATGATACCAATGCTTACTTAAAAAATATATGTATTTTTTGTATCCTTGTTGAACTTCCAAATAAAGTTTTGAAAAAACACGCTATTTAAATATGTACTAATATTACTAAAATAATCATTACTTTACAAAGAAAGTTCTTTTTTTAAATTTGAAATTATCTCATTTGGTTCAAAAGTTATGAAGTTTTGGAAATCACACAATCACTTAAACTTGTTTACTGAAGATAACATTCAATCTGACTTCCGTAGTTTATTCTTAAGAGTACAGATATAGGACTTGGAGGTAACCCATGCCAATCCATCTTCATTTATACACTGTGTTAATGGTGAAGAGATCCACGAAAAGCCGGAAGATCTATCATCATCATCATTATTCCATGTCCGCCCCTAGTTGGAGCATATGGTATACACATGAATCTCCATCGGCTGCAAGCTCCTGTAGGTTCTCCCAAGGCAGGTTCTCGTCCTGAAGTTCTGACATAATCAGCCAACAAACAGTCAGCACGTTCAGAACGTCGATAACCCGATGTCTTGTAAATTTGGCAAACGTGGTTAGGGCTCTCAGGAGGCAACCGCATTATATGGTCCAGCCAACTGTATCGCCACCGCCTAATGACAGTTATTACTGGAGTTTGCTGCATCCGTTCTAAAGCCGGAAGATCTATACCAAAGAATTATTTATTATTTCATCGTCACCCTTTCTGCACCAAGTTGTGCATAAGATACCATATTTTATCTCAAATGAGGCATATTTTCATCATCTGTTACATTTTCTGTGTCCGGTCTGATTAAGAATACACTTCTGTGTGTAAAAAAAAATCAGAATCCTGGAAGAGTGCTTTCGATTCGATGGCTAATCTCAGGTAAATATACTAAAATCGAGTGAAGATAAAAAAAAAAGTTTAGTCGTTGGCGCATTCGCCTTCTACACTTAAGGTCTCGGGTTTAATTCCTGAGAAGGTCGACATGAAATATTGAATTAAAAGATGGTTCTAACTGCGATATTTCATGTTAATGGTTTGGCTCTGAAATGTATGGCTAGTCACGTATGAAAGATTTGAAGAAATATGGATGTTCAAACATAGGCGTAATAGGTAATGTAACCAATTGTGTAAATTGGTCACTTATACCAGCCAATGGTATGTCATAAGCCCTAAAAATACCTAGATTTCCACATTTCCTTCTCTACAGTATTCTGCATCTCTGTTGTAAATGCAATAGTTTATTTTAGTTAAATTATTTTACAAATAAGTACAGGTAAGAAAGAGGCAAGAGATTACCTTAAATATTATCTCTACTTTTTAATTGAAAAATGTAATACAGTTTTTTTACCAAAAATTGATAGACACCCTAGCAATCGGCGTGTACGGAAGGGGTGATATTGCGTTATATTGTACGTCAGCCAGCACATTGCACCCCAAATGGCTGTTTGAGGTAAATTTATTAGAATTAAGGCATAAATATCTACTTCAGACCCTGATTACAATGGCAAGCTAAGAGAGTTGTTATCTTCGACTGTCAATAAAGTAAAATCGAAATTAAAGTTCAAAAATGTGTACGTATATTTGTATAAAAAAATAATAAAATATCTTCGTCGCGTCGGTTACATGTAATTGAACATGTTTAGAAAAAAATAGTTTGCATATTTTATTTTTCAAACAAAAAATTTAATTTTACTTTATGGAAAAAAAAATATATAACTGTTAACTTCCCATTGTAATACGGGTTACCAATTACATTGGGAAGTCGACAGAGTTATCTTCGAATGTCTACATAGTTAAATCGAATGTTAAGCACAAAAATGTAAAGCATATAGATAAACTAACTGTATTACAAAATAAAGCCTTTAGAATCATTTTGAAAAAAAACAGATATACGAGGGTAAAGTCGATGGTAAATGAAATGAAATTATTAACATATAAACAAAGAATATTTTACAATACAATGATATTTGTTCATAAAATTATAAACTCTAATAAAAAAACAGAAATTTGGAAAAAAATTGATCGGAACCAGCATGAACACAATCACAATACTAGAGAAAAGAACAAAATTAGACTTCCATTTAGAAAAAAGGCAAAGTCACAAAATTCAATTTTATTTAAAGCAATTAAAAAGTATTACGAAATGGAAAAAAATATTTATGAAGAAAAAAACATATCAAAATTTAAAATAATGGTCAAGACATATGTGATAAACAATTTATAAATTAAATATATTTGCAATGTTATTATTAGAACACACATAACAATATGTATGATATGTGTGCCCTATTTTAAGATTTAAATAAATAAAAAAATATTCGTCGGTTATATGTTATTGAACATGTTTAAAAAAGAAATGTAGACATCTCATCAGGATTGTCATTTTCGCCGGAATACACATTGGTTAGCCAAATAATAAAACGGCGCCATATTGAAAAGGGGTTGAAAAACGATATTATCAACAATTGGAATTTTACAATAATTCAGCTAAGCCGCTATCTAAATTGGCTCAGATTAAAGATATTTAAGAGAGATCAATAAAATAATATTACTTACTTTTTAAAAATTAGACACGTTTATTTCTTTTACCTATAATGATTTATTGGATTAGGTTTAGTTTATTTATTTATTTATTTATTTATTCACACTCTTTATCAAAATACAATTCCATGATCACTTTGCCCAGCTAACAAGGGTACATACCCCGTTCCAAGCTAGGCAATTACATTTTAATATATTATAATAGTTAACAAATTAATATAGAGCACAGTCAAACAAAATATAAACTTATTCGGATACACATTTTGATTCATATACACACAGACATACACATATATACACACATATATATATATACACATATATACACATGTACATACACACACACGTACATACACCCATGCGCATACACATACATACATTCATAAAAACATAGACAGTTTATTTATGCGAAACTTCATAGTTGTCATCTATAAATATATTTTTTTTAAATATTCCTTTTTTTAAATATTTTATTATTGACATCCAGTAAGATTCTCCAATCCGTGGCATGCATCAACTTTTCTGACTCCCTACGACCAATGTCATGAAATAGCGAGGTCAACACCTTCCGTAACTTGACAACACTTCCGTCTTTCCACGATTCTGGCAAAAGGTTATGGACCTTTTTGCCTACGTAATAGTGTTGTCTCGATGCCAGAACAGTGTTGACCCCTTCACTTAGTATCAGATCCCTATAAGAGTATCTTGTATTCTGGTTGTGGTTGACGCTTGGGTAAATGTCTCTATTTATGTGTGTAACCACTACCGATCTCAATATATACTGTTGAATAATATTCAGTACTCTGAATTCTTTAAAGAGCAAGTCACTTGGATAACGAAATATTTTTTTTAGTTAGTTGACAACATGGCTAATCGTTGCTTAGCCTTATTACAATACGGCGCTGCGTCTTTTTTTTAATTTGGTTAGCCAATATGTATTTCAAATAAAATAAAAAATGCAGCTGCAACATAGGTATAAATAATAAAATCAAATCAAAAATAAGTTTATTTCACAATATCCAAAAAATGATAATTTAAGTCGGCTTTCGTTTTTACTATGAGGTTGAAACTATTAGATTAATAATGCATTTAGCGAACAACCCCGAGCATTTATAACAAAATAAACCACATTTATTGTTTTTTTTTCTGAACCCGTAACATTACCTTCAAATATATACCTTCTTAAGCCCGTTTTATGTGGGACAAAAATAATAATAAAAAAATGTAAGATTTTCATTTAGATATAATTGTGTAACCATTTCCCTGTTTGTACCCAGAGATGAATAAGGTACTTCATTGGTACTTCTGGACAAATGTTTTAAACTTGATTGCTGCTCTCAGTCAAATGAAAAAAAAAGGAGGTGGCACAGTGGTTGACACGTGCGCCTGCCGCGCCACCGGTTTAATTCCTGGCAAAATCTAATAAAAATATTTTAAGGGTGGTTTTTCCCTGCAATATTTCACTATAACTGGACTGGCAACCTAAAGCGTGTATTTTATCGCCTTACCTTCATGTTAAAAATAATCAAGTCACGCTGAATTTTTAGTATCACTTGCAGTGCCTTATGTATCATCAGGTTTGGTGATGATTACAATATCCAGTGCTTTGTATAAATTTATGGATTTTTTATTGTTTCGGTATTTACTTTGTGGAATAATATTTTCAAAAATTAACATTTGCACGATGGTGGGTAATGGCGCGCCTTGTTGTGAATATTAAACTCGTGTGTGGCGTAAAGATACGAAATGTTTTATTCATTTTATATTTGAAATTAACGGATTTCTCTTTTTTATCATAATTTTCCTTTGTTTTATTAAAAATAATAATTTGTTATTTTTCTGGTCCATATAAAACGGGTTTTACAATCAAATGTGATTTGGAGAACAGAGGTGTACAGAAAGGTCCATTTTAATGTCTCACTTTGTTATCATTGAGTCTTCCATCCAATATAATGTTTTCTTATCTTGGCTGACATGTTTGTCCTTTCGAAGAGGACATTTGGGGCGCTATGTCGACGTTTACCCTATTACAAAGGACATTATGTAAATAAGAAATTGTACCTATTTACTGAAAATATTTGTCGCGTGTAGAGTGTATTGTACGGTGTTAAAAAAGTGCCCTACACAATAAAAAAATTCTGTTATATTTACAATTCTTTTGAATAAATAAATGTACCTATTTATTTATTTTATATAAACGGCATTACAGCATCATTCCTTACATTACTTATTTTTTCTTTAGTAACCTTGCGTATACATTTATTAGGGACAGAGAAACAGTTTACAGTAACACAATTAAGAACGACCCATGCTTGTGAACATATTACATTACTTATTACTTTTTTGTTTTTATTTATTACATTGCGGCATCATTGCTTTGACTTTGAACTTTGACAGTGTATAGAAACCATGTCAGCCAAGCTACAGCTGTTACATTTATAGGTTATAATAATTGATATCGAACAAAGCATTATGGAAAGTAACAGTGTTGAGTAACGCACGCAAATTATTAAACTTTAGAATCAAAATGATTGTTCAGCGACGAGGCTCATTTTTGGATACATTGCTATTTAAACAAGCAAAATTGTCGCATCTAGGTAAAAAACAATCTACATGAGATCAATCGATTGCGAATACATCCAGAAACAGTTACTCTTTGGTGTGAATTTTTGTCATGGGCCCGTACTTCTTCTGAAATGAAATTGGCACTCCAACTGTCAACGGCAAGAGGTACAAGACGATGATAACATTTTTTGTAGCCTGTATTGGATCATATTGAACTCAATGACATATGATTTAAAAGACGGCGCTACGCGTTACACAAGCATGCAACAATGGATCTTCTGCACGACAAATTCGACGGCACGGTTATCTCGCGTTTTGACGACGTCAACAGCCTACCGAGTTCGTGTGCCTACCGATACTCGCCTCCCAGCAAAGCTACGGCAACTATTTGACCGATATTATATAACATTCATAATGAAATCGAATAATTTTAATAATATCTTGTAAACAACTTGTTTTATTTGAATTTAAAGCTTGAGCGCCCTTAATAGAAAAACCTATACATTAAACATGAACATGACGGTTGAAAAAAATAAAAGGTACTCGCAAAGTTTTGCTTTTGACCTAATATAGCTCAGCCGAAGAGAAGTGAGGGTTTTCACTAGAGCTCTTACAGGGCACTGCAGATTGAACAAACACCTTGCTAGAATGAACCTTTCCGAAACTTCTATATGTAGGTTCTGCAGTTTAGGTGAGGAGACCACTGGTTAAAACTGAGCATGTTAAGGAGCTCGCTCAATACTCAATAGCCCTAAAAAACTTAAATATTTTATTTTGTTATATTTGTAGTCTGTTTATATCATTTTGATATCCTGTTCCCTATAGTAGTTTCATATAACATATTTTAGTTTTTACATAGGCTTCATACATTAGAATTTTTTCCGTTTTTGGAACAAAATTTTTATTTAAAAAAAAAGACTTGATAATGTCGCCATATCTTTATTTTCTTATATTTATGCCTAAGTATGTTAATTATAATGTATCGCATAGTATTATAATAAAGTGTAATATATATAACAGAAAATCTAATAAGTAAGGCCCCATGTGTTTTAACGCTTTATTTTTCACATATTTTTATGACAATGCCCCATAAATTCTTAGCATGTGTTTTCTGTAACTTTTCCTACACTAAACGGTCTAGTAACTTCTACTAAAAATTCTGCACTTTAACAGACTCTTACCGGAAAATTTCTTCTAGCCGTCAACATAATCTTTATTTATAATAGTTCTAGAAACAGCACAAAATTAATTTTGAATTTTTTTCTCTAGATTAAGTTAGTGCTCCAAACATTTGATTTCGATTTTTTCCTTTACATCAATAAAATTTTTCGTTGACGATACTTTCAAAAACCCTTTTGTGTTTATTTTGATTTTTTTAAATCGTGAAGTGTATCGTGAAGAGCAGACACAATCTTTAATGTCGCAACGCTTATACAAATTTATGGACATTACACAGTTCACAGGGTGGACGTTCTGGCGGTTGAAGGACGGACACATTAATGTCCAAAGATAACATTATATGATATGCCTCGAGCTACAGGGTGTACCGGGGATATATAATACGGGGGTAATAAATTAGCCGAGGGCAGATAACGCACAAATTTTATAAGAATTAAGGCAAAATAACCCTAAGGTATTTGGAGCATGACCCTAATTAAAATAGTACCAATAATTAACAGAGGTTAATAAAGGTAGGAAGTTTCAGCAGAGACCACGTCGTAGTCTAGTCGTGAGCGCGTTTGCCTATTACGCATAAGGCCTTACGTTCGATTCTTGGTAAGGTTGAATGTGTTTTACAATGTAATATTTCTAAGTCCTCACGTACTGGAATCTGATGAATCTTGCATTCGTATACTATAACAAATTGTCGAAATACGCTTTGATAAGAATTCGAGTAGTGCCCTATACACCTTTAGGTATAGATAATAGAATAGTAATGACGACAAAAACGTTTGAAAAAATTTTTGGTCAGAAAATTTTTAATCTTTTAATGACATGAGTTTTTTTTACTAAAAAGAATACAAAGCAAAAAATATAAGTCGCAATAATAAAACATCAATTTCCTTCGACTGTAAAACCGTCATGAGGCCAAGTAATCTCCATTTGATTTTTCAAATGAGTTTTATCTGATTACATTACAAAATGTAATACCATAATTCATACATATAGAAATAATTAAAATAATAAGGTAAAATTAGGTAAGTATCTATAAAAATAACAAATAAGTATACATAATATCCAGAGAATAAAATGTTAAAAAAGTAAGAGAATCTTGTATATAATCAATATCAATCCACCCTAATACGTATTGTCTTAATCCACCCGTGTCGTGTGGATTAAGACGATGCGTATAAAATGAGCCATTGACCGCGATATATATATTTATTGTATATTTTTTTATACAAAATAAGTCCGCGTTTTTATGATTTACACAAATATAAAATTTTTTGGGGCCATTTGCAACGATTTGAAAATAACTCACTATTAGAAAATGGGAATCAAGTTGGGGTATACGGGGGTTCGAACCTCGGACCTCCGATGCGTGAGTCCGCAACACTAGCCACGGTACCACAACCCGAGTCAATAGTAAAATACATTATGATAGTTACTCATTTGTACACAAATGTACTCACGTGTTTGATTAAGTTGAACGGGAAAATTATATATTTAAAATGTTTAATAAATAAACAAAGTTTTAAGTGTGTTCAAATGTTTGTAGACATGCTGAATTTCCTCCCTAGGGAGTCATAATGATCAAAGTTTTAATAATAAATAAGTAAATCAACACATCACAAAACAATTTAGGAAAACACATAAGTAAATAAAAAAAACCCGAATTTTTATTTTTTACAAAATTGCTAGAATTTTAAAATTAATTTAAATTAAATTTAAATTTATCTTACCATTATACAATAGATTTACATAAGTTACAATTACAAAAACACAAAATAAAATCCCACAAAGGCTATCCTGTGTGTGGGAATAGATTTTATTTTAAATTTAAATAAAGGCTACAGGAAAAAAAAAATTGATCGCCTTGGAGTCGATAACCTCAATTGGATACAACAGAGATATTTGTTGCCATTTGATTCGAGAAAAACCCCGTCAATGTCGATTTGTACACGAAGTTTGGTAAATAAATAAAATTAATCAAGAAATATCTTACGCAATAATTTTGTCTTTGATGTGTTTTATTTTATGCCAAGAAATGATTTTACCTGTGTAATTTAAAATTCAACAATATGTTTTGATCAAATGATGACAAAAGATCAGTTGACTTACTCCTGCCAAATTGGTAAGCAGGTTTAAGGGTAATTCAGTTATCCTTTCATCGCATTGATTCTAAAAATCAAAGCAATATTTACAATAAGGATCCGGAGAGTATAATCTTGTGAGCATGATCAATCAAGGCAGACGGAAAGATAATTTCTCCCGACTTTTGATTTAGTCTAGGGATGTCACCGCAGCTTACCAAAATATCGAAATATTGACACTGGAAGAATCAACATAGTTTTCAACAACAGGAACGTAGTTTATTAGTATCTTATGAGTATTTTTTATTTGATCGAGGTACAAATACTCTGGCTGGTTTGACTTCTAAAGTTTAAGCCTTGTTTCGTTTTTTCCATAATATTAAGCAGAAGGTTTTTGTGGAGCAAAATAAGGCTGGACGAATTGGCGTGTCTTTTTAATATGGTGTCATCAAAGAGTTAAGAATCTCGTAATGGTTTATAAAAACAAAATTCTTAAAAAAAAAAACAAACATAAAACACGCTTCCTTTATTATGCAGTAAAATATAAATCTTTATAGTACCAAAATAAACAAATAATAAAAATTACACTTGTTAATATTTGTCAAATTTATCTCAAATACACTTGTGGAAATAAATATAATTTTTTTATACTCGTTTGTAACAAAAATCAATCGAAAAATAAAAAAAATACCGATAAAAACACGTTACTGACAGTAGTCACATGCAACCTAGCTATATCGCTGTAAGTTAAAAGGGGAGTCATGTACCTGAACATCGTAAAATGCAAGTGACAAATTAAAAAAAACAAAGATAGCAATACTGGTCGCTCTTTTTTCCACGCCGACAGCCTCTAAACGAATGAACTTTTGATTATAACTTTTTCTTACCGTTTTAGACTCAGTAAAAAATATATTCCATGTAAGTAATCTTCAGCTGACAGCTTTAAATACTAGGAAGTTTACAAAACTGAGGATGGCAGCATACACAAAGAGCTCGTCAGGCGCTTCAAAATTGCTGGAGCAACTTTCAACACAGTGCATGTTGTCTGGAACTCAAGTTTATATTAGGTCAAAATGTAGTTCCGATTATTTAACACCTGTATGATGTCAGTATTTATATATTGGGTGTGAATCTTGGCACCTTACTAAAACCCAAAACACTAAACTTCTGAGTTTTGAGAGTAAGTGCTTGAGGATAATATAAGGCATAGGGTGGTTTGATTTCGTAACTAACATTGAAGTCCAAGAACAGACGTAGCAGCTTTCTATAACGAGCGTTTTGAGTATGCAGTAGTAGACCTGGCTTGGACACGTGCTGCGGATACCTCAGGAGAACCTAAACGTGAGGAAGAATACATGTTTTATGATGTTCAGCGTAATAATGAAATTCATCGCTATCCTACGGAGGGAGGTGAAGGTTTCAGACTCCCCAAAACAAGAATCCTAGCAAATCAAAACAATCTGTAAAAGACATAAGATATGCTGGGTTTATCGCATCGTTTCGTGGGATGGCGATGATTTTTGTCTAAAACAAACATCTATACAGGTAGATGGAGAGTGTTCGGAAAGCGTTTGGATTTTATAACAATGTTTTGTTTTTGAAATGATAAATATATTGAATTTTGTATAAACTATCGACATCTCTAAAAAAAAGCTATATTTCATACTTAAATGTTGTCTACATCAGAACAGGTATTTACTATACTTAGTAAGAATAGACAGTGCCCAATGTGTTTGCTCATACTTTATTTTTACTTTAATTTTACTTAAGTTTCAATTAATTTTACTCTTGTTTTCCTTATTTGTATATATTTTTTACCTTCTTTACTGCTCTGCAAACAGATCATAATAATCCTATACTTAACAATAAAGGCCAATTTATTCGGCACTGAACTGAACGGAACTGTTAAATTATTTATTACTTAAGGTATAACTAGGTGTTCTAATTTTATGAGTAAAACTATCTTAAATAAATTCATTAAATTTCACAAAAGAGAAATAAAATCACTTCAGTAAAAAAAAAAGGGGGCACAAAAGTCATAACCCATCATCGGGTAGTTTTACTGACATCGATTTTTTAACGATGTATCGATATTTTGAAGAGGTCGATGCATCCTGCACATCCCTAATCTTGTCCCGTCGGGTTTACTATTGAATTGGCCAGGACACAAAGGAATTTTTCGATGGAAAGGGAGCCATGTATCTTTGTTACCCGATCAGACATCCTCAATTAGTTACATATCAGAGGATAAAGGAGAACATCCGCGAACTGATTGTTTCCTCTGTACGTACGTACATAATTCTTTTCAGGATTTACGAGTTGATCACCCTGTGTCATTGTGAATTGAGAACATGATTAAATATCCCCCTTTATCTAAAATAAAAACTAAATTAACGACACATTTCAACATGAATGAACGCGTACTAGTACCTTTCAAAGGATTTTTTCATTATATTTACGTGATAAAGGCATTCCATAAACATAATGTTACTTGTTACGAAGTGACAGTGTTCCAGAATAAATTATTATTACCACAATATTAAGTGTATAGATCACTTTATTTTATTTATCATTTGTTACATAAATCTTAGATAAACATCTGGTTTTATGACTAAATATCAATTCAGGAACTGCATATTAAATACTTGGGAACGATGTGGCTCCGGACACGTTTTCGTATATTTCGTAAGTTTATGAAGATTCGTGTAGACAAAATATTATTATTTTTAATTTAAAGAAGTCATTTTTTTATCTATATGTGAAACACATTACCACTATTATATATATTTTGTCATTTTTTATTTGCTGGTTTTCGAAAAATCTCCGGAGTTGCCACTACAAGTGTGGTGACTTCGGACGACAATGAAATTCTCCCTGTAAAGAGAATTCAATTGAAATTGTGAGGACAACATACACTAAATGACCAAATATTCTTGTTTTTGTTTAAATGATGTTGCGCGTAATACATGTGGGGTTGAAAAAAGTGAGACACAAACATTTAATTGAAAAAAAATAAAAAATAGGGTACATGTTTATTTAATTAAAACCATTTGAATTATATAAATCTAAGTACTTTTGGCACTGAAAACTTAGCAGATGTATCTCCATCAGATAACTTTGTGTCCCAAACTTCCAAAATAGCTTTATCCATATTTTGTGAATCATATTGCTGATATGGTCATCCTTTAACCTTTCGTTTGTATATTTGCGGCACGTCCACTTCACCTCGCAAAACCCGCCATCTTTAGATTTATTTTATATTCATTTGATAAATAAAAGTCCATAAATCAAACCAATCAATCAAAAAAAATATAATTATATTGTACTGATCTGGACACAAGTTTGTTGAACACTTTACTAAATTCAAGATTAGCAGAGACACATTAGTACCGCTTTTATTATAATGAATCACAACACTAGCAACAAAAAACAAAACAAATCTTGGTAGTAACAAGCCGTTGCAAGCATGTTGACGCAAGGGGACTTTGATTTGCGCTACCCCCTCCCTACAGATTTCCTTGATCCGAAACGATGTGCCACTGTCCGACTTCCCCTGCTAAGTCCGAAGTCACCCCGTTCCTCGGTACTGAGGCCGAAAAAATACTTATAAAATATATTGTATAATTTATGTTGATCAAGACAAGCGTCGTGGCATAGTTGAATAAACGGCCAACTGTAAAACTGGCGTAGCAAGTTCAATTCCCGTCAATTGTAAGAAAACAAATCCAATGAATTTTTTTTTCTGAATTGGTTTAGGTGTTGTGGTAAATAATTCATAGCTTCCTTGGAAATCTTTTCCTTTCGACCTACTGCTAAGCCTTTAAAATAGAGGCTAAGTAAGTTATTTTTTTAAAATAAAATACAAGGGCCCGTATGAAAATGGGAAGTTATAATTTATTTTCAATTTTATACAAAGTAAATTAAGTTTTTTGTATGAAAAATATGATATGTATGATAATAATAACATTTTCTGAATTCGTGCATCCATCACCACCTGTATTCCTGGACAACAACAGTTTAACAGTAACTGCAAAAGTCAAGTATCTAGGGCACATACTGACTGATGATTGTAAAGATGATCAGAACATAGAGAGACAGAGAAGAGCCATCAATGTCAGGGCCTCTGTGCTAGCAAGACGCTTCTTTCAGTGCAGTAACGAAGTGAAGAAAATCATATTTACTTCGTATTTGACGTCTATGTATACAGCGGAACTATGGAACAATTATACGCAAGCAGCATGGAATAAACTAAGGGTCACGTATAATAATTCATACAGACAATTGTTCGGACTGCCTAGGTAATGCAGTGCCCCCGAAATGTTTACCGCTGGACGGGTAAACACCTTCGCTGCCCTACATTTCCAAAGAGCCTGGAGTCTATAGGAATGCCTGAAAAGCTCTAATAACGCACTTCTCCAAGCCACTGCAGGATGGACACATTCACCGTTATTCGAGCGATAGCGGGATATGCTAAGACCACCATAAGTGCTGCAAATATAAAATGTTGTTTTATGTTTATATTTATGTTTATATGGTAAAATTGGCTCTGCACTTTGTAGCCATTTTACTGGAATAAAAAAAATATTAAAAAAAATCAAAAAAGTAAAAAACTATGCATAAAAATAATTGGCTTAATTTGATAGTCTATTAATAAATAAATAAAAAACAATATTACTCAACTTCCCCATTACAGATTCTTGACGGAACAGATTTTTTATTTTAAAAAATCATACATATGTGGCCCAGGTATTTAAGCGGAAATAATTAAATTTCTCTAGAATGTTTAAAATTAAAGGAGTTTGGCTCATTTCGCACGTATTCTCCAAATCCTCACCGCACGGTAAAATTAGAGTGGATTGATATGTATTGTATTAAAACAAATAATTTACGGCTACTCTCCAGCAAAAAACCTGCTAAAGATGATAGAGTGGAGATTAATCGGCATACTGGTTATTGCGTTTAACTGGAATTAAATAAATAAATAAAATTGATACAAAATTATAATACAATAAACATTCGTGCATCCTACGTTATTTGGCCATCGGCTATTTTCACACCACTGTAAAAATCCACCCGATGCGATAAAATAACAAAGAGTGCATTGATTTTTATCTATTTAAAAAAAAAAAAAAAATTTAGTTATGTATTTTACAGTTTTAAAATGTACAGAGTTTCTTTGTTTCAGGTCCCGACTAGCTAGGAAATTCCTGTGTTAAGGAAGGACCTTATTTTTTACATGTGTTTTTTTTATTTCATTAAATGATGCTTAATAAATTCAAATTATTCAAATAATAAAAGTAATAATAATTAGAAAATAAAACATTTGTGTAAATTTGAAAACATACCGATAATAATAAAAATTGAATTACGAAACATTATAATTAAAATTATTTTATTTATTCAATGGCAGGTAACCGCACCATATACTATATAAAGCCTGTATAACAACTATTCTCCTCTACGGGTTTGGTTCATGGCACCTCTCGAAGGCCCAAAACAGCTAAATACCGAGTTTTGAAAATAAGTGTCTCAGAAGAATCTTGGGTGCGCGGTGGTTTGGTCAAACTTCGGTGACAACTGTCATCAAACGGAGGCAATACGGTTGGCGGATGCCTCCTGATAGCATTAACCACGCTTGCCTACTTTACAAGGCATCAGGTTCTCGACATCCTGGACGTCCACTGCTAACTATGGGACGCGCGCCTGACTCTGGAGAACGCTCAGAAGCTGACACCCAAAAAAAATACGCGAAGGCTCTTTGTGAACACCTTATGCTCCAACTAGGGAGCTGACATGGAATGATGAACCGCACCAATGAGTACACCACAAAGTTGACTAATCTCCAGTCGATTTCTTTTGCAAAATTTTACCAAGCGAGTAGGAGCTAAATAAGTCAAACAAAAAAAAAAGTATCCACCCACCCTTATTTTACCGCGCCGTGTGGATTTGAACGGTACGTGTGAAATCGGGCCATTCTGTACGGGTAAAATATTTCTCTAGAATGTATTTCCTTCCCCCTCTCGAGTTCTGTTGTCCGAGTAGATGTGATCTACGGCGTGCGGTTCACCGCTGAGGTTGACATTAAACATCAACACTCCATTCCGTGGAGCAAACCGCATCCATTAAAACGAGAGGGAAATTACCTTTAATCGCCCCGCATTACTCCTAAATTATTATTTTGTCCTCTATTGCTAATTTTTTTAAATTAAAAAATAATATTTTTCATTTATATCAGAGATAGAGAACATTTTAGAGAAGGGAATATGGGAGTCTAGGCATTTACAGGGCTTACGACCTGTCGTTGGCTGGTTTAAGTGGTCACTTCACACACTGTGTAACATTAAAGTAAAGTGGCCTCTTAAATCAGCCAACGACATGTAATAAGCTTGTAAATGCCCAGACTCGAATACTTCCTTTTCGAAAATATTCTCGATCTCTATTGTAATCTGTTAATCAAAACTCCCTAGGGGATGAAATCCAGTCTTTTCTCCACAAACATTTGGACAAACTCAAAATATTGTAATTTTTCATTTATTTTTATTATTATTTAGTTGGCCTTGCGGTGTAGTGGTCGGCGCGTTTGCCTGTCATTCAAGTGGTTTCGGGTTCGATTCCTGGCGTGGTTGAAGTGAAACATTTATTTAAAGAGGTTTTTTTAAGCTAGAATATTTCATAGTTCCCGGACTGGTACCTGAAGCGTAAGACTGATCATCCTACCTTCATGTAAGAAAAACGATCGAGATTTACTGTGATTGGTGTATCGATGCAGTGCCCTATGCATCATTAGGTGCGTAAAGGGGATGATGATGATAATGATGATGATGATGAGTTTTATCATTTTTCGTTCATCAATATTTATGATTTGTGGGGCTTATTGCCAAATGGCAATTTATTTCAACCAATCAGAAAAAAAAAAGGTTTTTCATATAGTTTTGAGTGTGAAATAGAACCAGAGTTCTAGACGAGTGCTTTCGACTCTATGACTGCCCTCAGATAAAAATCCCGAATACGAAAATTGAGTTGAGATAAGTCCTCGTAATTTAGTGGGTGGAGTGTTCGAATATTATGCTTGGGGTCCTGGGTTCGATTCCTGGGAGATTCCATGAAATATTGATTGAAAAAGAGGTTCTACACTGCAATATTTCATGTTCTTGGACTGTCGCCTAAAACGTGAGGCTGATCAACTTGCCTTTATAAGACAAATGATCTGAAACAAAAATTACGAACATAAAGGTAAGTTATCCACACCAGTTATTACAATAATTACTATAATTTAAAATTTATTTTTTTTATTATTTATTTCGATTTTATCCTGTCATATGGATTTTTAAGATTGTTTGAACAGGACCATTCTGAAAAAAAAAACAGAATGCGATATCAATATCAATATCGTCGGGTTTCTGGCACAAGTTGGCAACTACAAATTATCGAAAAATGAGATGCCTTTATAATTGACATAAAATAATCTTTGTAACAACAAAATCAGTGAATAATGATATTATTGAAAAGAAAGAACATATACATATAAGAAAAAGAAAGAACATATTTTGTATTCTTCATTGAATATTTCATAATATTCAACTTGAATTATTTTTTTTTAATTTACACATTTATTACATAGACATTTTTTTAAAACTTTGGCCAGCTAACAATGGTACATACTCCATTCCAAGCTAGGCAATTATATTTTAATTCAAAATAACAATTTACAAGTTAAAAGAAAGAACAAACAAAAAAAATATAAGCTTACTAGTATATACATATTGATACATACATATATACATATGCATCAATCTGTGTAAATACATATATATAAGTACCAATGTGTACATATAAATATGTATATATGTATCAATATATACCCATGCGTATGCACATACATACAAGTACATATATAAAAGATAAACAATGTATTTAATATATATGAAACTTCATGATTGCCATTTGTTTTTATTTATTTTTCTTAATTTTTATATTATATTTTCACCATCCAGTAATAACCTCCGATCCGCAGCATGCATCAACCTCTCTGACTCACTACGGCCAATGTCATGAAAGAGCGAGTTTCTTCAACTTGACAACACTCCAGATTTTCCACAATTCTGGTAAAAAAATATGAACCTTTTTGCCGGAGTTAAAGTGTTGCCTCGATGCCAGAATAGTGTTGACCCCTTCACTTAGCATCAGATCCCTATTGGAGTATCTTGTATTATGGTTGTGATTGACGCTTGGGTGTTTGTCTCTATTTATTTGTGTAACCACTACTGTTCTCAATATATACTGTTGAATAATATTAAGTGCTCTAAATTCTTTGAAGAGTATAAGTCACTTGGATAAAGAAATGGTTTGGGATGAACTTGTAACTTTAAAGAAGACTATCTCAAAACTTGTTAAATATAGTTACAAACTTGTGCCAGAAACCCGAAGATATATTATATAGCTTGGAAAAAAATGCTTAAAAAGTATCAACATTACCAATAATTCTAAGTTATATGAATTAAAACATTATTTTCATTAAATTATTATCAACTACTAGAACATATTTATCAATTTTTTTTAGAAAGAGAAATATTAGCGCTTTTATAATTTGCACAAACATTTCAATTTTGGTGGCCATTTTCAACGAGTTGTAAATAACTCACTATTAGAAATTGGAAATCAAGCTGGGGTAGAGTGGGATTTGAAACTCGGGCCTCTGGCCCGTGAGTCCGCAACACTAGCCACGGAACCACAACCCGATTCAAAATAAGTGTGTTCATGGAATAAAATCATAATATGCAGTCCTACATCCTCAAATGATTTATTCTACAGAATCAACATTTCTCTCATAAAACAATGTTGAAGAGTATTGTACATGATTAGATCAGAGCGTAATAAAACATAACAAACGACACACCCCTGATACAGCTACAACCGACCCCACAATGCCCGCGAGGAATGCCGCGTAAATGTATTTATACGTACCTATATAATATTTTATTACGTGTTGGCAATAGTAGGCATTACCGGTAACTTGTATGGTATGCTCTGGATAGGATATGTTAGGGAAACGAGATGGGTAGGAGAGCAGGGTTGTTATTAATGTTTAAGAAATATTTTGAAATATCATCATAAGGCGGCTAAGAATAATTTTGACTTATGATTTATGACAACTGTGTGGGGATTATAGTCTTTAATCGATGACACACACGTCCTAAAACGTTTCACCTGAAATATTGTGATGACTGAAGAAAGCAATGTCATCATTTTCTGTAGAATCCAATTTCACATTTAATGCAACTCTATCAGTTTTGGACATGAAATCGGGATCATCGTTCTACAGTACATTCACATCGTCCCTACCACGATGAAATTTATTTATTTATTTATTTATTTATTTATTTATAATAATATTCCTACAACTGTCATCAAATGGAAGCGATGCGGGTGGCTTGGAAATATACTGCGAATGCCTCTTAAAAGCCTTAACCACGCTTATCTATTATACAAGACATTACATTCTTGAAGTGCGCATCCTGGGCGTCCATTTTAGACTGATAGTAAGCAGTTTATGTCAGAACTTGTCCACCACATACCGCACACTGCAACTGATGACATAAGTCTCTTTGACGGTGCCCACATACACAGAAAAAATTCTTATTGCCAAACGAGAAAAGCTGCCCAAAGGAGCTCTTCATAATCTGGGAGCCTTGGCATCCTTGTGCTGGAAGAAGGTAATCAAAAAGTAAAAAATATGTATTTCATTCGATTGCGGAGAAGACGAAAGTGAATTTACCACTGATTAAATTGATTGGACAAACTCAACGCAAGCAATCAGCGGGAAAAGAAATGCACTATATTAAAAACAAATATTTTTTTATTAAATTTACCGTGACCTGATAAAAATTGGGTAGTCCAGTGATCAGACATAATCCAAGAAGATTTTTAAGGATTAAAGGGACGAAAAGGAAGGTTGCTTTCCCTGAAGGGAAATAATTCTGTCGCCATTGCTAAGTATCTAGAAAAGCAGTTAAAAACATTTTCTTTTATATCCAATTGAGACATTCCTTCAGTAGAAAGTAGATGGACGCCAGCAATAATAGAGGAACATTTTCTTTTAATGTGGAAATTCGCGGATCGTCATCGGACTTCCAGATCCAAAAAAGCTCGCTAGAACTGGGAGTGCTTCTGTCATGCTTGTCAAATATGCTCTAGCAAAAGCCAGGAGAAGTTGTCCTCATCCACTTAAAATAATTTGCCTAAAATATTGCAATTCACATCGGTGTGTCTAACAGCCACCTGCATAGCACACGATGCCTAAGTAAACAGTTTTATTATAGACTGTTGAAGTTTTAAAAGACTACCCCCAGCTGACTCTGGCCATGCATGGGAAGTATGAGACAAATTTATCTCAAGAATTACACCAAGGTTTAAAACCGAATCTAGATCGCTAAAACAACACACAAATAAACATATTTCACAATGTCATGTTTTAACTTATCTGGCTCAAGAGAAAGACGTCTGCTAAAAATCTGGCTTTTAGAACGAGGTTTTCTATGTTGAAATTTTTTTGTGTTTTTCTCTCTTTTTTATTTTGGACAATTTTTTTTTCTACGTGTAACATACTTTCGATGCACATCATGGGAATACATATTTTCTTTTTTCCCCCAGAGTAATAAGAGTTTTAATATGTTATAGAATTTAAGAGATAATATTATGTAATCGTATATATATTAGAACTTAACTAAAAGCACCCGCTGATGAACTGCATTTCTTGCAGTTCAGTAGGACTTGATAATTTATATTTTAATTTTTGTATGCTTTTGATAAATAAAAAAATGAAAAAAAAAACTGCTGGCAACCCTAGTGGAAGGATTTATGTGTTATGGGTAAGCAGAATGATAAAAATATATTGGTCTCAGTTCGCTACAGCAGTTTTGCTAAGAATAAAAGTTTCCCCTTCAAATACCGCCAGTGCAAGTAATCGATTCCAATATTACGCAGGAACATAATATTGACTGTAAGGCAAGCAATAAAATACCTTTCATAAATCCACCGTTGTTGAATAAATTATTAAGGACAAAAATCAATTTAAAGACGACATTGATAACACGCACTAGTAATAAATGCGTCGGCGCATAAATTTCTAATACTGAAGAGAAAAAAATGCAGCGTAAATGATTCGTAAATGTAAAAAATTATAAATAAAAAAATATATATTGACATTTAAATATAACTTTTTGAACTTATAATATTAGAAATCAAACACTGATCTGAGTCTACTGAACACTTTATTTTATTTTTACAAATATAAACATATGAAAATAAAAACTTCGTGACAATTGTTTTGCCTTCTTAGGGCATTTTCAAATGAATGTGAAGATTATATAGATTGAATGTCCTTATATAGTTATATAATTTGTTTCAGTATTTGAACAAATCCGTGTTTGATTTCTAATATTATAAGTTTAAATATGGAGTTCTACAAAATAAACACCAAATCAATCAATAACTACTTTTTGATATCAACATTTCGTTATCCATACCTAGTTGTATTAAGGGCAATAGATTGGCACTCCAAATTCAGCGTATCTACATATTTGTTGTTCCATGGAAGGTTAAGTGATCAGTCTTACGCTTCAGGTACCAGTCCAGGAACAGTAAAGTATTTAAAAAAATTAACTAATAATTTACGTTCACCCAGCCAGGAATCGAACCAAGGACCTGAAACACGGTACTATATCCTTAATCTGCCGAAACACGGACTAAGATACTAGAAAACAAACTATTAATACAATATTAAAAATAATATGAACCTTTTTTAAAAGCATTTTATGATTGGTTTGAACAATTTACATTGTTCCTCATACATAATATGCGTACATATTATTTACGTATATTATGTGCAATTTGTAAATTTAAAAAATAATGTAAAGTAAATGCATCCGTCCGATATACCTTTAAACAAATCAATGAATATATCAAACGCAGTTTCATTAAGAACACATGGAAAATCTTGATTACAAAATTGATAAAAAAATACTCCCTTAAAATAGCAACAGAGGGAATTATTAACATTAATATGACCAAGATTTAAAAAAGATATATAAAAAACGATGTACTTTGAATGACGTCACTGGTTCATATGAATCAACCTAAGATATGAGAGTAAAATAAGTTTTTGGTTCGCTTTCCGTGGATGGATCAATGAAAAAAACTGACCGAGAATAACCGGAAGACGTTACAGGCGAAGTTTTTTCAGAAATTCAAAACTTCAAAAAACCGTACCGCTGATAATACGATATAAAAATAAAAAAAAAATTTTTTTTGGCTTAGTTGAATAGTCTTTTAACAAATAATTATTTTAAAAAAACGAAACACTGAAATTCCTCATTTAAGTCAAAATTTTTTGAAAAATAAGATTGCAAGACCATTGAAAAGTTGTAATATTTTTTTTAAATGGTCTACTGACAACGTGTGATTTTTAACGGATGTTGTTTTATTCAACGGCCACAGATTACATTGCAAAAAAGGGAGTTATAAACATCAATATGAAGATTATTATAAAATAAAAGTATTCCTATGTGCGGTTGAAAATCACACAACCACTTGCAAAATGCTTAAATCTTTGCTCATGATCAAGGACCAGCTTTTATGTTCATTATAATACGACTCTTATATAAAAACATGAATACTTTCATGATATAAAACATACGTAGCCCCTTGATCGTTAAAATACAACGTCTGGAATGCCTTAATCAAAATATAAACAAATAAAAATGATCATTTTTATTAAGACGTTATGTAAATACACCCTTTCGATTTGATTACCATAATCACTCGTGATCTACGATACGTTTCAAATATTAATTAAAATTCATAAAATCTTCAGCACTTCTCTATTAACATTTCTTTTTATTCGTCGCTTGAAAGCGATTAAAGTAATTTGATTTCACGAGTCCTTCCCTCTGGTCCTTAATAAATTCAACCAATACGTCCTTAAGTGTCCTTTTAACATCTCCATTTATTTTAGTACAAGTTAATCAACGGGCGTACGAGAATAAACAAAAAAGTTGCCTTTTAACCCATTAAAAAACTGGGTTTATTAATTTCTTCCCTAAGAAAAGAGAAAATGCTTTTATTTTTAAAAAGGCAATTTAGAACTAATTATTTATTTGACAGTGGTCAACGATTTTAACCCTTTTGTTAAATATTTGTGTTGACGCTGTTTACGCACTTTGAATATTATGTAGACATCATTGTATATTTTTAGGGTAAAAAATATTTCCGATTCTCAACTTACGTATTTTCAGATTAACGACATGAAGTTCAAATTATCTGAAACTTTCAATATGACCTTTTCCCTGACAGAATATATTTAAATTCCAGCATTTGTCGGTGAAAAAAATTACATGCGTTAAAAAATACAGATATTGATATTTTTTTAACAAAATCGAAATCATATCTTCTCATAGTACTTTTGGGATGTAAAATGCATTAATGTCGTAGAAACGATATCTGTGTGTAAAAATGGCGACAAAATTTAGCGTTCTATTATATCTGCCTATCCTTACGGAATACCGGTTTGGTGGTTTAGAAAACAAAACTAGTTTCTGAAATCATATTTCGAGATATGACACCTTTTAGTATTTATCAACTTCATACAACTGAAAAAAAAACCTAAATAATCGTTAGTAAAGACACAATACGTTAATTATTTCTAAACAACTGTGCTTTTGCTTATAAACCTCTTCAAAAACAAATTAAAAAAAACTTCAAAAACAAAATATCGTTTTTCATACTGAATTATTTTTAATTGCTTTTGGTTTTTTTTATATTTTTTATTCAATCACACAAATACATACATATTACAAAAAATACAATTTTAACGTATCCCAAACTCTATGAGACCAAGAGCTCTGTGTTGAGTTGGGCTTCAACATAACGGAAAGTGGAAGCACGTACATTATTAAATAATAGCCAAAAATATATATATTATTACATAAACATAAATTTATTTCAAATGGCATCTGGACAACACGCCTTACGTCAAAGTTATCGAAATTCCTTACAAAACATTGACTCATATTTGTGATTTTGTCAAAAAGCTACCTTTTTGTCTTATAGGGGCAGTATAGTATGTACATACCTACTTGTATATATGCTTATAAAAAAACGTGATTTTACAAACATGCCAAAGTTTTCATTGTTAAATTAAAATATTCTTATTTAACATAATACAGAGATAAAGAACATTAAAGATAAGGGAATATAGAAGTCTAGGCATCTACAGGGTTTATGACCTGTCTTTAGCTGGTTTATGTGCTCACTTCACACACTGTGTTACATTACCATTCTGCCTGTATTTAAACATCTCTATTCCTTTAATTATTTTGTCTGTTTATGTTTGTGAAGTTAAAGAGGCTTGTTCAATGTACAGTGTACAAGCCTGTTTGGCATTAAGAATACAATAAATAGAAAAATACGTATCTGTTATATCAGTTTTTCACTTAAAGAAAATAATTAATAATTGTGTTAGTTATATTTGCAGTGTTACTATAGATTGAAGTCAATAGTTTTATATATTTGTATACGTTTATTTGTTGATATAGATATTGTTGAATAAAAAAAATACAGAGGCATTGAGGGGATCCTGAGGGGTAGGGACGTGTTAGCCTCTGTCCATACATTCTCCTTTCTTAATCTGCATAGAGTTTGTATTCGTTAGGAATATTTATAACAACTTTCCTTTATGCGCAGCAGACAGAGTCCCCCAGGACCCTATAATAGCTACGGGTAGATGGTGAACTTAAAGATACAGATCAATGTAAGAAAATAAAGAAGTAACGTTAACTAATTACAACAGGATGGAGAACATTTTAGAAAAAGGAATTCAGAATTCTTGACATTTACAAAGATTATGCTCTGTCATTGGCTGGTTTAATTGGCTTAAACCAGCAAATCTTAATAACTCCTTAGGGGGTGAACTCTAGTATTTTGTCTACAAACTCAAAATATTATAGTAAAGAAGTAATGGTTTTAAAAATTTGATTAACGACTGAACTTAGCTTACGACCCTTTAATGCGTTGTGGCGGAGTTTCTTGTGATACATGTTTTAACTCTACATCAAGTTAAAAAACCTTTGAGAATCGTTTTAGCTCGAGGGTTAAAACAATAAATATAATTTAATCAACGAAGATGCGTCTAAGCTAGACATTTAATAAAGGCTTCGAACCATTAAGGCTACATAAAATTATCTGCTATTATAGTTTTCCACGTTTAAAACAATCAAATTAATCTATGGTTCTTTAAGCATGATTTGAGGTCTTACGCCTATGAGACTATTACATTTTGTAAGCAACGAATTATTTATAACCTTCAAAAAATCGAAGAAAAGGTGATATTTTTGGTTTTGATTTCTGTAAAACAAAACAAGTACGATGAGGAAGTTCAGTGGTATTTTATATATGTTTATTTGTTCATAAATAAACAAACTAAGCCAAAATAAAGAATAAAGAAGTTATGTGTCGCATTGTCAGGGCTAGGTTTTTTTTAAAATTTTGTAATTACTCCGCCCGTGACGTCACAAGTTCTTGTCGGTGAGTTCTGCTGATTAGTAAGTTGGCTTCTCGTAAACCGAAAATTTACCACAACACTCTATCACTGGTTAACTCGGAAGAAATTGTGAAAAAGTTGAAAGCAGTTCATTTTTATGAATTTTTTATACATTTTCGAGAAACTTCACCATACAATTAAACGCTTTTAATTTTTTTACGAGTAAGAAAACACTGTTACATTTCCGATTTCCAATAGCACTGAACAACTTCATTGGCTATGAGTATATAACTGCCCCATAGAATACATATATAAGACACAGAGCTGTATTCTTCATCCACCCTTATACAAACCGTTCTGTGTGTGAAATAGAAACAGAATCCTAGATGAGTGTTTTTGAATTGATGGCTGCTCTCAGGTAAAAATCCTGAAAAATTAAATCGAGTGAAAAAACTTCCTCCTCGTCGTTTATTGGTAGGCACGTTTGCCTACCATGTTTCGATGCCGGGGTCAATTCCTGGGAGGGTTGACATGAAATTTTGATTTTCAAATGTGGTTTTACATTGATATAATTGTAATGCCTGGTCTGGAACGTGAATCGCGAGACTGATCACCTTTTCTAGCCGTAACAGATGACCGAGATTTGTTGGATTTGATTTCACAATGCAGTGCCCTATACACCATAAGGTGCGGATAGTGGTTTGATGATGATGATGATAGATAGATGTTTGAGTTTACTGTTTGCCATATTGATGTGCCATATAAATATATGATTTTTTAAAAAAATATTTTTATGTTTCTGATCCTATATTTGTGGTGATATACTCATGTGTCTGTGTCAACTAATTGCTAGTCCCATCTCAGCACAGGAGTTTTAGTCCCATGGAGTTGGGACTTATGCCTCAAATAATGTACAATAAACTTATGTACATAAATAAATATGTATTTTTAAAAACACGTTGCTTTATTTTTTAATGCCAAAAACCTAACAAAAACATTTTGATAACGACAAATACATTATATTTAATTACAAAAACTATAAAATAATCCATCGTTTTCTGAATCAATAATATTATTTAAAAACAAAACAAATTCACGGTAAGTACTTAAGGTAATAAAAAGTAATATTTTCACTCTCGCTTTGTGCAAAGTTATAATTATTCTACTGACTTCATTGATACAAAAACACGGAATAAACTGGTTATTTATAAGCATATTTGATTTCCGATCCCCGAGTAAGACACTTAAATATTTTTTTATCTATTTTAGATACGATGTAACTAATAAGGGTACATCGTGTGGGGTGTTCCCAATTTACAAAAAAACCTTTTTAAGCTCGATCGAATATTGAGATATCCGAGGCTATTTTAAATAGACATCAAGGTAATTACGGGTTTCATAATATAGGAACGCCTTGCGTAGAAAATAATTGAAAAATATCGTTTTTGGTGTGTTTTTTATATAAAACTATTACGATATACGTGAGATTACACGTGTTTTATTAAAATTAATCGGTAGCCTGGATAGAGTTACTTTGCTTTTATAGTACAAGTATGTTATTAAATAATATTCAGCTCTGCTTCGTTGTAGTCGCTTTTTAAATTTGAATTTTAGAAAACTTTTATATTTTGCTCGTTGGTGTGTTAAGAATTTAAAAGTTAGGCGTATTAAGTTTATTTTTAATTTCAAATGGCCAGTTAGCTTGTACACACATTACTTTCAACTTATTTAAATAATAAAAATGTTAATAAAGTAAACACAAAACAACATTCTTTTATCCACTTTATTTTTTTTCTACCGGTCAGTTTTAAAGCTACACAAGCTTCTTTATCAAGGTATAATTAATTTAAAATAACTAAATTATACATTGGTAAGAAGCTTGTGTAGCTTTGAAACTGATCGGCAGAAAAAAATAACAAACAAATGGTTATTAAACAAAGTTGTTTCATATTTTAACCACAACAACAACAAACCGTTGCGCCGTTTCCCCGTAAGGGTAGACAGATAGGAGAGAACGCTACGTCACGTTTTTTTCTACAGATGTCGCTTCCTTAACATTAATACGAATATATCTTCTCATGCACGCGCGCCGATTATTCCGACTTTTACCAAGTCCATCTTTAAATATTTGTTGAATTTGGTAATGCCATGTATTTCTTAGTCTTCCTCTATTTCTGTAGCCATCAACATTTGCATTGGAAATATTTTAGCCGTTCTTTCGCTGTCCAAACTAATACAGATATACTTTCTTGATTTTGTCGATAATGCCACTTTACTCAAACTGACTTTCCTCTCAGCCTTACATTTGTACGGATCTCAACAATTGTGCATCTATCGTGCATAGTTTTACCACACCTTCACCTGAGAGATTGCATTTCGACAACATTCAGCCTACTTTCATCCCTGTTTTTCCAAATCCATACTTCGCTCCCATACATCAGGGTCGGGACCAGGACTCCATTGAAAACTGCTAATTTTGCCTATTGCGACAAATATTTATTTGCCCAGGTTGACTTAAACGTACCGTTTACTCTGTTTCCGGCACTCCCAAATACACAAATTCCTCTGCTTCTTTAAGTACTCGTATAGCTCCATTCACGGCGATTTCACATTTAGTCATACTTTCATTTCTTTCAAAAACCATCCCATTCGATTTATCGACATCCATCAGCAAATCGCTTCCCTTGCATACATCGTAGACTTTTGTTACCAAGAATTGCAATTCATAAGCATAAGCATACCAAAGAAAAAACATGAGTTTAAAAAATGCAATACTTTTGAGAAAAGTAAAAGGGTATCAAAATATGACTAAAAAAAGTATTACAAAAAAATATGTTGCATAAGCTGTATTGCGTCGCAGAAAAAAATAATCTAATTTGAATGAAGTAAAATTTAGATTTTTAAACTGTAATTAATATATAAGTTTAATATCATTGCCAAAGTAAATGTAAATATTTGCATTCATTATTTAGTAGACATGTCTATAATAAATGTTTTTCTTTTAGTAACTAAAAATTAGAATCTATATCAGGAAAAGGAATCACGTATTATTATCTTAACTCCTGACATAAAAACATCAATTAAATTTCATGAGAGACACTAAGCTAGCGAGCACGCGTAAGTAAGGTATTTTATACGACTTACAAAAACACGTTTTTCCTAGGTGGATATATCAACAATACCTCAAGCGACGCGTCGTCTGTCCTGCTCCAATGCCTTAGTTTAAAGACAAAGTTACGTTGGGCAGAAAATAAAATTATTAATTTTGTTACTCTCTACATTTTTTATGAAAATCGCACACGGCAAAATCAATAAAAATTATTAATATATTTTTAAATGACAGAACGAATACATTTGTTTTACGCCAAAACAATTTATTTCTTTTCTTCTTTTTCACATCCGCTTCTAAGTGGAGCATGTGGACATCACCAGTTGCTTCCAGGAGACTATCGCCAGCCAGCACTTTCGCTTCTTCCCATGTCAATCCAGCGCTGCTTAATTCCGCCGAATAAAGTCTAAAGAGTGTCATTGACGGTCTTCCAGGACGGCGTGATCCCGCAGGTTTAAACAATGCACATAATCTGAGTTTTTTAGTCAAGTCAAATTATTTATTAGCGTTATAATGTATAATACTAATTGTACCTACAGCTGAAGCATTTTTTGGCAATTTCACCCATATTTAGGTATAATTTCTGTGTTCACGCATTACATGCATAAATAATGTTTTTTTTATAAACTTTGCTTCATTTTCTTAATGTATGAACGTATTTTCAGAAATATGTTTGTACTTTATTATGTGCCAGTTGTTACGCCCACATTATATATTTGCCTAATTCGCGGCCTTAAATGCTTAGAAAATCAACTTCACAAAGAACTCAAGGTAATCTTATTCCAATTCGTGTTTTTATTTTTTAAATTTCTTGCATAATAAAATTTTAAGTAAATCGCTTATACCTATCCTTGGAACATGTTCTGGCTCTTGATCAAAAATAATGACAGCAATATTATTTCTCATAAATTTCCAAGGGTTAATAAAATAAATTAACCTAATCTAAGCACACCCTGTGTCGCTTTAATTGATTATATTTAGTATGCTGTCTAGCGTTTATTAATTTTAACTTCATTGTATCAGGTCACCGTATCCCAAGCTCATATTTATCACGCACTAAGGTAGAATACTAAATACGAAATTAAGCCTAATAAAGGAGTTAAGCCTCTGACAACAGTCAGTTTCAAACAATCTTATTAAAGGGTAGTAAAAGGAAATAAACTACGCCTTCTCTAAGAGTTAAAAATGCCTCGACTCAAGACTTTTTTTACCAAGTTAAAATAAAATAAAGCTCCGTATGTGAAATAGAACCAGACCGCTAAAAAAAATTTTCGACTCGGTGGCTACTCTCGGTTTCAGGTAAACGTAAATATCCTAAAAAAAGCAAATCAAGAGATGATCAGCACACACCAGTACAAGTGCATTTGCTTATTATGACTGGATAATAAATTTTATATATATATTTATAAAAGTATACAATATAATATATAAAAAGTTCTAAAAGGGCACAAGGACAGTCGAGACTGATAAACCAGGGTACTGAAATTATAAATTAAACTACTGGACAAAACTAAACAATAGACCCAGACAACCTTTACAAAAGACGTAAGGGTTTATGAATAAATAAATTTCAAATTAAAAAACACATTCTTTGAAGCATATCTAAGGTTTTTGTTAAATTAGGTGGTGGTATTATTTATGTAGTGATATTATATAATATAATTTTTACATTTTAATTTTTTCTTTCTTTTTTTACCTAATTAAATACTTTTGGAAAACGTCCTGAAAGCATTTTTTGTAAAAAGAGGTTTTTTTTATAGCTTATCATTGTAAAAAAAGACTTAAAACGTTTTCATTATTGTTTTCTTTTTCGGTGATATTTTTTGTTACATTTTTTATTCCTAAGCATTCCTTGACTTTAAAATAAACGCTAAGCCAGCGATTGCTTTTTTGGATAAAAAACATGGTTATTTATTACACGAGAGGTCATATTATTTTTAAAAAAAATGTCTAAAAACTCGGATGTCCGCTATAGAACAATCTCAGCTAAGCCTATCGACACGACTCGGCTGTTACAACAGGATTAAATTCTGCATTAAAATATTTTGCTTTGTATAATTCGTGGACACTTTTGCGTGGAACAAACATATTTGTCCAAGCAACCATCAGGCTGTTTCCTCGTAAGGGTAGGCTGTGAGATAGGACGCCAAATTAATAAATCTTTGCAAACATGCATATTTTCTCTATATTCATATATCATGCATGCATGACGATTATGTCAACTTTTGGCTTGTCAGCATTTGTTAAATTACATTTTACTTTTTTTTTTTGCACCACAACCAGGCCAGGAGGCCTAATTACGTGGTGAATTACATTACAGAGCACCCAAGCTTGAGAAAAATCACATTTAAATTTTTGTGTTCTCACCGGGAATCGAACCCGGAACCTTCCGTGCGTGAGTCAATCGTCTTGACCACTACACCACGGGGGGCTGCCAATTTAAATTTGGTAATGCCATGTCTTTCTCGGTCTTTCTCGTTGCATCTATCATGGTTTGCATAGTAAATGAGTTAAATTAACGTGAATTACAAATCAGAGGTGAAATTCTACCAAATACAATTAACATTTTAACTGGTCATAGCAGTAACATAAGATGCGGATATGGGAAAAAAGAGAAAAATATAAAAATAATAGAAATTTTGTAACGTAAACAAGTAGGGACCCATTAACGCGCCCTGTGGTACACCGCAAGGTTTATGAGTGTAACTTCATCAAGAATCCTGACCCTAACCGTCCTCCCCGCTGCGCAGAGGACTTAAAAGGTACGCCAATGATTTATAGCCTAACTTCAGGTAAGGACTTTCGCTGGAGATCGGATACTACGAGAAGCATGAAGTTTTAAATAATATTTTTAACCGAGACGATTATGTCTTAATAGTCGTCCAAAGCGGCGAAGGTAGCCGATTCTGAAAGGCCACGCACACGACGCGGCGGAATAAATTATTCTTTTTTACATTTAAACATTCATCAGTGAAATTGCTTCGTGCCAATAATGGGATATAAATCAAGACTAATTGACCCTTCACGGTCAAGAATGATTTATTTTGATGTATTTAAATGAAGGAATCATTTCTAATTGAGATTAATTTTAAAAAAAATAGAGTGTGAATCAAAATTTTATTTTCAAATATTTTTAATACAATTTTTAACGAAGAAATGTATGGAATGTGAGTATGAAATATTTTGTTTACATATTGCAGATAACGTTCAGCTACCACAGCTTCGATAATTATTATGTCAAAATTAATTGAATAAACTATTATTACTACCATCACGCCATTTTCCCGTATGGGTAGGCAGAGAGAACGGATATTAATACATCTTCATACATCTTGTCATACATGCCCTTCGGTTCTGTCTGCTTTTGACATGACCAGACTTAAGATTTTGGTTTGTCTGATCATGCCACGTCTTCCTTGGTCGTCCTTGTATCATGTTACCGTTCATTTTCGCCATATATACTTGTTTTACCATTCTTTCGTCATTTATTCGTTCTACGTGTCCAAACCATCTCAGAGACCCTTTCTTAATCTTATCAATTATACTTGACTCAGATTTACACTCTCGCCTGATTTCATCATTCGTAACCCTGTCATATATTGATTTCCCACACATTCGTCTAAGAATTTGCATTTCAACCGCGTTCACTCGGCTTTCATCCTTCCTCTGCCAGTTTTATGTTTCACTTCCATTCATAAGTGTTGGGAATAAAACTCCGTTGTACACTGAACTTCCATTGACATATTTTTATTAGCAAGTACTGTGCTTAGTGCTCCGTTCATTTTGTTGCCCGCATTCACTCTCCTTTCAACATCTTTTTGTACTCTTCCATCTCTTGAAAACATGCTTCCCGGATACACAAATTCTTCTACTCGTTCGAGATATCCGTTGTTTACATTTAATATGCAGTCAGTAACCTCACTATCCCTTTCAAATTTGTAACACGACGAATTTTGAATGTTTGAAATAACTTATTATACAGCAAATATTAAATGAAAAAAATAATGTTAATATTAAAGAGAAAGTATGCATGATTATTTTTTTTATTTTTACGCCTCAAAAAGTCTAATAACGAAATTCTCCAAGCCACTGCAGAGTGGATCCAATCACCGTTGTTCAAGCGATGGCGCGATATGTTAAGACCACCATAAGTGCTGCAATATAAAATTTTATTTTATGTTTATATTTATGTTTATTGTTATATTTTTGTTTATATTTATGTTCATGTTTATATGTTTATATGGTAGAATTGGCTCTGCACTTTATAGCCATTTTACTGGAATAAAAATTTAAAAAAACAAAAAAAAAAAAAAGGGAAAAAACAGCAATATAAAATTAATTACAATGAAAAATTTAACATATTTATTCAGTTCCTGTTTATTTTATAGAATTCAACAAAATGAAACAAAAGTTTGAGTTCGTACTGACCTGGTTTATTTTTTTAAAATGGAAAACAAAAAACTAACGGTTGTTTTTTTTTAAAATAAAATGCACGAATTTATTAGACCTAAATCAGTGTTTAGTTTTAATGTGAAACTAATAATATCATTTTAACTATAAAAACCAACATAGAAAATTAAGGTCGAAAGTATTTTAAAAGTTAGCATGTCGGCAAAATATTTTTTAGAAAAAAGAGCTCCGTTTACTGTTCAAATAGGAATGTCCGTACGAAGATTATTAAAATTTTGATGAGCAAACTTTGGGGTGCTCAAATGTGTGTTAAGCTGGTTAGAGTTTTTATTGGTTTAGGTTTTAGGGTAAAACCCTTTCCAATACGTCGCGTTTAATTAAAACTCTTGATGAATAGCCACACGTGCCAATTGTTAGCAGAGTTAATCCAAAAATATACAAGTACGAATTTATATTTATAGTTCAATTCTCGACATGGTTGATGGTAAATTTTTATTTAAAACGGTGTTTTAACAGTAGAATATTTCAAAGTTACTGGACTGGCACCTGAAGCGTAAGAGTGATCATCATACCTTCATGTAACAACAATTATCAAGGTGCGCTGCGATTGGTGTATTATACCTCTACGCAAACAGCGCACTAAATTTGGTGAGCGCGCATTTGCAGTCGCAGGCCCTATGGCATGGAATGCTCTCCCAGCAGAGGTGCGAGGCTGTGAAAGTGAAGTGATGTTTCGGAAAAAACTTAAAACCCACTTGTTCTCTAAATCATTTGAATAAATCCGTAGCACGTGACAACAAAATAAATTATTTTAATTAAATTACAAATTTAAAAGCTTCAATTAAATTAACTTAACAATAGAATCACCATGTAAAGCGCCCTTGAGGTGTTTTATTACGAAAATGGCGCTATATAAGTTATCCACAATAAATAAAACAATAAATAAAGTGCTCTATGCACCTTTAGGTGTGGAAAGGGAACGAAGAAGAAGAAAATAAATTTACCAAAAAAGAAGCAAAGTTGGTTCTAATTTTAGTACTAGATGTTCTCTTTCCTACAATTTTTGAATACGCTAAATTATTTTTAGAGAACAAATGAAATTGGAAAGCTATTGTAGAAAATTCAACTTGTTATGTATGTATAATTCTTGCCAAACACTTATTCTTCTCTACATATCGCATTCCAAGAATAATAGTGACTCTATTCAAAAACAAATTTTTAGTTATACACAAAACTGCACTATCATAAATATTTGTTGGCAAAAACAAAACTTAAAATTTACTTGCTTGTTCCAGTTTTCAATGTTTTCTAAAATAACAGTGATCACTGTGCCACTATTATTTCTTAAATTTGGATTTGAAAAAAAATACAGTATACACTAGGGCATAAAATATTGAACTCCAACATTTTCAGAAAAGGTTCATCAGAACAATTCTGAGGCCCTAGTGAGGGCTTAACTGTACACTGCGCTCAAATGTTTAAAAATCATATATGTTAATGTGTTATGCCATCGTTTTGGCGAACCCAGTAAATATACAAATTCGTTTGTGTTAGTGGGAACACTACATTTTATTTAAAAACGGTACCTATGTGATGTACACAAATCACTGGCGGCTCCTGGCCGAAAACATGGGCAGTGCATTTATTTACATTTTGTCAACTTGTATATTGAGTTCCATAATATTATAACAATATGACAGGCGCATGTTATAGGATACTAAATCAACTAAATTCGCAATAATATCATGCGCATTACGCATGTTCAAAGTGACATTGAAAACAAACTTCAAACTTCAAATCTGCGCATGCGTTGGCAATGCCCGGAGTATGTATATTATCTTCTCCCTCTAACGCACGATTCACCGGTATAAAGCGTTGTCTATCTCGCTCAAATGACGATCTTAGGAGAAATTACATATTCCATACAAATTTAGGGCAAAAAATTGTGCAAAACAGAACATGCACAAGGACGATTGCGCATGCGCAGACAAGATGAGAAAATCGTCCGCTAGAGTCGATTTCGCTAGATCTTTTGGCGCTAGTATTGAATATTACGATGTTTATGAGTATAATATTGCAACGAATTCGTGTTTCTTTGTACCTACAACATATTTTTACTATCAATAAAATTACTAATTTATTTCCACATATTTTTACTTGGCAGTGCACTGCACTTATGCACATACTAAGGAACCGCCATTGACACAAATGCAAAGTAAATTTAAGATTTTAATGTAGTGTACATGTTCTGTTCACTTGTCAAATAAACGAAAAACAAAAAATAAATTAAATTATCTACACTCAGGAACTAAAATATAATTAATGTGATACGTCTGTACGAAGTTTGTCCAATTCAACATTCGGAGTTCTGAATTTTTGAGGTATTGTACTAGTGAGTTAAATAACTACATCAAAAAATGTGAGTGCGGTAGGTTGGACCTTTCTTATCTGACATAATAGATAGCGAGAGTTGAACCAGAACCCCCCGAATACAAGGAACACAGCGGGGGTCGTGACCACTCGGCAACAAACAGTAATGGAATTCGTAATAACTCGACACCCCTGTCATTCAAATAATAAATATTTATTAGTGATTTTAAACCGGCTTGTCAATATTTACATGCGATTGTAAAACTGGATATGAAAACTTTTTTTTTTGTTTTGTCTGTGGCAAACGAGTTAGTTTTAAGTATCTGTAAATATTTTTAGTATTGGAATTTACCTATAAGGGTACCTATCTACGTAAGTCTACCGAAGAATAAAATGATTTGCCTTCAGTCTGTTTTAAAAGCCGCTTCGCGCTGCAGTTAGACTTATTTATGCAATCTCTAAGTTCAGTCAATTAATAAAAATGTAAACAAAGGAAAATTAAAAAAAATAAATCGAAAAGTATTTGTTGCGCAAAAATCCAGAATTGAAATAAAAGTCAGAGTCCCGATACAGACATTTACTGAAGAAATATTCCATAAATCACAACTTATGACACCAAAGCAGTTATACGCTAAAACAATACTCACAAATTAAAAAAACTACTTTTACTCAAACTAAAGACATAACCCTTACAATACATCACATACAAACAATATAATCACTAGATCCTCAACACTAAGACACCTTCAACACATACAAACTAATACCACTTTCGGACAAATGGATTTTGAGTATTATTCAATTATAATCTATAACCTTCTTCCACTATCAATTAAAACAATTAGTAACGAGAAAATGTTCAAAAAGGCCATGAAAATCGGAGAGTGGAGCTAGGTAGAACTAAAATAGATTGTCTCATTCGCCCAAACCAATTTTGAATCAACCGCTCCACAAGTGAATAGCTTATGTTAGGGTTTTGTTATTTTGATTGTGCGTTTTGTAATATAAATAATAAAGATGTACATAAATAAATTATAAATATAAATACCTAGTGTTTAAAACTGTCTGAACATTTTGTTAATTATCTCTGTTTATTAAGTTAGTCTTCTTTGTTTATTCTTAGATTCAAAAATATTTAAAAAAATATTATATTGTTAAGTGTCGTCAGCACGGGTAACCCCAGTAGGGTCACATTATTTTTATAATTAATTATAGTTTATAAGAGAAGAAATATGCATAATTAAAGGAAAAATAAAATTATTGTAATGGTATCTACTCAGGTCTACCGATTAATAAAATGACTCGTCTAGTCCATATTAAATGAAGCAGCGAACCTTATTTTTGAAATCTGTAAGTTCAGTCATACCACTCCACTGTTTCGGGAATTACACTGGCTACGTTTTCACAGTGGGTGGAATACTCCATTGGCTTATGTACAAGTCACTGCACAACTCTGCTACGGAATATTCAAAAGAACTATGCATTCCAGATGAACTAGCTGACAGACGTCTTACGCTCAAATCAGCTACATCTACGGTGGTAAGAAAAAATATTATACCTGTACGCAAACAGCGCACTGCATTCGGTGAACGTGGATTTGCGGTAGCAGGCCCAGTGCCATGAAAGACTCCAGCAAAAGTGCACACTGTGAGAGAGAATTGACGTTTCAAAAGAAATTTAAATCCCACTTGTTCTCTAAATCATTTGAAATAATCCGTAGCATGTGAAGACAAAACAAATTGTTTTACTTAAACGCTTTGTATTAAAATTCATATTCGTAGAATCACTTTGTAAAGCGCACTTGGTATTATATCCATAAAAATTAACAAGCAGATAAAAACAAAGTAGAAGCCCATTGAAATCAAAATGATAACACGAGTAAACCTCGTGGTATTTCATAATATAGCTAACGTCGGTAAATCTCTTAGCTATATTATTGTAACAGAACGAAGGCAAGAACACCTGAAAGACTTGTATAAGACCACCTTGTGGTTCTAGGTAGCGCAAGTTAAAAAAAAACAGAAATGGGACCAAGCCCAGGTTGTGATGGTTAAAGAATGTTTTTTGTGAGCAAACACCAGAAATAATGTAATATTTCCAACAATATACTCGTATTTCTAGGAATATTTGGTTTGCACATGTTTCAATACACTGCTTCGATGGCCAATATTGATATTATCTTCAATAAATGTTGGTAAATATTTGAATATCCACTGACCGACTTTTCAATGTCTACCGGTTTCGAGACGTGCCCGTCTCTTCTCAGGAGGCAATTACAATCGGAAGTTAACAGAGTTATCTTTGACTCTCTGTAAAGTAAAATCGATATTCATGTGCGGAAATGTGCATATTTGTATGAATATTTAAAGAATCTTCTTTTGTAACCTGTATTTTATTGAACATGTTTAGAAAAAAAATTGACTCGACGCTAGAGAAAGGAAAAAGTTACCAAGTGACATGAAGCAACTTTAGAGAAGAGCCTTTTTTATTAATAAAAAAAAACTTCTACAAACACATTATTTTGACGCGATTTCTACATAATTTAAATGAAAATTAAAAGTACGAGATTGGTTATTAATAAAAAAAAAATACTGGCTCTTTTGTAGTTTCCAGCGACGATATTTTTATAAAATTTATGTTATTTTCATCCAGAAAACTTAATTTTACTTTGTAGAAATTGAAAATGAATATTACCTTCCCATTGTAATAATAAAAACTATACCCAGGATAATAATAACTCTAACACACAAATCCTAATATATACCATACTAATAAATTTTAATCATGTCTTTAATAAAGATACACTCTAGTTAAAATTTTATATCCAAATATAAAAGGCTTACGAGTAAATGAAATAGAAATATTCCAAATTAACAATCAAATAACCTCTCAATACAACGATATTTTTTTATTTAACACTTTATATACCTACATTTACAATTTATATGCATATAAGGGCGGGCATATTGCCTTAAGGCAATTTCTTCCTACCTACCCAAACCGTTGAGTTTGCTAAAATTACAAGTACATGGACATTCTATATAATAATGCAGAATCTTATAATTTTATACAAAAATTTAAAACAAAAAATAACTAAAAAAACACACCATACCACGAAGAGAGGAACAGAGAGGTGACAGGGAAGAAATAAAAAGAAGATAGGAGCAACTCAAACATTGAGATAGTGTCATTTCAATATTGATTTAAATGTAAATAAAGAAGGAGCGTCTCTAACATTGGTGGGTAAATTATTCCACCATCGAGCAGCGACTACTGTGAAAGAGGAGACGATAAAATTAGAGCGGTGAAGGGGTTTAAAAAAGATTCTCTCGTTACTAGAGCGGAGAAATATACCATATTGTGTTAAAGGTTGGTAGAGCTCTTTCAGATAAACAGGCCAAGTGGGATTATTCAAAATATTAGGAAGAATTGATAGAATGTGAATATTTCTTCTATGCTTGATACTAAGCCAGCGTAGTTGCGTGCGTTATTCGGTTATGTGGTTATATGGCCATATGATTATATTATACAATATTTCATTGTAATGGTCACTATATACCTACTTAATTCATACTACTAAACTATGTTTTTTTTTTACAAGATTTAACATTTGAAGGTGTATAGTAAGATTTGCATGTTAGTGTACTTAATGTCATGACGAAGAGACAGGTACGTATCGAAACCGGTACACTAAAAAAATTGTATGTGGTTTTATAGCAATATTAAAAAGCATTTATTGAAATTCTTGACCACAAACTTGTGAAAATGCAATTCATTTTGTATGTTCATTTATTTTTAAATTTAATTTTTTTTTAAATAATGTGGTGTGTGAAAACATTTATGTTTTATAGGTAGTAAATAAGTTATATTATTTTTACATTTTTGATATTTTTAGCATACAAATAATAACATCGACGGACAGTATTAAACTCATAGAATCAAGTTATATGGAAAAATAAGATATTTTTTTCACCAATGTTCGTAACTCTTAATTTCAATATGTTGGTGTTTGGGCAATATGACACGCGATCAGTAAAAAATAAAATATGTCCATTAATTGTAGGCACGCCA
The DNA here is from genome assembly GCF_059751315.1 of Micrasema longulum. Taxonomy (NCBI): domain Eukaryota; kingdom Metazoa; phylum Arthropoda; class Insecta; order Trichoptera; family Brachycentridae; genus Micrasema; species Micrasema longulum. The sequence continues at coordinate 562,645 of NW_028277384.1, read as the reverse complement.
GTGAGCAGTAACCACTATTTTATCGAGGCGTAATGACCCGAGAATTGACCGGGTGAAAAGATGTCCGAAGTACTTGAATTCCTTTGAAAACTGAACCGTAAAAGGGTAGGTAATCAAGTTGCTAGGAAACATCAGACTCGTGACGCGGGACCACCTAGCTTAGGGTCCCGGATAATCAATCAACATAAACTGCATGTTAAAATAATGGTCACATGGAGAAAGAATTTTGCAATAAGCAGGTAAATGAGGAAGTTCAGTGCTACAGGAAATCGGATGAAAAAAATGTTTTCTTATACGCGGTAAAAATTAGGGCATTTAATTGTAAGGCAAAGTTTCTCTAGAACGTATGAAAAAATGAACTACTTTAAATGACGTCACAAGTTCTTACAAATCAACAAATGATAAGAGTGTTCAACAATTTGTTTATTTTTAGGTGATACCTTGTCTGTGGATTTGTCCCGACGAGTTGGCTACCATTGCATGAGTCATCTTCAGGATAAACTGAGTTCAACATGGTTCCCAGTACTACATACTACGAAAATAAATAGAAATGTGCCTACTGCCGACTGCGATACGGTACAAATTACTAGTTCTTAAACACATACTTTTTTTCTACAAAACACTCAGTTTACCTTAAAGATGGCTCCTGCAATGGTAGCTGAAACGTCGGAACAAATCCAACACACACGGTATCACCCAAAAAAAAACGAATTGATAACAGTGACCGTGAAAACCTTCGTACCTAGATAAGAGTGTTGTTATGGATTTCTGGTATCCGGGAAGCCAACTCACCAATTAGTAGAACTTACCGACTAGAACTTGTGACGTCACGGGCGGAGTAATTTCAAAGTTAAAAAACTCTAAAAAATCTCACACTGATAATACGATAGATAAAATACATAATTTTTAAATGAGCTTAGTTTGATGGTTTATTAACAGATACATACATTTTAATTAAACCACTGAACTTCCTCATTACGTTTAATAAATAAAAAAACTATTTTTAAAATGTTTAAAAAATATACAATTTTATTCAATATTTAACAATACAAATAATGTATCTTCACTGAGGTGCTCGTATATCTCTGGACATTATTTTATCTAAATGTCATCAACTATCAAATATCTAAATTTAGTAAATGGGGTGAAAAATTCCAAGCGTCCATGCGCCCAGTAGCTGCAAGACTTGTTGTAATCTAACTTCTACATTTTTGAAATATCACTAAAACTCTTAACTTCATCGTCAAATAAAAAATAAATTAAATGCTAATAGGGGCTAGATTTTTTATTGTCCATGCGCTCTATAGCAGCAAGACGTGCTGATATATTTATTTATTGTAAAGCGCCCTTGAGGTTATTTTCACAAAAATTGCGCTGTATAAATTATCCAATTATATATATATGTATATATATGTATATATATATATATATATATATATATATATATATATATATATATATATATATATATACATATATATATATATATAGGTATACATATAATTAACTTATCTTATTTTTTGTTTCGTACACAATTTTGTGAAAAAGACCTGTGTTATGGTATTTGTTATAATCAATAAAGTGTAAAGTTTCCGCAAAACCAAGTTTTGTATAATTTCCATTGAAAATAAACGTAAAAATACCATTTTTCAATAAAATATTATAAATCCGCCATTTATAAATAGTCAGTTTCATATTTTCGCTTAGAATTATCTTAATGGACAGCAGAAGTAGGTTATAGATTTAAATAGCATAATACTGAAAGTCCCCTTTAGTGAAAGTGGTGTATGTTTGTATTTGTTGTTGTTTTGTGTCGAGGATCTTGTTATTATATTTTTGGTATGTGGTGTATTGTTGAGATTATGTGTCATGTAATTGTTACGTAGTTGCTTATGTAAAGTAACAGTAGTTTTCAAATCCGTAAGCGAGAATTGTTTTAGTGAGTTCTTTAATATTATGTTTCGTAAAACCAGATTCCTTTTCAAATCGAAATCCCTTTAAAATTTCTGGGCTAGCGTTTGTTGTTCGGCTTCCGAATTAAATATTATCATAAATTACGATGTTGGGTATCATTAGGGATGCAGACAAGCATTTAGAACTCTTTCATAAATGTCAAAATATTTACAGCCCCTTGGATTAGTTGGGACCGTGAATCATCAGCTTCTTAAGATGCTCAACCACGTGCGTTTAACTCCTTTAGACACGAATACAAATTAAACAAAAAAATATTGATTTTTAATTTTACTGTAAAAGTATTAAAAACTGTACCTTAGAGGATAATACTCGTATACTGTAGTTCATTTTTGGAGTTATGAAGTTAAAAATGCAGGAATGATCGCAATAAGCTATTTTATACTTAAATACAACACAAAAGTCCTCATTAGTAATAAAAACGTTTTTTAAGTTGAAATAAAAATCAGAAGTCTATTTTGTTTTGATGCAAAAAACACAAGTTATCCTAGATCTAGATACGCTATTTTTATGTGTACTTTTATTATTAAAATAATCATTATTCTACCTTAAAAGTTCTATATAGGTTGAAATTGTCTCATTTGGTTCAAAAGTTATCATATTGTAGGATTGCACAATTACAAAATTCAATGTAATTCCCGAGGTATATTATTTAAGGTACAGATTTTCCAGATAGAGATTATACAGACTATACGGTTACTTAAAAAAAAAAAAAGATTTTTTTGAAAATTGAAAATTGATTTAAACCCACGGATTTTAAAGTACCACGGAGGTCATAAATTATTTTGCAATTTGATAATTAATTACGTATTTTATTATTTATGTACCTATTTGGTTAATTTGTGCCCAACGGGCATTTTCAATTATTTTTTTTTGTTTTTTAAATTTACAGACAGAGTCCATTTAAAACATGTCATGAACAATATAATGACGACAAAGATAATTATATACAGTAACTTAAAACTAGAAACAAAACAATATTATGTGATCCAGGATGATTATAAGTTTAAGAAATTTATTGAATGTTACTATTTTTTTAAAACTAATTAGTAAATTTGATAAATTTAAAACAGAAAAATATTGGTTACTGATTTTCGTTATTAATTATTATTATTCTGAGACGAGGTGCCTGGGAACTATAAATTAAGTCTAAGGATGACCAGAGAAGAATTTCATTATTACATGGATTTTACATACTAAAAATTGAAATTTCCGAAACATATTAACATAAAAAAATACGATATTAAATTAATGCACTCACATAAAAAAATAAGGTAATCGAAAATAAAATATATTTTTAAAGATAACATTTAAGAAATATATCATAAACATGAAAGGAAAGAAGAAAAATATTGTTATTTTCAAAGTATAATTAAGGAACATTTATTACATATAAAAAACACGCAATTTGCAGGCACTTCATTTATATAAATAATAATTTAGCGTACATCTATTTCTTTTTGTAGATGTTTCATAAAAATACAAAAACATGCTTTTGAAAAAATTTTACCGATTAAAAAATAAATATTTGGTAATATTTGTGGATGTTGATGTTTATATAAATAAATTTGTTGTGTGAAAGGGTTAATCCATCACCTCCCTTCTGATATATGAGGTTGAATAAGAAACTAAGCATGGGATGGAACTCCCCTCGGAAGAGACACTTTTTACAAGCCCTGTATAATTTCTCCCGGGCCTTTCGTCCCATTCATTATTCGTGAAGTTTGATATAAAGTAAGTCAGGGTGTAGGCGGGTCAGACAGAACAAAAACCGCGGCACGTCTGGTCCATGTGGTGCCTGGTCCCCGCCGCGCCGCAAACGTGTCCGACAGTTATAAAACGGGACTGTTTTTTATTATTTTATTATTTGAACAAGTTTTCGGAATTGCCGGAAAATTGTGGGAACTCCCAAGACACTTCCGACCGCAATTATTATTCCCTATATTTTAAAGCTTACTCCCTTTTCTACATACTCTCCTAAGTGGAGCATGTGGACCTCAATAGAGAATATGAACTTTTTTGGTGTAAGTCTTTCTAGATTTTACATGTGTACATATTATTTAGACCAGATCATGTCTCGATGTAGCTTTTTTTCCCATAACTTTAATTCTTCGTTTAGGCATCCCTCTCTGTTCAACAACTCCCAAAGGAGGAAATCCAGCCACTCTGCAAGCATTTAGACATAATCAAAAATTGTTGTACTTTATTTTAATTGTACTTGTATATTTTCAAATGTAATGTGTTTATTATTACTTAATGGACTAAATACGTCCATAAATACGTGTATTTGAAATTCAAAAAAGATGTGTAAGGAAAATGGTGAATGCTGATTACTTGGCAATATGTACGACAAATTTTGTTCGATTTAAAACACTGATGGGTATTTATACAGTGAATCTTTGTCTTTGTTAAATCAAGACTAGAATATTTTAGAACACAGGAAAAAGGCCACTTTCATAACACTAGGAATAAAAGTAAATAAAAAATTCCGATTGGCGAAACAATCATCAATCAATCAGAGAGGACCATTATGCATGGCAGTATAAATTTATAATAATCTTCTCAAAAAAATTCAGGAAATAAATTGCATTAAAAAATTGGCTGGAGTGTTAAAATTGTTTCTACTAAATAAATGTTTCTATAGAATATATGTATACTTGGAAGATGCAATCGAAAAAATAAAAGTATTGAATGTAAATAATATTATATAAGCAATATACACCATAACTTATATAGTGTTTTTACTGTTCTGCGTTTTCTTAACTTTTAATTTATTTGTGTTTAAATGAATTTGACGTATTATTGCATGTTTTATTTGTTTTTGATCAGGCGGTAAGAAATTTCTAAAGGCACTAGATCTGCCATTGAACCATGTATACATTTGTTTTTTTTTTTTTGATTATCACATTTTATGCTTGTTATGGTTAATACAGATTTTTATTATCATTATTAATTTTATTCAATAAACACCTCCAGGAGACCATATTGCTTATCAGTACTTTCTCCTCCCACATCAATCCCGTGTTTCTTAGTTCCGCCGAATAAAGCCAAAAGATCGTCGTCGACGGCCTGTGATGACAGGCAGACTGTGGCCAGGCAAGAGCCCGCTGGTGTGAAGATGAAGAAACTTGGATAAATGCTCTCCTGAAACACCCGCAGCACGTGTCCAAGCCATGACCACTCCGCTATGATAATATGAGTATTAATGAGTAATACTTAATATAAAATACTCTTAAATACTCTTAAAATCTACTTAAATTAACAAAGTGTATAATCAACCAAAGGTATGTATAAAGCATAATCTAGGCGGAAATGGCAAGTGTGACATCGCGAGTCAGGAGAGACAACACCGCTTGCTTCTTAAATGCCTGCCCTTGCTGTAGGGACACATTGACAGTGCCGTTTAGTGAGATTTCGTTCACTGTTTTGAGGATCCTTGGCAGAGGGGAAAAGAATCCGATGTTAGTTTCATAATTTCCCACAGCAAAGACAGGATTGGTACGCAGGTTACGGCGAGGTACATTCAGGTTTATCTGAGCAAGGATATCATGGGCATCTATACAGTTAGATATTAATTTGTGCAAGAATATCAAACCAGCCAAAATCCTTCTGAATCCTAAACTAAAGATATGAAAGTACTCTAGACGATCATAATAGTTGATAATGAAAGTATTTGATCCGATTCTAAATATTAACGACTTAAAAAAAATACGTTGCACCGATTCAATCCGCGTTTTATAAATATTATAATTAGGAGACCGTATTATAAAATTAAATTCGAGTGAACTACGAACAAATGATTTTTACAGTGTAATTGCAGTTTTCGGGCTTTTCAATGGCTTAGATATTCGCAAAATAAATCTACAGATTTTGGACGCTTTCTTTGAAATATGGTAAAATATGGTTGAATTTAAGTTTTTTATTAAAAAGTATACAACTATCTAAATACATTACATAACGCCCGTTATGGGAGGCTGCTGCGTCCGTTCTTGGAGTTCAATGTTAGTTATGAAATCGAACCACCTCTCCTCCTCCTCTTGTATCTACGTCTAATAAAACAATTTTATTTTTATTATGGAAAGCTTATATGGCGCAATTTTTGTAATTGTATACATCAAAGGCACTATACAAACAAGCACACCTTCTGAATTGTATCTCGATCATTTGTTGACGATAAGTTTATTAGTCTTACCTTTCGGGTGACATTTCAGGATAATAACTCACTATGAATTTATTGTAGAAAAATATTTGGAACATATATTTCATTTAGACATTTTCTGGAATTGAAACCACGACTTTAAACATCTTAGCTTATTGCTTTATCTATTGAACCATAATTCGAATACAGTGGCTATCTATTAGTCGAATGCTCTATCCACTGAGCAAAATATTACTTAGTTTTCAACCCGAAAATTTCGATTTATTAACTTTGTTCTCAATGTGTCATGAATAATTCGCTATTAGAGATTAGGAATCAAATTGTGTCATCGAGCATGTGAATTGTGAGCCCGTGATACTGCAAAGGAATTACTATTAAAAAAATTGGTGCGGTTAGTAAATTTTACAATGATACTATGGGTCTTTTCATTTTTGTTCTTAAAACGTTCCAATGATTTACACAAATATTACAGTTTTTAGAACCTTTTTCAACGAGTTGAAAATAACTTATTTTTAGGAAATGGGAATCAAGTTATGGTACAGCGGGGTTCAAAACTCGGACCGCTGCTCTGTGAATCCGCGACACTAGCCACGGGACCAAGCCCGGTTCTTATCGTTACATATAAGTTCTTGATGATAATTGAACGTAGTTAAGTAGAAAACAGCCAGCCATTGAAAGGTGAAACTAAGATAATAGCACTTTTGTGAAAATAGTGAATAGTCAAATCTACACAAGAGTTGGAATGTTTTTGACTTTGACAGATGATAAAAAATTAATACATCAGTTTTTTTATATTTCAAACAAGTATCTTATTACGTATTTGACCAGTTTTACTTGTACTTTTATGTGCTGTAAGATTTTTCTAGAGGTGTGGGTGTTTGCTGCAAATCCGAAAATACCGTTTTTAAATACAACACTATTTTTAGAAGATGATTATTCCAGTTTTTTGGTTGAAAGCGGCCTGGCTGTTTTCAGCAAAACATAGAATTGACCTTACTGCATCCGATAACACCAAAATCTGTTTAAATCAAAATTGTGGACTGGCTGCTTTCTGCATAACTACGTTGAATTGTTCTATCTCAGTAAAATTAATCAGAAAACTCACAAACTTTGTAAAAAACCTTTACCCCGGTTTGAATTCTACATAATTAAATAATTTTACTGGTAAGACGGAAGTGGCTTTTTAAAATTATCTTTAACACATTTTTAATTGCCAAACTCAATTAAAATTGAGCTTTTTTAAAATAATACAGACTATGCAGCAGGAAACCTAACGCCTATTTATTATTCAAGAAGCGTATGAAACCTTTTCTCGTACTTTGACTCTTTTTGCATACGAATGCCAAGTTCCTTTCAAGGGATACCTTCCATTCATGGAAGGTCTTGTTAAACAACAAAGTATGTTGAAGAATTCTGAATAAATATAAAAACAATGCGCCTTTTATGCTAACAGTAAAATACTTAACAGTAATTTTCCATTATTGTACGTGTTTTATTTCTTGTCGGTCGTGTTATCCAAAATAAAACTTGTATTAACATCGTAAGGTGATAAAAACAAATAAAGCGAATTATTGTTCAATAAATGACAACACATACTAACTAAAAATGTTTTGAGTTTGTAGAAATTTTTGTGGACTAAGACTGGACTCAACCCCTTAGGGAGCTGTTAATATAGGGGGTTGAATCCAGTCCTTGTCTACAAAAACTTGTAAAAACTCAAAACATTGTACATAAATCCATCTGGTCCGAGAAGACGTATAAAAATTGAAAAATATTTTCAGGCGTTGTAGGTGAAATAATTTAATTATATAAATCTTACCCGCAACGATAGAATCGAAGGAATATAAACGTTCAAATATAATCAGAATGGTGAATGTTACTCAGTGTGTAAAGTGAGCTCTGAAACCAACCAATGACAGGACATTAGCCCTGTGTTTGCCTCATCAGCATCATCATTATCATCATAACTTTTCGCACCTAATGGTGCATAGGGCACTGTATTAGTACACCAATCACAACACATCTTGATCAGTTATGTTACATGAAGGTAAGAAGATTATTCTTAGGCTTCAGGTACCAGTCCAGGGACTATGAAATATTCTAGTGATGTAAAAGCACCTTTTAAAATAAATATTTTATGTCAACCACATCGGAAATCAAAACCGAGACCTCTTACATGGCCGGCGAACGTGCTGACAACTACATAAATAAACCACGCACTTTAAAACATTAATATCGAAAGTCTAATATATCGTTAAGCTGTGCATAAGAGCTTTTTATTATTATATTTTGGTGTGAAAACACCCTTTTAAATAAATATTTCACATCAGCCATGTCGGGAATTGAACCCGAGACCTCTCGCATGGTAGGCAAATACGCTGACCATTACACCACGAGGTGTATGTGTATGCTTAGACTTCTATATTCCCTTATCGAAAAAAGTTCTTCATCTTTGTTATAATACATATTTATTGTATATATTTTTTGAACTGTTTTAACCTGATTTCTAAAAATGTAGATGTGTATTTTTACGTTTTTGTCAAAATGGAATGGTTCGTCAACTTTTTATCGTGAAACCGATTTTATTGTAATTTTTTTGCCAATTTCTTTGTTATGTTTTCAATATGAGGCCCAATATTTAGTTAATTATAAAAAGTTTTACCAAAATCATTTATTTTATCAACTTGTTCAACAAGTTTATAACTTTGACAAATCTTTTCATTGTAAACGTTTAAACAAACAATTGTTTTATTTCTGCGTTGTACAAAAATATGTTAAACGAAGCTTAACATAAATGAATCGATATTTGTACATACTCTAAGTGATAAAGTTTCTTTCAAATGTCGGTTTCTTTACAATAATATTTCGTTGCCGGTTAAAATATTCCCAATATATCAACATGAAAATCTAAAGAAGTAGGTCATAGATATCAGCGCCAACTTCATTTAGATTGTAGTGATAGTATTTACTGCCGACAGTTGCGGTTAATCTCATTACATGACTGACACTCCGAGTATAAAAGCGTAATTTATTACTTTCGGTTAATAAGTATTTGAAGGATGGAGTCTGATTAAAAATTGTGACAAGAAACACGTAGAAATCGAGAAAATTAATGCATTTTTAAGGACCAGAAATACAGTTCTGTAGGACAAAAAAATATAAATATTTTGTAAAAAGTATCGTCTTTCAGGATACGGTATTAAAACTGAAATGTTTGGGTAAATAATAATTATCAGTGTACTGATACTGATAAAACCCCTTTAATGACAGAATTTGAGAAAATAAATGAAAAACGCAATTCTTTGTCGAGCTTTTTAAATTAATAAAATCGTCCAAGGTTTCGTTTCAAAGCTGAAAACATAAAAATGCCGGCATGCATAAAAACCTTTTTTTAAATCCTGGTAAAATCCATTAATTATATAATCATCATCATCCCCTTTCCGCACCTAATGGTGCATAGGGCACTGCATTGGTACACCAAACGCAGCGTATCTTGATAATTTTTGTCACATGAAAATAAGATGATCAGTCTAACTCTTTAGGTACCAGTCTAGGGACTATGAAATATTCTAGTGTGGAAACACCCTTCATAAAACAAACACATACATTACATTCTGTACATAAACATATTATAAACCACTCAAGATTTACATTCAGCGACAATCCTAAATAATCAATGAAGAAATTTTCTATATAAATTCAATGTGCGGTGAAAAATGTCTACATCAATATAATCATGTATATCCTACATTTACAATATTTAAAATCAAACCAAAGTCTGAAAAATAATCACAATATACGGTATCAACAATGATTTCAAAAGAGGGTTACATAAAATAACGATAACATTTTATTATTCAACCGAGTTATATATATAAAAATATTTTCCAGACGTACAGACTGTTCAACCTTTTGCTTAGGTTTTATATTGTTAAAGATTCTAGAACGTTCATATTAAATAATACATATCTACGCTGCTTACTTGTACACGGAGGAGAGAATATATTTATATTATAACGGGAAAAGTATTAAAATTTAACGATTGTAATACATTTTACACTTTGTTTTCTGAGTAACTACAAGTCACAATAAGACGTGACAAAATTACAAAATTATCGCAAAAGTTTTTCGCGAATTTCACGGAATATTCTCAACACGTTTGCAATATAAACTCGCAAAATGGAAATCGTTTTATTAGTTTTTAAGGTTTATGAGAAGATTATTTTCAAGGGCCAGAACATTTATATTCAAATACACAAAAATTGTATCAAACAAGACAAAACTTCGGTACCGAAGTCATAAAATTTCCAATAGAAAATAGAACGGAACTTGAATACTGAAATATTAAACTTCTAAGACTTAATAATGACTTAACGCATTTCTCTTTTCCAAAGACAAAATGATATGATATTTTGGAGTTAAATTAAACAAGACGATATCAAACGAACAAGTTGTTTAATATAATGAAAATCGATTTGCGAAGGAAGAATTGTTTTTCACTGAATAAATCCTGTAAAGAATAATTTGAAACATTAAGATTCATATTTATCATTTCGTAAAATTAATTTTTCGTATTGAAAGAAAATAATTCAGGCAGTTCTAACGCTGTGACCTAGTCAGTGGAGGCTGGTTTTATGAAGGAAAGATCGCAGTTTTATAAAGGCATTTTTCTTGGACAAACGCGTCCAATATTTAAATAAAATTTTGTTTATCGATCCTTCCCGAACTTGCTAATGCAATTTATTTACTATGTTTTAAGCGTTTTGTCCAGATGTTAATTGAAATATATGTTTATGTAATTATTTTTGATATTATTGATATTCGAAGAGTTAGGGATACGTTATTTTATATTTTTATAATATATATGTATTTGTTCGAATAAATAAATATTTAATCGCTATTGGGTCAGTTATTCAAAAGGTCATGAAATCGACAAAATACTAATTTTACTACGTTTATTACGCCTACATGTATGGCAAAATCAAAGCTTATTTTAGTAAATTATTACGAGTCGATTTAGTATATTCATAAAATATAAATAATTAATTTCTACAAGACACCTAGGTATATTAGAGGTACAGGTTTTTACAACAACTCTGTTTTTGCAAGGGAACTAGTTTTCCATTTTTTAAAGCAGGTTCATTTAATTTAAGATGCATTTGAAATAATTTACTAAAATACAATTCTGAAAAAAAAAAGATTAAATGACAGCACAGTTGTTGATCATATGGTTTTTCCGAGGAAAACATCCTAGAGATGGATTAAATAAGAAATGAATATACTCGACTAAATTTTACCTTGGGATGCATAAGAGAGGTAAAGTAAGATGGCCAGAGGTACAAGACGATGAAAAGCCTGCCTGGAGGAAATTGAATCTCACTCTGAGATAAACAAAACAACTGGATAGTCCATGTGGAAGGGGGCATGAGAAGGATCGAAAGGAGCGGAAACTAGAGGAGGAGAGGCAGAATCATAAGTCAATGAATAACATGGTTGGGGGAAATCTCGTAGAATTAGACTAGAGTAAAACAGAAAGGAATGGGAAATTAAAAAAGTTAGTTGGAAAGATTAGCCAATGTAGAAGACATGTAAATAGACTATGTGGAAAATAACTGAAGCAGGGTCGGCAGAAACAGGGACCAGAGAAATAAAACAAAGCCTAAAGGTAGCCAAATTCTAAACTGGGATGTACAGGATAGTTGAACAGACTGTGCGGAGTACGGTAGGAAGAAGAGGAAGCTCAAAAAATATATCCAGTGAAGGGCAGGGCATGATGGACCAAATATTTATTTATTTAACATTTACATATTGAACATTATTGCACATCTGCCGATTACTATTGAGGGCATTGGAAGCAATGATAGCAAATTCCCGTTTTGGTGTTTTCGAGAAAAATAACAAAAACTGCTACTCTAATGCCAAAGAGAGTCTTCATGATAGAAATGTTATTTTCACTGAACTCAAAAGATTTCAATAAATTAGTTTTAATGGAAACACCAATTCAAAAAACTTTCTTAATATTTGTATGGCACGGCTATTATAAAAATTTAAATCTCAAGCCTGTTATTGGTCGAATAAAATGGCTGATGGATATCGCTATGCTTCCAAACACTGTTTTCAAACTATCAGAAGTATGATTTTAAACTACATTTGCAGGTCAACTCATGATTTTTACAAAAATAAAGTTGATTTTTTTGGAGGTTTTTTGCTTCTAATGCCCTCAATTAGTACATGCGTATTTTTAAAAAAAACAGGTGTAAAAGCGCATAAGAAAATACCTTAAGGTACATACGTATTTTTAAATATTTAAAGAATGAAAACTGTAAAAAAAACATAACTCAATAACGGAATCAGCTGAAGAGTCTAAAACTGTTAATCCTAGCATGGAAAAGATCCACCTCTCTTGGTAGGCTGTTTAACAGAACAATTATTTTCCACCCAGGCATCATAAACCATAAATTATTGGTCCTGCATTAAGGAAGAACAAATGGTCTTTGTTGACGAGCCCTTAAGTAGTTTTAAGTAATTTTTTCTCGGGTTTAAAATCAATAATAAGATGACTTTAATCTAAATTAGCCATATTGTTTTGCAAAGCATTTCGAGAAATTAAAATTCTAGAGTTTAGTATTAATAATTTGTTATTTTTATTAAATAATTTATAATTTTTATGGAATGACAAGCTGATTGCCCTTTTTAAAAATAAGTTTACTGTTTTTCAGGACGTAAAATAGACATTTTACCAGAGACAAAGAAGTAATTTGTGCAAAGTCGACTCTGTCTCCCTCCCCACTTTGTCGGTTTAGATTGGATGGCAGAAAATAGTACATTAAAACAATGCAACGAATGGAAAGACGTTTACTTAATTTGAATTCCTCTTGATAACATCAGTACTGGTGCCATATCTACGGAACAATCTTGAGTTAAGAGAATTGTGTGGTGAAATTCTTGGCTTACGTTTCCAAGTTAATTTGAATGAACAAGCGTTATGTCCTGACAGCAAAATATTTTGGAACAGTATTGTTTAATCGAATTTGCTTGCAAAAATAAAATATACCTCTTACAACTTTAAATATAGGCCTCGTGGTGTAGTGGTCAGCGCGTTTGCCTACCATACAAGAGGACTCGGATTTGGTTCCCAACATGGTTGACGTGAAATATTTATTTAAAAAGCTATTTTTACACTAGCATATTTCATAGTCCCTAGACTGGTACCTGAAGCGTAAGACTGATTATCCTACCTTCATGTTACAAAAATAATCAAGATGAATAAACTGCGATTGGTGAACTTGTACAGTGCCCTGTGCACCATTAGGTGCGAAATGGGAATGGTAATTATGAACTTTGAATATTGTTTTTAAATAATAAGATAGATAGTTAAATTTCAATAAAAAAATCACACCAAAGTAAACATAATGGGAAGAGTATAATTATTTGCATTTAAAAGGCGCCATAGCGCAGTTGGTTAGATACTTTTGTGTTAACGAAATAAAAAAATAAAAAATATAAATAAAAGAACACTTGCCGGTTTTCGTACGGGGTACTGACCCTTGTTAGACTGGAAATGATACAGTAAAAAAATAATATATATTGTATTTATGTACCTATTATTTACTTGTATTTATTTTTAATAAAATCTGTTTTGTTTTGCAACGCAACACGCCAGGAAGATCAATTACAGTGGTTGATTACAGCGCCGAACACCCAGGATTGAGAAAAATCTCATTATTTTTTGTGTTCTCACCGGGAATCGAACCCAGAACCTTCCATCTGTGAGTCAAGCGTCTTAACCACTATTTCACGGAGGCCGATTTATGTATGATTATCTGTAAATACGAATAAATAAAAAAAACAAAAATATTTAAAACCGAAAAAAATCTATATCCTTTATATTTCGACTAGTGTAAATTTTATCAAGCAACCGGTTTGTCTCTCTTAAACAAATTATTAAATGAAATACAGATTATATTTGAAAAAATCCAAATAATGTAATTCCTTTGAGGTTTTCTTTCGTTAGGCGAAAACGTTAGAAAAAATCAATCAAGTCATCTTAAATCGGAAATTGAAAACGGTACAATAAAGAAGAAAAGTTAACCCTCTGCCGTCCTATCTCCAGGTTATTTCCGCACATCTCAACACCAAAGGCGATTTCAGTGTAGAAAGAAATACAGCGATAAATTACAGGAATAACACCATAGGCTACATAAACTCGAATCCGCATCGCCACGGAATAACATCTTCCTTGTTCCGCTCGAAATGCGAAATTAACATTTATGCAAATGTAATCTGAAAAGAACCACCGTTGGGAAGTTGTATTCTATATTAACAGTTAAAACTTTAAAGTCATTCTTGAGTTCAAATCAATAATTTATTTATTTACTCAATCACTCTCGCATTCGCCCGCTCACTTTCTTACTAACTCTCTATCTCTCTCTCAACCACTCATGGTGGCCAGAGCTAAATGGAGGAGAGCTATAATAGCAGAGAAAAATGGAGGCCAGAGCTATAATATAAATTCCTGACGTCACTTGGTTATGTTTTTCACTCAATCTATAACTCAACTATCCACTAAATTACTAACTCAGAAACATTATTTCTCTATCTTTCACTCACTCTCTCTCGCAACCACTTACACCCTTATCCTAGCACTCTCTATATCACTCATACTTTCATTCAATCACTCTCTCATCCACTCATAACTCATTTACTTGGTAATAAGATACTTTTTTATTATTTTTTTTTAATAATTATTTTACTTTTTTTTTTTACAATATATAATACATTTGAGGTAAAACAGAGGATTCAAAAAAATAATAATTAATCGTTTCTTTTCAAAATCCATTTTTTTACTAATTTATATAGTTACATAAAATAATATATGTTTTTTTTCACCACAATCTACTTTTATATATTGAGTTTATCATTAAAACTGTAACTTTTCAAAAAAATACTAGCTCTTGTGCTTGAATAGTGACTTACACTGTTATAGTTATTTAGTAATTAAGGTTTTTTAAATTCGAATATACATGAGAATAAAAATGAAAAATTTAAAAAAAAAAACAGAAAAAAATTGTACAGTAATACTAATTAAAACAAAATTCTGTTTTTACTCGGGATCGAAAAAATTCTTTGAATTTATTTAAATATATAATATATGGATATAACGTTTGTTTATTTTTTTAAATAAGCTATATTTTACCTGACGTATAATAATAAAGTCGAAAAAAAACTTTTGGTAGTACAATATTATATTAATAAAAATCATCCTTAGGTTGGATCGCTATGAAATAAAATAAAAAATATCACTTAACAAAGAACGCTTATCAATAAATATCACAAAAAACACACAATTTCAGAGTTAACAAAACTAAAAAAAGTCAATATTTTTTTGCATCCAATTTAGTATAAACTTGTTACGATTTGCGCAAGATATTTTTTAGTCATTATGAACTGATACGAGTATTTTAGTTAAAGAACAATTATTTATCAACTGAAAAAGAAATGAAAACCGTGACACCACGCTTGGTAGTGAAACATGATAACACATCACTAAGCAGATTATATATTCAATGAATAATATTTTAAGGTTGTCCGTACAATTATAGACGGACTGGGTTTCGTTTCATGGAAAGTTATCAAGATTAACGTATTAGAACAAAGATGGAGAACATTTTAGCAATTACAATCAGGAGGACTTGGTATTTACAGGTCTTATGACCTGTTGTTAGTTGGTTCGACTGATCACTTAACACACTGTACAATTTATCATTCTGTTTATGTTAAAATATCTACATTTTTTCAATTCTTCTATTTTTTAATTTTAGTAAAGTTAAAAGCTGAAACCCTTATTTACGTAATTCAGTCACATGAATCTCACCCATGTCAATAAATGTTTTAATTAAGGGCGTCATACCTTTACCATGACGGTAAAGTTGAAGATACATTTTTCCAAACGATTACAAAGGTAGACAGCAGACCCTCGCCTTCAAGTTTGGGTAGGTACATCGATATGTAACAAGGGGAAGCATACGCCACGGTACACATATATTATTTATACACTAACGTGAGATACGTCCATTATGATGTCATAATTGAAGATAAATTCTCCCAAACGATTACGAAGATACACTACCGACCCCACCTTTAAGTTTTGGGGTAAGTACATCGGTGTTTAATGACGGGTTTCGTACCTCACGGTACACATGTCTACTCATTAAAAATTACAAAAATTTTGTTCCACTGAGCAGTTTTTGCTATCATTGCAATTAATTTAATTTTTCAATCGTTCTGAGGTGGTCAGTTTTTTCTTAAAAGCCTTTTTAAAATATGAGAGACGAATAAGCAAATTTAGAATTCAAATGAAATTCTGGCATAACAATCAGTTTGAAAACGAATGGCTATATGCATAGTTAATGTGGCTAGATTCTGCCCTATTAGCATATTAGAGCATCTAGCTGTAAAAATGTTGCCACTACAAAATACAAATTTAGTTAATATATTTTTTCCACCTGTTTCACTATATTTCTGAGTGTATGTATCGAAATAACAAAATAAATTGAGTTATTTTACTTTTTTCATCTTTCTGAGTGTACGTCAAAAGAGCCGACTTTATAATATCTCGATAGATAAATACAGAGAAAAGTTAAGCGTACCGTCTTGGATATGTCAAAAGTTATATAAGCAAAAGCTTTCAAGTGGTCACTTTTTATCGCAGAATATAAATAAGAACTACTCTAAACTATATTTATGTAAGAAACATGGACTAAATTTTCAAGACATATACGTATATTTTCAGGACATAGTACAGAAGTAAAGTTTCTCGTCTCGGTATGCATCGATGAAGATAGCTTTAAATTTATTCGTTTTGTTTCAGTTTATTGATGGATCTAAGTTCGCTTTGACGAATGAAGTGCTTGATAGAAAATTATTTCTATTTGATAAGAAACAGATTTACACATTGGTTTTTAAAATTAACAAGAAAATTGAAAGACATCGATGTCATTAGCATATATATTCGCAAGTACATGCAACCGTAGTACTGGATTATTCACGCTGTAATTATTAGTCTGTGATTAATTGCTATAGTATAGTATACTCGGGTGACTTGACCAGGTACTCACATATTTAATTGATTTATGAGTTGACAGCAATCGAACATTGATGTTTATATAAAAAAAGAAGCAAAATTAATTTATTTCATGCGTTTTTAATGTATATATAGGGTAAAGGTTGGCAATATCGTGATATTAAGAAATATCGTTACAATATAAGTTTTTAAAAATATTTTAACACTGTCCTTCTTGCGCTAAACTTGTCTTAACATGCCATCATATAAATAATACCCCCTTCTATCCATTTGCTCCTTGAGATCCGAGCTGGAAAGTCATGTGTTATTTTCTAGAGCGTGTAACAACGGAGAATCGCGAGAATAAAAGGTGCGTATGATTATTATATTACCAATATAATAAAAATTAATATTAAAATTAAAGTATATTTATCTCGAAATCAGGCAGCGAGTTATTTTGATGAAAAGTCTTAAAAATCTTGTTTCTTTAGGTGTATAATTGATATTTATCGATTGTTTAAGTATTGAAGTAAAACCTTATGAATATTGGTACATAAAAGCGATAACCGGCGCGGCGTACATAAACGTAAAATGACAGCAAAAATAGCTACATCTTCAGCAACCAAGGAGACAGACATCTGTTCAAAAAGAAAATAAGAAACCTTGCATGAAAAATAGTACCATGTGTGTCATTTGCGGTGAACATTATTCACAAGATAGATTAACCTTAGAAACGAAGCTAAATGGATAGAATGTATGGAGTGTTGAAAATGGAAAACTGCCAGAAGTGCGTTGTCTGCATGGCATATTTTATTTGCGATAGATGTGACCACATAAATCTGTCTGATGATGAAGGCTGGATGCCTTAAATATTTAACTCTAACTGCAGCTGTATTTATCAATTAATACCACGAGATTGATTGGGTTTTTCTTTTCTCCTCCCTCTTTCCTCCTCTTTTTACCTACCCCTTCGTCTTTTCATAGTATAGTGTAGATATTTAGTCAATTTTTATTTCTTAAAAAATATGCATGTATTTCAATGTTTTGTTTCATAATGAAAATATAAATATACCTACCATTTGTTCATTTACCATTGATTTTTTCAATTCCATCGGTTTGAGTTGGGAGGAAGATATTGCCTTAAGGGAATATGTCCGCCCTCATGTATATGTAAATGTATATAAAGTGTTTAAATAAATGGATTGCTAACAATATAACCTATCACGATACCACAAAGTTGGTTGGAGGTGTACTTTATTATTATATCTTCTAAATTTCAAAGTTGTTATAAATAAATAAAATAATTATTACGTTACTTATACAATACCGTATCAATGAAGTAGCATTTGGTTGAAATAAATAATAATAACAAAACGTTACTTTCACTATATTGCCAACCTTTACCCCATTATCCACTAAACATTAAATTTCATTTCACGCAATTCAGAATAAGACAAATATATATGAATTCGCCTGAAGCAAACGAATGTTCGCAGTTTATTTGCTGTACATGATAGCAATTAAAAAGGCGGGTAATATTTTCAACAGCGGTATTAATGACTCTCTCGGATTAATAATGCAGACACTGTTGGAGCATTTTTCATAACAATAAATAACAAAGGAGATCTTACAGATCCATTACCTGGAAGCATCAACATCGTGAGGTAGTATTTATTTTATGGAACTCTTGTTTCGTTGGAAATACATTATTTAACAATTTCTTATGATTTTGATAAAAATATCATTTGGTTATGTTTTATTTGACTAACGAGAACTTTCAAGGCATCTTCAGAGCTGGTTAGCCGTTTACGAAATTTGTAATATTTTTTTATTAGATTTTTGGAGATAAAAACATTAGGTTAGTATTTTGTTTAGGGACAGACAGCATATTGACGCTTAGAAGTAAAACGTTAGAAAGCGACATGTACAAAAGAGCCAATTAATGGCTACATTCAATTCAAAATAATCAAAAACGAAATCAGTTGGAGCTTAGTCCACCCTGTGTCGATAAAAGCTTATGCCTACAATAAACCTTTCCTTTTTAAAAACAAATAAACAAAATATTAAACATTATCAGTTACGTTATTTTTGCGGATATGACTGAAGTTATAATCATTCCATTTTACGCATGAAATGTAATACAATGCAGCGTATCTCATTTTTTTTTTGTTTTATGAAGGCGTGATTATCAATTTTACACTTCAGATGACAGTCTAAAAACTAAACAATATTCCAGTGTAAAAACACATTTTCTTGTTTCAGTTTCTGAAGCAAAATGTGGCCTTTATTGGCAAAATAATAATATTGCATTTCATTTTATTTATTTATTAAAAACAAATAAAATAATACATTTTTTCTTACTCCCAGGAGTTACAACAAACTCATTTTGGGACAGAAGAAATATTTTCATAAAAGTTTGGTAATAACATAATAATACAGTAACAAGTAATAATATGTACATAAAACTAAAAGAAGATAGCAAGTTAAGTATATAATACAAAGAAATTAAAACAAATCATAATAAAAATTAATATTAAACATTTACATAAATACAGTAAGAAAGAAATATCCGAGGAAAAAAAAGAACTTAAAACTAAATTTCACCTTCCACGTACCTCCTCAACTATTTTTTTTTTATGAATATAGTCATTTTTTGGCGTTCTATAGGACTCCAGCAGCCTGTTGTACTAACTACCAGCAAGGTACAGCAGATACGTTAGACCATACCTTGTCGTGCGTGATCCAGGTACGTGCAATGCAATGCAAAAAAAAAATTTGCTTGACATGTAAAATTGTATTTCCTGGCAGCTTCATACGATACATAAATACTAAATGCCTATTCTAAAGCAACATATATACGTAAAATACTAATAAATTGGTCAATAAAAATCATAATAATAATAATATGATAATCTATAATAAAAAATATTTATTCCATGTCAAACATCCCAAAAACCGAATCGAAATGTGGACATAATTGTAATTTTCTAGTATTTCAAAGTTCTTGTATAAACTATTCGCTAAACAACAAACGTTTAAAGAGAACGCTAAACGAAAAATTCAACATTTCGGGATTCCACTATAAAGTGAATTTAAGACCTATGGCGTATCGACTGAACTGGCGTTCCATTTCGACCTATGTCAAAACATTTTTGATTCTCAAAGAACTCGGAGCTTAAGCTCCTTTATTTAATGGTAAAGAAAGTCCACTGATCGAAAGAAGCGAAGCAAAGTTCTATGGTTTGGAAATAGAGTTCCGGAAAGAATTTATTTGCAGTGCTCTGCATCGGAAGTAGACTTTAGTGGGAGTTCCCGAATTAAGCGGATTTGTGGAACCCACCACTGTTTCAGCGAACATCAACATTTTTCAAACATTGTTAATTTTAGCTACACGGGAAAATCAATGCAGTTTTCTTTTTTTTATTGTAAATTTTTACATAAGCATTCTTTGGAACAATTATTTAATTCCCGCCAAACTGCAAAAGCAGTTTTTTTTGCAGTTGCATAAAAATAAATTGTTTAATTGTGGATCGAATCTGTAACCCTTAAACGGGAGGCACATATCTTACCACTGCATTACTTTTTAAATTTGTTGGTCTTGTTAAATTATTACTATATAATTTGACCCATTTATGACGAGAGTTCGATAGGTACCAAAAAAAAGTATTGGCATTATATTACATCCGTCATATTGAGTTGTCTTGTGATAATAATCGTGCAGTTAATAGTTATTTCCTTAGAGTATATATAGTCTAACTAAGTGTAATTAAGTTTGTGTTTGTCCATTTACTCAACATAATTAGGTCTTTGTTTATGTCATTGTAAGTTAATACGTCCGTTAGATTTTTATGGAAAAGACTAAAGGAAACTTTTCCTTTAAAATTGTACATTAATAAGTCATAAATATATTGTCTACATAATAGTGGACCCAAAGTACCGAAAAAAAATACGTCTCAATAACTATATATAAAAACAAGTCATTAAAATTGTTTGATCAGTAAATTAAATTAGTTGATCATGCCACTAAATAACAGCACCTCTTTCTTGGAAAACCATAGCTTAAAACTTTATTTTAAGCCTATGTAAGAATTTCATATTTGGTTAGTTGTGATGACATTTAAAAGTACAACCCCGTAGCTGTCAAAATATACTAAAAGTTTTTAAAAAATGACTACCCGGGAACTAGATATCTATCATAACACATAACAACGCTATAATTGATTGGTTATTGTTCACAAGAATCTGGGACGTTCCAAAGAATATTTTTTTACTAAAACCAGTATTTTAAAAGAATATATATTTTGGGGCTCAAATGTGGTCCATGAGTGGTTTCTTTGGCCCCGCGAGCCCTGGGCAATGTGGCCACTGGCATTAACATCAGTGCCATAGCAGATAGGGAAAATATGAATGGCGAGTGTCCGGCGCCATAAAACGGGACCCCTCCAGCTAAGAGTAGGTAACCCCGACAGAAAATTCCACCGAAGAAGGCAACGGGAAACCACTTCGGTCAATAATTCCCAGGATATCACTATGAAGAGAAACCAAACAATGGCCCCGAGTCCCGGGCGGTCCTTAAATGGACCAGGGGTGCGAAGAATCTCCCGGCTCGACATAGAACTGTATAGGAGCTGTTTCGCACTGCTCAGGATAGGGAAGCTTTCTCCCAAGTGATCGTCAACGTCGGGGGGACTCGACATGACACGTGAAGAAGAAGATATATTTTCGAGAAACTTCGCCATTCAATAAAATGTTTTTATTTTTACCACGTGTCAAAAAACATTTTTTGATCGATTTTCCGGTAGCACTAAACTTCATCATTATTGCGTCTGAGTTGTACGTTAAAGGATTCCAATTTTTTTCAAGGAGTTGAGGGTAATATACCTATGTAATGTACGCACGAGTAAATGTTGAAGACCACTGTTTTTTAATTATGATAGTTAAGAAGAGCTTAAAGCGTGATTTTTCTAAAAGAAAGAGAAGGAGGGGGCACAATTTATCAGTAATTTGCAGTTTTCAGGCCCATTAGGGTTCCCTTTCCTTACATTTCCTAATTAACATTGTCTGGAGATACGACAACACTCTGGTGGGGGTAACGAGGGCGGGGGATTAGGGAAATAAAGAGTTTGTTTTTGTAAAAAAAGCTATTCCGCGATAATAGCCAAGCGACGAGACCATTATTGCTAATTGGACACCGAAATACGGCAATTAAGAAGAAAAGGACAAATTTTTAAACGCTGAATATTTTAACAGTGCGTTTTTACCGGTTTGGTGGGAAATCATCATCGTCATTTCACTATCCGCCTCCAGTGGAGCTTCGGGCACTGCACTGGGCACTACAATGACATTTATTTATTTTGTTCATTAACGCCCAAAAGCCATTTACAAAAAATTAAAATGAAATGCATGCTAACATACTAAATAATAAACAGAATATACAGAAAAAAATTGTGAAATTAGTTAAAAAAGATATGATAAAAAGTTTTACAAGTAAAAAAAAAAAAATAACAAAGGTATGCAAGAAAAAACAGTAAGCATATAAACAAAAAATGCAAAGGTATAAGCTTATGAAATAAATTCTGTAAATCAAACAATAAATAAAGTGTTACGGTAAGCAAGAAAGACATTTTTAAGTTAAATTAATAAACAAAAAAGCATATATTATCACTAAAAAATAAGAAATAAAAATATGTATCCATGAAATGCGTATTTGCCAATACTACAGTGCAATTTGATATAATAGTAAAAAATAAAAAACAAGTAAAAGGTAATGAAAATAAACAAGTAAGTAATTTTTTTTAAATTTATGAAATTGAATTGTTAATAATAGTTTGACGAGCAGCTACAAATAAACTTGATATTGTGGACTTATAAGATGGTAAAGAATTGGACAGAATGTCTGCAGCCGTTCCATAAGTGTTACCTAACCTATGCAGTCTCGGTATCAATGAATTGTTTTGTTGGTTGGAAGAAGTACTGGAGCAATGAAACAATAAAGTACTCCTAGTGTTGACAGCAGGTACTCTAAAATTCAAGTATTTTTGGTGCGTCAAAAAGAGAGTTTACAATTTTATACAGTACAATGAGATCATTAATAGTTCTTCTTTCATAAAGTGTTGTTAGGTTAAGCAGAGTTAATAAATAGGCATAATTCACATTTTGTATTGGAATGTTTAGTTTGTAGTTTATATATCGTAGAAATTTATGTTGAATGTTTTCTATATTATAAACATGAACATTACGGCAGGGTGACTATATTGATGATTTAAAATCTAAATTACTTCTTACAAGAGAACAGTATAATATTTTCAATGATCGGATGGACTTGAAATTTTTTGTATTTATCAAAATAAAGCCCAACATTTTTAATGCCTTGCTTGAAATTTCATTAACATGATATACAAAAGACAATTTTTCATCAAAAAATACACATGCAAGGTAAGGTGATCAGTTTTTCGATTGAACGTAGATATACAGATTAGGTAAAATCACTAAAATATTTTTCCCAACGCTGGCTGATGCAGCAAACTTCAGTCATCATTACCAAAGTACTTTCGAAACGACCCAAATTTTTACCGGACACGGAGCTATGAGAAGTTATCTAGGTTTAAATTAAGGAATGATGACTATTGTCTATGCGATGATATTTCTTCACAGAGTATCGAACATCTGTTATTTCAGTGCCCATTTTTCAGTTTGCAACGCCATAATCTTGAAACAGAATGCAGGAAAGATGGAATATCCTTAACAGATATCCACACTGTAGTTAAAAGTAGTTATCACGCGCCATTGTTCTTGAACTTTGCAACAATGGTAATTGGACTCATAAAGGTAATAAACCAAAATCAGTGATCAAACATCCCATTTCCAAGACAAACTAAAACGATTTTTTCCGAGTACCTTAGCCTTGTACATGACACGTAAGGCTACTCAATACAGGGGTCCAAACATATATATAAAAAAAATATAAAAAATATACAGAAAGCAGCGTTTTTGTGAAAAGAGAGATCAACAAATCTACACAACAGTTACAATATTTTTTACATTGACAAATGATAAATAATGCATATTTTTCTGATTATGTTGTTTCCATGATATTCTAAACATATTTGCTAAATGTATTTTACATAAAATTATACATTTATACAGATTTTTTTTGACTTTATTTACCCCGTTCTAAGACTGTCAAAATATAAAAAAATACAATACATTAAAAAAAAATAACAAAATGTTTAAATTCCTGACGGTGAGGTAGTAACTTCGAAACCGGTCGAAGTATAAATCTAAATTAAAGTGATGATGTTATAACTTATCTTTAAAAATAAGTTATTAATTTAAAAAATACTTGGTACGCTTCCACTTATTTATTTTGACCAATAAGCGCTTTCACCCTCTAATGGGCATCTTCAGACTGGTGATGGGCACCAGTCTAAAGATGCCCATTAGAGGGTGAAAGCGCTAATTGATCAAAATAAATAAGTGGAAGTGTACCAAGTACTTTTTAGATTAATAACTTATATGTAAATATAAGTTATTACATCATTACAATGGAATTCCATCAAGAATTGTCAATAAATAATTGAAATGAAATAAATTAAAGTGTTTTATACAAATTTGTAAACATATAAGCGTAAAATGTCATACCTCACAGTGAAAAATATTTTTGATAACAATAAAAAAAATATATAAAAAAAACGTTTTTAGAAAAATATTGTAAACAAAGTGAAAACAAAGTAAAAAACACAGTCAATACACAGTGAAAAACAAAGTAAATAACCAAATATAACGAAGATGTCAAAATTTCAATATGTAAAAAAAAAATTAAAACAAGTATGAATTTTCTATTGGCCGATATTATCATGTCCTGGTTGAAGGAAAACTTGGAAGATAGGCGCCTGCCGTGGCGTAGTAGGTTACATGGCTAACTGTGAAACTGGCGTCGCCGGTTTTATTCCCGCCAGTTGCAAGAAGGATATCCAAGAAATTTTTATCCTCAATTGGTCTGGGTTTTGTGATGTATTTTTTATTACTTTCTTCCACATTCCCTCTTTCCCACCCGCTAACATGCTTAGCGGGTTATCCATTTTCCATATTTTTTTATAAACAATAAAAATAGGCATAAGTAGGGGAAATGCAGTTGTCTATGCACCATTATCGTGATCATTAATTTATCTAACACGTTTTTATGTCGTCGTATAATTAATTTAATTACTGCGCTTCCGTTAACGATGTCGCATTTCTACAAAATATTCGGTGCTAAAAGACTTTTTATTCCACTATAAACCTCATTCCTCACGGTATTTTTTCGTTATAAATGATAAATATCTTAATCCTTTCGCACCCATGTTGAATTTGAAAAAAAAGACATTGTAAAAAAGTAGTTTTGTCCCCTATAGCGACAAAGACCTTCCGTACATGAGCATATTTTTTTTAATATGAAAAAAATTCTTAAATACTGTTTATACTCGTATATTGTAATGAAAAATATAAACATTTTTTTGGGAATATCCAAATGTTTAAGGAAAATAACTAAAATTCACCCCCTGAGACGTTTTATCAAGATTAATAAAAAACAATCAAAGATATTTTTCTATAAGAATACAGATCATTATTATTATTCTCTTTCCGCGCTAATGTTGCCCAGGGCAGTGCATTTGTAAATCAACCTCATCATATCTTCATCATAACTTATATTAGACTTGAATTTATGTTGAAAGGACTATATCTATGTTGAACAATATTACTTTGGACATTGATATTTTTCTAGTCTCTGAGGAAGTTTTTCTTTACAAGATTCACTTACTTTTTGAACATATTATTCTCTGGATAATGTGTAAATTTATGTGTTATTGTATTGGTTTAACATTTTTATTTTCATTATATCTATATGTATGAATAAACAGTCTCCATGTTGAAATGTACATTTATATGAATAAATAAAATGAAATTAAAAAATTAAAATGAAGGTAAAATGATCAGTCCAACGCTTAAGGTATTAGTTTTGGGACTGAAATATTAAAGTGTAATACACCTTAATAAACGTTTCATGATAATGACTATGGAAATTGAACCCGAAGTCTCTTGCATGCTAGATAAATGCTAGGACTATTTTGACCACGAGGTGGAATAATTTATTCGAGTTAAAAGGCGCAGACCCAATTCTACTATATAATCCTTTTTATAGAAAGTTTATACAGTATAAATAAATATATTTATATATATATATGTATGCATTGGGTGTAAAAATAAGTTTTGTCCGTTTATTTCTAACTTAAAAATTAGCCACGAAAATAAAATAAAATGGTAAAGAGAAGACAAATAAGGAGAATACATTGTTGACTAATTGGTTGCAAAATAATTAAAGAGAATTATCGGAGTTGGAATTATATAAGAACGCCTTTCTCAATAACCGACATGAATGTTTCATAAAAAAAACTTGTACCTTGAGTATGGGTGTTATCATAAGTGGTGTTTGTATTTTTCGAAATGAAGAGAACATGAGGACAAATTACAAAAAAATAATAAACAGTCTTTTCTTCTTTATTATTTTACTACAAATTAGTAAATAATGTATTCTCCGTACTCTCCTTATTTCGTGGAGCAGATTTTTTTTTTCGAACAATGTTTTCGTACGAAAAATTCCGTGCGCGAGGGTCCTAAATAAATATGGGATTATTCAGGCATTCCCGCGTGGGTGTTCTTGTTTCCTAATCCATGGGCGTATCACGGACATGTCACGCATTTATCACGGGACACGACGCGTTGCACCATTATGTTCCTAATATCTAACCACATATTTTATTTTTTTACATTTTTACATCGTTTTGTTCACACGTCCTCACGCTTAATTAAAAACCGTGTCGAGAATATAAAATCACTCCCACTCCTTAAACTGCTTTGGGTCAAATTTAAGAAGATCACTGTATTATTACGTTGATGTTAAAATATAATTACGCTTGCATTTTTCATCCTCATAATTTTTAAAAAATATTTGCGCTCTTTTGATTTATCAAAATATTTAATGATTTTATTAATATTTCACTACTTTAAAATAGAAATCAAACAATTAACCTCAGACCTCTGATCCCTGAGTCCGCAACAACAGTCTGGCCACTGGACAAAAACCCGATTTGCCTAATGGTGTAGTTCAGTGGCGAGTTGTGACTTTTTTAATAGGTAAGCCATGTATTTTTATCATAATTTGTACCTGCATGTAATAGTAGTAATATACGTGGCTTCTTTTTTTATGGTTTTATATGAAAACATCTTTATTTCCGCTTCACTTGCTGACAGCAGAAGACGGAATACCTACTTATTTTAAATCAAAATAATAATTACCAATAATCCACCAATTAAACTTCAACAGTAATTAATAACTTCGAAAAATATGTAGGTATATTCTATATTTAACCAAAAATCAAAAGTTTATAAATACAGTACTTAAATAAATAAGAAAATTTAAATAGTTATATTCATAATTCTTTTTCGTGTAGCACTGATTTAAAACACCGTATATTTATTTATATTTATTGCAACAGTGAGGGAATACATTATTAAGAAGGGAAAATGGAAGTCTAGGCATTTACAGGGCTTATGACCTGTCATTAGCTGGTTTAAGTGGCCACTTTACACACTGTGTAACATTCATCATTCTGCCCATGTTCGAACATCCACATTTTCTCAACTCCTCCATCTGTTGACTTTTGTGAAGTAAAGGAGCTGAAACCTTTATTATGAGGGTTGAGATTCATCCGGCTGAACCAAATCACCAGTTACACAGTTTGTAAGGTGGCTACTTAAACCAGCCAACGACAGGTCACAAGCATTGTAAATGCCTAGACTTCCGTTTTCCCTTCTCAGTAATGTTTTCCCTCTCTGTTGCAATAAATTTAAATATGAACAGAGGAAATCCAGCCAGTCTGCAAGCATTTGGACATACTCAAACATCACCGGCAATTTGTTTGTAATTTACAATTTATACTGAAAACATTTACTTATTAAAAATTAATTAAATACATTATTGTAAGGCGTCACCCAAAATTATGTACACCAAAATTGGTTTTTATTTTACTTAATAGGAAACGTTAGTATATATTTTCACTGAATAAACTTTAAAAAAGACAATGACATTCATAAGACATATTAGCAATAATATTGCAACAAAAATGTTACACCGCCACGTGATCGTCACCATCCGCTTCGTTCCGTTCTAAAAATTAATTATGCCAAAAATTGACGCAGCACCGAGTGGAGCGCCACTAACTAAGACGGATGAACAAAAGAACTAGTGTCATATGTGGTGTTACAAAATACTATCTAAAGAAAATGCTTCTCGGGAAATAATGTTCAAAATGCTATTATTTTATTTTATTTTTATTTTATTTTATTTTATAAACATAAACGTCAAATCTGCCTTTTTTACAAACATGTGTTATATTAACATATTTGGCTTGATATATATATTTTTTTTAAACATGAATTTCCTTATACCCAAGATTTATATAAAAAAAAACTAACTAAAAATTATACAAGATTTATATTAAGAAAATTAACCTAAAAATTATACAGCATATTCAGTTGAAAGTTTAAATAATAAAACAACAAGAAAAGCAAAAGTACTGTTTCACACAGCTAGGCAAAGTGATAAAAAAAACTGTATATATGTATAATATGAAATGCATGAATAAATAAATATAATTACCATTCACCATCTTTGAAAAAGCTCAAAAAGTTTGTTCTATAGGAAACAATACCCTACACTAAATATATCAGATACGTGGGAATAACTATTGCCGAGTTCATGAAGTCTATTTAATACGACATTATCCAAATAGAGAAGCTTTAAATAATATCTGCAATTGAACTCAGGAAGAAAAATAGACCAACTGGGTTTTTAAATGTTAAAATACAGTATACATTTTGTATGAAGAAACGCCGCAGTAATCGGCCAGATTCTTTCCCTCACTATGGGCGGGCTGGCGCTGGGTGCACTTATAGATTTTCATATTTATTTTTTGAGGAATAAGTGACGTTGATTTATAATAAATATAAATAATTTTGTTTGTTTTGCCAAAATTTAAACTTCTAAAAAACATTATTTTTATTGATAGTCAAATATAATGGTAAGCTGCGCATAATCGATTATATGGACGAATCGCCCCAGGTGCATATATCACCGTATTTGTACATTAAATGCCGGTTATTATCTTGGTTCTATGTTTAAAAAAAATGACAAACACTATTGCGTAAAAAAAATGCTTTATGTCTACCTCATCGGGAATAAAAACCAAGACCTCAAGCACGAAAGGCAAACGCATTAACTGTCAGACTACGAGACAAACATTGAAACTATTGACATAAACCGTTTTTAGGCTTTATTTGATTGAACAGTCGATATTATAATTCTGTTTGCGAGAGGTAAACTGCAATAAGACCTAAAACCCAGCTTTACAGGAGATACGAATTAGTGATCTTTTATGCTGTAACATCTGGTATTTTTTTTATGAGAAGATTTAAAGTAAATGTGTTTTTAATGATTTTAATATTTTTTTTAGTTGTGATTTTTTGAAATACTCAACATGGAGATAAATTTGTGTACCCCTAAATACCTTTATGGTACAACATCAAATGTTTTATGGGAAAACAGTAATCCGGATGATTTTTTCTGCAGGATACAAAAAAAAAACCCTTCTTTGAAATAATGTTATTTATTAATAATATAAGTATTTTTGTTAGAATAATACGGTTTAAGGTTTTTTTTAAATAATGAACGTTAAAAGAGTGCTTATACTGCTTATACATCAACAATAGGTTTTAATTCTCATATTTTTTGTGGTAATAAATGTTAATAAACCAACAGCTGGGTATTTTTTTTAGAAAATGACAAATTCTATTTTATGACGTTTAGTAAAAAATAAATTGTAAGGTATTTTGAATTGATGCTGTTTTTTTTCTGTTGAAATAATTATTTTTATTTCACAGTAGTATACATTTTTTATTTTTTGCACCACAACAGGCCAGAAGGCCCAATTACAGTGTTGAATTACAGCACAGAACACCCAAGCTTGAGAAAAATCACTTTTTTTGTGTTCTCGAGGGAATCGAACCCGGAACCTTCCGTTTGTGAGTCAAGCGTTTTGACCACTACACCACCGAGGCCACCAAGTATAGTAGATTTACTGTTATTTACCTCTAATGTGGCGTGGATTTACAATAAAAAAATATCTTCATAATCAAAGAAAATAAATATTGCTATTTGCCTTGTAATGGACGGCGAAAAATTTGGTATCGACGTAGTAATAATTAATATCATAATATTTGGAGTTACCATAGTTTTCCTCTCGCATACCGAATCGTTAACACGGCGGAGATATTGAATATATAGATAAAGCTCATATTGAGTGAAGTTGACATTCGACCGACAAGATTCACAATCAAAATCGCTCATAGGATGCTTCAATTAACGTTGACACGGCTAATTTAGCGAGCTATTGAATCTGTCATATTCAATCACCTTCCAACCCCAATACAGGAAGTGCACGAAATCCATATCCGGTTACCTTAATGCATTGCTGTGAAGGTAATCATTCATGCCATTACTTTGTTGATAGCTACCAACTGATAATAATACTAATATGCTACTAGAGTATTATGATTGGTTATTCTTTAAATTTTATATTTGAAGAACTGACATTGTTGTTTTATTAAAATGAAATAAACAAAATAATAAACTAAAAATTCAAATTATTTATTCTTGTTTAATTTCAAATATTACTTAAAAATAAAACTGTAATAAAATTTTACAATTATTTTAAAACCTTTTTACTAACTTTTTAATGTTGCCTTTTAATGATTTAGTTTTTGCACAATACGTTAGCGTGTTCATTGAATATATAACCACCGTGTTATAATATGCACATAAAACATTTTATGTTTTTTTTTACATTTATTATTTTTATGTTAAAAGGCACTGCCGGGGGGGGGGGTATGTATAAATAAATAAGAAAAACAAATAAACATAAGCGATACAAATTCACAAAATAAAACATTTTGAAGTTTTTTCATGCTTTGATATTATATAAAAAAACATAATAATGAAAAACAGAATTAAATCGTTACTTCGTTATAATACATTTTAAGTTGTCAAGAAACACAATATTATTTTTTTATTCTATTTCTTGCATTTATTTTTTTTCTCTCTTTGATTCGCATATTTGCTAGAAAGGTAGCTATGTTTTCTTTTAAATATTGAATTGCAATTTCCATATTTTTATTATTTCTTCTGTTTGCGTTTTCACAAAACACATTTTTTATTATATTTTAGCAAACGTCTTTTTGTGGTTTAATTATCAAAAAGCAAGGACTCTATCCATCAATGACGTAAAAATTAACCAGATTATATAATATTTTTAAATACAGAGTAGGTAAAACCATATAAAAATATAATACTGGACCTAAATCTCTACTACAACGTGGACTATATCTGCTTTCTAGTAACGAAATAACCCTTTAATACCTATTCACCGCTCTATTTTTTTCCCTACTCTTTCACAGTAGTATCTGCTCAAGTGTGCAATAATCTACCCACTTATGTTAGAAACTTATTTATTTATAATTTAATCAATGTTAAAGTGTTCCTTTCTATTTCCTCTTTTCTTCTCACCCCCTGTCTTCTCTTCATAGAAAAGTGTAGATTTTTATTTAATTTTTTATTAAAATTTCATATAAAATTTAAAGATTCTATATATTTACCCAGAACATGTCCATGTACATGTAATCTTCTCAATCTGAACGGTTTGGGTAGGTAAAAGGAAATTACCTTAAGGCAATATGCCCACCATTATATGTACATAAATTGTATGTGTATATAAAGTGATAAATAAATAAAGAAACGTCGACCATGCGAGTACGGTTAACATAGGATGCTCTAAAAACATTGTTAAAAAATAACTTAAATGTGACGTTTAATCTCTAAAGCTCTTGATTGTAAATAATTAAATGTAAATTGTCGGCCTCCGTGGTGTAGTGGTCAAGACACTTGACTCGCGCACGGAAGGTTCCGGGTTCGATTCCCGGTTATTCTGTAATGTAATTCACCACTGTAATTGGGCCTCCTGGCCTGTTGTGGTGCATAAAAATGAAATGAAATAAAATGAAATAATTCTAATCATTGTAAAATCAGCAATAAAATAAATTTTGTGAAAGTTATTCTTATCACGTATCGTTTAATAATCACAATCTACATAATTCTGAATAACTAATATTAAATTAGGATAATCTCATGATGAATCAAATCCCGACAGTGGTGACCCCGACGTGATTTTCGTTGTATGTATAGATTGTATATAAAATCGTTAGGTACTTACACAGAGTAAGTTATTCTTATAGTATCAATTGCATTATTCTAAGGATATTTTGCATATTTTCTACCTTGTATTTATATAACTACTAAAATAGTATAAAACAAAAAACTAGACAAGAGACGCATAATCTTTACATAACAGTACATATGGACATTAAAGGTTTTCTTTTCTTAAAAAAGGTAAACATTTGTTTTGTGACAAAATATCAATTACACATTAATTTGAATACATTTTCAAATAGTTTAGCAATAAACTGTGCAAAAAAACAACCAAGTTGTGGCAGAGAAACGATCAAACCTTGAATATCAGACCAAAACAGAATAAAAAATTGTTTCGAATTGCAGTTCATAATTCTATTGTTTCCGCGTGTTTCAGTACAATATATATTTCAATTCAATACAATACAAAGTGACTAGATGTTTATGGCCAGTACTATATTATGTAAAAATGATTTGAATCCGAATAATATCGGCAGAATAAAAGCCGGATCAAACATGACAATTAAGTATGAATCATTTTAATATTTAATCTATAACAAGCTCTGATTTATGTTTATTAATGTGTCTATAACATTGATGCTGGAATGAAAATAAATAACGTGTATTGAATTATTCAAATCGATTTGTTCAAATCAAATTTCATTGTACGTTTAACTAGTATGTACTCGTCATAATCAAACAATTGATTATGAAAAATGATAGTAAAAATGTTGTTACCTTCCACCATGCGGGCTCCCCAAATAAACATGTTGGTAATAATTGCGTGATTTACCTGAAACAAAAAAAAAATATTTTTAAAATAATTAATTAGAATAATACTTCAACGATTTTTTTGTTCAAATTTTTGTAGACATGCTGATTACACCCCATAAAAAGAAGTTTAAAAATTGCAGATAATTTAATTCAGCCAGATGAATTTCACCCACATCAGAAATGGTTTCCTCTCTTTAATTTTATAAAAGTCAACAGATGGAAAGTCGAGGAATTATGGATGTTTAAACATTGGCAGAAAGATGAATGCTACAAAGTGGTTACTTAAACCAGCCAACGACATGTCACAATGTCTCCGTTGCCATAAATTGAGAAAATAATACTTCATTTATACGTCATTTTAATCGTTCTATACTTATTATAGTACTGAAATTTTCAATTGAAAGTCAGTAAATTTAATTTTCATTTCAATCGTCATATTATATAATATTAAAAATAACAAGATTTCAAACAAAACATACCCTTATATTATATTAATTTTTCTAATAAATTCAGTAGACTTAATTTTCATAATTAATTTCAATGTCAATCTTCATATTATTTCATATTGAAAATAACAAAATCCCAAACAATATATACCCTTTTGTTTTATTAATTATCATAATAAAATCATTTTTAAAAACAAAAATAAATATAATCAGTTCATCTATTCAGCTTAGAAAAATGTGACATGTATTTAACATATACGATTTCTTTACCTTATCTCCAACCGATGGTGTATAGACCACAGCATTGGCTCACTAACCAAAGCATAATTTGATCTTCTGTGACATGAAGGTAAGGTGATCGGTCTTACCCTTCAGGTGCTAGTCCAGGAACAATAAAACATTGCAGTTCAAACACCCTATAAAATCAATACATCACGTGCACCCTGCACGGGATCGAATCCAGGACCTCAGGAATGGTAGGCGAATGCGTTAACTATTGCACATTGATGAGGACTTGCCTCCACTCGTTTTCCTAATTAAGTTTAATTAATTAATAATAGTTAATTAAGTTTTTATATTTTATTTTATATTATTACAGGACAGCAGCCATCGAGTCGAAAACACTGAGTTCTATTCCATTATTGACTCACTTCTGTTTAATGAGCTTCATAGTCCTAACGCTTCTATACAGTATACCTCAATAAAAGTTTCTGGTTTACCCCTTCGTTCTAATTTTCAGAGCATCTTTTGATACAACATTTACAATTCTTCTTTCTTCTCTAACTCATAAAGTGTCCATGACGCTCGACTGTGGAATCCATCCAATATCAAAGATGTCTCTACAGTATCTCTATTTAAATCACGTCTAAAGATTTTTTCAAAATTTTTATTTTTATTTATTCAGAAAAACAACAACAATACAAACGAATATATACAACATTTATATAAAAAAAAACATAAAATAAAGCCAAATCAGTTTTCTACATAAATACAATTACAAAAATCCAGTTCAGTTAGTTTTTGTGTGTGAGGATGCGTGGGTGAGGAGTGTGGTTTTGGTAAGTATGTGAATATGTGTGTGAGTGTATATGGGTGTGAAGGTGGGTTTATGAACAGGGTAAGTGTGTGTTTGATATGAGTGAATAGAAAAAACTTAAATTTATGTGAAAATATTTTCTTTTTATAAGGAAACATATTTTTTTTCATATAATATTTTTTTAATTCTTGTTTTAAAAGTGAGTTTACTGCAGTTAAATATATCTATGTTTTTGAAAAATACATTATAATTACCCGCCAAGCGAATCAGAGGAGAATTCTATATGAGTTTATAATATCTCTTTTCTCTCCTTGATCTATCCTCCTTTACACTTTTCTTTTTATTCCTTTTTCCCATTAAGTACTAGTATTGATTTAAGGTTATTTGTAAACAAATATTGTAATTGAAATTTTTGCACATTTTGAGTTATTTATATTTATTATTTTCTATTGAAAATGCTTTGAAACTTAAATGATATAAATAACACTTGTATCTTATTAATTGGTTGGAAAAAAGTGCTACTCGGCACAAAGCTCGCCAATATAAAATTTTAATTATGTACAAAAAGTTAAATTTAAAAAATGTATTCTTCATACTAAACTTAAATAATGAACCTGCTCCAACAGATCGTGGGCGTTGGCGTTAGTTAAAATTAATTTAGCGTATTTAATGAAACTCGATTTTTAAAAACTTCCATTAACATTTTCGATATTTACTTTTCGGGTCACCGGTCGGCATTGGGTTTCCGGCAAAAAGGGTTGTTTTAAAAAACCTTACCGGAAATTACGGTAGTACCACGTTTCTGAATAGCATATTGTTTGAATGAATAAATAAAAACACCCATTTATTATAGCATTTATTTTCTAATATAATGGTGTTAATTTGCCACATTTAAAGTATTTTAAATCTATTTGCTTCGGTTTAAGGTAATCAATTTATACCAATACTAGTTCGCCCAAACCTGGAATATTCCTTTGTTATTTGGATCTGTTTACATAAAAATATTGATTAAGTTCAACGTCGATTTTTCAGAAGGATTAAAAGGATGTTAGGCTTATCCAGAGGTTAATAATATACATAGAACTAGCGGACCCGACAGACGTTGTTCTGCCCAAACGTTGACAAAAGACTTTTCATTGATAAGTAGGTACTTGTTTGTGATTAAATTTCAAAACTAAAAATTGTTAATATTTAAATATTGAATTTATGTAGGTACTAGGTACCTGGGTACTTGTTTATAGTTGAATTCCAAAACATTAAATAAATATTATTCAAATATGGCGTTGTTTTTGCAAAAGCCAAAGTCCGTTATTCCAACCAACAAACGGGTATACTTATGTAGAAATACGATTTTTTAAATTGTATTGAATTTAATATTATTTTAGTTTTACCAAAAATTCAGTTAAAAGAAATCATAAAGAATTTGAGGAAAATATCTAATTGAGATCCACAAAAAACAAATTCTGTTTGTAAACATTCAAAAACAAACTTCTTAATACACAGAAAACCAACATCCTTCCATTTTTTTGTCAATGCATTCTTCTCGAATCCAACCCAGGTAGATTGATGTATAAAACGTTAAAGCTCCTTATTTCTTTTTCACATGATAGATTGAAGATTTTAATATCTACGAACACGCACAGCGCAAAGATCTATATTTCTCTGAAAACCGCACGTAAATTGGTTAAGCTGTTGAAGAGAAGTTCAGTGACATCACACATACACAGGAATTATTTATAAAAAGATAAGCTAGAAACTATCTTAAATTAATATATATTTTCTTCAAGATCGCCAAACAAATTTATATCTCTAAGTCCTCTTCAAAATCATCAATACACTCTTAAATGCGCCTGAACCACTGAGCTCTATGAAATTAAATATCTCAAGACAAAATTTACTTTTTCACTCTGAAAACTAAAAAAATATATAGTTTTTACTCCGCCTTGCCCAAAATTCTTAGATCTGCCAACTAATATATGAGTCTTGATTTCTTTCATAACAAGTTGATTTCTTTTAAGCGATCACTGAATCAAATTCAACTATAACCGTCTTACTTTTTCTTCCACTTCCACCTAGTCCAATGTTGCTCCCTCTCTTCCTTAATGTTATATCAATGTCTATTCTTATTCTTAGAGGTGGAGGTCAGTACTATACAAGCTCCTGACGTAACTGCGACCTGTAAAGTTCTCTTGTGACGGGTCCCCGTGAATAGTTCTCGCCCTCCAAGCCAAGTTTGAATAATAATGAGCCTAGCTGCTGGGTGGAAAGCGAGAGTATACATTTAACTTAATCTTTCCCTCCATGCACAGATTCATGAGTATCGGGCTATTAGGTAGGAGACGAGCTCTTTAACATCAATCAATCAAATCAATATCTATCATATATTCTTATGTGCACCTACTTTTCGTATAGCCTATTATGCAGTATCGTAGATTGTCCTGGATTTTATTTTATTTTCCAACTTTTTTACTTTTCTAAACTTTGGAAAAACAATTATTTGCAGCATCAATCTTTTGGATGCGTTGGAGCTTTTACACGTATTTTGTGTTACTATTGGCACATTACGTCAACATACGTGTAATGGAGAGTATTTTTATTTATGTTGCTAATGACTAACTTAGACATCGGCGGCTTAAGTTGTTTTATCTTCCTGCTTGCAGAACCAGCCCACCAATGGTAATGCCAGTAGGAAGAGCAATGTCTTTACTCAACCGGATCTCTTCGGTTATCAACAATTTTTTTACTGAAAGAACGTGCAGAGAGGATAGCTTCCTTTAACTATAATTACTGGGTATTTTTATTTTACCATTTTTTCACATTCAAATTTTATTGCTAATTTTTTTTCGTGTAATGTATGCCTTGAATGTATTTTTTCAAATGAACATAAACGTATTAATAAATAAATTGAAATCGAAATGACAATTTTTTTCTTCATATGTATAATGTAAATATATAATAATCTTCGATACAATAACATTTGTAATTTGTGGACGAAATATTAATAAAAATAAATTATTTGTATTAAAAACATATTTTAAATGTCAGTCACTCCTAGTCACTCCTAGAACCTCGCAATACTTTTAAGCTTTTGGCATATAGCCAGATCTTTCCGACAAACGCCATTACTTTTTTACGATGAGGTCTGCCTTAAAATTTTGCCGGCTGGTTAAGCTGCCACGGAAAAAAAGAAAATAAATAAACCCACCTAAACTCGAGTCGTAATATTATTTATAGCCCGGCCCGGATAATGTGGAACAAATCCGTGCCCAACGCATGATAGCCGAGTAAATTAACGTGTACTCGTCGGATTTTGACAGAGGTAAAGTGCCCTGTACAGGGCTGCCAATTAGCAGACTAATTTGATTAAACGGTTCACCGTTTTCAAATACTAGCGTAGAACAAACTGGTTGACTGTGTTACGGACCACATAATTTATAACAGTCGTTTTGCTTTATAAGAGCATTTTTTAAAGATTGTGATGATTACGTAGACTAGCGATTATGATACACCTAAAAATAAAGGTAAGCATACATTGTGGGATGTTATTTAACTAACCTATGAACCTACCTAACATCATCATTATCATTCCCCTTTATGCATTTCGTGGAGCATAGAGCACTGCATTTGTAAACCGAATGCAGCGTATTTCGATAAGCAGTCACGCGAAGGAAAGGTAATAAGTCCTAAGCTTCCTGTGTATATCTAGGAATAATTCAATATTGCAATTTGACAACAACAACAACAAACTCAACCTCTAAAATCAATATTATACGACTCCGTGACAGATATCGAACCCAGGACTTCAAGAAAAGTAGTAACTCTACTTGATTTCTTTATTCAGAAAGTTTATCTGAGAGCAACCATCGAATTGAAAACATTCGTTCAGGGTTTTAATTCTGTTTCACATAAAGAAATGTATTCTTTATTCACTTGGACACAGAAAACAACACAATATCACTGACACTATACTCTGACTTTTTAACCTATTAGCCGTTAAAGTAGAAAAGTGATGAATTTCAGTTAAATACTGTAAATAAAACGAATGTTAATATTGTTTAGCACTGTCTGAACATTTTGTTATTTCTCCTGTATATTAAGTCTTCTTTGCTCATGTAAAAATGAAAAACAAAGTAACTTGTTAATTGTCCTCGGCACGGGTAACCCTAGTGAGGTTACATTAGTTTTATTATTCATCATTGTTTATAATGAAAAAAATATACATAATGAATAAAATGAATATTTATGAAAACCATTTAAAAGTATATAAAAGTGCAAGAGCTTTTTACATTCATTAGGTTCTTTTATATTTATAAGTTTATTCAAATGTCCAAGAAGTTTGAAAACTTAAAAACGTTAAATCTCAAATATTTTTTTTTTTGGCATTCATCATATATGTCCTTAAAATAAATGTATTTACCAACACTCTTTAGTAAAAATGTTTAAAACAATTTTACGTATTCTTAAGATTCACCCAAAAAATTGCAATATTCAGGTATTTTTAACATGCTTTGCTATACTCACTGTTGTAAATGGGAGTCAAGTTGTAGTATAGCAGAGGTAGGACCTCAGACCTCTGATCAGTGTGTCAATGACACTACCAAATAGGATTTTTGCATTTGCAACAAACGCGCTAAACAATAGACGATGAGGCGGAAAACATATAAAATTATACTAGGAAAACAGTTGTAACGCGGTTTTTTACAGAAAAATTGTAAATCGTAGGAACGCAAATTTAAAAAAAAAGGAAAAATAAGTAAATAATATATTTGTCAAGAGTATAATAAACCGGTTAACAGTTTTGTACCGATTTCGTGGCCCTGAATCCCCGTTACTGTCCCGCGGGGTTACTTGACAAACTACGCGTGAATTATTGACGAACTTCGGGCTTTGGTGAACCCCTGTTTGTGTGTACGAGTGTACCCACATCACCTCAACTTCCGTGATTTTTGACTAAGCGATTTTAAAAAGGAATATATCGGAAAGGGGAAACGAAAATGGATTTTAAAATGTTGACAGTTGGTTAAAATACATCAAAGCTTATTTACACGCAGGGAAAATTTAAATAAGGGTTAAAATATTTTGATATGAAGGCCAAAAAGCTCAATAACACACCCTAGTTTAAATTATTTATTCAACTTGTATTAAATATCCTGAAGAATATTTTCAAAAGTTGTTTTTTAGTCAAGGTTAGCAATTTTGTTTGAAAAATATTAAATTTAGTTAAAAACTGAAAGTATGACAAAATGCGAGATCACTGCGGATGGAGGAATGTGTGTATCTGGGAAGTATGTTTTTGAGGAATGGAAACACTGAGAAAGAAGTTGAATGTAGGGTGAGCGCCGGCTTTTATGTTGGTAAATATTACCATATAACCACTTACCGACTTTTTATGTATACCGGCTTCGAGACAAACCCATCTCTTCGTCAAGACACTCACTTCACCAACATATAACATATATTGTCTCATATATCTTGATTTACTATTTCTTTTTTTTTCAAATTGTTAATGGCGACGCATTATTTGATACTTCTTAGGTGTAGATTGTAAAGGAATAACGTTTTTATTTACTATACGTCATTGCCTCCCTCGAGGTGTAAAACAATACATAACTAAATAAAAATAGCTAACTTCAAACCCCAGGAAAATTCAGCTAAAATGTAATGTATACATTTATAAAACGAGTTTACTCATGAAATTGTTAGGCAGCACGCAATTAGATTACAATTTGTATATGTCTCAAGATGACTTTGAGAATGCGTACATGTAAAGCTTTAAACATGTTTTTAGACAAACCACTTAGTCAGTGTACCTATATCACCCACTGGTGATATAGGTAAAGTTTGAATATTAAGTGCTTAAATGTTCCTTCCTGAGATAAATGTGCTTTCAATTAAGAGATCGCCGCTTTCTCCACACCGTGTATTATTATATTTATATAATAACTGATATATTTAGATTTACATCTGTATTCCAATTTACAATTTATAAACACACAAGAAGTGAAAATATCTTGTGATAAATGCTGTAGTACCTATGGATTATTTTACATACATAAGAACAAACGAAGGCTTTCAGATTGATAACAAATTCCAATAAATTTATAAAAGTGACACCCACCTATTTTACATTTATAGGTCAGTGAATAAATGATAATAAAATATAAATTATTTCTAAAAATGTAGACGTCTGAGATAATACAGTATAAAAATTAATTTGAACGCAACAAAATGTTTTAGATTATATGCTTATTTACGAAATTGCCGTTCAGTAGAAAAAAATGAAACTATTTTTTTGTAAAAATGTTTTGAAAAATGATTTCTTGCGCGCGGTAAAAAATACAGCATTAAATTGTAAGGCAAAGTTTCTTAAAATGTACGAAAAAAAATAATTTTTTTTAAAATAAAAACGCACTACTTTGATCTACGTCACTGGTTCATATGAACCAACCAATGATATGAAAGCTGTGAAGGATATCCGGTTGGCTTACCTTAAACGAACCAAACAAAAGAACTAACATAGAACAACCTCTGACGTCACACGCGGAGTTATTTCAGAAATACAAAACTTAAAAAAATCATAGCGCTGTTACATTTATAAAAAAATTTAAAAAATTGGCTTATTTTAATGGTCTGTTAACAAATAAAAAAATTGAAAAAGACACTGAACTTCCTCTTTATCGTCCCGGAAACAGTTTTGTCATTTTACAAGTTGCTGATTTGTGTATTCGACAAATACAATGCAGAATTTTTTTACTGACTCTCCGGAGTTATGTTTTTTCCCGTGTAAAAATTAATCCAAATTTTAGAGTAAATGGCTGTCAGTAGGAAAAAGATTTCGTGCCTAGCAGAAAGTCTTCAGCTTCAGCTCTTGCAGCTTAGAGACCATCTGCTGTGAAGTGCGCGGCAGGACGTTGTCGCGAAGCAGCAGTGGCGATTGCCAGCTTCGCATGTTTTATTCCGAGTTTCTTCATCATTGTCTGTAATTTTTAACAATGCACGTCTGCAATCACAATTGAGCCAGCTCTTATAAATCTGTACTGAATAACGCCTACACAGGACTACCATAAGCTTATTTTGGGTGATGTTTCGTTTTGA
The DNA here is from genome assembly GCF_059751315.1 of Micrasema longulum. Classification (NCBI taxonomy): domain Eukaryota; kingdom Metazoa; phylum Arthropoda; class Insecta; order Trichoptera; family Brachycentridae; genus Micrasema; species Micrasema longulum. The sequence goes on along the minus strand of NW_028277384.1, from coordinate 520,765 downwards.
GCATTGTTTGGCTGAAGCCCTTTATCTAGCCAGTAAAATGAACGCCTAAGCTAGCGCCACACTTGGCGGAAACTCTGTCGCCGATCCGCGGCGGAACTCCAATACATTTTACTGCATTGATTTAGTATTATCGGGCACGCTAAGCGGAAGATCGATTGCTCCATCGGTGGACCAGGGCGGACAGCTCGCTTTTGGTGTCTGTTCGGTTCTCCGCGCGCGGATCTTCCGTCAGCGTCTATTCGACAAAGCTGCATTGCATATTTTCTAATGGGATGCGCCACCCTCGTCGACTGTATAACGTTCGGAAAACGATAGATAATCCACCATGGAATAGGTAATGTAGCCGCTCGTTCGGTTGCAATTTTACCGCAACGGAAGCGACGGGATTTACGCTAAGTGTGGTGCTAGCCTTACAGTTGTCGTACAAAATCCATTTCTCATCACGAGTAACGATTTTTCGACTCATAATTATATCGTTATTGTATCGGCTCAGCAAAGAAATTCGGGCATCGATGAAACTTACCACTGGCATACATTTAGCTCATAGTGTAACTCGTATTTAAAAAATCAACTTATCGATCATATTGTCATATAATTGTCAAGTGCATTTAGTTCGTTAAGCTTAATCTCAATAAATAAGTCAAACAATAGCACAGCCTAAGCACTAATTTGACTAAAATAATAGTAATTTATGAGCATAAACGACCAAGTGAGAGTGACACGGTGGAAATTTAGCTCTTCTGAACTTTAATGGGAATTTAGAAATTTATGTATGATGTCCAAGAATGCATTACGATACAGATGTATGCGTGTGTATATACAACATGTATATACACAAGCATGTACATTATTCGTCATTTTGTATTCCTGGGTTTAAATAACGACACATGTCAAAACACGGCTTGTCGCCTTAAATCATTTGACCTTACATCTAAATCATGAGGTTATTCACAAAAGGAACTGTAAATTATTGGCGGAAAACTGAGAAATACGACGATTTGAATTTTAACTAAAAATGACACTGTTCTGAAAATATGGATAAGTGAGCAAAAACAACAAAAAAATATATATTCTGATTATCGTATTACACCATTTATAAGAAGAGAAAATAGAATTCTAGACATTTACAATCATTTTCACATTTACAGTCATTTACGGCGGCCTTCGTAGTGTAGTGGTTAAGACGTCTAACTCACACATGGAGGGTTCGATTTCCGGTGAAAACACAAAAATTAAATGTTTTTTTTTTAAGCCTGGGTATTTTGTGCTGTAATTCACCACTGTATTTAGGCATCCTGGCAGTTGTGGAGAAAAAAATTGAATAAAAAACAGTCGTTTATGAACAGTAATTAAGTAGTTCAGATGGCTACTTTACACACTATGTAACGTTCACCATTCTGCCTTTGTGTTAATATACAAAATTATTCTATTGTTTAAACTGTTGACTTTTTGGAAGATAAAATCATTATTAATGCGGGTAAGATTCATCTGACTGAATTATTTTTACATATCACATATACACCGACACTTAGCAGATTGTACATTGTCTTCTCCCTTTAACGCATAATTTACTGCTAAAAAGCATAATCTTCGCTCAAGTTCTTTCAGCAGATCTGTTTTTTTTTTTTTAATTTAGGGTTTCTCAGGATTTTTACCTGATAGTAGCAATCGAGTCTAAAACACGTCCAGGATTCTGGTTTTATTTTACACACATAACTGTATTCTTCATTCACCCAGACTATTACAATATGGAAATCAAGTTTTGTTAAAAAAGGGTTCGAACCTCGGACTTCTGATCCGTGATTTCGCTAAACTAGCTACGACACTACAACTGCGTTTAATAACGTAATAAATTTAAATGCAAAATTAAGATATTCAATCCTGACAAGTATCGTGTAAGCGCTGGTATTATCGCCTGAGCTATTAGCTTGTCATGTAAAATTTAAAGGTCTCATTTCTGATATTTATATGATATTTATAGCTAAAATACCTTTAAAAACAACGGCAGTAAATAACTAACGCCCTAAATGTCCGACAAACGGCCATAAATTATTCGCAAAAATATAACGATCTCATATCGCCCACCCACTACAAAACATGAATGGTCCAAAGAATCATATTATTTTTGAAAAACGACCATAAACCAATATCGCAAATGGGTGGCGTAAATACCCGCGGTTTTAGGAATAATAAAAAATGCGAATTTACTTCTTTGATGCTTGCCTTTTATTTCATAGCGCTTTTCTTTATTGAAATCAAAACGTCATGATATAGAACGGATGTTATTTTTTACAATATCTATTAGATTTATTATCGGTACGGCTGACATGAAATTGGAAAACCTTATCAGAATAACTATAAATTATACGACGAAAGCAGAAAAATCGACTGAAACATGTCTTACTAAATTGTTATTATAAGTTTTTTATCTCATTTAACGTAATAATACGCTATTAAAGAAATAGTTAAGGATTCTGACTGTTGTTTATGTATTTATGTTAATTTGTCAAGTATATTTATAAACGTTTGACTAGATATTTGTTTTTTTTATAGTTTTAAAAACTAAAATTTATTTTTTTATTTTATAATTTTTAATATATCATTTTTTAAAGGGTTTATTATTTTTTTCCTTTTAATATTTTATTATTAAAACAGTTGAGAACCCCTGAGCTCTTATCAGGAGACAGTTAGTATTATACCTAGGGCATTCAATATACATTGGAGAAATCGGAAATGAGAGAGCAGATGAGCTAGCCAAGGCTGCTACAGTCAAAAAAGTGAGGCCGAACTTTGATGAAGTCCCAATAAGCCATGTAAGGTGGTCCCTTTCAAAATATAAATTAAATGAGTGGAGGAAAATTTATGAAGAAAAAACTGCCAATAAGTGGATCAAGCAACTTTTGAGAAGCACAGACGAGGCCAAAACATTTTGGAAGCATGAAACGCCTACATATGAATTAACTCAGGCTCTCTCGGGACATGGATGCATGAGGGAATATCTGCATCGCTTTGGGCTGCGAGACGATAGTTGCTGTCCATGTGATGGCATCACTGAGTAGACTGTGGAACATCTTCTTGTATACTGTCCAATGTTTGATAGGCCGAGGTGGGAGCTTGAATGCAAAATAAACACTCGGATTGCTGCGACTAATAACCTAGCTGAGCTCCTGAACTGTAATGATACACGAAGAGAGACCGTTCGATTCATTACAGGGATGATCAAGCAGGCTAAGTTATTTAATGGTGGTATCTAGCTCCTTTTGTTTTTTTTTGTGTCCAACTTTTACTTTTTTTTTATTTTTTATTATTTGTTAATGTAATATTTCTAGAATTATTCTGTTTATTCTGATTCTGCTTTATTTTTATTATTGTAAGTCTACGGTGAAAAATTTTGAAGTCAACGGAATATAATTTAAAGATAAATGTATTCGATAAAACCTTGCACATAACAAAGGCAAGGTACAAATAATTTGCTACAAAAAAAAAAAAAAAAAAAAATATATACATTGCAACAATCCCATCAAATCGATGATTTATGATTTTTGCTATTTCGAATATACTACGATATCTTTTTTTTTATTGTTGTAATTTTTTAAATTATTTTTTTACCTAAGTATGTCAAGTATTAAAATCTCAAACTTATTATATAGAATAATTTATAAAATAACTTTGTAATACAAGTATGTATAGATATATTGATATTATATTATTTCAAAATTTTGTAATAGAACACCGTTATGTTAAATGTATTTATGTTTATGTTAATGTTTATAAAAGGAATTTTTGCCGTGTACACACTAATAAATAAAAATAAATAAATATACGTAAAATGATTTCATCTGTGAAATTATTATTAATTACACAGCGTACAAAGTGATAATTTTTCCTCCCACTTTCCTTTCTTCTTTACATCCTTATCTCTTTATAGTATAGAATAGATATTCAGTAAATTTTTACTACTTAAAAATAAAAATAAAATCAAAATTTATTCTATAAAAAAATATTAATAAACTAACAATATGTTCAGATACCACTGATTTTCTCAAATCGAACGGTTTGGGTATGTAGAAAGAAATTGCCTAATGGCAATATGCCCGCCCTTATGCTTATGTATGTAAACTGAATATATATATCATCATAATTCCCTTTCCGCACCTAATACTGAATAGTGCACAGCACTGGTATACTAAATGCAAAGCATCTTGATATTTTTTGTGACATGAAGATAAGACGATTAGTCTTACGCTTCAGGTACCAGTCCGGGGATTATGAAATATTTTAGTGTGAAAACACCCTTTAAAATAAATATTTCATTTCAACCATGTTAGGAATCGAATCCGAGACCTCTTGCATGATAGGCAAACGCGGTGACCTTGCACCACGAGGCCAACGATATGTATATAGTGTTTGAATAAAATAATAAAATAAATAAACATGAAAAAAAAAAATCTGTACAGACGCTTTATACAAAAAAAACTTATTCAGTTTTTTTTATCAATGTTTACCATATTCGTCATTTCCCATTTGAATTCAATAATTTTCCACTCGATTTATATTAATAAAATCGCAAGTCTCGGAAGAATTAAAACAAAGGTTCTTTTTTTGTTTTATGAGAATCTATGGTTTTATGTCATTTTATATTATCCTTTGATGTTTGAAACTTTTAACTTGAATACATATTTTTTTGCGATGAGATAAAATTGTAAAATACATTTTGATTTCTTTTAAATCATTTAAATATTAAGCAAAAATAAAGCAAGTGCTTTAAAATAAACAATAAAAAACAATTAATTTATTATTGCACATTAAGTAAAAAAATAATTATAAAAAATAACAGTATAAGGGCTAGATGTATTTACTAATCGATAAACATATCTGACTTACCTTGACTCTTTCATTTTGAAAATAAAAGAATAAGCCATTTAAAAAAAATGGATGTTCGCCACAACTGTTTTTTTTTAAATTTGAATCGCTTTCTAACCAATATTTTTGTTTGATATAAAATATTTCCGTTAATATTGCTTGGTTTTTGTAGCATTATTTTGAGTGAGAGATGATTCTTTATTAGAGTTAGATTACTCCGAACAACAAAAAAGGGAGGCTCGAAGGGACCATACTTCTAGATGACTGAGAAACTAATCAACGCAAAGATCCGAAAACTGATGCCCGTAGAGCTAATAAAACGAAGCCCGGAGGGCCGATTACACGAAGCCCGGAGGGCCGATTACACGAAGCCCGAAGGGCCGAATCCTTTAGCACGTAATCAATCATTGTCATACAAAAATAAAATAATACTCAAAATAAGATATTACACTGAAACCGAATGAAAACAGCTTGGATTAAATTCGTAATTTTCAAATTATTACTTTTTTTTTTGGATTATTAGGTTTTTTTGTCAGAACGACTCATCTTGACGTTACTAATCAGTGTGAATTTGACTCCTGTTTCAAGCATTCCTTCTTCCGTTTCTATTCTCTCCTACCCTACTCTAGTTCTTTTCCTTACACATATCTCCTTTTTTATCTGCCTCTGAGAAGCTTCCGTTAGGGTACCCACTTGGTTAGAACTTTTAGCGTCCTATCATTGGACACTTTTCCTCAGAGAAGCGTAAAAATAGACAATTTCTAAAACTTCTAAATTGCATAGCCCATTATTTCATACATAATTATTTACCGTACCTTCACGGTATTAGCATCGTTTATGCAAGATACAAGCTTTTTATAATCCAGTGTTGTAGTTTGTCTTCAGAACATTATTATTACATTTAAATATCACATTAACGTCTTGTCATGTTGAGTTGAGTAACCGTAAACGATTTGTGATCACGAATGATTGCAATTTGAATATTTTTCTCTTACAACCTCGCTTTAGGCGATCAAACAGCATGATACGTGTCTTAATATGTTTTTATCAAGATGTTCATATTATTACTGCACAACTTAGAACGAAAATCATTTTTTCATCCACGATTAATTATATCTCATATAACTCAATTGCAAAAGAAACAATGAAAGATGAATAAAATATTTTAATTATTTAGTGCTCTGCGCGATCATATTTTATTTTAGTACTAAATAATTGTTATTTATGTTCACAGTACAGTATTAACTTTGTGGTCAATTATTTTAATCATTGTTAGTAAATATTAGTATTTAACCACTTACCAACTTTTTATGTCTACCAATTTCGAGACGTACCCGTCTCTTCGTTATATAATAATGTAATCGGCTCATAAACCGAACCCGTGGCCTACGATTTTTTCTAGAATAATGTGATACTTAATTTTAACTAAATACCAAATCAACTGATTTTGAAATGCTATTAGGAAAGAAAAATACTTTCAATAGAGATAAGCATCGTTTAAGGATATCACGCGTAATCTAAAATGAAATAGACTCTTTTTATTTTAAGCCGTGTTAAATTGTCGGTAAAATATATTCTTGATATTTTCATGCAAATGTTTATGTTACAATGTACCGTGCGCGAGAAATCTCCCTTGTGGCACGGCACATAAACGGTAAAATAAGTTTTCAACTTGTTCAAAATTTGAGCCCCAACCCTTTTAAAATTACTTCTTAATTTCATGGAATGAATAAAAAATTAAAATATCTAAAAGGTTTTACGTTTTGAAATACGAAATAAACTTGACAAAAACTTTCTGAGCGACCCGTTTCAAACATTTTTCATAGGACTCTTCTAAAACTTCATGAGTTATCAATATTAGTTTCAAAATTGGTACTTCAAAAGAAAACTTTTCTGAACTGATTTTTTTTGTTTGTAAAAAAACATAAATTCGCATCTGGGATAAAGTCACAATAAATTGCGACAAATGAGTTTTCAAAAAAAAAGAGATACAGACGGTGAAAATGAAGTGATGAATAGAAAAAACGTCAGAAAACTTCCTTGTTCTTAAATCATTTTTGATGCTCTTAACAATTTGTGATAACGTAAAAAAGTTTAGCTTTAATTGATTGAAAATTATTTGTTATATAATAAACATTTTTATATCATTAGTTTGTTTTCATAAAAAATATATATATATTAACATATTACAATGGATATGGAAAACATTTTGCTGGGCATTTAAATCTGTCAAGACATTTATAAGGCTTATGACCTGTGCCCCTTTATCTGTCTAAGTGGCCACTTCACAGAGCACAACATTTAGTATTTTGCCTATGTTTGAAAATAGATATTCTTCAATTCTTTGATCTGTTGAATTTTTAAAGAGCTTTATTAAAGTTGAATGAACAAAAACAAAAAAAACATTGGCCTGTCATTGTTTGGTTCAAGTAAGAAAAAAACATTTTCAGGCGTTGCTTAGAAGGTAAAATAATTCAACCAGATGAATCTCATACACGTCTTAAATGTTTCAGCTTTTTTAATTCACAAAAGTCAACAAGTGCAAGAGCTGAAGAAATAATAAAGTTTTTTAAAAATGCAAAAAAACATAAAAAAATGAGAAAAGTGTGAGTATATGTAAAAAGTAAATACAAAAACCAAAAAAAAAATAATGTAACAAAAATACTAGGATACATATACTTTAAGTAGTAAATACCTATATACGTGTACAGTTTAAGTATTAACAATATTACCAATCGGATTGTGATCCCGTGGCTTGTATTGCGGACTCACGGATCAGAGGTCCGAGGTTCGAACCCCACTCCACCCCAACTTGATTTCCATTTTCTAATAGTGAGTTATTTTCAACTCGTTGAAAATGGCCACCAAAATTTAAATATTTGGGTAAATTATAAGAACGCTAATCATTTCTTAAAAAAAATAAAAAATTAAGGCAATAGTGATGAATAATATAAGAATAAGTATATTTGCAAATATTGTTTAAGACTATGTTAAATATACTTTATGAATAAATAAATATATGGAAAAAGACATAATGTCTTTTTTTTTTTGTAAACTAGTCGGCTGTGTGAATTAAAAGTAGTTCATAAAACAAAGTTGTTTTATTTACACCTATAAAAAAGGTTATTTATCAGCCAAGGACGGGTCATTAGCCGTGCAAATGCCTAGACTTCAATTTTTCCTTCTCAAAAAAATTTTCCTCTCCATCGCAAGAAATTAAAATATAATGGTTTGATGAAAATGATTATTGAGATTTTTTTGTAATATCCTTACTTCGACAAAGGTATTCATCAGATTAAAAGTTAAATGGAAGTGAGGTGTTCTGAAACAAAGAGAAGTATATTTTGTAGGAATTTGATTAAAAGAGATGGATGGTACCCGCTGAACGAAGCAATTAGTAATTCTTGGCCGAGTTAATTCAGTTAAAATGGTGTCTGCTCAATGTTCTCATAATGTCTGCTGGAACTCGGGAATTTCTCTTGTCCCGTTAGATTATAAAGGCTATTTCGTTTTATGACATTGCAGTGGTCTACGCAATTTGACTCGAGAAATGGTCTCCGTTCTTAATCAAGGTAGTTCCCACAATAATGTTTAATATTTTTTTTATTTATTTTTATTTATTCGGGATATCAACAGTACCACATGTAACAAAAATATAACAAATAAAACATACAGAGAATAAAACCAATGACAGATATCCACAGAAATACATGAAATTCACTACAATACATACTAGTGTGTTTGTGTGAGTGTAAGTGAGTAAGAAGGTGGGTGAGTGGGTGTTTTATTGGAATGAGGGTGGACATATGTGTAAATATTGCACAAGTGTAAAGTGTCGAAAATGTAATATATAAAAAATATTAAGAACTAGAGATAAAATAAAATAAAATAAAAAAATAAATAAATATATAAAATAAAATAAAATAAAATAAAATAAAATAAAATAAAATAAAATAAAATAAAATAAAATAAAATAAAATAAAATAAAATAAAATAAAATAAAATAAAATAAAATAAAATAATAAAAAAAAAAAATAAAAAAAAAAAAAAAAAAATAAATAAATAAAATAAAATAAAATAAAATAAAATAAAATGAAATAAAATGAAATAAAATGAAATAAAATAAAATAAAATAAAATAAAATAAAATAAAATAAAATAAAATAAAATAAAATAAAATAAAATAAAATAAAATAAAATAAAATAAAATAAAATAAAATAAAATAAAATAAAATAAAATAAAATAAAATAAAATAAAATAAAATAAAATAAAGTAAAATAAAATAAAATAAAATAAGATAAAATAAAATAAAATAAGACTTTATTATTGAAACTAAGTATAAGACAAAAAAGTATGTTTTAAGACGCGCATTTTAATTTTTAAAAAAATTACAATCAAAGGTAAAGTTCACATTATATTCACGAGCAAAATGTATAAGTGGAGAGTTCTGGGCATAGTTCGTACGAACTGCTGGCACATGAAATAGAGAGCTCGACGTGTGGCGGGTGCGGTAGCCGGGGACATTTAATGATAACTCCGACATAAGAGCCGGACTATCAAGGCGTCCACTAAGTATGTCATGAAGCACCCCCATGTCTAATAGTAGACGGCGATCTTCTAAAGCTTCTTAGCTTCTTAGCTTCCTGTCTAGTCTTTTTAGCAATACATTTTTGGACTCGAGCTTTGAAAAGATTGTTTTTCATTTTGTTCACCAATATGTCCTTGCTTAAAAAGTGTAGGTATTGTAGTTAGGGGCCAGAAAAGTATAATGCCTTTGTCCGTAATTTGTTTTTTTCTTTGGAAGCAGAAGTATTGTTTTTTGTTTTTGCCTAGTGTCGTAAATTTGTTGTCCGTCAATATGTCCGTCAGGATTTTGATGGAAGTGTCTTAAAATTGTCTTTATGTATATTTGTCTTATGTCTAGTACTGGAAATTCTGTAAAAAGTCTGTCCGTATAGTATTGGTAAGGCTTTGCTTTTGCTCTTGCATTAGCTGATCTAATTTTCGATATTTTTTCATCCTTTTTATCTGGAAATTTAAAAAATAAGTTTGAAATGTATATTTTTTAAAGTTATTAATTAATCATTTATCACCATTTTTATTCTGTTTTCGTAAATAGTGTATCTGTAATATAAATAAATAATCTGTAAATTCATCTGTACAACAACTTAACGTAAAAGCTCTGTTACTATACGCACACACACATTATTCTCTACCTTCCATAACTCCTATCACAAATACAATAGTTACTAGATACTCCACCCTGATGCTGCAAAAAAAATAAAAAATAATACAACCTTCGGTCAAAGAGGATTGGCCTTCAGCTCGGTTAAAGTGTAAAATCTACTTCCATTGTCCATAAGGCCTATTAGTAAGTACTCACAATATAAAATTGCTATTAAGAAATGGATAGTGGAAGTGGGTTGCACACGGATCGATGAGTGGATCAAATAGGTAAAAATTTGTGTACTGTTTATGAAATTTTGGTCTACGGGTCTATATAAATTGGTTATGTTTTTTATAATTATTTTAGATCATATTGCTTATTATGTTAATGATAATTTGGTTAGTGAGATTAATTGCGTTTTTATTTTATTATTATGCTAAATTTGTTAAATGACTAATTTAAGGCATGTTTCACTTATTGTAAAATTTTGCCCTCGGCACGGGACATCCCAGTGAGGGAACATTATTCTGTATAAAAAAAAAATACAAAAATTGTAAAAGTATAAATAAACAAAAGTAAATAAAAAGTAAATATGACCTTTTAAATTGTAAATACGCCCATAAATCAATATCTTTAATGAGTGTCCCCAAATTAGTTTCTTCCAAAATTTCATTGGGAATACAAGATGAAATTATGTATTATATGTTTTCGAAATCAACTAATATAAATCAATTTTATCGATGCCAGTCTTAGAACAATCAAATATTGTAGTGCAACCAAACTACTCGGACGTCTAATGCTGACTGATCATCGGCGGTCTATGTCAGAACTATGGGACGCGAACCTGACTTGGGATAATGCCCGGAGGCTGGCAGCCTAAAGTGGCCTGGAGTATCTTAGTAGACACCATGTGCCCCAACTAGGCGGTGGACAAAGAATGATTATGTCATCATTCATTTCATCATTGAAAACAATTTTTGAAGTACGTATTTCACACCGATCCTTCCTGGAAACCTAAATATTATTTTTTTCAAGATGTCGAACTGGACAGCAACTATCAAGTCATAAAACTAGTCGTTCCATAACGCCACCCCAAAACTTAAAAATGGCGTACGTAAAATAATAAAATTGCCTATCAATAAATAGGTCATGGTATCTCGATTTTTGATTTTTGAACTTTTCGACATCGTATTTAATATATTATTACCTTCGATCTTACAAGCATCGAATCCCCGTGCATAAGTCGCAGTGTAAGCAAACAAAGCAAAAACTCTAAGAAATCATTTTTAAAAATTGACCTTTTGAATAGGTGTCACCATTTATTGAGTACTGTAACAGGGCCTTTGTTGAATAACATTTCAAATATACATGGATGACATTTACGCATAATATTACATAAATATTTTTAATTCAGTCATACTAATAAGTAGTGAAAAAAGTCACTATTTCAACCGTACACTTTTCACAATTAGTTTTAAATACCACGATTGTCACCAATGATACGGTGATGGAAATAAAAACGTGAATCGTTTAGACACAGAGAAACCTACACTCAATTTCTCAAACGTTTAATTAAAGACATTATTTATAAAAACAGTTGAGGTATGTTGTAGATAAATATCTTGAATCAGAAATTTGCTTTTTCAATGAATCTGGTATCAATTCCGTATAAGATTTGTTACTATCATCAATATGAAGTCCTTGGGTACCATCTTTAAGAAGCTTTCCAATGTAAATTCATTGTACGGGTTCCGTCATCAAATAAATTAAGCCGAGATGATTAATAAAGATGTCTTCTTTGATAAAACTCTACCTTTATTCAACAGGACTGGCGCTGTAATGAAGACGTTACTCAATCTATTTTATTTTGATTACTTTTAATTAAGTTCTTGTGTAAATAAAAATACCCGTTACCTGTGATTTTCGTTCCGGACAACACTTAATCAAATTCCGATTTCATAATAAATTAACTAAGTCATATAATTTTTCTTTAAGCGTACTGATTTAAACAGTAGCTTCTTCTGTTACAATGCTTCTTAAAAAAATGAAAATATGCCAAAGAAGTATTATTAAAGACAATATAATTATTTTTCAATTATTTAAAACGGTTATTTTGTTATATTTAAACATAAAAAAAGGTGGTTACGCCACATTAAATCTCTGTGTACACATGTATATATAGCACATTTACTAGGATGAGGTGTTCAAATTTATTTGCTACATACTGGGCCCTGGTTAAAATGTTGCAATTGCCTACCGTGGGCACCGATATTGTCTCGGCCCCAGAATAACAACTGAACTGATCGTGTGTGCATGTGCTTTTTTATATTCTCACCGCGATCGCAAATAAGTTATTTTTGCGATCACTAACTCATTATAACCACTGTGTCATGTAATCGTCAAGTGCCCCTCCTTCCTGACCACAAGATCTGATCCAATCCTGACTTCCGCGATAGAAGTTCTAGATAATAAAGGTGCTAGAACCCAGAATAAGGTAGGTAATTGAATTCATTGTATTAAGGGTTCCGTGGCAAAGCAAATAAGGGTTAACGCATTCCACAAACCAGCGTTTTGAGCGTTTATCAACTAACAAGCAAGTGGCGCTATTTAAAGAAATAACCCACTAGGCCTCTACTCTAGAGGATTATCAGCAGGTGAAAAGACAGGATATAGAAGAAAGTTATGAAAAATACACTACAACACCCAGTTTATTAGATTTAAACAGATTATCATATTGCAACTGGCGAGATATTTAGTAGTGTAGAGACACTAAAATTAACAATTGGAAGAATTGAAGAAATATGGATGTTCAAACATAGGCAAAATGGTGAATGTTGCACAGTTTGTAAAGTGGCCACTTAAATCAGCCAATGTCAGATCATAAGCCCTGTAAATGCCTTGACTTCCATATTCCCTTATATAAGGTATTCTCCATCCCTGTTGTAATTTGTAAGTCTTTTATTTATTGGAAGCTCGTGGAGGATAGAGACATTTATGCCTCTTACAGTCCACAAAATGTGTTACATAAATCTTCAGAGCCACCTTCGAATAAAAAACTAAAATACCTAATGCAATACGAAAACTCCCTAACACTTTGAATTATACGTATTGATTAAGCTGTTAAGCCCACTGGGCATTTGTGTTCGATATATCTTAAATCTAACTACTGGTTTTATTTCCAATTATCGTTTAATGTAACCAAGTGGCGTGGGCGTGTGAGTAGTTATTTGGTTAGGCCTGTGACAGCCTATCATATCTCATTGTTTTGTAACATTATTCCAGAATATACTGTGGGAACAAAATATAGATGTCAATAGCAAATAAAGGCAATGCATGGGAATAATTTTATTCCATGGTGATGGTGATATAAGGGTAACATATTTAGTAAGTTATAAAAAAGGCCAGTCGCCCTTCAAAAAACTGTTTTTAAAAAAGTCTAATGTTAAATAATAATTCTAAATTTCTTGCAACACAGGGAAAACGTTTTTGTGAAGGTTTTGTCTGGGTCTAGGCTTATGACCTGTCATTAGTTGGTTTAAGTGGCCACTTTGACATTTACCATTCAGCCTTTGTTTAACATCCACATTTCCTCAACTCTTCCATCTGTTGACAAAAAAATAATTATTAAGAATTGCCGCGTTTTCATCAAATTGGTCAAAATCTTTTTTTAACAATTTTGGCATCAAAAACGTAAGATACAACAAGCAACTCGGCCATTTTTACAAAAACGCAGCAATTTTTTAACTGAACTTAAATTCACTGGAATTAAATCGTTGACATTGAATAAAACGATACTGTGTTTTTTCAGGCAAAAAAATATATTTAATCAGCGCAGAATTGATCAAAAGAAAGGTAGCTTAAAACATCGCCAGGTCTCGTATAATAAAACGACGATCAAAATTATTCACAAAAACAATTCAATCTTAAAACACAGCTCCCAAAGATTTTTTTTTTTTAACTATACAATATCAACATAAATTATTTTGTGTCTTCGAGTTCCCACTTTTATTATTATTTCACAAAACGGTTTCTAAAAAAAAAGTAATTTTCCATACAAAAATGTGTATATTTTTATGTTTTTTAATTTGAAATTTTTCAATCACTTATTTATATTTTCTTGAAATAAAATAGAAGTTCAATCTAGAAATCCAAATAAAAAATAAAATGTTATTCTCATATCATTATGTTAGTAAAATACAAAAACGTGCTTTTTAATTTAAATGTATTTTAAGCAAAATGTACTTCTTTAACATGACATAAATTAAGTACACATACTTAAAAAAAAAATTGTTTTTAAATAATAACCAATAAAACATGACAAACACATAAAAAAATAACAATTTAGGTTGAACTTTCCAAAAAAGAGTCAGGCTCTTGTGGTTGGCAAATGAAATATTGGTGCCGTTTTCTAGACGCCGTTAACGAAATAATGCACATTGTGGTAGGGTGGGGTTTGGGACTCAGACCTCAGACTCGTTAGTCCGCAAAACTACCACTGAGCTAACAAACATTTTAAAAATTAAATCTTCACTCTTGCATAACTTAACGACATAGTTTATTTTAATAATATTTATAAGTTTTTTAGTGTTTAGATGCCGGTTACGACGAAACTCGATCACTGGTGAAAATTATAAATAAAGATAAATTCAAACTATATATATATACATATATACGTATATATATATATATATATATAAATATATATATATAAATATATACGTGTTAATATCATTTTTAAAATGCAGTTCCTCAAACGATTGAGTGCTAGAACACTACAATTATTGACGTACATTAAAAAAAATATATAAACGACAAATGGTAACACACAACTCAACATTATGTGGTTTTACAAGAGTGCAAGAAGAGGAATCAAGTGCCACGATATATAAAATCAAAATTGACAACCCCTGCTTTCACTTTAATATAACATATGAATTCGGTTAGTCTCCCACCAGACTGACGATGTCAGTCACGACGAAACCCGGTTACTGGTGAAAATTGTAAATAATAGTGGAATTAAAATAAATACGAATTTTTATTATAATAATTAATATGCAGTTCTACCAAAAAATATCAGTAGAAATTTTATATCAATTTTTTAATTTTACATTTTTTTTCAGTGATGTCTATTAGAATTTTTTTTTTTTTCTTTGTAATTCATTTCTTTAATATTTTGTTATTCAGCTACGTAAACACTAAAGGTAGGAATATTCCTCAATGATAATAAACAGTACAAATATCTTCAATCTACGAATCGTACCCATGGGACGGGGGAAGATGAGGTTATTTACTTAGAAGGGGGAAGGGAGGTTTTCCCCATTTTATTCCGACACCGGGCTAAACAAGAAACATATTCAATAAATAAAACGGAAAAAACACGCTACGAAAATATCTGCCCTTCGGAATAGAGCCGTGTTAACTTTTATCTTCAAGACATTTAGTCGTAACACTGAGACACTATTACATGGAATTTAAGGCCTTTAAAGATACTGGTTTCATTAGGATTCCAGTTGAAATAAATCCTGGCTATATAAAATAGTAATATAAAAATTTCAGGCGTTGCCTAGTATGTTGGTGAAATAATTCAATGAGATGAATCTCACCCGCATAAATAAAGGTTTCAGCTCTTTAACTTCACAAAAATCAACAGATAAAAGAATTGAAGTAATATAGATGTTCAAATATGGGCAGAATGGTGAATGTTACACAGTGTGTAAAGTGGCCACTTAAACCAGCCAATGACAGGTCATAAGCCTTGTAGATGCCTTGATTTCTATATTACCTTCTTTAAAATGTTCTTCATCTCTGTTGTAATATGTTAACTCATAATATGTGTTCCTTTATTTTAATATTACAAGCGAACATTAAAATAACGTTTATTGACTAGATTAATAAAAGTTTTTTGCAACTCTTTAAATGAAAATAACTTTAAAAAAAGAAAGGTTTAATAGGATGTGTTTAAAATAACACTGACGTGCACCGTGGAGTAATAGGTTAGACAGCCAACTGGCGTCGCGGGTTTGATTCCCGCCAGTTGCAAGAAAAAAATCCAACAAAGGCTTCGCAGGTTATTATTTAAAAAAAAAAAACATCGCAAACAACGATGTGACTAGTATGTTTGTACAATTAAACATTAATATTTCAAATAATAAGTATTAATAAATCATATGCCAACTGTTTTTATTTAACTACGAAATGTAATTCAAGTATTATTTCTTACTAAGACCCTATAAGGTAGAAGTATCGCCAATGATTTTATAAAAGTTTACTGCATTTCTCACATGCCAGCTATGGTTTGATGAATTTAAATTAAAAGACACACCAAAGTTTAGCAAATTAATAATGGATTAATTGCGTAAATTCAATAAACTGAGATCGTCTTGATTATGTTAACGTAAATTAATTATAAAATGCCGCTTTAATTAAATTACCAAGCCCAGCCCGTGTTACTAAGAATGAGTTAGCGAGAAAGGAGAATCCGGAGTGGAATGGTGAAAATGCTTATAGCCTTTTGTCACGAATGTGTTAAGCTTAATCTTTTGCAAAAAGATTAGTAAGAGACCCGGTACGTATAGCATCTTTATGCTACAAAAATATTTAGTTACCAAAAATCGAATTTTATTGTGATAATTCTTGGTGGAATTTTATTGAAATGAAAAAACCAGTGATACTTTCATTCACGAATTTGAATGGCTAATATACATTTATTTCCTACTTTTGTATCCATTATAGTTAACGGACAACCTAATTAAATCCACAAATTACAATTGTTAAATTGTTCAGTGATGGTAAATATTTGCAATGAAAAAAAAATAGTCGTGTTTACAGCATAAAATACCTGGACATAATCAGTTTTGGTGTGGGGAGAATAAATCGAAACTATTGATGGAAAAATAAATCAATTAATAAATTTTTATATCCCATTAAGAAATATACAAAGTCCCTGACCTAAAACATTTATACAGTTCACTGGCTAATTCTGGGTTGACATTATAGTCTGATTGGATGGGGAGGTTTCACTATAATCATCCTTGAACCGGCAGCAACTAAGCAAAAATATTGTATTCATGTTTCAAAAAAACTCTTCCGATATCCAAGTGACTTGTTCTTTAAAGAATTTAGTTTAGTTTAGCATATTATTTACAAGGGATTGATTTTATCACTTATAAACGTCAATAAATTATAACCATATAATACAATTCAACAATGAGTAAATTAAACATAACAAACGAATAAATTTAAATCAATAAAACAATTTAAATCAATAAACACGAATCTAATACAAAATTGTCTTGTCTTGCAAATATTATTTGATGCTATAGTAGCTCTTTCTAAACAACCTGTGCTTGACAAAATCTTAAAAAAAATAATTGGCAAAGCCTGTTCTTCAAAAGATACCTTGTTGCAGAATTGTATTTAATTTGAGGCAAAAGCCTAAAAATTAACTAGCATATCTTTAATTATCATGCTGAACCTATATAAATCTATGTTCCTGCTAAAGTCATCAATATTTTAATGTATATAGATCAAGTTTTCATAAATATATTGACATGTGGCTGTCAATATATTGATGTCCTAAAACTTATCTCTAAGTGATTCTCCGGGGTTCATATTGTACATTGCTCGAACAGTTTTCTTCTGAAGCACAAAAACAGAATCAACATCTGCAGCATTAACCCGCAGCAGTTTACCGTAAGACATAACGCTGTGGAAGTGACTGAAATAGACTAATTAGCTGTTTCTACATCAGTTAGATTTCGAATTTTTTTAACAACGTAGGCTGCAGAACAAAGTCTGTTCGATTCGATTCGAAGTACTTAATTTTAATTAACTCTATATATTGAGAACGGTAATGGTTACACACATAAACAAAGACGAATATTTAACCATCAAGCACAATAATAGATATTCCAATAGGGTTCTGATATTAATAGAAGAGGTCAACACTGCTTTGGCTCAAATGCCCATTGGTAAGGCCAAGGCCGCTTTAGAGAAAAGTGCTCTTTCATGATATTGGTCGTGGAGAGTCACAGAGGTTCATGTATATCGTGAATTGGAAATTCATACTGACTAGTACAAAATTGTTTTTCTTCGTCTTTTTTTTTTATAAATTAATTCATTTTTATGATCACGATACCAATCTTAAAGAAGTTGAGAAAACGATGAAACAAGCCACTTGTTATTCTATATTTGTAAATTTAATTATCATCGGTATTTTTTTTTTTGATAAATTATAAATTTGAATAAACTTGATTTTAGTATAACCATAACGTGAACATAAAAATTATCAACGAAACTCTGGAAGAAACTAGAACACGTGACAAACCTAGGACTCACACTGGACAGACAATTAAAATGAACGAAACACATAGACGGACTCACCAAAGTAATTACGTCATTACAGAGCCTTTTCTACAAAATTAGAGACCTCATACTTGAAAAAGAAAAAATAATCACGTACGAGGCTTATGTTAAAAGCAAATTGAGCTAAACAATTGTCTTCTAAGGAACCGGTATTAAGACAGACATAACTAGCATACAAAGGCAACAAAACGAAATAATTAAAATAACGCACAAATTACCCTACCTGTCCCAACTGAACTGTACGAAAAAACACACCAGTTCGACGAAAATTAAGACGATAAAAATTGCACATAAAATTGTACTGCGAACAATACTGGACGAAGACAAAAAATTAAACAAAAATGCTGACTTGCGCAAATATAATACCAGACAAAAACAACACGATCTTATTAAAAAAGCAAAAACAAACGCAAAAAGACCGTATAATAGACTTAAATACTACAATGACTTAACTTACTACTTAAAAAAATTACACTGGAGACAAATTTAAGCACATGATGACTATTCTGACCATACGAGTCATAACATGACTAGACTAAACTAATATTCATAACCATAAAGCGTTTTTAAAAATGAAAATAAATAAATAAAAAAAGGTCGTAAGTACAGAAATTAAAAGTCAAACGGTTAACTTTTTATTGGCATTTTATAGCTATCCTCAAAAGCGCTACACTTACAATCAAAATGCTTGAAAGTTTTTTTGAAAATCCAATCATCATTCCTATTGAAAAATACCTGCAATTAAATTTTTATAACTTGATTTCTAACACTATATATTGAGTGTGAGTGCCCATTTTTTTTCGAAATAGGACAACAAACACAACAGCAGAAAATACAAAAGAATATTCAAAAATGAATTCTTCTTCATTATTTTACAACAAATTGATAAAAAGTATACTGTTAAGTGTTCTCAGCACGGGTAACCCCAGTGAAATCACATTATTTTTGTTATTAATCTTTATTTATAATGGAAAAGAAATGAATAAATAATTTAATAAATAATTTTTAACATCTTCGCCGTACACTGCGCAAATAACGCGGAACCGCTTTATTATCTCGATTGAACGACCAGAACAGAAAATGTCGAAAATGCTTACTTTCATCGTGCTTACGACATTCCATTTTGAAGGCTTTTAATCAAATTAAATAATTTATGAAACATAAAAGCAAACAAAATATCTTGTAGAGCAGAAAATTTTCGTTCAAGGGACGAACCTTTACCACTTTGTTTAACTTTTAGTACTCACTTTTTAATTTTGAAAAAAATAGAAATTACTAAAGTTATTGATTGATTTGTTGTTTGTTTTGTAAAACTCTATATTTAAACTTATAATGTAAGAAATCAAACAGTGATTTGAGTCTACTGAGCACTTTATTTTATTTTTACAAATATAAAAAAAAAAAACGTGATTTCGTTGAGCTGACTTGATTGAGCTAACTTGCTTGGGCTGATTGTGCGCTACCACGACCTTATTATCACTATGCAGTGTAGTTTGACCGTCTGTTACATAAAAGTAAGATTATCATTAATCTTACGCTTCAGATACCAGCAGATCGGGAACATTGAAATATTACAGTTTAAAAAATCTTAAAAAATAATATTTCACATCCACCCTGGCAGGAAAATACTTATCCAGGTTTCAAGTTCTATTTCGCATTCAGCATTGTATTTTTCATCCGCCTGGACACAGAGAAAATATTTGCACAAACTCAAAATATCGTTGATAAATAAGTTATGACAAAACGAAACCGTGCACGCATTAAGATATGTCTCAATTCATTAAAATGACTCTGTTGTGTTCGTGTTTCAATTTGAAAGCTGTGACACTGTTTAATGGGCGACAGGACTTGTGCGATTCGCAATGCTGTCCATTTGGAAGTCTCCAGCTCCAGTACTAAAGAATGATTTATACTCCGTGACAAGCGATAGAAATCATAACACAAGATGGCGTCGGACCAAATACCTTCACGGCAAACGTGTGGAGGCGGTCATCGTTTGTGTTGCATTCGATCCATGCGAAAATGCAGCGCAAATATTTTTAATACCCCTCTTTACGAAAATACAAACTTTTTACTCCGTCATCTGAGGCCAATTTTACAGGAATTTTAAAGTGTTGCCGAGATTGAATAAAAAACGGAATATTTCGACTGTGAAAAGTCTAAATAGTTTCTACCCGAATTTTTAACATCAAAATCATAAATCGAATAAACCATTCGGTTTACTAACGCTATTTGTAAACAATAATGTGTTCTCCTTAACAAAGATAAACTTCTATTACTACCATCACGCCATTTCCCCTTAGGGGTAGGCAGAGAGAATGGACATTCTGTCTGCTGTTATAAGCTTAGACTATACCCTGTCTGCATAATCTAAAAGTGTGAAAGCATTACAATTGATGATATGAATCTTCATACATCTTGTCATACATGCCCTTCGGTTCTGTCTGCTTTTGACATGACCAGACTTAAGATTTTGGTTTATCTGATCATGCCACGTCTTCCTTGGTCGTCCACGTCTCACGTTACTGTTCATTTTCGCCATACATACTTGTTTTACCATTCTTTCGTTGTCCATTCGTTCTACGTCCAAACCATCTCATAGACCCTTTCTTAATTTTATAAATTATACTTAACTCAGATTTACACTCTCGCCTGATTTCATCATTTGTAAACCTGTCATACATTGATTTCCCACACATTTGTCTAAGAGATCGCATTTCAACCGCGTTCACTCGGCTTTCATCCTTCTTCTGCCAGTTCCATGTTTCACTTCCATACATAAGGGTTGGGAGTAAAACTTCGTTGTGCACTACCAGTTTAGCTTCGATGGACATATTTTTATTAGCAATTACTGTGCTAAGTGCTCCGTTCATTTTGTTGCCCGCATTCTCTTTCCTTTCATTATCTTTTTCTACTCTTTCATCTCTTGAAAGCATGCTTCCCAGATATACAATTTGTTCTATTTGTTCGAGATATTCGTTTTTTACATTTATCATGCAGTCAGTAACCTCACCATCCCTTTCAAATGCCATCACTTTTGACTTACTTTCGTTCATCGCCAATTCGCTCTCCAGGCATACATCATACATTCTAGAGACTATTTGTTACAAATCATCCTTGCTGCTTGCTAACAGAACTGCATCATCAGCATACAACAAGCAGCTTACAGAAAATTTTTATATTTTTGCTCCAATACCCATACATTCTATCTCTTTCATACAGTTGTCCATGTATAGATTAAACAACTATGGTGACATTACACATCCCTGTTTCGCGCCTTTTGAGATCGCAAACCAAGATGTAAATCCCCCATTAACTCTTACACACGCTGAACTCTCCTCATAGAGAGACGATACTGCACGTACAAGTTTATTGTTTACTCCATAGTTTTTCAACACGTCCCACAATTTAATTCTATCTACTTTATCACACGCTTTTTGCAAGTCGACAAATGCGCATAATATTTTCTAACTTTTTGCCAAAAACTTCTCAAAAATTTGATTCGTGCATCCACGTCCACTCATAAAGGCTCCTTGCACGTCCCACATTTTATCTTTCGTCACCTTTCTTACTGTTTCGATTATAATTTTCCAATACAGTTTACCGACAGAACTCGGAAGACTGATTGCCCTATAGTTCCCACATTCCGCACGAGATCCCTAATAACTTAGAGATTAACTAATAACGTGATAAAACGTATAGTATATTGAAATTAACAATATTAATTATTTTAAACTAAACTGGTTTCATTCGAGATAGATGCAAAGTGATTTCATTGAATAAGGTATCATAGCTTTTTAACAATTGTGTGGCGGTGGTGTAACACGAGTCTTCATAAAGTTAAGATATCTGTCGCATTTATTTTAATGATGAAGTTGGATTTTTTGTAATCTTCAAATTTTCCCATCGGATTCGGAAAGTTAAATTTTTAAAAAAGGATCTAAAAATGACAACTTAAATAACGTGAGTAAAAATAAATTTCAAGGCAACGCGGTTTACCGTTGGCGAGGAGGCAGAATTTACAAGGCAATATATGTCACACCGCGTCGGGTAAATTTTAAGGTAAAAAAATCTTAATTGACCAGTAGCTATCGACGTGCTTAAAAACATGCTTAGCATTTGAGCGATCACAATTGACAATAATTACCGTGCTTAAGTTATCGCAGGCGAATGTCAACGCGTGTGTAATCTCTAAGTCAACGCTGGTTTGGGTTTGTTTTTTGTTTTCCTCATAAATAAATACAGTTCACTGGCAAAAATCAGAATTTACTATAAAAAATAATACAATATATTGCATTCGCAAAATAGTACGAAGTATATGATACAAAAAAGTTAAAATTATATTATAATTACTATGGCGACGGCTTTTCTTGACATATGACTTGCTAACCGCCGGCTAAATGCAATAAACACCATGATAAATAATAAAAATAGCAGTTTTGGAATGTTGTCCATATTTACACCGGTGAAATTCAAATATGTGATTGCGAAGCAGGATTATACGTCGCGAAACGTAAATATGTTGTTTGACATATTAGCATATTAAAAAAAATGTTTAGAACAAAGAAAAGTTTAAAAAAATAAATATTAAGAAAACAAATGGTTGCTTACTTCTGCAGGGGAGAAGTGAGGGGAGCGCGGCGCAGTATCAGACTCCCCCGTCCGCCCTCCTTATTTCTCCCTACAGAAGTAAACACCCAATTGGTTTTTTTTATATTTAATTTTTTAAAATTTTATTCGATTTAAAAAAAATAAATTATGTGCCAATATGTCTTCTTGCTCATACTAATCATCGTGGTTTCGGATGTGGCAGGGTTTAATTAACATCCTGTATACATATATATAAATATATATTTATATGTATCAATGTGTATATTTGTATTAATTTTTATTTATTTTGCATTGTTTTATATTTACTTACTATTTCTTTTTTCTTCCATCGCTGTTTTCCTATCCAACTCTCTTTTACTCCTACGAACTGTACATTTAAAAAAAAAAATATTTTTGTTCCTATGTGAAATCTGTAAGTGGTCTTGTTATTTGTTGCTTTTCTGTGTGTATTGTTTTTTGATGTGACTGTGTTGGTTTCACCTATTATTGACCAACTTGTTCAAGACATTTCCTGATTTACTCATCCAATCATACGGCACCCCATTAAACGGTGAGATTACGTGGTATTTCTAAGATACCTACTTCTACCTGCCAATTATTTCTAGGTGCAACATATTAGCACGTGCCTTTACACGCACGAGGAACAAACTTAACTTGTCACGAGTTGGAAATAAGTTTGTAGGGCTCGACAAGTTCATTAACGAACCTCTGAATAACCCCTCACAAAACAAAGTTTGCAATGAAAATATGAAACTTCGGTGGAAAAATAAAATAACCATGAAGATTATAACACAATATGCCCTATTAACATGATATTAAATACTGGAACAATATTCTTTAAAGCCTAATGCAACAAAATAAAACTCAAGAATACTTCAACTTTGTTTTAAATTTTTGTTCAGTGTCAAATTGACATAGGTAATTTTTATGTTTTTTTTACTCTTTATTTGCCTCAACTCTTTATTTGAATAACAAACAGCTACACAAATTATAACTTAATTTATACATTTTTAAAATATTACAACAAAACCAATTACAGATTTTCACAAGTAGTACTAAATTTATACATTTTATTTATTTGTTTATTATCACATTAAATACATACAATTAAACATTTTTACAAAGTTGCTTTGGCTGTGTAACTAGGGATATGTACACCGTTCTAAGATAGTAAAAAAAATATTAAAAAAACAGTAATCATTATATAGAAAAATAAATAAAGGTACTAGGCGTAGTGAACAATATAGTAGAATACGTAGTAAAAAAACATACTTAATAAAAGATGTAGTAAATGACAAAGTGAGGAACTATTAAAAACCCAGTAAATCAAGTCGTAAAAACAAGTTGCAAAGTAAGAAACATAACAAAAGACATTGTAAAAAAAAAAGTTTGTTTACAGCAAAATTTTTTTTTTAAAAACAACAAAATATGTAGTAAAGAGAAAAAATTTAGAAAAGTATATAATCAAAAAGAATATGTATATATATATGTATAAAGTAAAAAAAAAATAGTAAAAACAGAGTAAAAAGTGATGACAATCTCCAAAAATTAAATCAATAAAAAAGTCATTAAACATAATAGTAAAACGCAGTTAACTAAATCCAATAGAAAAAAGTCATATTTCTCGGAAAGCTATCGCCGGACTTTATTATTATTCTCAAATAAATCTTTGTTTAATGATTTCCTTATTGTATTAAAATTAGTGAATGTCGCCATAAATACGAATTTATCCTTTACTAGATGAAACAAGCGGAGTATGAAGAAAAGAGTTATGTCTACGAACTTTTGGTGGAACATTAATAGAATGCTTGGATAGAACAGTAAATTGAAACGGCGACTATTTTACTTAGTTACTTCTAGACGTCTTTGCAGAGGGAAAGGTAATGTTTTTAACCTTTTTTTTTTTTTTTTTAATAAATATTTGCGTTCTTATGATTTATTCAAATATTTCATTTTGAGAGCCATTTTCAACGAGTTGCAAATAACTCACTATTAGAAAATGGGAATCAAGTTGTGGTAGAGTGGGGTTCGAACCACGAACCTTTGATCCTTGAGTCTGAGACACTAACCACAAGACCACAACCCGATTCCCGACTTAATGATGAATAAATGATTTAATTACATCCATGACTTTTTTATTGGAAAAATGTGTTTTCTTATTAAAAATCGGTAGTTCCTTATTTTATTTAAATAGAAAGACATTGTATTTCTGTTCCGAAATCTTGTGCAACTAATTGTACTATTTTTTTCACGGTGAAAAACCAGAGTAAATATTTATGTTCGTATCCTAATTATAAAAATCACCAATGCACCGCCGTAAAGGACAAAAAAAAATAAAATCGCAGTTTTTTGAAACACGAATAAGGCTTTATCAATAAATAAAATCACAAAATTCTACTTAAATAAAATAAAACTGTTCCCGCTACAGGTTTCAAGTGGTTAAAAAATAAAAACGTTTGTAGAGAATTTTTCCTCCCCACCTTTTAACAAACAGCCAACGGATCGTAAAACGTTTGAATGAGAAATAAAGACTGTTTTTACGTGAAACGTAACAGATTAAAAAGCTCGATTACAAAAAGCTCAGTTGCTTTGGGACATGGTAATTGTTCAACGCAAAACTCAATTAACGCGGCTAACAATGTTTGATCGATTGAAAAGCTTTGGGAATAAAATGAAGAATGGCGGGGATATTAGAAAAATAATGGGATTACTTTTTATTTATTATATGATTTAAAATTTGAAGCACCAACTTTGTGAATTTCTGTAAAAGGTTTTTTTCTTTTATTATTTATTATAGCAGTTTTCTTGGTTTATTTTTTATTAAAGTTACAAGAAGGCGGTTAACTTGTCAAGAACCAATACTTTTAACAATGTTCTTTATATATTTTTCAATAGAATAACCTTATGAACTATAAATATATAGGTCTTTGAATTCTAAAAAGAAACGTACAATATATATATTCATTTTTTTTTATGCAAGCATTGTGCACATTCGCAAAATAAAATACAAGATGCGGCATTGCTACCTCCCTAATTTTGTAGGTGGATAAAGAAAAAGTAACTTGAGCTACAAACACTACAATACAAAAAAAAAATGTTTTATGTGTTTTTGAAAAAAAATGTGAGTCAAGTGGAGCCGCCATCGTCTACACTCCTGCAAGAGATCTTTGAAGAGTCACACAACTTTCTAAAGTATTTCTTGGATAGACGGCGAAATTTCCGTGCGAATGACTTCATTCAGGTTTTGTTAGTTCTTTGGGTGATCAATATGTTTCTTTTTTGGGTGATACCATGTGTGTTGGATTTGTTCGAACGTTTCGGCTACCATTGCAGGAGCCAACTTCAGGGTAAACTGAACTGAACTGAACTAAAGATAATAGATAAAATAAAGCAACTCCCATATAATTAAAAAAACGTCGGAACAAATCCAACACACACGGTATCACCCAAAAAAGAAACATATTGATAAGAGTGACCGTAAAAACCTTCGCACCTCTTTGGGATATGTTTATACACTTCGAATGTGAGGTAGCCTCACAAAAAATAATCAAAGGCCGCTATATCATTCAGAATACCAGAATTGACTATCATAGCTTGATTTTATTGTTTGTAAAAGTATGACCCAATGATTCCGTTTTGTGAAAAAGCGCACTACGCTTCTATATCAAAGGCGCGCTATTCATTAATCCACACAATGTTTGCAATTAGGAACTTCAGCCTTACGGGAGAATTAAATTAAATGTCTAAATTTTTTGAAAATGTATGAAAAAAATATTAAAAAATATAACCACTTTGAACGACATCACTAGGTCATATGAATCAACCAATGATAAGAGAGTTGTGGAAGATGTATGGTTGGTGAGAAGAATCGGAAGAGAACTTGAAACCTCACACGCGGAGTAATTTCAGAAATACAAAACATTAAAAAATTACAGAGCTGATAATACAATGGACCTTTTTTTTTTAAATGGCTTAGTTTAATAATGTTAACAAATTAATAAAAAACCAGTGAACTTCCTTATCGACAATACTGACACAAAGACGTTTTAGCTGCACATATCAATACCCCTCCTAAAAATCTAGGAGTGCTAATGGTTGAATATCTATGCTGGCGAGCTCATACTAATGAATTAAGCCGCAAAATATTTTTCAGTCTTCACTTGGAAGGTTGCGAAAATTCTTACCCTTGAATACTAAATGCACTCTCGTACAAGCATTACTACTACCCATTTTAGATTACTCTGATGTTTCCATGACTGATTTAAGCTTTGAGCAACTCGATAAACTTCCACGACTTCAAAATACATGCATAAGGTACATTTTTGGTCTTAGGAAATATGACCACATTTTTGATTATCGTAGGCAACGGAAATGGCTCAAAATTAGACAGCGGAGAGACCATAACTCCCTCTCACTTCTGTTCAATGTACTTTAGAGTCCTAACGCTCCTATATACCTGCGTGAAAAATTTCAACGCTTATCAGTTCATGGTTTACTTCTTCGTTCTAATTCTCAAGGCACTCTCTTAATACCCATCCACAATTCTTCTTTCTTCTCTAACTCATATAGTTTCCATGCGGCTCGACTGTGAAATCATCTCCCATCCACCATCAAAGATGTTACTACATTATTTCTGTTTAAATCACGTCTGAAGAAACATCTCCTTTCTCTTCCTCAATCTCTCCTCCTTTCCTCTTTCCTCTTTTTTCCTTTTTCATTGAGTAATAGTTTTGATTTAAGGTTATTTATAAACAAATACGTTTATTTATATTTTTACCTATCTTTAGCTTTTTAATCTTTATTTTCTTTTGAATATGTTATGTAACTTAAATTATAAAAAAAATATATATATTGGTTGGTTAGAAGAAATAACCACTTGGTAATCAGCCCGCCAATGTAAAAATAACATTATGTACAAAAAGTTAAAGAAATAAAAAATAAAATGGTTCTGCGAACAATCCTTGCGTCAAACGAGCATATTTAAACTACGGAGATAGCAATTCAGCACGTTGTATTAAAATTATATAACACAAATTTATTTTGAAGCAGAAAGAAGATGTGATTGATTTTAATGAATACTCCCTAATTAATTTATATTTTTATTTTATTATCTTATTATATTACCTACACAAAATTATAATTTACACAAAGTTGCTTTGACTATCTAACTATGATTATTTACCCCGTTCTAAGACAGTTGAAATAATTAATAACTATTGGATTCGTATTTGTAGCTTGAGAAGGTAATTTTGCCAGGATGTAATAAATGGATCGCGATAAAGATACTTAAAAAAAGTTTTGCTAATTGAGTAAATATGAAATAATTAACTTTTGATAATTTATTATATAAATAAAAGACGAGTGATACTTTAATCCACAAATTAAGAATATCCAGTGACCGGTTTCATCGCTTTCGCGACATCTTCAAAATACTAGTCTCGAATCATCAAGAATTTTCACTTACAACCTTAAAACTTTTGATAATTTTAAATTTGTGTAGATGCAACGTACATTTCGCACGTTTAGGACGAAAACGACTCGACTGAAAAACAGCCATTGACAGGTCATAAGCCCTGTAGATGCCTAGACTTCTTTATTACCTTCTCTTAAATGTTCTTCATCTCTGTTGTAATATGTTTAATAATTATAAGTTTAAACATGACATTGATTTAATGAGTCATTATTGGATTGAAAAAAAACCAAACAAAAGCGCTTTGATAAATAAGATAGTAACTTAATTTTTATTAGGCCAAATCAAGTCACTAAACGCATGTTTTCATTTATTCACAAAATAACATAAACGTAAATAAGTCACTAAGGTTAACGGTAAGTCAGAACGAAACAATCTTACATCTAAATTGGTTGTTTTAATGTTTACAAAAATAAAGTAAACATGCCATTTGTATCGGATTAAAATCGACTCAACTGGCTTTCGGCCACTATAATATGTTTTTCTGCTAGATTTCTTACCGTCCATGCGCTCTGTAGCTGCAAGACGTGCTGTAATCAAGCTCCTATCTGTTGAAATTGAAATAGATCTGAATTGGAAACGAAGGACTAGAATTCCAACCGTCCATGCGCTCTGTGGCAGCAAGACATGCTGGGATATTTATTTATTGTACAGCGCCCTTGAGGTGATTTTCACAAAAATGGCGCTATATAAAAGTATCCAACTAAATATTCATTTATTTATTTACTATATATATTTGTTTGAAACTTCTAACCACCATCCATCCGTATCATGCTTCTTGATCCGTTTCTCCAGCGACCGTGCCTTCGTGAAGTATTTGCATATAGTCTTCTTGATTAAGGTGGCTGTTAATGTTGAT
This sequence comes from Micrasema longulum, assembly GCF_059751315.1. Lineage (NCBI taxonomy): Eukaryota > Metazoa > Arthropoda > Insecta > Trichoptera > Brachycentridae > Micrasema > Micrasema longulum. The sequence continues at coordinate 491,431 of NW_028277384.1, read as the reverse complement.
TATTGGAATCGGTATGCGTCTGAGGTTGCAATTTTACATATGAAGGTAACAACATCAAAACGTGAAGGGAAAGCTTAACTAATGAATACATAGTATCCAAAGTACAGATCTTGCGTAAAAAATATTTTTGTAAATCTAATTATAGACATGATTTGTAAATAACCATGTGTACCTACATGATAAAAATGAAGCAGTTTTTTTAATATAAAAAATAGGGTGTTTATAAACACATTGTTCATAACTAAAAAAAGGTGCGTGGTTAGTCATTTCTTTATACAAACGTATTTCCTTATTTTCTCCCTGAATTATGGCACTAAAGTCATATTTTTTTTACACACTATAGATATCCACAATAGGGACATACCACGTACTACGAAAACCGATAAAAAAATATGAAATGGATTTAGAATGTTCAATTGAATTTTCAAAATCAATATAGATATTGTGGAGAAATGTTTACGTTTATAACTTGAATAAAGAAAATATAAAAAAGTATGTCAATATAAAAACGCAGCATGTTTGGAAATGACAGTTGTGACGTCAAGATTTGTGACGATGTTCCATAAAAATTTTAATGGTTCGGAACGAAGTTGAAAATGAACATTAATCGTGACGTATACGGGGCGTGGCCAATGCAATAACCGTTTTTGCTGGAATTCAAAATTATGAATTTAAAAAAAATTTTTTGTGCTCACAAGCCGATTTTTTTTTTGCCGGATTGGACATAATGAGTCCGAAGTGCAGTGCAGCAGAAGCCCAGTATGCAGAAAATAAATTCAACGTGTAGCACACATAAAGTAAATGTGGCGTTACCAGTTTTTTTTTGTCACACTCTCATAGATGCCTCTCCGACTGCAGACTGTGGAGGCATCTACCAGAACTATGGGAAAAAGACCACAGGATCTGATCTGAGCCTGACTACCGCGAGAGAAGTTCCTAACAAAAGGATGTCAGAACCCTAGTACAAGGTAGATAATTGCATTCATTGTATTAGGTTTTGGTGGCAAAGTAGATAAAGATAACGCATTCCGCGAACCAGACCATTTACCGAACCAGACCATTTACGAAGCAGTTCATCTGCCAACAGGCAACTGGCGCGATCAAAATCAATATTCAAATACGTATTCATCAAACCCTTCACTGACGACGATGATATAAGCCAAGACCCCATGACGTAAATTTACTTTGACACTTTAAGTATCTTATTTAAATATGAATAATTATAAATCGCAAGCGTTTTGGGACTTTTATTCCATCTAGATTATTTTATGCGGCTCGGTGGGTGAGTTACACACATACCTGCATACCTGCAAAACGCTGTTAGGCAAACAATTAGTACGCAAGTAATTAGAAGGGTCCAAGTATTTAAATATTCACGTCACAAATACCCCCATGGGAAACAACTAAGATGGCGCAAAATTACATCATGTTTGGAGAGGAAAGGTAAAACAGTAACGAGAGGCGAGAGTTGCCTGCGAGTGTTTATGCTAATCACGCGTGTAAAGTTTCATTGCTGGAGATAAACCTTTGTTGCGGTGACGCGAAAATAGACCTTATCGACGATCAGGTGAAAACGAAAGTCAGGGCGATAGCAAAATAATAAAAATACATTTTTTCTTCATTCAAACAATCCGTTATTTTTTTAATTTAAAAAAAAAAATATTATAAATAAAACAAATAATACAAAAATTACATATCCCAGGAGTTATGAGAAACTCATTTGGGACCGTATATAAGAAAAAACTTGTTTTTTACAATACATAATATCATACAAATTAATACATCCGAAATAAAAAGAAAACATTATTGTATAAGAAACATAAAACACCATCTTATATAAACTACATTAATAATTATCAATAACAAAAAGATTTAAGAAATATTTTTTAATTGCGACACGTCTGGATTTTTTATTCAGTTTTTCGCGTCTTATCTCATCAGGCAGTTTATTATATTCGGAATGGCCAATATTTTCCAAGGACCTACTGCCAAATTTTGTTGAGCGAAACTTAGACACATTAAGATTCCTTGAATAACGCGTATTGTAATTATTAATATTATGACCAAATGTGTATTTTAAATTTGAGTGAGCAGAAAAGTTGATGATATTTAAAATAGTATTGGTTAAGTCATGCAGTGGCATTACCTTGAAAGGAAGTATCTTTATTTTTCCTGGTTATATTGTACCGTATCTTGTCGTGTCGTGTCGTATCGGATCGTTTTTTTTTAATGAAACATTCGCGTTTTTTTATTTGCATAAATATTTCAATTTCAGGGGTATTTTCAACTAGTTGTAACTAACTTACTTAAAAAAAAAGGAATGAAGTTGTGGTGGAGCGGGGAGCAAACCTCGGACCTTTGATTCGTGAGATCCGGCACAAGCTACGGGACTACAACTTTATTGATATCGTGTCGTACCATATCGAATCATATCGTATGGTATCGATTTGTAATGTATTTTATTGTGTTTACACCTTCACTATGGAACAGTTGAACTAAAATATAAAGCCAATGTGCTTATTGGACACATGCTTTTTTAGCTAACACTAACGTGCAATAAAGGTATTGTTTTAAACACACATAATCAGTGCACGCTTGTGTTAGCCACTCAAAGCATGTGTTCTATCAGCACGTTTGCGCAACTGTGGGCTCTGCATGTTACCGTAATTAGTGCCCTGACAAAGAGGCGGGTACGTCTCAAAACCAGTACACATAAAATAGTAGATATGAGGTTAGGTATATATTAGTATTACCTAATGTTTGATTAATTTTTTGAACACAAAGCTGACGCTTAAATGAGTATATATTTATGTTTTCATATCAAATTTATTTTATTTACTTGCTTCTTGCGAATTATTGAAGTGATACAAAATTATACTTTATATATTATAATGCATTGTAGAGTTTTGAACCTTACAATTTATGGAAAAAACATTTGTTTTTGAAACATTAAAAAGCATTTTCGAACCTTTTTTTTTGTGTTGAATGACGCAAAATATCTTATTTACTTTTGACTTAATTATTTATAGGTTTGTTTATCATATTTTATAATATTGTATCTCCATTTATTGTTACTTACTTGCTTTTTCGTATTGTTTTTATTTGGTATAATACTCAATTGACCTTATTTGTATTTAAGTATTGGCAAATACGCATTTCATATTTTTTACTTCTTCTCTTTTCGAGATAATATGCTTGCTTGATTATTTAGTTTACACACAATTTTCTTTCTAGCTTACCGAAACATTTCATTTACTCTGTTTGCTTTACAAAATTCATTTCATTATTTTATTTCTTTGCATTTTTTGTTTGGGTACTTACTGTTTTTTGTGTTTACCTTCATTTTTTAAACTTTTTAAAAATATTTTTTTTAATTTCACATAATTTTTCTGTACATTTACTTATAAGTTAGCATGTACGGTTTTTATAAATGGCCTTTGGGTGATAATGAACAAAATAAATAATAAAATCAAGCTTGGTTTAACAATTAGATTTTTTTAATACTGTGAATTAAAATGTTAACTATTTCAGAAAATCACTTTCTTCCTGAATGCTTTTTTAAAAATTGAATACAATGTATTGGATAATAATTAATTACAGCGTAATTAAACTAGTGACTTGAGGTTAGAAACTTCAAATTCCACTTAAATGTGGCTTCTAATTTCCGTCCGCACTATCTTTCATTTTCTTCCATTTGTTTCACGGAACTCTGGAGTAAGAAAAGTTTTTTAATTAAGTAACTTTGAACGGCCTATATAAAATATTTGATTGGATTTTATGTGCTTTTCATCGAATACCTACAAAGATAATATTTTTTGAGAAATCACTTCGAGAGATACGCTGAATAATTTTCAAAAAGGGCTCTTATATCGCAAGGGTATTATTTCAAATTCGTAGAAATAATAATATATTTGAATACAATTAATATTATGTGGTATTATTAAATCATATCGAGAAAACATTGTGGATTTTATTAAAAAAAAAAATATTTATCAAAATATCATATTGTCCCCAAAAAAAATTAGTTTAAAAAAGATATACGTACATTTGTGCGTACGAGTACCTACTGTCAGATACGACTGTCAAATTTACGAACTAGAGGTATTATAAAGGTTAAAGTCTCTAGACGCATTTTTTATAGATCGGTTAATTATTTGATGACAAACTCCTTATATTATTTTAGTTTTAGATAATTCAATGCATAAAATATTATTTTTTATGATTTGGTAAGCTGTTATAGAAATTATTTTAATACACAAATCTTTTAACAATATTTGTGGCCAATTCTTTGCATTCGAATAAAAAATTAACACAAATATAATCAGGCAAGTCACAATTGGTTCACACACAATGTATGATAAGATGTATTTATATGAAAGAAGCTAAAAATGTATGTCCAAATATATACATGTAGCGTTTTATCCTCTCTGCCTACCTGTAAGGGGAAATTGCAAGATTTGGATTGAAATCCGTCCCAATAAGCTGGACTCTCTCTTTCTTTTGTCAATTGTTTAAATTAAGAAAGTATTTATTTTTCATTCTTGCCTATAACGCCACAGTGTAAAGCGTAATATCATTGATGTCTGCCCAGAAAACCGATGAAAGAAATGGCCTGCTATCGGGCCTCGATTATGATAGGAAGATAAAGACGTCATACCTTCACCTTGACGGTATAGTTGAAGATAAATTCCCTTTAGCGATTATAAAGATATACTACCAACCCACATTCAAGTTTTGGGTAAGTACATCGATATGAATCAAGAAGAAGCGTACGTCTACGCTCTAAAATGGCAAAGCTTCAGTATGACGTCATAGTTGAAGATAAAAGTCTCCCGACCGACTACAAAGGTATAGTGCCGATACCCACCATCAAGTTTTGATGCAAGTACGTCGTTTTATACCGAAGGGTCTAGAACCCCTTGATACGTTTATTTACGCATTGAAAGTGTCAAAAATTTTGTTCCACTGAGCGATTTTTTCTTTAATTATGATTTATTAAAACTTTTAATCGTTTTGAGGTTGGCACTTTTTTTCTTAAAAGCCTATTAAAAATATGAGAGAGAAATAAGTTAGTTTTGAAGTCGAATGAAATTCCGACATAACTGTCACTTTAATAAAACGAATGCCTATATGTGAAAATAATGTCGCTAGGTTCTGTCCTATTAACATATAAGAGTATCTAGGCGTCAGACACAGATTATCGTCAGAAAGTTACCACTCTAAAAAAATGATTTAGTTATTATATTTTTTCCATATGTTTTACTATCTTTCCGAGTGTATGTATCGAGACGTTATAGAAGCCGACTTTGTAGTCAATCGATAGATACATACAGACGATCGTTAAGCGTACTATCTTGGTGATTTCCTAAAATCATGCAAAATTCATGTTCAAGCGAGCATTTTTTGCTTGAATTGGGATTTATTGGAGATTATAATCGCTTTGAAGTGAGCATTTCTTATTACAGAAGCCTATTTAAAATATAAATGAGAACTATTTTAAATGTCAATGACGTAAGAAACGTGGACTAATGATTGTAGGAAAGGAAAATCATCCAAAAAATTATTTATGGTCAGTAAGTAGCTAATTTTTTAGCAAAAAAAAAACACAAAATATAAGAAAAATATTTATACAAATTCATGGTAAAACCGCCTTTTTTGTAACTAAATCTCCATATCCCAGTTTGTCTTGAGGAGACCTTAGCCAAAATAGTAAACCAAGGTAGTAAAAAATTATGCATATTTCATAAAACCTTATATCCAAAAGTTTAAAAATAAGACAATTACATTTCATTACAGTGGATCAAGAAAACGGTTACAACAGAAGTAAAAAGTTTGTTTTATATTTTTTTACTGAAGAAGTTAGGTATATTCGTATAATTGTTTAAACTAGTAAAACAATTGATCTACTTGTCTTATGTTTCGGATATCTGACGGTTACAAACAGTAGAGGCGATATTTATTTAGAAGGAAAATAAATGTTAAATACGCCAAGTTTCAAAATTGTTGTACTTTATGATGTTAACTTGTTTTCTCAACGTTATGTACTCGTAAAAGTTGATTGCTCTTTCGACAAACAAATAATTAACGTTTATTTGATGAGAGTTGGATCATATTACATGTTAAGCAAAACATGTCATGCTCAGACTATTTGTTTGTTAACATTCGTTTTTCCGGGTTTTTGAGTTTAAAATGTAAAAGCAGGTATGGGGAACCGTTTTCTAGTCTGGTCCAGATTGCCCATTTTCCTCTAAATTGCGGGCCGAAACATCAAAATAACCATCCACCATGATTCGCCTATTTTTGAAGTTCATCTCGTCAATCTAGCTTTGTTTTGAGATATTCACAAAAACATGTATTCATTAATTAAAGATATATAGTGCGCAAGGTGATCTTTGTAACCGTTTAATGGACATGATGATTGTTGTAAATGTTTGATGACACTTTGACATGTTTTAAAGGGACAAGATGAATGAGAAACTTCAGCACTACGGGGAATTGGATACAATAAATGTTTTCTTGCGTGCGGTAAAAATTGGAGCATTAAACTGAACGGCAAAGTTTCCTGAAAATGTACCAAAAAAATAATAAAAATCATTTAATAAAAACGAACTAACTTGAACGACGTCCCTGGTTCATATGAATCAACCAATGATAAAAGAGTAACGGAAGATTTCCGGTTTGCTTGCCGTGAATGGATCAATGGGCAGAACTGATCAAGAATAAGCGGAAGAGAACCTTTGACGTCGCACGCAGAGATATTTCAGAAATTCGAAACATTGAAAAATTATAGCGCTGAGAATAATATATATAAAAATTAACTGTTTTAAGGGGAGAAAATGTTAATTTGTTTATTTTATTATTTATTATAACAAAAAATAAACAAAACATGTAACGTAGACAAGATGATATTATTTGTAAAACGGACAAGGTGCGCTTTGGAATCGGATGGTGTTTTTCAGCTGACTGTAAAATACTAATATTGGAAATTTTCGTTGAAGATTTATGTTCCTCCTCTAATAAGCCATACTAAGTTATTTTTTTATAAAAACTGGAAAATATGAATTTTGGAAATGGGTGACTTAATTGTTTTCGCTACCATTATTTTGTCATTTCTTTTGTTTTTTATTCCCGTGAACAAAAAAAACTCGTTTGTAAGGGCCCTTAGTTAAAAGCTGTATCACGCTACTATTGAATATGACATGGTATAATTTGATAATTATGATAAGGCTTAATTTCATAAGAATCATTGTCATGAAAAATCAACTCAAGCTGGCTGATAATATTATTAATCTGGGTACTATGAAAAAAACTTCAATAAATCAGACACACGTTGGGTGTTTTTAGTTTATGAACGAATTGAGTATGGTCGAAACTTCACATTTCCCCGAGCCGCAGCCGGATCAAAACGTCCCACTGGCCGGATGCGGCCAGCGCGCAGCGGGCCAAAGGTTGCCCATATCTGTGTAAAAGTATGTTTTTTTTGCCTAATACGATTTTAATCTTTTACGGTTTTTTTAGTAAAGATTAAGTTTTATTTATTTATGGTCAATATGCTTAATATATTGACACAAAAAGGCTGTAAAATAACTTAATGATAGTTTTTTTCGTTATTTTAATGTGTATACATTGATTTACTAACAAAAAAGTTTATTTAAGTTTAACAAATTACAGCAGGGATGGAAAATACCTTAAATAAGGGAATATGAAATTCTAGGCATTTACAGGGCTTATGACCATATTCCCTTATTTAAGGTATTTTCCAACCCTGTTGTAATTTGTTAATCTTCATGACTCCCGAGGGTGTGAAATCCAGTCTTTTGTCTACAAACATTTGGACAAACTCAAATATTGTAATAAAACCAAATGGTCCAAGAAAAAGTTTGAAAATTGTTTTTAGGCGTTGCCAAGTCTGTGAAATAATTCAGTCAGATGAATATCTTCACTATAATGAAGGTTTTAGCTCTTTAACTTCACTAAAATCAACAAATGGAAGAATTGAAGAAATATGGATGTTTAAATATAGGTAAAATGGTGAATGTTATACAGTGAGTAAAGTGGCCACTTAAACCAGCCGATGACAGTTCATAAGCCCTGTAAATGCCTAGACTTCCATATTCCCTTATTTAAGGTATTCTCCATCCCGTTGTAATTTGTTTATCTTAATGACTCCCGAGGGAGAGAAATCCAGTATTTTGTCTACAAACATTTGGACAAACTCAAATATTGTTTATTTAGTTAAAGGGCGATTTCATAGGACGGATATAGCTGTTAAAAATCATTATTATTTCCCTATCAACAACAAAAATAAGTAGATTACAATGATTGGACCATGTTGACAGAATGAATGATGATCGTATCCCGAGTAAAATTTTTAATAGCACATCGGAGGGCAGACGAATTGGGGACACCAAAATTCAGGTGGCTGGATGATGCAAAAAGTGACATAAGAGGAATTGGCCTGACGAAGTAGAGAAGAGCCGCAGGGCGTAGGCGTGGGGAGGAATAAATATTATTCTGGAGGAGGCCAGGGCCTTTAACAGTCTGTAGCGTCACTAATAGTTCTGCATTGGTGAGTTGGTTCATTTTTGTTATATGCATTAGTTATACGCTTCAGGCAGTCAAAGAACAATAAAAATATTGCGGTGTGGACTGTAAAACTTATTTAAAAACAAGCATTTCATATTTACTCTACCAGAAATCAAACCCGGGACCGCAAACATGGTAGAATGATCAAATCTCTATTCGATTTTCTTTTTCAGGATTCTTACCTGATAAAGTCTAGGATTTTGTTTCTATTTCATCCAAAAAACTATATTATAAACACTAAATAATTTATTCGATGACACGTAAATCGACGCTCACACAAATACACACACACAAACACTTACACCTTCAACGCATATACGGTAAACTCGCTGGTTTAATTTTGTTAATGCAATAAAAAAAAACCGCTACCGGTTCCTATCGGCACATAATGTTATCTTGGTGATTCTTATATGAAGGTAGGATGATCAGTTTTGCGTTTCAGTTGCCAGTCCCGATTGCAATGGGAAGTTGACAGAGCTACAGTCTGTAAAATAAAACCGAATTTTCTGTACGTAAACGTAAATATTTGTACAAAAATTTAAGCGTCTTCGTCAGTAACTTGTTGGAACAAGTGACGTTTAGTAGACAGAACGCCGCATAGTTCAGGAAAAATATACGCCACCATTCTTTTAGCTTTCTCTATGACGTTAGATACTTCTAGTAACAAACAATTGCTAAGCGTTTCGTTCCGGGCGAACTAGCCGCCAAGATGGACGAAATCCTTTAACAGAAACAAAGGGGGCTACCATAGAATTAAGAATAGTCTAGAAACCGCATACGAGCATCAAACAGAAGGTGACTAAACTAATCATAAAAGAGTAGTTTTACGTTTTGACCCATTAGTTTCTTTGTAGACATCGCTCAGTAAGCAACTCCTGGTTTGAATTCAACTATGCCGTGTTGTGTCCTTTTAAATTGTTGAAATACTACTAGGATCTTAAAGAAACAGAATGGGATCACATTTCATGCGTAATTAGCAAATGAATGTGTAAGTAGCAAATATGTGATTTAAAAAGCTTGTATTTATTTTCGAAAACAAAAAATCAAAATTTGGCTGCGGCCACTTTCATGTTCATTTTATTATATTCAAATTATTACATCAAATTTTAGTTCAAAACTTAGTCTTTATTGAGATTGCAGATACCTAAGTTTAGTCTAAATTTGAAATGGCGTTCTAAAAGTAATTATATTTTAGTTACATAAAACTTTTAAGTATATTTTTTTATAAAAATAGCTTTAAAATATATTGTTTTTATCTTATTTATTTGTTTTTATTTTTTTTATTATTGCGCGATTGAAAAAAAACATTCGTTTTAAAATGGCAAAATCGTATGATTTTCTAATTTTGCGTTCGTTTTACTAGACTAAAGCCTTAAGATACAATTTAAATATTATTTTTCTTTTTACGAACGTTTTTCTTAGTAAAACATTAGGTAGGTACCTAGGGGCTAAAAATGCAAACAAATTTTGTCCAAGAGAACAGAACATGTAAATACGGGTTCACGTCGCAAGATGAGGCTAAATAAACATTAATTAAACGAAAAGATTAATGGAACAACACAAACCTCGTAACGGACTAAAAAATCACTCAACTTGTTTACACGAATTAACTTACGCAAATAACTGTTTTATTTTATTAACAGATGGCGTGTACGTACCAGATGAAAGCGCGGGAAATTTGTATTGCGAAGAGAGCTTAAACAAGCAATTCTATAGGTTCCCAGAAATGTTCAAAGGTTGAATGAAGTAATTAAAAAGAATAAAAAAATATTTGCAATCTCATGATTAATAATTATTTAAGGTGGTCAACAGTGAAAAAATTAAGAATCGCGCAAAAATACAATGATGGGTAATCTACGCAAACAGTTGTTAATCATTGTGCCTACTTTAATTAATTTTAAAATGCTTATTAGCTGATGTATAAGTTTTTTTTGTGACAATTTAAAACGGTCGAACGTGTGAAAAAAGTGAATAATCAAATCAACACAACAGTTGGATTTTTTTATTTGAAAAATAATAAACAATGCAGACATTCATTTATTTTTATATTGCAACCATGAATGAATTAATTTATTTGACCAGTTTTAATAATTTTTAAAGTGTGGCTGACCACAAAACCTAAAATGTGCATTTCGCAAAAAACGGCCTGCCCTAGTAAAACTCTGATGTATGGTTGTCATACATCAGAGTTTTAGTTTTATATACAAAGTTAGTAAAGAAAATATATTACATATCAAATAAATACATACAATTTATGCATATAAAAATGTTATTTTCGTGTACTCAATTATCAAAGATTTTTTAAATATTTATTTTAAGAACATTAAGTTACTGTAAATTGGGCGGGATAAGGACAAGAATGCTTGATGAGAGGATAAGGAGGGGAGGGGAGATGTACATATTTTTTATTATAATGTCAACAAAGTTACATTATACATTTTTAGTGTAAATTTAAAATCTGACAGAGTGATGTTTGTGTAATATATATTTTTTAATTTTGTATTGTACATTGAAAAAGTCCTACGAAAAAAATCATTTTTTTAACGCTTATTGAGCAAATACAATGTTCCATATTCCCCTCACAAAAATGTTTTCCATCTCTGTTGTAATTTGTAAAACATAATGTCGTTGTTACGGACAAAATAACGACTCAAAAAAAGAGACAAATGATAAAATTACAACCATTTATGCTTTTAATTAACATTTTATTAAAATTAAAAATTTGTTTTATTTCATTTAATACATGTAGCATAAGCTAATTGAAGTAAAAAAAAAATTTCTTAAAATTCTGTTTTTTATTTGCGAAACTTTCGTATCTTTAATAATGTTTTAATAAATTTTATCAACGCCAAATACACCTTTATTTTAGCTCAAGAGACACTGCGAGTCAATAGTAGAGTCATAATAATAAATGCTTGTGAACCCACCGGGAATACGCAAATAAAGGCCATTTATTGGCTTAATTAACATACAGAATACCTAAAGACCGTGTTCCTGTTGATTTTGTCGACATTTTCACCGAATAAAATACATTTGAGACACTTTGAATACAAATTTAAACAAACGGCTCTCTGTAATCAGAACATTCCCATCTGATTATAGGGAATTGTGGTGATAAAATTGTACGCAATTAAAAAATATTAGAGACAAATCTATTATTTTATACAGCCTACGATTTTGCACATAAATTCGATGCGAAAATCGTATTTTTCGTTTTCAGGCAGGTAGATATGAACTAATTAACAATATTTTCGATTCGATGGCTAATAGATAAAAGATTGTACAATTACACTAACAAGCTGACGATGAGGCGTTACGTGTGCTGGAACCTGGCTGGTGAAGCTGGCGGTCGTGAGACGCTGGCACAGCTTGTATGGAGCTGGCGGTCTAAATAATCGCTGACACAGCTCGCTTGTTGAATGGAGAAGTTTCTGAGATATCTCTACATGAGAGAGTGAGGGTATTATCATTGGCTCTGCCCGACCGAGTTTCTCCAGGGTATGCTTGGCTATAACAGTTTAGAGACTAGAAGGAATGTGTATTTGACTACACATTTTTATCGATTTTTGCGCGGTATGATCGATAATTCTGAAATTATGATGAGCAGTGGTTTGTATGTTCCTGATAATTACCTTAGAAAGCGTCAGCATGCATTATTTCATATTCCGATATTCAGGACCAACTTGCCTATGGTTATGCCTGTTGGAAGGTCTACCGCTATGCTGAACAACATCGCTCTGGATATTGATCTGTTCCATGTATCCGAAGGGGTTTTCCGGAGCAGGATTCTTCTACTACTTTGACATGAGTCTCTTTCGTGTATTTCTTTTTCTTTTTTATAATATGTACGTATTAAATGTATTTTTGTAATGTATATGTTATATTTAAAATAAATTAATTGAATTGAAAAAAAAAATTTTTTAAGCAGTTTACTTGGCTGATGTTAGATTAGTACTGAAAGTATACCGTTTTTTTTTCGGGCACTCGCGTTTAATTATTGTAAAGTGGAGTGCCTTTGGAAATGGGAATGACGTGTAGGTAGGTATAGATTTGGTCAAGAGTTGGTCGAAACCGCTATATTATGTCAATGCCCCTGGACTGGCGCCTGACGCGTAAGACCGATCACTTTGCCTCCCTGTAACAAATAATCGAGATACGCTGTATTATGCAGTGGTCTATGCACCATAGTGTAAGGATAATTGAAATGATATTGCCTTGAGATATTTCTTCCTACCTAACCAATCCGTTTGATTTGAGAAATTACACAGTGAATATAACGGCGCTTCTGTGCTGTAGTGGCTAGGACGCTTGTCTGACGCACGGAAGGCTCCGGGATCGATTCCCGGTGAGAACACATAAATTCAATGTGATGTTTCTCAGTCATGAGTGTTCTGTGCTGCAATGACCTTAATTGGGCCTTCTGGCCTGTTGTGGTGTATTTAAAAAAAAACTCTTCCGGATTCTATTCGTTCAAGAAATTAATTCTTAAACCAGCTAATGACAGGTCATAAGCCCTATAGATACCTAGACTTCTTTGATTTACTAAAATGTTCTCTATCTCTGTTGTGTTGATAAAATTTACCGTTACCATGGATGCCTGCATCTAGTTCTGCAACGTAAACACATTCTGATCAAAATCTAACAATAAATGTGTACGACATTCTGTAGAAATTAACTTATCTATGTTAATTACTTTGCATTTACGAAAGCATTAAGTCCGATTTTGATTTTATAGCAATAATTACTTACATGATACGATGCAATAAGCGGTCTGTTAAACGTATTTTTTTATGAATGTCCGGGCAACTTCTGACATTAATCCGTACAGGTGATTAAAAAGCCTACGTAATATCAAAATTTGAGACAATATTTACCTATTGTGTTTTGTTAAATTTCAAATTTGTTCAAATTTTCATCATTTTCCGTGTCCAGGCGGAATAAAAAACACAGTTCAGATTTGTGTATGAAATAGAATTAGAATCCTGGGTACGGTGACTGATACTGAGTTTTTGACCTGAAACAGATGAAAGAATTTAAGGAATGTAGTTGTTCGAATATAAGCAGAATGGTGAATTTTACACTTTGTGTAAAGTGGTAATTAAACCAGCCAATGAATTACAGGTCATAAGCCTTATAAATGCCTAGATTTCCTTATTCCCCTCTCAAAAATGTTTTCCATCTCGGTTGCAACAAATTTAGATTCAATATTTATTTTGGTGTCTACAGTTTACTTTATTAAATAATTTTTATTATTGCAAGTCTAATTAATAGTAAAAGACGATCTTAAGTCAAAATTATGAACAAGAAAATCAAGTGAAGATAAGTCTGTCTCAATGTGTCGCGGTTGGAGCGTTCGCCTACCATTCACGAGGTCCTGGGTTCGATTTATATCAGGACAGGTGTAAAATATTGGTTTTAAAGGGCTACTTACACATGAAATGTTATCCCATTCTGTTTTTTTTTAAGATCCCAGCAGTATTTCTACACTTTAAAACGACACAAAACGGCATAGTTGAATTCAAATCGGGAGTTGTGTACTCAGCGACGTCAATTAATAAACTAATGAGTCAAAACGTAAAACTACTACTTCAAGAGTAGTTTAGTCGCCTTCTGTCTGATGCGCGTATGCGGTTTCTGGACAATTCTTAATTGTATGGGGATTTTTTTATTTTTAACATTTCTCAATTAATGTTAACATTCAACATGTGATGTTACTTTAACCAGTTTGATTAAAGCTTTGTGTATCATCCATTCGGAATTGATGAAGCTCTCATTTTGATCGATTACCATTGGCCTAATGAACAAAATAATAAAGATATTCTTTCAAAAAAGGCAATTAATTCATACAGGCAAACAAAACAAAGTCAGGCCATCAATCATAACAGCCAGTTGATAGTAATGAGATTCGATCTGATCGATGGTGGGAATAAAATCACTTGCGATATTGAATCGATTCACACCAATTAATTAAATCAACTTGAATTCGGAAAAACAATTGAATCATAAGTTTAACAAATTACTACAGGGATGGAGAATACCTTTAAGAAAGGAATATGGAAGTCTAGGCATTTACAGGGCTTACGAACTGTCAGTGGCTGGTTTAAGTGGCCACTTTACACACTGTGTAACATTCACCATTAAAGGTATTCTCCATCCCTGTTGAATTTGTTGATCTTAATGACTCCCGAGGGAGTGAAATCCAGTATTTTGTCTACAAACATTTGAACAAACTCATATTTTGTAATAAAACCAACTGGTCCAAGAAGAAGTTTAAAAATTGCGAAATAGTTTTCAGGCGTTGCCTAGTGTGTGAAATAATTCAGTTATATGAATCTCTTCACAATAATTAAGGTTTTAACTCTTTAACTTCACTTAAATCAACATATGAAAGAATTGAAGAAATATGGATGTTCAAACATTGGCAAAATTGTAAATGTTACACAGTGTATAAAGTGGCCATTTAAACCAGGCAATGACAGGTCATAAGCCCTGTTAATGCGTAGACTTCCATATTCCCTTATTTAAGGTATTTTCCATCCCAGTTGTAATTTGTCAATCCTAATCATAAGTATTTTCAAGTGTTTCCTAGTATCTACTGAATAATTCTTTAAAAAACACATCCAATTTAAAAGTGTTTTAGCAAGTTCACAGAAAGCCGTTCGATTTTTTTTTTAATTCCATAGTGCTTTAACACATACATATAATTATAAATAAAAAGTTACAAAATATTTTTTTGTATCCATTTCTTTAAAATATAGCATCGTGAAATTGGTAAAGTTGATACAAAATCTAAAATTGATGGATGGATCTCTTCGGTAAATCATTTCCATGCTGAAATTACCAGTTTTAGACTGTTCCTCTCTACATATATTTTTTTACCTTTTTGGCACCCCAACAGGCCAAGAAGCCCGATTACAGTATGCATATGTATGTAATGTGGTGTGTTTCAAAAGCCGATTAGTATATGTTCCAGAAAAAGCTTTAAAAAAAGACGGTCAAAAAGTATGGAGACTGTCTAGGATCGGATATTTACTCAGTGAAAACAAAATACCGCCTATATAACGCCTGCATAATACTTATTCTCCTCTACGGATGCGAATCGTGGCACCTCACTAGGGCCCAAAACAGCAAAAATCTGAGTTTTCAGAATAGGTGTCTCAGAATAATATCGGGTGTGCGGTGGTTTAATTTTGTGAGGAATGACGTAATAAGAGAACGGACGCAGCAAAGTCCGGTGACAACTGTCGTCAAGTGAATGCGATACGGTTGGCTAGGCCATATACTGTGGATGCCTTCTGAGAGCCTTAACCATGCTTGCCTACTTTACATGGCATCAGGTTTTTGACGTTCTAGACTTCTACTGCTGACTGTTCGTTAGCAGTTTATGGCAGAATTTCAGGACGAATAAGAGGACGCAAAGGAGTCGGCAGCCGATAGAGATGCATTTAGGCTCTTTGTGGATATCATATGCTCCAACTAGAAAGCGGACATGGAATGATGATGATGATGATTAAAAGCCGTTTACATGTGAAAAACAATATTGATTTATCCTGGGACTTGAACATTGTCCACGTGTAAACAGCAATTCGTAGGACAAAAATGTGTCCCGAGACATCGCCACCGAGATAGACGGACAGGCTCCGCGGAATAATGATTACCCCCACGGCCGCACGGACGGCAAGGACTGGACATGGGGCAATAGCAATTTGCTTGACGAGAACGTGTCGCGCTCCGCACATTTTTTCTGACAAAAATGGAAGCAGAGAAAAAATATTTTCCGTAAATAAAAAATCATACTGTAGAGTATTTGAATTCACACCGCTCACGTGTGAACTGCCGCTGAATTTTCATACCATTATTATTTTTGAATAATTTGTATAACGCCATTTTTATGAAAAACGCCTCAAGGGCTCTGTACAATAAACACATTTACCAGCACCTCTTGCAGCTACAGAGCGCATGGACAGTAAGAAATTTAGCACCCACATTCATTATTTTTTTATTTGACAATATTGAAAAACCAAAAATGCATGTTCATAAAAATAGAAGTTAGATTACAACAAGTCTTGCAGCTAATGAACGCATGGAGGTTTGGAATTCTAGACACAATTTACAAAATATCCCAGTTACAAACAGTATTGTTTCGGCGTTCTGTCCCTATCGTTGCATAACGTTACCTATAAACTCTTTAGTTTCTCTTTAGAACATTGTATTTTTTTAAATTTATTAAATAATAATGTTTCACAAAGTAACTGACTCAAACATAAAAAAATATGGTATTTGTTTTCAATAAAAAATACTGTTTTGAGTATTTCGCTTAAAACGTTTGATCCAAATATACCTCAAGGCAAAAATGCAAACAACTTATTTAAGAGATGAAAAACAAATACGCTTTCAAAAGCCATGCAAATACGAGTAGTCTGTGATTACATCGAGGGCGACTACCTTACGAAGATAAATTGACTGGGATTAGCGCGATTGGTTCAATCCCCCTTGAAATGCAATTATCAAATAATAATCATTAGTAAAGGGATAAGCCTCGACAGCTTTATCGTCCTCTTCCTGTGAATCTTGTTGAATAATGGTCTAACTTCCGTATTTAAAGTCAGTCGCTAAACAAATACCAGTGTTGCATATAGATACCAGCATTTTTATATATATTTATTCTGCTTGTGAAAAAAAGGGTTTTAGGCGTATTTATTGTTGTATATTTAGTTATAAAGGTGCTAAACTTGCTTTGTTTCTTTGTTGTTCTCAATATGTGTTATTTTCAAAATGTTAATATTATTTATGTCCCGAATTGAGTTATTGTAACTCCTGGGAATGTAATTAAATGTATTCTACTTTGTGTTATATGATTTATAAATAATATAAAAATATAGTAAAATGTATTCGAACAACTCGATCAAAGAAATATTTTAAAACTTTTTTGTGTTTTTATTAAATAAAAACGTATTTCTGTAGACATCATATACGAGTATTTTGTACGTAAATATAAGTTACCGTTCTAGAAATTAAAAAAAATATTTCAACGGCAAAAAAATATTTAAAGATTGAATCCGCAAGCGATTAATTATAAGGATATTTTTTTATATTATTTTACGGAGTAAATTTGTTTCAAAAGAAGCAAATTTTATGTATTATGTTAATAGAAGAAATAATGTAAATGTTAATACTGTAAATAAAAGAATTTCATTGGATTTTTTTGTATTGCAATATAACTTGGAATGTACTCAATATACAGTTGATTTTTCTAAAAAAATCGGGTTTCTTATTATTTATAAAAAAACTGAGAGAAATCTTAAAACCTTTGATAGAATATAAGTAAATATAGAACAAATTACCTTAAACTTTGCTAAAGGCTTTCATGCGGGCTTCTAACGACGAATTTAAGTGGAAAAGAGAACAGTTGAGGTTCATCAAAAGTTAATATATACGGAGATCGGATAACAAACTTTAACATGACCTTCTAAGTAAGAAAGCTTTCATAAAGTTTGAATTAATGTATTCCGGTGAAAATTTGTCCATTTCATGGCGGCATGAGTTATTACATGAAATTTTTATCAACTAAGTGATAGAAATGATGCGTTCTTATAATATTTTTGCTTCTGTAATTCACCGGCTTTGGTTCGAATAAATTATTTTAACCCTTTCACTGTCAAATCAATTCTAGTGGACAGAAATGATTTTTTTACGTATTGAAATGATGCGAAAAAATCTGAGGGTTAATGCTTAAAGTGCCTGCAAAAAAAATCATTGTTCAGAAAAAAGACATGTTAATTATTGTAGTGATTTTTCGTATACAGTTACCCGAGTTAACAAAAGCATTTTTTTCTATTCTGAAAAAAACATGTTTTTTTTTTGTTGTCATCAATTATGCGATGCGATGAAAGGTTTTTTTTACACAAAACATCTTAATACCTGCTTATATCAACATAGGCAATACTTGCTATTTAATATGCCCGAAAACTATTTTGAAATAGGCAATTTTTTATTTGTTTGATTTACAAACAATGAAAAAAATTATTAAAGATCAGAAATATTAACATAAAAAGAGACATGATAAATGTCATTTGATTTATTTATGAAAAATTTCAAGTACGCAACTGTATGTACTTTGGTGGACTAAATATTAAAAGCAATATCATCCACTTAAGCAAAAATCAGACCGATAAAAAATAAATATTGGTCATTATTTATAAATACTAATAAAATACGCATTGAAAAAAACTTTTTTTTAATATCGAATAAACAAATTAACAATGTAAATTATTCAAATAAAATTGACCATAAAATATCAACATATTTTTGTACACACATATTTTTATACAAACGTATTTTTTTGTAAGTTTCTTAAGTGATTGACTTGAGCACTTATAAAACTACTCGTATAATAAAAAAAAAACGATTATATAGACGAACCTATTTTCTGATGGTCAACTTATTCTAAGAAAAATCTGAAATAGTCGCTACTAGCATTAATCCCGAAAAATATAAAATTACGTTTTTATTAACCTTTTCGTTTTGTAGAAAAAAACTTGATAGATAGGGAATAACTATTATGTCCACGTGTATTAGAGTGTCACAAATGATATCAATGATACTTATTTTACTTTTATTCTTATTATTTAAGTAGTTCAACGCACAAAGGCAGGTTCTATATGCTGTCTACCAAACTTGCATAAATACTACAATCTGTAACGATAATTGTATGTATGGCTGAGTGTCTTATAAACCAATTCTTTCCCCGACAATCACCGGTAAGTATTTTAATCAAAATTCGAATTCTAATTGTTATTTGTTTATTTTTCTAAGCTATATATTATATTTTCCCGATCCATTGTAAGATTTTATTATCATAACTCCCTCCCTAAGGGGTGAAATCAAGACCTTTTTTAAAAAAAATAAACCAACTCAAAATATTGTTAAAGGAATATAAATTGCAAATTTAATATACAATCAAATATATGTTTGGCATAACAGCCTTTTGATATACACATTTTGTTCTATATGTTTGTTAATAATTCCGTAAATACTTCATTCGAATACGCACTAATAAATAAATACCATAGTTAATAAAGGTAATGGTTGCGTTCCACCTCTTTTCCAAACATCCAGTTTTTATCAAATCACTTAGTTTATTTTACTATTTCATTTCAAATCGATGTTTTCAAAATTATAAATATTTATTATTCCAGGTTGTGAAATTTTACCACTGTTGCGAATAATTCTTGGAATGAAATATGGCTCCAGAACAAATTTTAAAACCAATATTTAACAACGCTGTTATTTAAAATGATTGATTTAATGTTTTCCGGGGTGGTTCGTGAACCTTGGGTCATTACATTAGTACATTTAATAAACTCTATCTATACAATATTATAAAACCGAAAATATAAATATTTTTAGTTAATAAAAATCTTAGTCGAATGAAATCGGGTTGCATCACAGATCCCATTTCATATTAAGGGTAGTTATAAATACATTGGTGGGACCGGTGGTGTAATGGCTATGACGTTGACCTCACACAAGGAAGGTTTTGGGTTCGATTCCTGGTAGATAAGGATAATTAATATATTCATTAATTAACATATTAATAATATCAAAATTCCTAAATTCCATACAAGTCACGGTCAAAATAGCTTTGTCTTCAAAGGGGTAAAAAATTATTATAATCTTCCTAATGAACTAAAAACTATAAAAAATAATGTATGAATAAATAAATTTAAAGTTAATCAAAACAACATTAAATTTTAATTAGTATGAATGTATTATTGTTTTATGTTTTTTTTTTTCTTTTCATGTACTCGTATTTAAAATTATATAAACTCTTATAAATAAACAACTAAAACAGTGTAAGTCACTCTCCAAGCACAAGAGTTAGTCTCTTTTTTTAGAGAGTTACAGTGATAACATTTACTAGAAGTGTAAAAGTAGTTATGTTTAGAATTTTACAAAAACTTGTACTTTTTATGAAATTTATGAATTTAAAAAAAATAAGATATGAGATTCGATTTTTATTAAGTCTGGGTATTATTTGCTAAAACTCACAACTAAAATTTTAAGGCTAGTTGTAGTAGCCGAGACCAGGCAAAATTTTCATAATCATACCCGGGTTGTGCCAATTTAGTGAAGTAAATATTAAAAAAAAAAATATTTGGCATGGCAATAAAAAAATCAGTAAATATTCCCTTTCCAAAAATGTTTCCTCTCTCAGTAGCAAAAAACTAGATCCAAATAAGTCCCTAGGGAGGAAATCTGGCCTGTCTAGAAACATTTGGACATACTCAAAACATTGTTTAATTTTTGTGCGATTTCTTCGAGTTTTTGTTTTTATTTGCTACACCGCGGCACATTTACTGCTCGGGGATTTGACCCAAACAAGATCAAAAATAGTTGTGCCAATCATTAGTTTCATTATTTTTTTTAATTTCTACTATTACAATAGTTTTGTTTTTCCACAAAAAATACAATTATTATATAAGGAGGCATATAAAAGTTACAATTCAGAAGATTGGCAACACAATACAAGAATCGGAATATAAATTAACAATTATTTCATTGAACGATTCATTGAAACACGTGGATAGAATACGACCCTAACGATCCGATTCTGTGGCTAAGCTTTCAGTGTTATGGTGTTATCTAGTGGCATTGACTAATGACTAGTAACATCCAGTGGTTGATAAATAAATACATTCGATTAAAGAGGCATTTTGGGAGGATATAAATATGTCCATTAAGCTTTAGTCCGAAGCTGCTGATTGACTTGAACTTGTCGAGAAAATTCCATTTACGACTCAGGCAAAACAACCCGCTGAAATCATTATATATCTTTAAAGGAACTTTCGTTAATTTCGTTTCGTTAAAAACAGACAGGCTTAAAATAAGTGCTCGTGTTTAAAAAAATAAAAATGCTTAAAAAGTTAGATTTAATCTAAAACATATGTGTGTGTTTTGTAATATGTATGTAAAAAAATCCTTTTGGTTAGAATTACTGTATTTTTTTGAGTTGATGTGTTGTGGTCAATTATTTTTACACTTAACGATTTGCTTGTACACAACTATTTTTACAACACAATTTTTTTTCGGTGACCTAAAATAATAATTATTTTAATTACCAGCCTAATGGATATTTTAATTTTAATTAAAATGGCTGTAAAAAAAAATGAAGGCTTTCGTGTTGTAGTGGTTAAGACTTTTGACTTTCACACGGAAGGTTCCGGGTTCTTGGTGAGAACACAAAAATTAAATGCAATTATTCTTAAGCCTGTGTGTTCTGTAATGCAATTCACAACTGAAGTTGGCCCCCCTGGCCTATTGTGATACAAAAAAACTTTAAAAAATATTTATTTTTTTAACTGCTGTTTTTTTTTCTAACAATTTTTTTTAATTACGGCATTTAGTTTATTAAAATAATCTAAAAAAGAAAACGTATTAGTTTTAGTTATTTATTTACAAATATTTCAAAAAAAGTTTACTATAAAAAAATATCGACAATATTTTAAACTTATTTATTGTGTATGCAGACAATTGGTAGAATTCCATATTAAATTTGGTAATGTATCCAAAATAAAACAAGTTTATTGGATTATAATTCTAAAGTTTTTTTTTATAAAATAACCAAAGGGTATATTATACAAACCTGTATAAAACACCGATGTATATTTTTTTATATTTTTTTATTATAAATAAAACATATTATGCAAAAATTACATATTATGCTCCCAGGAATTATTAGAAACTCATTTGGGACCGTACATAAGAAAAAACATTTTTTTGACAATACATAATATCATACAAATTAATACATCCGAAAAAAAGAAAACAGTATTGTATAAGAAACATAAAACATCATCTTATATAAACTACATTAATAATTATAACTATCAAAAAGATTTAAGAAATATTTTTTAATTGCGATACTTCTGGATTTTTTTTTTCAGTTTTTCGTGTCTTAGCTCATCGAGCAGTTTATTATATTTTCAACAATATTTTTCAAAATAAACCTGTTTAAATGAAATCAATACTTAAATAATTATTATATTAATTTTAATGTCATACCCTTACAAACATTTTTAAATAATGGAAGGTTTTCCCCAATATAACTAAAATATTCCTCTAAATTATATAAATATTCCTCTAAATTTTAATTACTCTACTCATTTTGGCTTGTATAGAAATCCACAAACATAAAACAGCAATTATTTTTAGTACATAAGGAAACTTTGTAAATATTTAAATTAGTTTGTTTGAAAATGTCATAACAAGACGAAATGCGTCACAATATACCCTTTGTATATTTTATAAAAAATAAAGTAGAACTATAATTCAATAAACTTGTTTTATTTCGGAAATATTACCAAATTGAACCTTTTTAACTCTAAATTAACTTCGGCAATACAACGTATTAATTAAAATAATATACAATGCATGCAAACTCATATAACTCATTATAAATAAAAGTTCTGTTGGTGATTTTCAGGAAATTGTTGACACACTGCAGGAAAACTCAACTCGTCTGAGTCATAATATTAATACAAAAAAAAAACAGATTATGTGCAACAAATCCTGTCCTGACCCTGATCAACCTCTTTATAATAATGGGAAGAGGATTGAGAAAGTTGACAGCTTTAAATACTTGGGGGTTCACATACTTTCAGAGCTTGCAATCCGCCTAGGAATTGCTGGAGCAACTTTCAACATGATGCGTGCTGTCTGGAACTCAAGTCTATACTCGGTCAAAACGAAATACCGATTATTCAACTTTTGTGTAATGCCAGTACTCCTATATGGGTGCGAATCTTGGCACCTTACCAAAGCTCAAAACACCAAACTTCTAAGTTTTGAGAGTAAGTGCTTGTGAAGAATATTAGGCATAAGGTGGTTCGATTTTATAACTAACATTGAAGTCCGAGAACGGACGCAGCAGCCTCCTACAACGAGCGTCTTGAGGATGCGGTGGTGGACCTGGCTTGAACACGTGCTGCGCATGCCTCAGGAGAACCTAAACCTAAGTTGCCTCTTGTTTAAACCTGCGGGCTCACGCCGTCCTGGAAGGCCATCAATGGCGATCTTTAGACTTTATTCGGTGGAATTAAGGGGCGCTGGATTGACGTGGGAAAAACAAAAATGCTGGCTGGCGATAGGGTCTCCTGGAGATAACTGGTGTTGTCCACATGCTTCATTTAGGAGCGGATGTGGAAAAGAAGAAGAAGAAGAAGAAACAAACGTTCTGTATATTTTTATACACCCCGATATTTTTGTAAATATTAAAAAAGGTTCGGTATTAAATTCACATATTTCATATGAATCGATGTGTATATCTTTTTCACCCGACTATCCACGTTTAATGTAGACTCAAATGTTCAATACATGTATTCATATCGTAAAGATATACAAGTCCCGCTGTATGAAGCTGTCTCACTGAATAAAATATCGCTATTTGCGCCGAGTATTGAAATGTTCTAAGCCTCAAGTATGGGGGATTTCTTCACTTGAATTACTAACATCCCAGCATAAAAACCACGCAAAACCCACACGGAAATATTAGTTAAATAAATCAATGTTAGACGAAGGGCATAAGACCCCATTTCCTTTATGTTCGCGTTACCGGGAGGCCAAATAAACATGCGACAGATAAGAACGTTTGAAGGGTAAATCTTGCGTAAATTTTTGAGTTTGAAGCGTGAATTTACCATATTTTCATGAAATGTTTCCATTTCAATATTGTGGTTTTGATGAAAACTTCGGAATACGTACGCAGCAAAATGAGAGTTGAACTTGCGCTAATGATAGGAATTAACTTCACAGCTTTCAAGATTATTAGCAGATTGTTTTACCGAAAATTCAGGCAACATTTATAAAATTATAGATTTATAATAACTACGAAACTTAAATTGATTAAAAATTCAAAATTACTGCATTTTTTAATAGATTCGCAAAAAACAATTGGAATCAAAAGCTTCCAAAATCAGTATTTTTACAAAATTTCGATTCTTTTGAAAGAAAAATTGTCACTATCTTCTATAACTGTGCTGGTAGATTTATAAAGTTGGCGCGTTCACAATACTTACACAAAAGCATTGTGTAGTATCTGTGAATAAGCTCATGGTATGACATCGCACGGCATACGCATTATAAAAATAATCTGTGTCTCTCTCGCGCTCAGGCACGTTTATGAGTGTGACAAGGACAACTATTGCTTTGTTAGTCGCTAATGATATGGTAATAAAATATACACAGGATGCTAATGCGTTCGTCCGAATTTCGCTGCATTTCTAAATAGTAAAAACATAATATTACGTAATTTATGTATATCAATGTATTAAGATATGGATTAAAATCATTGGTTTATAAATATATATTTCCATTTAATCAAATCATGTATAGGTCGATTATCTGGTGCTGGCGCTTTCGCAAAACTTACACAAAAACATTTTCAATACACAGAAAATTGATTTTCAAAATCTTGGTATTAGATTAAATGTTTTTGAAAATCTCTTTAAGATTAGAGCGAAAAAAAACAGTCACTTAAGAAAATGTCATATTTTTTTTTATTTTTAAATAAACATGTTTTCTCAAATTATATTTTTTGTATTTTATAATAATAATAATAACAGTGTCATTAAAATGCACAATACAAATTATAATAGAGAAAATATGTACACACAATTATTGATAAATAATAAATATAAAGATAGAACATTTGGTTAAAAATATAACCATTTTTAAATCAACAACCTGTAGATTTTCAATGCGTTTGTGTACGTTTTGCGAACGCGCCAGCTTTAGTTAAACAACCAGTATGAATGAACTTAAAGGCTTAAAAATGAGATCAAAAATGGGTGATTTAACTGTCATTTGTCTTTTATGTGCTGATGATGCCGTGCTTCTTACTAACAAAGAGGAACTGCAATTCTTGGTAACAAAAATTTACGATGTATGTAGGAGAAGCGATTTGCTGATGAATGTCAAAAAATCGAATGTGATGGTTTTTGAAAGAAATGAAAGTATGACTAAATGTGAAATCACTATCAGGAAGAGAGAGTGAGGGTATTATCCTTGGCTCTGCCCGACCGAGTTTCTCCAGGGTATGCTTGGCTACAACAGTTTAGAGACTAGAAGGAATGTGTATTTGACTACACATTTTTATCGATTTTTGCGCGGTATGATCGATAATTCTGAAATTATGATGAGCATTGGTTTGTATGTTCCTGATAATTACCTAAGACAGCGTCAGCATAGATTGTTTCATATTCCGATATTCAGGACCAACCTGCCTATGGTTATGCCTGTTGGAAGGGCTACCGCTATGCTGAACAACATTGCTCTGGATATTGATCTGTTCCATGTATCCGAAGGGGTTTTCCGGAGCAGGATTCTTCGACTACTTTGACATGAGTCTCTTTCGTGTATTTTTTTTTTCTTTTTTATAATATGTACGTATTGAATATTTTTTTGTAATGTATATGTAATATTTAAAATAAATAAATTGAATTGAAAAAAATTGAAAATTAAATATTTTGTGTTTAAAATAGCATATTTATTTTACATTTAAATTGTTACGTGATTATTCTTTGTGAAATTCATCTGGCAATCTGGCAATCTGGCTTTTAGAACGTAGTTTTTAATATTAAAATTGTGTTGTTTTTTTTTTTGACAATTTTTTTATTTTAGATGTACATTTTTTTTTTCATAGCAATAAGAGTTTATATATGTTTATAGAATTTAAGATATAAGATTATGTATTAGTGCTTAACTATAAGCACCTGCTGACGAATTGCAATTTATGCAGTTCAGCAGGACTTGATAATGATATGTTAATTTTTTTATACTTTTGATAAATAAATAAAAAATAAAAAAAAACCATAAAAAAATACACGTTTTTTCATAATTATTTCTATATTATCAAACTTAGTGGTGCAAATGGGCCTATATACAAAATGTATATTAGCCATAGTTGGTTTAAGTGCACTGCTTGTCTTATTTCCAGCATTCACCCTGTTTTCAAAATATTTCAATTATTCTGCCTGTTTCAGGATATTCTGGTTTACAATGATCTAAAATTTAGTTATACTTTCATCCCTTTCCATCAACCAATACTTTCTATTTATCAATATTAATTGACAAATAGCTCTCCTTGTGTACTGCACCGTAGACTTTTGTTATCTTGATGTTTTATTTATTTCTTTAACGTATATTTCGTATTAGACAAAATGGCATTAAACACACTCAGACAAATTTTGCTTGCACTAGGAGTAGGCTCAATATACGAAGAGTTCAGCAAACCAGAAATATTAGTAAATCTAATTTTCCAATCGGTTCCCATATGGGCAAATGCCTGTTCTAAGAAACCGATTTATAGCGGCAAATATGTTTATCGAATATGTTTTCCATAAATAAAAATAATATTAAAGATAGTGGAAAAAAGTTGTAGAACAAGATAAGAAAACAAAATGTTTATACAGTTTACGTTAATATAAAAAAGATTTATAAATGATTGAATGGAATCGGCTAATATTAATTTATTCAGTATGTATTATTGTTTTATGTTTTTTCTTTATATATTCTATGTTTTTTTATTTTTCTTTCTCTTGTACTCGTATTTAAAATTATATAAACTCTTATAAATCAACAACTAAAACAATGTAAGTCACTCTCCAAGCACAAGAGTTACTATCTTTTTTTGGAGAGTTACAGTGATAACAGTTACTAGATGTGTAAAAGTAGATATGTTTAGAATTTAACAAAAACATGTACTTTTTATGAAATTTATTTATAGAAAAAAAAAAAAAAATGATTCCTATCCATAGAAAAATTTCTGATTCCTTACTTCCAATGTCTGTCAACCAAATCCTAATATTTTTTTTCATTACTGCTGGATTTGATTATTGATTACCCTCATCCTTAGCAAGAGGAACATCATCGGCATACAAAAAACTACTAACAAATCGTTCATTTTTGCTCCTAATTGTAAATTCGCACAATAATTCTACTAGGTTATGTAAGATCCAAGGTTAGTTATCCTTCACTTATTTAGAGATGGTTATCCATATTGATTGACAAATAATTAAATGTATTTATGGGTAATGCGGGTAATAATCTGAAGTGGGTAACTTTAATACTAACTAACGCCGGACCGAGTATAGGGGATTACCATGTAACGTTGTATTATAGTTGACGCTAATCGACTGTGATGGATTCAAACTTCGACGTAGTCTATTAGTAAAACATGCCAAATTTGTACCAACCAACTATCGGAAAACAATAAATGAACCTTCAAATATTTTTTTATAGAAATAAAAGACGTCAAATCAATTAATATATAATTAAATTGTTTTATACTATTTTATTAAAATATTTTCGTAAATCTTTTTGGTTAGCGATTCAAAATGTTATTCGATTTTATTTATCAGTCTTAAAACCGTATTATAAACATAATTTTGTAAATATTGTATTATGCGACCTTTAATTATGCTATAAGTGATGTCTCATCTCTGTTGCAATATTTTTTTTCAACGTTCTAACCATGTTACTAGAAGTCAGAATCTGTTATATATTAACTATTCAAAGAGCAATTTTACTTTTTATGCCCCAATGTCCAGAATGTGTAGATTAGTTAATTTGTCACATAATTTGAAATTCTTAGGGATAGATCTTCCGGCTTTTCGTAGATCTCTTCGCCACTTAAAGAAGATGGATTGGCATTGTTTAGCTCGAAGTCTTATACGTTTATTGTGATTATGCATATATTGTATAGGTACCATTATTTTACTTCCCTTATTTGACTTAGCTACATAGTTTTATGTTCTGCTTGTTTAATTTTTAGTTTATATGTTTTTTATGTTACTGTAGTAATTGGCTTAGGCGATAAATAAAATAAACAAATAACATTTTTTCGACTGCTTTAGTCAACAAGTAATCCCACACAAAGCACAAGAGGTTGTCTTTTTTTTAGTGGGGTATTTCGTTTCGTTTATTTTTATTTACGCTATTCGCCTTATATGCATTATTAAAACATTTTTAATAAAAATAAAAAAAAATAAAAAAATTAAATCGTAAATCGTAAATTTCGAAAAACTAGTGCCAGATTTATCGCTTTAGCTCTGGTATATATATTCATTCATTACAAATTAATTTACAAGTTATTTTTTTTATTTATTATTTTTGAAACCAACAGTCATTATAATAAACAATAGATTAAGAATAACAGCAAATAATAATACCAATTATGGATTTCATAAAGGAACACAAAAATGAAAAAACAAAACGTACCGTTAGCTATCGTTGAAAAGAAGTAGGATGGGAAACTACGGAAGGAAAATAAGAAAAATAAATAGTAAGTTTATATAAAACAATGAAAAAATAAATAAAAATGTATTTAAAATTACACATACAACATACATACATATACACACACATCCATATATACATATTTATACACATAAAAATATACATACAAAAATACACATACAGACATACACATACATACATACATACATACACATACACATACACATACACATACACATACACATACACATACACATACATACATACATACATAAACATACATACATGAACATATACGCATACACTAATGCACATACATACTCGTAAATATTTTATATAATTAATAATAAAATAATGGAAACTAGTAAAGTAAAGTAAAAAGATAAAAAAATAGTAACTTAAAATTTAGCTCTTGTGACGAAATTATTATGGTTTTTTTGGTTGTGCCTATTTTAAGCCATTATAATGAAAAGGGAAAAAAATATAGTACTAAAATAATATATTTGTATTAAAATATTCGGATTATGAAGTATTAACGATGCTAAACTTGTTTTGTTGCTTTATGTGCATTGTAAATATTATTTAGATCCCAAATTTGGTTGTAGTTTGTTATAACTCCGGAGAATGTAATTCATATATATTTTAACTGTCGAAATTACAAACGGCAGCTAACTTTTTGTATTATGGGGATTCATATAGTAAGTAAACCACAAAGTATTTTTAATATCTGATTTAGAAGATAAAGCTTATGTTTCAATTTTTAACTCAAAATTTTCCATCTCAATAAAATATATGCTATTGATAATTTTGAATAAAAAAAATATTTTCTTTGTGTAGTAACATTAATAAATATTTAAAAATAATGCATAACTATTACACCGGAATTCAATTTTGTGTGATCGTTTAAATTGGTTTTTATATAATTTCCTCAGAACTTGTACTTTGGAGATGTCTGACTTTACTATCCATAGCAATAAAAATTATAAAAAATAATAATAATCAGATTCGACTTGTGAAAAATCGTGATTGAAATTTCACGCAAAATACAACCAACAAAGAATCGCAATCCCAACCGCAAACCCTTTCTAAAAAACTCAATTGTCATATTTGACAGTATGTCACCTTTAAAGGTCTCAATCACACGCGAGTACGGCGGGTTTGTAAACCCTCGGGTCGGCTGAAGTACCCTTCGGGATTTTCCTGGGCTTTCTCCACCGGAGTCATCTGGAGGACTTTTGAAAACGTCGCTGGAGTATGGCGGGGAGCTTTTTCACCTTTGGGCTAAATTGAGGAAAGCTCTTACGGTCGTCAGCTAAACGGCAGACAAACGGACCTTTTACGAGAATGTTTTGCGAGTTTTACATTTTTGCTTCTGTTGCTTATTAAAAAAACATTTCCGAAATAAACTTATACATACAGTAGTTAATTAAGTGTCCCTAAAATATTTTTTTGTGAATCACTCCAAAAGCCACGTTTTTATTTAAAAACATTATTTTTTTAATGTTGAGAATTATTAATAAATCAATCTGGATTTTTTTTAAATAACTTCACTCAGAACACATTGAAAATTATTTATGTACACATGTTGAAACTACGATCTTTCGTTGGTCTTCAAAAAAACGTTTTAATCATTTAATTTAATTTGTAATTCACCGAAAAACTCGGAAAATGTTTGTTCACGTGTTTTATTCGTCGAGAAGTATTTTAAATTACAGAGCAATTAAACCTATATATTTTGTACTGTTTCAATTCGTTGCACCATGTAAAATAATTGGATGGGTTGTTTGTATGGAGTCATTTTTTTTAACCCATTAGCTTTTCTCGAAAAAAACTGCACTAAAAGTAATACTAAAACTTCCACCGGCCTACTCTTTACATACTGTATAAGAGATAACTTATTGGATAATAATTGACATATAGTATGCAACGGCTAGCAAATCAATACATTGATTATTTTTATTTGTTTTATACCTCGCGGTTGATGATCAAGTCCTTTGTCCTGGAAAATAATCAGTTACTGCGAATTTAATGAACAAATAGATTATTTTTGTATTTATTTTTATCTTTGTGAAGTCATTTATATTTACATGTTCTTTACCATGGCATTTACACATAAATAAATAAAATAAACAACTACCCTACAAAGCGGATTTACCTCCATTTGATTTTCTTTTTCAGTATTTTAACCTTTTAGGTATTTTTTTGTATACCTGCCTTTTCTTTTATATATATTTTAAAGTTTCTTTCTCAAAATTTGAATTTCATTTAATTTTTTGGTTCAAATTTTCAATTCGATATTATAAACTTATTCATATTCTGCGTTATTAAGAAAGGTAAGATCTTCTCTCAAGAAATTAACTTCGACATAATTTTAAACAACTCTGATAATCCAATCCCTTTAGATTTTGTTTTGAATCTATTCAATAAATAATATTTTTTGTTAAAACTAAATAAATTTATAAAACACAATTTAATCCAATATTGTAAACCATGTTCATCGTGTCCTTTTTATTAGATAAATTTCATTGCGTTACTCTCCCTCTTGAGAAATAAAAGCGTTACTTCTTTTAGGGGAGGCTTTCACACTTTGTCATAATTAAATAACCTAATTTAAACAAAGGCGTTCTAATGACTACCAGAGTGCGCCCTTAAGAGTCGTCCAATTATCTTTTTGAACAGTACAATAAATTTAATGCTATTTCTTAAAAAAAATGTTACAATAGTCATTATTTAGAAAATTCACATTTACATTAAGATATCAAGTTCCATGTATTTTGCATTATATTACTTGTACTTAAGGTAATATTTAAAAAAAAAAAATTAAAATGCTAGAAATTGTACAAATAAAATAAATTTTCTATTAAAACGTGTTTACCGGAATTCAACACATTTATTTTGAAACATTTGAAATAACTTTAAAATATGGATATTCCGAACTATTATTTTAGAAAATGTTTATATAGTTCACTTGGGTCACAGAATCTACCACAAACTCCGAATTTGGACGAAGAAATTTCAAGGTTTTGGGCCCCAAAATATTTAAAGTGTTACCCGAAAATTGCAAAACCATGGCTCGGAATCAATTTAAGAAATTCGTACAACATTGGTAACTAGGTTTAGGTAGAGAACAATCGGAAAATTTCTTATAACACTTTCTGAAATAATAAATTGTAAAATGACGTATTGTATAACAGTATAATTAATTAGCTAGTAAGTAGTCATGGTTAATTTTGCATAAACAATGTCTGCCTTAAAACAGGTTGGACCTAGATAGGCAGACTAAACATAATTCAGAGGAATCTTTTACCTTAAATATGTATTCAGTAAAGAAATTTTAATTTTTATTAATTGTGCCGTGATTATTATTATTAATATATTATTATTATTTATTTATTTTTATAATTTTACCGTGCACAGTGGTTCATTGTTTTTGGTCTCGACTAGCTAGGAATTTCCAGCTAGGACTTTTTTTATTGAGTGTTTTTTATTGGATGATACTAAGCAATTAAAAGCAATACTAATAAAATAAAACATTGAAAAAGAAATGTTAATTTCAAAATTAAAAACAATAAAAAAGGGATATATGTACAGTTAAACAGACGGTAAAATATGTTTAAAAAAACGAGTCACGGAATACTAAAAGATCTAATTTTTATCCACCTTCATTTTTTATTCCATACTTTAAAAAAATATATATATTTGGGTTCTTATGATTTATATAAATATTTCAATTTAAGGGGCCATTTGCGACGAGTTGTAAATAACTCTCTATTTGACCAATGCAATGCCCTTTGTACCAATGCGCGCGGAAAAGGAATAATGACGATTATAAATTTAATGAAACTCGTAAGTAAAAGTATTTTTTGGATCGTTCTTATTTTATATACAGGCAATCTAACTTCTGTGACATCGAAGTTTCTGTAATAAAACCCTCGAGGAATATGAACGCAATATTAGGAAATAAAACAAAAAATAATACAATGGTGAAATGTCGACAACAATAGAGCTTTTATGGATAGGATAAATACAAATTATGTAGGTCAGCCAAAATATGAACATATTTCACATAATTAAATGTCGAGAAATTCTGCTTCTATTTAGGGTGAGCAGATAATTGAAATTCACAAAAAATTGACAAGAAGGGTTTTGAGTGAGGTGCCATAAAAATAATTGTTTAATGAAATAACAAATTTTATTTTATTTGAGGATATGCTGTCGAAAAGCAATAGAGAAATATCATATACTATGAATACCGATAAAAATATATGAAACGGATTCAGAACAATTATTTGTATTTTTAAAATGAACATGGATCATGTGGAGGAATGTTTTTAAACATAACTTTGAAATTTTTTTTTTTAATATGTCCATAAAAAAACGCGACATGGCATTAATAATTGTGACGTCAAGGTTCATAAATCGTGATGTTTTAGGGGCGTGGCCAATGCAATTACCGTTTTCGCGGAAATTCAAAATAATATTTTTTATGCTATTAATAATTGGGATTTTTTTTTTCTTGATAGTATTTTATAGACCGTTATAACTTTAAAATAGTAAAAAAATATATTTCCCTGTTTGATGAATAGGTAGCTATTTGTACATAGTTTTTTACTCTTTCGTGGATCGTTGGAGGACCGTTTTTTTTAACATGGAATTTGCCACGCATGACGATCGAAGTATTTTAAAATAAAAATCTAGTATCGAGACGCGTCGATTATTTGAAAAAAAACTCACCAAAACACTCTAAAAATGCCAATATCTTATCTTTTTATTTAAAACACGATATTTTATCCCTAATTTTAATCATTTATATTGGAAACTAATGAAATATGAATGAAAATTATAAACAATACATAAATTATAAACTAGGTTACCTTTAGGCTTAGTTGTAAGGCGTATTTTTTTCAAACCACTCGAATTGACACGAATCACAAAAAACCATCTACAGAAAAATTACATTTCAAGGGAATGTCGAGTTTTGAAAAAAACCGTCCTCAATTACTATGGTGCAAACAAAAGAAAAATGTGGACTCATGCAAGTTGCATACGAACACAATGAATAGATAAGTTTTACATTTTCGATATGAAAATAAAGCCAACTAAATTCTTTTGAAAGGGAATTTCAAAATTCTCGCATCAAGCTTTCGTTCAATGCCATTCGGTTCATTTGTTATCAAAATGGCGTCCCGTGAGGGTTTCTGGTGATAAATACTGATTGGGTCATACACCATTACTTCAAAAGTAGCAGAAGGAGCTAGGAATCAATTTACTATCTCATCACATGTGAGTCGGTCTCAGATTTCAAGGGGTAGCTCCCAAACGTCGAGGGGAATCCGTCCAACGTGTTCGATTTTTCACCAAGACAAATAGACCGAAAGATTCGATTTGGCGACAAAAGAATCTCTTTACTGTGACCAAATTAAGCCGCTTTTAACATTCACATGCAGCACAAATCCTATTTCTTAAATCTACAAACAGTAGAACAAACAAAAATGTTTTATTTAAAACTATGTGTTTAAATGCTACTCAAAGTTGGGTACACCGGCTTGTCTTTGTCTACCGGTTTCGAAACGTACCAGTCTCTTCATCAGAACACCAAATTATCGAACTTACAAATCCCACGAACGTGCCGATACGACGATATGATAAGATATGAGGGTTATAGATAAGTCGGTGTACTATTATTTAATAAAATGTTTGAACACAATGTTAATGCTTTAAATATTCATAATAAACATATAACTATTTAGTTGTTTCCAAAAAACTAGCGGTATAGTGATTTTTTTTAACAAGTGTATGTTAAATTATTAATTAAACTAATAATTATATCCATCATCAATTTCGTGAATATAAAACATTTATTGGAAAAAAATATATGATTTTTAAATTGTTTAGTAATTATTGTGTCATTTTTATTATTTTATTTATTAATAAATATATTTTTGATAAATATTTGTTCAAATTCCAGCTATTAAAGTAGGTTTGTATTTATTTTTTTTCAAAATCTTGTTACTAGATCAGGGGGGCAATTGCAAACGCTGTCTTCGTCGGTACATAACGAGGTGGTATAGAGTAATAAAGTAAAGGTAACAGGCCATCACTCAAATGCCATCATAACCTGAAAATAAAATCGGATTGTTTGTGCCAGTCTTTAAGACCAGTTAAATATACATTAAACATCTGGGAATAATTATTGATAGAAATCTACGGTGGGAGGTACATTTTCGATCGCTGGTTTCCAGATTAAGAAAGTTGTGTCATGTATATTGCTCACTTAAGAACAGCATGGAAATTAGCCCTCTAAAAAGTGTGTATTTCGGTAGTCAGATGGCAGAAGGGACCATCTGTAATTTTCAAAAATGTTCAGGAGAGCTGAAATATGTCTCAATTTCAAGACTTTAATCCACAAACTAAAATATTTTAGTGTTTTTTTAATATTAAATTACCATTATAAATGACGCTGATTTTTTATATTTTTTTGCTGCATGTATTTACTGAAATATGATTTAAAACTTTTGAAAACTAAAACATAGACAAAAATACAGATGGTCCCTTCTGTTATCTGACTACCGATTTTACTGTTATGGTACTGAAGAATGGCGTCTATCATAAACCCCCTAATAAATGTACAAAAAATTATTCTTAGAGTGATGATTTGATGTCTCCCCACTTTCCTATATGTGACATTGTTCTAATCTATGAAGGTACTGGGCATTAGGCAATTTTTTTAAAAGAGTCATTAACACATTTTTGGTCATGATTCCAGAAGAATGCTCCTTCGAGGTTTTCCTGTAATTTGAATTATTTAATTCTAAAAACGCGTACGGCTTTCGCTCAGAGAAATTTCTTTTAAAAGACCTACTACCAAACTTTGTTAAGCGAAACTTGGACATATGAAGATTCCCTGAGTAACGGGTATTGTTATTGTGAATATCATGACCAAATGTGTATTTTAAATTTGTGTGAGCCATTTTTGTGAGTTTTTTTTGTGAGTGTGTTTGTATATACATTATATTTTTTATCCAGAAAATGTAATTTTACTTTAAAGATAAAATTATAGATAAACAATTTAAAGGCAAAAAAACGCATTTCTAGGTGTGCCATCAAACTTATTTGCAAGGTTACAACAATGTGTTAATTAAATACTTAAATGATGAATTAAAAACTCGTTAAAAGACTAAATAAGATATTTTTTCCGTTCCACAAATTTTTTTTTTGATTTTTTGAGCAGATTTTTGTTGTAATTATTTGTCAAATTTTTAACCACGTGACGGAAATTAGATGAAATTCCTTAAATTTTAACTGCTTGAGAAAACGTTATGAAAAATACGGGAATATCACATTTCGGGGGTATTTTTATTTTTTTATTATTAAAAACATTTAACATGGATTAATTGATTACACAGTTGATAACATGTTTAAAGTGACACAACCAGGAACGATCTATGCTTGTTAACTTGTCCCGAATCACTAGAAAATCAGTGTTGAGATGGAGCTCTTGCAAGGAAGTACAATACAAATAATTGGAGAAAAAAAATATTATTGGTAAAAAAATAAATTGTATACAGAATCACAACCCAACGCACAAATTTTTTCATTAAAAAAATTAAGATTGGCAATATTTGAGTATGTTCAAATGTTTACAGACAAGGCAGTTTCACTGCCTAAGGAATTATTGAGATAAAACTTAATTGCAACAGAGAGAAAAACATTTTGAGAAGAGAATATGAAAATCTAGGTATTTAATGAGCTGACAACCTGTCATATGCTGATTAAAGTGGCCACTTTACACACTGTGTAACATTCATTATTCTGACAATATTTAAATGCCCACATGTCCTCAACTCTTTCACCTGTTGAATTTTATTGATGTAGGTGAGATTCATTTACCTGAATAATTTCGCCCAACTAGCCACCAAAACCAGCGAATGATTAATCATAAGCCTTGTTAATGCCTAGACTGCCATATTCTATTTTCAAAATCATTTTCCCTCTCTGTTGCAATAAATTGTAATTTTCGATGTTTTAACTTAAAAAGTAATAATATTTTAAAAGTACTCAAAATGTAACCAGATTCTTTGAAAAAAGTGCCCTCTGTTGAAAAGTGTAATTTGCTTAAGTATGTAAATTCTGGTTGTAATATATTTTTGAGTAAAAATAAGGAAGATAATCCTCGCGTCGCATCAGAGAGGTATTACTGAATCCTTGGGAAATGAAAAAAGTTTACTAGGATCCAAATTACACAAGACAGCAAAGTGTAACGTGTCCCAAGTGCCATACGGGTGTAATCCTCAGACTACATATTAGAAAATGTTTTACATACAAATCCTGTTTTTCAATTCAGTACAATATATTAACAAAATGAATACTGAAATTTTTATGGTATTGTGTTATTAGTCAAAGATAGCACATTTGCCTTCAATGCAAGATGTCTTGGTTTTGGTTCCCGATTTGGCTGATATTAAAAAGAAAAAATCTCTCTATTATTATGTTGTTTAATTAATTAAATTCATTTTTCAATTTTATCATTGTGTTATTTGTATTTGGGTAAGCACTTTATTTGGGCTTCTGATCCGTAAACCCGTAACACTACCTCCAAAAAGGTATATTTACAACATTATATTTATTTGGTTCGATTCCTGGAAGGGTCAATATCCCAGGATTGGCACCTTAAGCGCGAGACTGAGCACGTCATTTTCGTGTAACTCACGATCGAGATACACTGCATGTACTTTTCCCATGCAGTGGCCTATGCACCATCAGGTGTGGATTAGGATTTTACGATGACGATGATGATTTATGTACATATATATATCTACGGCAAACGATGGTTCTGTTAACAGGTATGCCACAAAAAATGTTCATAAATTCAGTACCTAACACATAGCACATAATAATGAGTAATAAATAAATTGCTTTTTTTCTGTGGTTCTGTGTGTTACAACAACTTCTCTAATCTATTGAATCAACTCAAAAGACGATTATTATTAACTTCGCGACTTATATTATATTTGTAGCTGTATTAAATAAAAAAAATAACAAAATGCATTTAGTCGATAATATTCCCATTACGATTGAAATGTCAACTTACCTAGAAATGAAAAATGCCAAAAACGGACAAATCGAGCGCCATTGCTGAACGAAAGTAATGGTGGTCACATGTCAACTGCATCATCTCAATAATTAGCCCTTGGGAAATAATGCTCGAAATGATATTTTCCAAATCGAGAATCTTCTTATAATTTGTGTAGTATGCAAGCTTACTTGAAAAGAAAATAACTGGTTTTAAGATATTTAAAATATAGCTTACCGATTTTTAGGTATAAAGAAATAAGCTTGAATAATTGGCTAGCTTTTCGGCTCACTTTTGACACTTAGCGCGATTCATTATTATTATTATCTATTTATTGTGAGGAAAATATATACAGTGACATTGATTTGTTTGAAATAAAAATTACTCTTTTATTTTTCTAAGAATAAAGTTACTATTAAACATTAGTATGGATAGTCAAATATAATAGTAAGTTGCGCATAATTTATTTAATTATTGACTGATATTGTCCATTATACAATTCATATGAATAATAAGTATTTTTATTATTAATTAAACATTCAAAAATAATAGAAAAATCAAGACACGATTTTGGTTCAAGTTTACAACGATTCAAACGAACACTAAATAAATAGTCCAGATCTTGTCCTGAGTCAATAATACGACGAAGACAGTTCATTGGAGAGTAACGGCCATAGTTTGTTCTATGCTGATCGAAAAATAAATAAAATGCTTTACTTTCGTCAAAAAAAAAAAAAAAATTGCCACGAAAGTTGACTTCAGTGTTTTATTCACTGATAATATAACTAATTGCGATTATTTCTGCATTTTCCACTTCAAAACGGTAAAAAGGGCTCCCGTGTTTTATCCCTTAAGAAACAGATTTTAAAATTGTACATATCTGATCTGTAATATAATTAAAATTGTTATTTTTTTTGAGTTACTTTTTTGAAATATTTTTTTGCCTTAACACACGGACTCACCTTCAAAAGCCATAATAGGTTAGTAAATGCGTAAAAAAAGTTGATATGCATATTTTGTAAAAAAAATGTTTTGTATCTTAAAGACTCCCCCACCTCAAGTAAGTAGGCAGGGTAGGTACTTTAGGTAAGAACCACTTTGAAAAACTACCCTTTCTATCTCAAATAAGGTAAAGGAGAAAATTATTGATTTAAAAGTTTTGGTTGGTACGCAAATTGAAAAAGTTTCAGTTTCTTGATCCTCGAAATAAAGACTTACAGGATTGGGGACCATTAGCAGGTCCATTAATGGCATCACATCTTGCTTACATATTTTGTTTAATGTATCCATTGCTAAAAGTAACTTCTGCTAAATTAATATTTTTAACTCCAAGATTATGATCGGTAAATTAGAAAGATCGTGCTGCTTGAGTAATATCGAAGTACGTGATCCTTAGAGCCAAAACGATAAAAACCCAAAAAACGTGGGATATAAATTTGTTTGAAAATAATCGTTTTTCTAATCTATATTAAGAATGTGCAGATTATACATAAGAACTGAAAGCACGGAGATTGTCGTTTTTGACGTCAAATTGTTAACCCTTAACTGCTTAATGCTTAAAATAAATTTAGTATTGCATTCAAAATATCGTTTTATTATGTATTTTACGGTGCAGTTTTGGGAGAAAATATTTTTTAAATCCCAATATCAATAAAGTAGTACAAAATTTATTTTAAAAAAAGCATGGTGGTGTAAATTTACATAATTTTGAAATTCACGATTACTTTATTAAATTTGATATGTTTCACATAAGGTATGAATACATATGAATATTAATGTTTTTGCTCGACATTTTGAATTTCCTCGCCTCGAAAAGATTATAAATAACATAAATTTATGTATAAAACTTTGCAAAAACTCCAGAAACTACTAACACTCGCGGTCAAAAATTTTAACTGACATAAATCATAGACAAGAGGTGGATTTAAGTTTTCTTTTCTCTTGAATTTGTAGATGTAAAAATTCTCCACTATTTATGATTTTAAATATTTATACCTAAATATTTGGTATGATGGAAATTTTCGTCAGGATGCATTTAAGGGTTAAGATTTAAGTTTCAGACTACTCAAGCAAAAATGCCCTTTCAAATAAAAAAAAATATTTTATTTTTTTAAGAACTGGAGCAATGACCTTTTGCATAATAATTAAACGCGTTGACAATTTGACCCCGAGGAAGACCAGTATAATCTCAGTGGTGCATAGGACACTGCATTGGTAAACCAAATGCAGCGTTACATAAAGGCAATCAATCCTAACCTGATACTTCAAGAACAATAGGATCGACGCCAAACATTTCACAACAAGGTGGACCTATCTCCAAGCAACTTTCTTCTTACCATCACGTCATTTCCCTGAAGAGGTAAGTAGAAAAGATGGACCGCCACGCACGTCTGGCACACATTCCTAGCTTCTCCCACATTCATACATATTGTAATACATGTTCTTCGGTTTCGGCTGCTTTTGAAATGACAAAATTTAAGATTTTGGTTTCTCTGATCACGTATCCGTTCATTATCGCCATATAATATCTGTTTTATCAATATTCCGTCATCCATTCGTTTTACATGACCAAACCATATCAGAGACACTTTCAATCTTATCAACTATACCTGACTCACTCCTAAATAACATGCTCGCCTAATTTTAACAATCGTTATTCAATTCAATTTTCTCATTCAGGATTTAAACCTGAGAGCAGCCATCAAATTGAAAATATACGTCTAGAAATCTAGTTCAATTTCAAATACAAAACCAATGTAATTTTATCCTCTTACTAGTTTTTACAAGTTTTTTAATATTTCTCTTAACGTGATATAGTCTCATTTGTTTCTTCGGCCTTAGGAGAAAGTAATAACCTGCCAAGTGACAGTAGCATATGCGAACATCAAAAGAAGAATGATTTATGCCAGAATATTCTTCCGTATAATGTATACTTAACGTAGCATGTCGTCTACATAAAATAAAAAATGAAACACAGCGCGGTGTCAGGAAATTTATTTTACTTATTAAACGTGATGACATATGAACAAATCGTATTGTTAGATCCATCTGCCTTTTCGGTCGCGGGAAAAGGAAAATTCTGGGAGAAAAATAATGCAGACAAGATGGAGTAACGACTTTATGTAGTTTTTCTTCAACGAAAGATTTACTTCTTACTGTGTTTTTTCCGTGAAAAAAGTGGTAAACTTTTTCTTGTAAATAAATACATAAAGACGGTGGAAAGGAAACAGTTACCTAGCGACAAGTAGCAATTTTACAGAAGAGCCAATTAAAGTTTTTTAAATTTTATTATTAACTCTCAAAAGGCTATACTAAAAAAAACCCTTTACACACGGTGATGTAACACTGTGTTACCTCAAGCAAAAGACAGAATATTCTGAAGTTCTGACATTTAAAACAAATAAAAACATGGAAAAATACGGTTAAATATTTTCTATACCATAATTTAGAAAAATTAAAATATGATTCAGACCAGTTATAGCTGTTCTTCCATTCTTTTTTTATGTAATGAAGGAGAAATCTAAAATACACTAACCCTTAAAATAAGGCAATGAAGATTATACTCAAAAGAAATATCTATTCTAATGTTGAAAGAATGAACAAAGATATTGGTTTGCTCACAGTAAAACAGCAAATAAAATATAATGTAGCAATTTTTATTCATAAAATAATTAAGGGGATGAATAAAATAAACTTCAAAACAATAATAAAATTTAACCAACAATGTCATACGTATGAAACAAGGGATAAAAAAAGATAAGATTACCAATGAGGAAAAAAACAGAATCTCAAAACTCATTATACAAGGGATTGAAACTGTACAATGAGTTACCTGAAGGAATAATGGAGATAGAAAAGATCGAAATATTTCAAATTAATTTGAAAAAATATGCTATTGAGATTTTTTTATAACAAAATTGTAATGTTATTAAAAGTTTATATTAGTTCTTAAGATGTGATGAACTAACTTAATAAAGCATAAATCAATTAAAAATCATAAATACGCTGGTTATTTAAATAGCGTGCACTCTTGTTCACTGCCAATAACAGACTAATTGAATGAATTTCTTCTTTTGTTTTTATCCCTTTCACACAACCAACGGCCACAGAACAACATATTTGTCTTCCTTTTATAAATTTTATTTTCGTGTTCTTTCTTACACAGTAAAATAGATTTATTGTGGTATTGGCATCATTTACATTCGTATATTACTCTTCGCAAAGCAAAGAAAAATATATTTTGTTCGTATACAGCATATTTATACACATTTTACTTTCCAAATCCCGTGTAAAAATATCAATTAGAAGGTTATAAAAAATACAAGTTCATAATTTATATAAATAAAGGAGATATATTATTGGAGATACCAATATCAATACCATACTTAATAAACACAGTCAAGCTAACGATTATGAATGCTTCCTTGCGGAACATGGATTGAATCTAACCTTAGACTCCCCCACAAGGGAGCGAGGTGAGAGCAAATCATGTATTGACCATATTATTACCAAACACATTTCAAACTTCGATACTTT
Organism: Micrasema longulum; assembly: GCF_059751315.1. Lineage (NCBI taxonomy): Eukaryota > Metazoa > Arthropoda > Insecta > Trichoptera > Brachycentridae > Micrasema > Micrasema longulum. The sequence continues at coordinate 448,941 of NW_028277384.1, read as the reverse complement.
TATTATTCACTCTGATATAACAGATCACCACTCTATTGCGATTTGTATCAAATCTATAAATCTTCCAACTAGAGAAAAGATATCTTGCATATCGACATTGAATTACTCTAGTTTTCTTAATGATTTTCAAAGAGAACAATGGGAAAACGTTTACACGGAGACAGATGTTGATAAAGCAATGGATGTGTTTGCTCAAACCTTTAACCACTACATTTGTAAACATACCGCTCTCAAGTTTGTTCCACATAAGAAACTAAAATTAACTCCTTGGATCACCCATGCTCTTGTCAAATCTATTCACAAACGTAATGTACTACACCAAAAAGCTAAAAAACATCCACATGATATTACCGTACAACAAGAATATAAAAACTACAGAAATAATTGTAAAAAATATATAAGATTAGCCAAAGAAAAATACTATAGACAACTCATCTACGATAACAATAATTTTAATCCAAGTCATGTGTGGAAAATAGCTAAAGAGATTACTAAAACAACAAAGAACAAAACATCATTTTTACACAAAATTGATCTAGATAATAAAACAACAACTTCAGATACCCAAATAATATCTAATTATGCAATAAAATATTTTACTTCCGTTGGTGAATCCTTATCTGAAAAGATTCTGAAAGAAACAAAATCTAACGAAGATACTCTTTTTAATAATATACCTTCTACTTCACCACTACAAAAACTAGATTCTATTAAAACAACGACTGATGAAATAATAAAAACCATTGACTGCCTAAAACAGAGTAAATCTATGGGCCCAGATAAAATCACATCCAAATTAATAAAATTGTTAAAACATGATGTAGCAAAACCACTAACATATATTTTTAATCTTAGTTTTGAATGTGGAGTATTTCCTAAACACCTAAAGAAGTCAATTGTGATACCTTTGTATAAAAATGGTGAGAAAAATCTAATTCAAAACTACAGACCTATCTCTTTACTAAACACAATCTCTAAAATAATTGAAAAAATTGCAAAAGCTAGACTAAGCTCTTTCATTGAAAATAATAACCTTCTCTCTGATAATCAATACGGTTTTAGAAAGGGCATGGGTACGGAAAACGCGATAGCAAACCTAACCCAAGAAATTACTAAACATCTCGATAGTGGTAAAAAATGTATGGCTATATTTTTGGACTTAGCTAAGGCTTTCGATACGATTTCCTTCAAAATTCTCTTAAAGAGACTAGGAAATTTGGGTATAGCAGGAAACCTACACAATTGGTTTGAAAGCTATTTGACCAATAGAGTCCAAAGAGTTAGGGTGAACGACACCATAAGCTGCCCTGCTAATCTTAATTTTGGAGTTCCTCAGGGTAGCACATTGGGACCACTACTGTTCTTGGTATATATTGATGATCTCTGTACGAGAGAGTCTTTGGACAAGTTGTTTTCCTTTGCTGATGATACAGCTATTGTTTACAATGCCTCAAATTGGTTCGAGCTCCATAAAAAAGCAAGTACTGATCTGACAAGGATTAAAAAATGGTTGAATAACAATTTGCTTACTTTGAATTCAGAAAAAACAAAATATATTTGCTTTAGCATAACTTTGGCAAGGCAACCACGTACCAATTACGATTTACAGCTGCACCAATGCCACGGTGAATTAAACTGTAATTGTGTACAGTTGGAATCGGTCACAAACATCAAATACCTAGGTATTAAAATTGATAGGTTTTTAAGGTGGAATTTTCAAATTGAAACGATTTCATAAAAGATTAAACGCTTGATACATTTTTTTCTACCTCTAAGGAATATACTTAGACCCAGAGACTTAAAATCCTTCTACTTTGCACTGGCAAACTCTATCATGACGTACGGTGTAATTGCTTGGGGTAGCTGTACCAAGACAGAGTTGGACCCAGCAGCAAAAGCACAGAAGTCATTGATAAGAACCATTCTAAAAAAGCCTTTTAGATATCAGAGTGATTCTTTATTCAAGGAGTTTGCAGTGCTTGATATAAGACAGCAATATTTACTGAGAGCAGTGGTGGTCACTCACATTAACAGAGATATACATCCATCAGTTGCCTATCAATATGAGACTCGGAGTTCCAGTAACGATCTGATTTCTCGACAAATAGTTAGAACTTCCTTAGCACAGAGACAATACTCCTACATAGGACAAAAGCTTTATAATATAATGCCAGAGTCATGGAAATGTTGCAAGAACCACAAGCTAAAGAGGTTGCTGACTACTTTCCTTGGAGAAATTGGTCGCAGGGAGTCTGAGGGGTTAATGGCGGCTGTTAGATGGCCAACACATGTTTTAATTTAAATTGTTAATATATATTTTTAGTTTTTTGCTGATTTAATTTTTTTGCTGATTTAATTTTTAAGATCCTCATGACTTTTTAACTTGTTTTAACTATGTATTTATTTTTTAAAATTTTTATTACATCTTTTACTTTATTTTTTAATATGCTGTTTTTTTTTTCTTTCTTAAAATATGCTTTTTGCTATACAACATACATTCATTTTTTTATTATGACTTTAAATATGTTCTTACTATGTATTCTGTTTTTATGTTTTCACTGCATTTATTACTTTGTTTTAATAATTTATTTTTTTGCTACGTTTTTTTTACTACATTTTTTACTATGTTTTTACTACATTTTTACTATGTTTTTACTACAATTTTACTTTGTTTTTACTACAATTTTACTATGTTTTTACTACAATTTTACTATGTTTTTACTACATTTTTTACCATGTTTTTACTCCATTTTTTACTTTGTTTTTCACTTTATCCTGTATCTTTATAACTGTTTCTATAAATTGATTACTGTTTTTTATATTTTTTTGACTGTTTTAGAACGGGGTAAATAGCCCTAGTTAGACAGTCAAAGCAAATTTACAAAAATTATAATTTTGTGTATGTAATATAATGATAATAAATAAATAAATAAATATCAAGTCTTGTATCCTATGTAGACTCGTGTTACACCACAACCACGCAAGAGTTAATAAATAATCTGGTGTTTTAAACTTCAAATTATGTAAGCATAACGCGAAAAAAAAAGTATGATATTTAAGACTTTTTTATTCACTAAAAAAAAAATTAATGAGGAATTTTAGTTGTTATTTTTATAAATTTTTATTTGTTAATAAACTAACAAACGAAGCCAAAAAAAAAATACGTATTATCATAGCTACGATTTTTTCGATTTTCGTAATTTTTAAATTACTTCGCACGTGACGTCACTAGAACTGTTTGGTAAATTCTGCCGATTGAATTGGTTCCCCGTAAACCAGAAACATATCACAACACTCTATCATTGGTTGATTCGAAAGAACTAGTGACGTCGTTCTAAGTAGTTTGTTTTTATTAAAATATTTTTTACTACTTTTTCATACATTTTCAAGAAACTTCGCCGTACAATTAAATGCTCTAACTTTTACTGCGTGTAAGAAATAAAAAGATATATCCAATTTCCCTTAGCACTGAACTTCCTCGTTGGTTTTTCTGTAAATTTGGCCACATTTCGCTTAGGAACTTCTGCCTTTCCCCCGTCAAAATGTATAAACAAACCATTTTCCCTATTACCGCCTCTATTACACATTAAATTCATATTGACGATGAAAAGGCAAGAAATACTAAGTAACATTAAGCCAATTTTACAGAAGAGACAGTCTTAGTGTTTTTCTTTTTTCAATGAATAAATTTATTTCATACTAATATTTTTTACTGGCGTGATTCCTATATAATTTAAATAAAAACTTGAAATATGAGATTCTTCATTAAATAAAAAAAAACTTTGATTTTGCCTCTTCTGAAAAGTTGGCTATATCATGTGGCTTAGTAATTTTTGCCTTTCCACCGTCGCGTCGGTGTTAATTTTAAATATGTATATTCCAACTTTCTTCAATATTTTTGAATGGTAACTTTATAAAGGCAATATGAATTAATTTATGAAATAAATTTCCTTTAATTTAAATTAATTTCCTCGAGCATGTTAATTTTTAGCTCAGAGTGAACTCTTTAATGGCACGTGATTTAACCGAAAGCGAATATTCGGAGACCGGTACAAACGTTTTTGGTGACGAAACATTTTATGAGGTGACAAAAACACGCTCAAATAAGCACACGGTGGGTCGTGATTTCAGGCCATTTTTTTTTCGTTAATGCAAGATTGTAATTTCTAGCTAGTCGGGACAAGAAACGTAATTTGTGCAAAGAAAAAATCGGGTTCGTGGTCTCATGGCGCCCTTGAAGTGATTACTTGCGAAAACGGCGCAGTCAAAATTCATGTGCGAAAATAGCACCTCGCACCACAACTTGATTTCCATTTTCTAATAGTGAGTTATTTTCAACTCTGAAAAAAAAATGCAATGTATATAAATAAATATTGGTTCGGGACCGAGGAAAAATAATTGCTCATTTATTTTGATCTAGCATTTTACATTTGTCGTTTTTTCTAGTGTTTTACATTTGTCGTTTTTTATTTATGATGTTTCAAAAATACATATTTTCAATCACTTTGCCTGAACTGCATAATAATAGCTTATGAGTAGGCTCAATTCATATTCCAATCTCGTACGTTTTTAAACTATCTTTTAAATAACAACATATTTAATACTGTGAAAAAAATACTACCGCAATATTTTTAAATATTTATAAAAAATTACGAATAAGTACAAACGAGGATTAACCCTCGGTGGTGGCGTAGTGAAGCATGTGTCTAACCTGCATGTCGATTTTATATTTTTGCAAATCTACTATGGTGAAGGTGTGTAGTGGTATTTGCATGTTGGTGTAGTGTTGTTGTCCTGACGAAGAGACGGGTTACGTCTCGAAACCGGTAGACAGATAAGTCGGTGAGTGGTTTTATACAAATTTTATTAACATAATATTAAAATGTTGGACCACAAAGTTAATGCTTTGAATATTAATAATACAGATGCATAAAAGTTGAAAAATTGTTTTAAAATGTTGTCTAGTAGGTGAAATGGTTCTGCCGGACAAATTTCACACACACGATAAAGATTTTAGCTCCTTTACTTCACAAAAGTCAACAAATGGAATAGTTGAGGTAATGTGGATGTTTAAACATAGACAGAAAAGAGAATATATCATAGTGTGTAGAATTTATAATTATTTTTTTATTCCAATAGTACCATTTTGATTTAATGTACTTTTTAATGTTTTCAATGGAAATTATCAACAAAATAACTAAAAATAATAAAACAATAAAAACAGTAATTTTTATTACCAAAAATTATTTTGAACCACCTAATTATATGGAAAATATATAAATCCTATGGGCCAAAATTTTTTAATGCATACGTATTTTTAGTTTTGAGTTAAAATTACATGAGTTTTTGGATACCTTGTACTTTCGCTACATTTTGCAGTACAAATATTTGAAAAACTCTCAGTTCTTACGAATGTATCAAACATTTCCCAGAAATTTAAAAGCTAAATATTGCTAAAATAATATTCGCTTCTATCCCGCAAATATATATACATACTTTAAAAGCAGAATAAGGTAAATAATAACCATAAATCTTAAATAATATTGAATAAATTCTATTTTAATATTAAATTTGGTTATCGCGTTTGTCTGTTTAGCTTTAGCTCTTGCAACTGACTTGACATGTCAAAATGTATAAAGTAAATTTTATTTTGTTTAGTAAAGAGCTTACGAAGTGTGTCTTTTTAAGATCTTTTGGCAACAAAGTCATGAATAAATCATTTCAATGCATTTTTGTACTTACAATTAACTTCAAGCAGAAATAACAGAATCTTGTGCTAAAAACGGAATATTACGAAAGGAAAATATTTGTATATAATCAGATTTGCGTGGTTGTAAAAATAAGCTAACCATCAACGTCTGTTTATTTTTTTAATTTATTTACGGACATTGTCCATTTATACAATGCATAAATATATTACAATATAAGAACAGTTAAAAACATTAAATAATAAGAAAAAAAGCATTGACAAACATATGAGACATCAAAACAAGTTCTGGACTATTTATTTAGTGCTCGTTTAAATCGTTGTAAACGTATACCAAAAAAATCCAGATCTTGCCTTGAGTTAACCATACGACAAAGACGGATCATTGGAGAATTAAGGCTATAGTTTGTTCGATGCTGATCGATGAACAACATTTCATTATTTCTCAACCTACTAGTAAGAATAAAGAATTTTATTTGTCTATCGTGGGTGGCCGTGCGTCAAAACTCCAATATAAATTTCTTCGGAAACGGGCAATTCTAGCGTTTCGAAATATTCCAAAAGATTGATTGAACAACCATGAAAATATTATTAGGTTTTATTTGTTTTAATACAATTAGAGTATTTCACTTATTTTATCTGAATTTTAAAAGCAATTCATAATAAAATGTCTGCAACAAGCGCATATAGCATTATTACTAATGAGATTGTTTTTTTTATGTGATTTCAATCACGGCATAAATTAAATTTAGATATTCATCTAACTGTCTTTATAGCATTAACAGTTCAATCATCAGTAATGATTCTTCTGTTGGAACGAGGCGAAGTGGTGTTTCTAATATCTGATCCCAAATCCCGATGAACACCAATGAATGTGCTGGGTGCGGATAGAGAAATGACATGTTTTACGGTCAATTCTGATCAACCGTGTTATTACTGAAGTCTTTTGTATTTTTTTTCCATATTAATTTAATTAAGTGATTTGCATAGCTGGAGTAAGTCCTTTGTTAAATGTGGATCGTAAAATGATTGCATTTTAAATGGTTCCTTTTACAGCAACGGTATGAAAATATATCGCTCTAATTTGTGCAGCTGTGGTATTAAATTACCATTAATTTGCATCCGTTTATTTCGGATGATCCTGAGACAAGATGGCTGCATGAATACATATGCAACGATTTCATTACCCCGCAAAGTTGAACTTATTGCAAATTCTCAGCTATTAATCTCCGCAATGATTTTAAATTAATTTATTTTAAAAATTCGATATCTGTTTTATGAGAGTTCTACTGTCACCTGACTGACTTGCTTACTTAAAATACTTGATGAAAATTAAAACGATTAAAATTGTATGCAAAATTGCATTGGAAAACATACAAGACAGTTACCAAAAATACTGACATACACCAATATAATTCCATAATGAAGGACAGTTGAAATGCAATGCAATGGACTTAAACACTACAAAAATACATCTGACTATTTTAAAAATTGTATAGGATACAAATTTGAAATCAACATTAAAAAAAGCACAAGACGACTTTGAAAACCAGACAAGATCATTATCTTGACTTTACTTATATTTTTTGTTTGTATAACGCTAAGGGGCTTTTCAAATTATTAAAAAAAATAATATATATCCTTTATTTCTACTACCAAACTTAACGTAAAATTTAAATTATTATACTGACTGATCTTTCCTTGTATTCCGCATCTCATATGTAATGGAGTATTGATAACATACCTGAAACAAAAGAAAAAAGTTTAGATTTATTGCACCTCAATTTAAACATAATTAAATATTATCCAGTGGTATGGTTTTAAAAAATAGTAAGGTTTGTTAAATAAATTATGTGATAATGAAATTAGTTACTGAAAAAACATAAATAAATTAATAAACGTATTTAAAAAAAAAACGTAATGCGGAATGGGCGAAAGTGTATGTACTAGGCGTTGACATAAGTCGTGTCCATTTTTTTCCGAATTCAAAGATGAATACCTAAAGTAAAAAAAATGGTAAAGATTATTCAAATTTATTTCAACAGAGAGGAAAAACATTTTCGAGAATTAAATATGAAAGTCTAGGCATTTACAGGGCTTATGACCTGTCATTGGCTGGAATAAGTGGCCAATTTACACACTGCGTAACATTCACCATTCTGACTACGTTTAAACATCCACATTTCCTCAACTCTTCCATCTGTTGACTTTTGTGAGTAAAGTGCCATATTTCCTACTCAAAACTATTGTTTTATCTATCTGTTGCAACAAATTTAGATCTTAATAACTCCCTAGGGAGGAAATCCAGCTTCTCTCCAAAAATTTGGACATACTCAGAACATTTTAAAATTAGTTACGTTTTTTTTTTACTGAGCTATTGGCAGAAAACTAATGATACGTTTACGATGAAATAATTTAGAAAAACCATAATGAAAAAAGGCAATGGGTAACAATATGTACAAAAACATAAATATGCAAGAATAACATATTTAAAAGAGTTTGTAATATAGAGGTAACGAGTAATATAGGTACACATACAATAATTGAAATAAACATTATTGTGACACCGACGCATTTTTTTAGATAAAAAAGATTTATTATTTATTATTCTACTCTTCCGGTTCTAAGCGGTCATCTAGGGTCCCCGAGGTAGCATATATTTTCGATAACTTTTTTGTTAATAATCCTATTTATTTCATTTTTTGCATAATTTATTTTTTAGTAAGGAAATCATACAGTCTTTATATAAATGCAAGGTACAAAATAAACAATTTAAAAAAGTAAAACCAATTACAGACTTCACATTAATTTATTATGAATGCTGGACAAAAGAAAAAAAAATAAATTCTAAATAAATATATATGAAAAAATATAAATATACATATAAGGGAAAATAAATTGTTTAGCTCCAACTTTACTTTCCTTCCCTCTCTCTGCTTCCATGAACATTTATATTTCTTAGTAAAAATTCATAACCAACAATAATTAATTAGATGAAGCTAGTAGATGTACATATGAATAAGTTAAAACTAAGTGTTGAAATCAAAAGATTAAATTCAAAACCAAAGTTAAAATAAAAATTTAAAATTAAAAGCTTAAATAAAAAAAATTAAAAAAATAAATAAAAAAAAATAAATTAAAAGTCAAAATTTATGGTTAAAATTTAGGCAGGAGATAATATAATAATAATGTTTAAAATGTATGCAAATGTATGCACGTTACTAATATTTGTTTCTGCCGATTTTTTTCTATGGTGTTTAATTTATTTATTAACATTTTTTTGTCTGTATTTATTAAATGTTTTATTACACAATATATCACTTTAGTTATAAAACACAAATCCCACAAAGGCATGGCCTATGCGTGGGTATACTAGATCTAGAATTTATTCTGAAATCCAAAATGTGGATGCATTTAAAAATACATGAATAAAAAACATTTTAAATAAAAATTGGAAGTTACATTCTAGTATGTAATTCTCATTTGTATTTTCTTTTTAGTTCAATAATCGTTAATATGTTGAGTTAGTCGGTTTACACGCGTGTTTTTTGCTATTTGGTCTCTCATTTCCAGCAATAACCACAAAATTCCGGATTTCATGTTGCGTGTTAGATCAGTGTTATTCGACGTGTAGCATCTAGAGGAGTCCAATGTCATAAAGCATCTTTTCACAACAATATTTTTTTTTAAATGTATGAATTCCGCAGAAAACTCGAAATATTAAGAAACAGTTTTATAAACACTACCATGAGAATCAAGAAGAAGGACAAATGTGAATATCGTATTAAAAGCATTTTAGCTAGGTTATGTGAGGAAAGGTAAAATAAAAAAAAACATGTAACAAAAAAGAGTCCTACCTAAACATAGGAAATTCCTAGCTAGTTGGGACCTGAAACAATAATCTCTGTACATTTTAAAACAGTGAAATACATAAATTAATTCTTATTTTTAAATTGTTATATGCACATATAACGACACCTCTCGTTAGCTTAACCGCCCACTTGTCTTACGACATCTGTGAATTTTTTCGATCGAGGGTTTATAATTGGCAAACTTTTTTTTGAATGAGAACGTCATAGAAATGTAATATTTATCATAATCATTATTCCATGTATGCTCTCTAGTTATTGCAAATGGTGTTTTCAAGAGCCTTCAGGCATCTCTGTCATCTGCTAGCTCCTGGGCATTGAGGAGGATGTCAGGTTCGTACCTTCTACATCGGACACGACTGCCGACGAACAGTCAGTAGCGAACGTCCAGGACCTCGGAAACCTGATGCCTAGTGATGTAGCCAAGCGTGGTTAATAAGGCTCTCACGAAGCATCCGCAGTATACGGTCCAGCCAACCGTATAGCCTCCGCTTGATGACAGTTAGTTATAGATAGTATATTATTTATAATATGTTAAAGTTAGTATTTTTAACTTTAGAGAAGTTTTGCCAAACAATTTAACGTTCGTATTGTGATGTCCAAGAAAAAAATATTAAAATACTATGTCGTATATTTCTACATTTTCTTCACTTGACAAATGGAACATACAATATATCCTCGTAGTTTGAATTTGCCCTAGGCAATTTAGCTTAAACAACCACAATCCCTAATATCCGCACATCGTAAATTACCAGAGGGGAAACACAATTAAAACTGCAGCTTAAGCGCCAGAGGTTGAAAAATAAGTAAGCGAGCGTTTAATTGAAATTTACATGAAATCAAAGTTTTTAAATTTACACGGGTATTTATAAACTTATTTACGATATATAATCGACTTCTATTATTCCAACAACGATTGAGACAGTGGGCTAGGTTGCAAATAAATTAAAAAAACTGTAAAAAAAAAAAAAACAGAACACTGGGCTGATTTTGACTCGATAGGTAGGTACTTTCATATCAAAAATCATAAGAATATAAATAGAGTAGTCCGTTGCGTGATCTATTGGCTAACGTATTTGCCTAACACGCCTAAACATTCAGTTAAATATCGTTCAGGCAAAAGTCCCTAACTCAAAAAACATCAATTTGAGAAATTGCAATATGAAAGTTTGGAGAGCAAGTAATAATAAAATTTTTGTTTTTTGATGGTTTTATGTGTATTTAATTCAATTGGTAACTTTTTTTTCCGATGTATTAAAAACATATTTCGAAGGTTTTTAATGAGGCAAAGAAGCTTTAATTTGGCTAAGTGACTTTTGCTTGTTTATAATGCAATATATTATAAATAAGAATAAAAATAGACAAGAATAAAAAAACATGCTTTTATATGCACAGGAACATTTTCAAAAACAAAATAATGTTTATCATCACACTGATGACTGTTTCAACTATTATTTTAATAAATAACTATTTTTCAATATTTTTCTTTTATTATTATACTTTATATACTTCATCCAACGTTTGTATTACAAAAAAATACAGTTTTATTCATTTTATTTATCTGTAACTTTATGTTTTGCCTTAACACGTACATTCAAATATGTTTAAGAAATGCGTCGAAGAACTATTATTATTCTTTATTTGTCGCAACAGAGGAGAAACAAGGGGATGTGAAAGTCTTGGCATTTCCGGGGCTTATGACTTGTCGTTGGGTGGTTTAAGTGGCCACTTTACACACTGCGAAACAATTACCATTCTGCCTATGTTTAAACATCCATATATTCTTTTGACAAGAAAAATACCTGAAACCTTTATCATGTTGGTGAAATTTATCCGGCTGAACTAATTCACCTACTAGGCAACGCCTGAAAACAATTTTTAAATTTTTATACTTTTACTAGTTAGTTGATTCAACAATGTTTTGAGTACGTCCAAATGTTTGTAGACTGTCTGGATTTCCTCCTTTAAAGTTATTTAACAATTTTCTCATATATTTTAAGTTAGTGTTCTGCACTGAGTGCTTTGTTGGTACAATATTACAAACAAATTATTTCAAAAAACGTTAATTAACACAGCACCAATAACGTACACAATACAACATAAGTAATTAATTTATGGAGCAATCTTTTAGTCTGTCTTCATTGGAGAAACATAGAATGGAGATGGATCTAATATGGATTTTCAAAATACTTAATGCCAAAATGATGTCGCATCTCTGTTGCGATCAATTTCTTTCCATATTCCCAACTTTGTCACCAAAAGTCAAAATCTGCAATTTATCAAATCTTCTGAGAGAAACTTTTGTTTTTATGTCCCAATGTCTAGAATGTGTAAATAATTCACTTCTGGAATTATTTGGGATAGATCTTCCAGCTTTTCGAAAACCTCTTCGCCATTAACAGTGTGGGATGAAGACAGATTGGCATGGGTTATATGTTGATCGTGATTTCTAATATATGGTATACCATTATCTTATTGCCCTTGTTTGTTTTTGCTTTATAGTTTTATGTTCTTTTTGCTCTGATTCTTGTGTACACGTTTCGTTATATAACTAGTTTTATGACTTAGAGCGTATATTTAATAGATAAATAAGTAGAATACAAATTTCTAAAAAGAACAGCAAGATTTAATAAGAATACATACGATATTATTTTTGTTTACATTGTTATTGTTTTGTGTTTTTAAAATGTGATTTTGTTGTTCTTTTTTATTTCCATATGTACCAATCCAAATATTTAACATACTATTGTAGAATTTAGCTTGCTGAGGGTTGGAGCACGTATTTATTACACGGCGAATAAATCATGAATTAAATTATGTCACGCGAGTGTTACGGCGATAAGATGTTAAAATGGCTGCACTTGAACTACAAGGTAGAACTGAGTGACTGCGTTGAGCTGACTTGTTAGGCTGACTATTTGGACTGACTGACGGCTTACATGGCAACGCACCATCAACATGGAGCGTTACCACGCCCTGCGGTCTCTTTATATACCACGTTCATTTGTTCTTCATGTTTCCATGGTAGAAACGGTGTTAATGTACTGCAGGACGTTGATCTCGTCATTATATGCAATACTATTAGTCCTGCAGAATACAATGTATTGAATCCAATAAAATATAATTACTTGCTTCATTAGTCGTCGCTCTATTATTCAGGTAAAATGATGTTTATTTTTTGATTTTATTTTCTTGGAAAGCCAACAGACATTTATAAATAAGAAACAATTATATTGTAAATATATTTCATAAAGTAAAGGGGCTTCCAAATAATATTGTTATTGTAAAAAGTGTCACATAAAAAATATACATAACATAAAATAACCCATCATACCCAACTTATAATATCACTAAAAATTTAAATGTAATACATATTAATAAAAGTAAATCTGCTTTTTTATATTGGTTACACGGTTGCACATTATAATAATTATATATTACAACTATAGTTGACGATACTATGTTGCACGTGTGTGTGTTATTTATTTTATTTTATTTATTTATTTATGCTTTATTAAGTTAGTTCATAACATCTTAAGAACTAATATAAACTTTTAATAATATTACAATTTTTTTATCAAAATTTCTTCTTACTTTTTAAATCTATTACATTTCGTAATCTTCCCATAAATGAAATTAATTTTTTTTTTGTTACATATTGAGTATGTTTTTTAAAATTTAAATATCTATCCATGCAGAAGTGTGTGTGTAACCGATCATGTACTATAAACCCAACACTGCAAAAAGATAGATAAAGGAATTCTGGGCGAGTTATATTTTGTTTTGTATGTGTCTATGTAAGTTAGAGTGGGCCGATGATGTATGAGGTTTTTTATTTTTTTAGACATCAAAGTGAAGGGGGTCTAAAAAGTTGCATTTTGGATCACATTGAACGTTAAAATTTTTTTTTTAAATTATTCCATACTACTTTTGGCCCTCAACCAAGGTTTGAAGTTTATGACTGTCTGAACATTTTATTAATTATCTATATTGAAAGTAAAATTTATATATTTTTTTTTTTTTTTTTTTCAAAAATATTTACAAAAAATTCTTAAATTAAAGTCCTGCTGAGTTGCATACATACAATTCGTCAGCAGGTTCTTATAAATTACATTAATTATTTACACTTAGCCTACATTAACAATAATTTTACTTGAAAAACAATTACAGATTACATTTTGAAAAATTAAAAACTATCACTAATACAAAAAAAAAATTTCTAATAACCATAATTTGAGCAAACGTCGAACTCCTGTATTTAACTCAGTATTTTTAATATTGTTTGGTAACATATTAAATATTTTAGGTATACTGTATTGCAGTGTCCTTTTGCCATATTTATTGCAGTATCTAGGAACAGCTAGCCCTTCCATATTAGTAAACCTGGTGTTGTAATCATGTACCAACTTGAGTTTATACTCGGAGTGCGACGCATGCTGACAAATTAATTTGTACCAAAGTAGAGCCCTAACAGATAATTTATTTACAGATTTATACATTAATGATATTGAAATATTGTGTCTCTGGCGGTATACATCTTTATGTAGTAGCAATTTGATCATAGAATTTTGCAAGGTTTGAATAAAATTAATATTAGTTTCACTTGATAACCCCCAGGAAGTTATGGCGTATCGTATAATTGATTCAGAGAGAGATAAATAAATAATTCGTAAAGTATTAACAGGGACATAATATTTTAATATGTACATTCTATTACTTATTGCTCTTAATCGCTTACACAATTTTCTAATATGTACATCCCATTTAAAATTACAATCTATAGTTAAACCCAAATAAACATACTGCTCAATATTTTCAATATTTTCACACATGCACGGTTGCATAATATCACTATGGATACACGTATAGTTATGTGATAAAATTGACGGTGCTGTGTGAGTTTTATAGTTCGGTGATCTTATGTGCATAAGTTTGGTTTTTTTTGAATTAATTATTAAACCTGCATCATGGGACCATTTTTGCAGGTTTAAAAAGTCTTCTTGCAATAATTTCTCTGCAGTTTTGAGGTCCTTATGAGACACAAGTAAAGCAGTATCATCGGCGTATACATAGTGTTTGACATTATTAAATAGTTTATACATGACTGTCACATATATTATATACAAGGTAGGGCCCAATATTGATCCTTGTGGCACCCCCGAAGAAACATGTTCTGTTTTACTATTTTCATCTAATACTTTGACACATATTTTTCTATTAGTTAAATAATTTTTGAAAAGTTTTAAAAGGTTTCCTCTGATTCCAATGTCATTTAATGTGTCTATTAATTTTGAATGGTTAATTGTATCAAATGCCTTTGAATTGTCGATAAATAGAACAAGGGTGTGATATTTTTTATTTAGTTCATTATTTATTCCATTTGAAAAATCTTGTAATAATAATTCCGTACTCTTTTTCTTTTGGAAACCATATTAATATTGATCAATTAAAGAAAATTTTGATAAATAATAAATTAATTTTTGAGCTATGTATTTTTCTAATATTTTTTCAAAAACAGGTAAAATACTTATTGGTCGATAGTTACTAATGTCTGAATGTTTACCACTTTTATATATGGGTCTGACTATACTATATTTAAGTAATTCTGGTATTTTCGCTTGGAGTATAATGCAATTAATAAAATGTGTTAATACTGGTCCTAATAAATCAATATGTTTTTTTACATCATACATTCTAATATTATCAAATCCAGCAGATTTACTATTTTTAAATTTTTTAACTATATTAACGACATCTTTTATTTTTGCTCTAGGCAAAAACATGCTCTGCGGTTGTTTGTCAATTGACGCATCAATTGTTTTTTTTATTACAATGATGTAGCATGTTATTTATACTTTTTGTAAAATGATCAACAAAATCGTCACTAATATTTTTAGGAGTAGTATCATTCTTTATTAAATAAAATAAAATAATTTTGTGTTAGTAAAGAAATAATTTAATCACATTACAAATTCGAAAGCGCTTCAAAACTACCGAAATGGAAAAAGTTTACACTCCGCGGAACTAATTCCGTCGAGCGCCTGGCCAATATTGACAAAAACAATGGCCTATTAAAACAATGCTACCCATTTATTACAAAACAAAGTGCAACTCACGCCCTTAGGTGCTTATTTAATAAAATTCAATGCCCATTATAACATTTGATTAGACTGATTTTCTTACTTAAATACGAAATGACAGCCGGTTTACTCCAAAAAATCGACTTTTTCGAAAACTTCAAGCTCTGGTTGAGGGCCAAAAGTAGAATCGAATATTTTTTTTAATATTTTTTGCATTCTGAGTAATCCAAAAGGCAACTTTTTAGACCCCTTTCATTTCAAAATTCGGAAAAAAAAGTTATCGGCCCACCCTAATGTAAGTGTTGCCAGTTTTTTTTTATTGTTCCATAAATAAATAAAAACATAAATTGCATTATGCTTCGTGTTTTTTACAATATATAATTGACAAGCAAATATCTGATACATGATCAAGTACCGTATTTTTCATGTCCGATCAGTTGATACATAAATCCATTTCTCTCGCTACCATATAATTTGTCATTTACAATTTGTTTACTTAAGAGTCTGCCTCCATCTTGATCTGGAGACAAGTCGCATGTCTCGGCTACACCTGCCGTAGATTATGCAAAGCTGACAAATATCTCGGTTACCAACTGTGCAATTATTCCGTACAGAAGAATTTCCCTTGCGCAAAGCGATTTGCGACATGTAATCGTTTGAATACACGGAATTAAAAATGTTGTAGTAAACACATCTTATCATCATCATTTTGGATTTGCATTGGCCCTCAAATTGATCAGTCTTACGGCTCAGGTTTCAGTCCAAAAACAATGCATGTAAACGAGTATTTTATCTATATAAAAAATATATTGAAGCACTAACTAGCACGTATTTTGTCATTACAAAAATAAATATTATTTTTAGTCTTAACCTACATAAAGCGGTTGATGGAAGCCCTGGTATTCTCCGTTTTCCTATATGGGGCTGAAACGTGGATAATGCGTGCCTACGAGAGGAAGAGGATCGATGCATTCGAGATGTAGTGTTGGAGAAGGCTGATGCGAGTGCCTTGGACAGCCAGAAGGATGAATGCATAGATACTGGAAGAGCTCCATATTACAACTCGTCTATCAGTGGTGTGTTTGAGAAGGATACTGACTTTCTTTGGACATATTACTAGACGTGAGCCAGACAATCTAGAAAAGGCAATAATGTCTGGCCGAGTTGAAGGTAGGAGAAGCCGGGGTAGAATCCCATATAGATAGACTGACCAAATAAAGGTGGCCACGGGGCTAAAATTTGAAGATTCAGTACGTCGGGCTGAAGACAGACTAGAGTGGAACAGACTAATTAGAAGTGTTCATGGTGATCACGATCCTCAGCATTAAGAGGCCGACTTGGAAGAAGAAGACATGGGACTAAAGTCCCGGTTCGAATTAGGATGAATAAAGCATCAGCACAGCAAAAATATTATTAAAAAACAAATACAATAGTTACAACATCATACACAAAGCAACAATACTTATAATGTATTCCTCACTGGGAAATTCCGTGACAAGAAATACATTTTAGTTTTAAAACCTACTCTTATAACCTATACCATTTTTTTATACATAATATTGCAGAGTAGAATCACCTGTAATACCGATGTTCCACGGCCGCGGCAGTTGAAGATAAAGTCTCCTGAGCTATTACGAAGATGCGATACCGACCCCCCACTTTTAAGTTTTGGGTACGTACATCCATATGTACTAAGGGGACGCGTACGCCACGGTACACATGTCTACGCACTAATGTGACATACCAACATTATGACGTCATATTTGAAATTAAATTCTTCTGGGCAATTACGAAGATAGACTATTGACTACTGCCTCCCCCCCCCCCCCCCCACTTTTAAGTTTTGGGTACGTACATCCATATGTACTAAGGGGACGCGTACGCCACGGTACACATGTCTACGCACTAATGTGACATACCAACATTATGACGTCATATTTGAAATTAAATTCTTCTGGGCAATTACGAAGATAGACTATTGACTACTGCCTCCCCCCCCCCCACTTTCAAGTTTTGAGGTAGGTACGTCGGTACACCGACGTGTATAATTTTTTATTTGAAATGTTTTATGAAGGCAACAGAATACAACAAAATAAATATATCAAAACAACAAGTAAGGAGAATAAAGTTAAGTTATAAAATGTCATTTTTGTTGTATTCCAATTACAGCGTATTTTTTTACTAGCTGTTTCAAAACAGGGTGTGTGTGTGTGTGAGTTAGAGAGGGTGGGTGGAAGGGTGTGTAGAGCCTAGTAAAATATCGATGTCAAAATTATCTTTTTGATTGTACAAGGTAAGGGCACGATTAATTACTCTTATTAAATGACCCTTTACTTATCTACTCTGTTGTTTCAATCAATATTTCCGCGTGCACAATAAAATTGTAGAGAAATTAACAGATTATTTTTTTTTTACCTTATATTTATGTCATGTTTTTTTTTCCCCATCAAGCAACATTACGCTGCGACCTCACGAATGCGCGCAGCGAAAGTAGGGCATAGTGGAAGAATTATTGGACACAGTCCGGTGTATTCAAATATGATTCTACGCCATTCTTAATTCTATGGTTAAATATTTCCAATTTAGATATAAACAATCTAAACTTGTAATATTAGAAATCGAACACTGATTTTAGTCTGCTGAACACTTTATTTATACTTTGTTATATTTTTCTCGAAATTCAAATATAAATACCTAAATTCCCCATTACCTATTAAACACTTAGCCTCACCCTTAACCATTGGTTTTTCCCTCAATTATGATTAATGTACATGCTATAGTTCATAAGATTATTTTATTTTCTAGTTAAGCACCTTGAATTATATGAATATATAGGGACATTCAATCAATCTAATCTTCACATTCGTTTGAAAATGCCCTAACAAGGCGAAACAATTGTCATGAAGTTTTTGTTTTTATATTTTTATATTTGTAAAAATAAAATTAAGTGTTCAGTAGACTCAAATCAGTGTTTGATTTCAAATATAATAAGTTTAAATATGGAGTACTACAAAATTAACACCAAATCAATCAATAAACAATCTATGTAATCCTAATAATTTCATAGTTATGCATTAAAAAATATTTTTTTTACTGAAAATGTTTTGTACCGATTTCGATACCCACCAACACAAATGTTATTTTATTACGCTCGGAAGACTCGTGATATTCATTAGACGACTGAGAACAAATCCTTTGCCAAGGCCATATTGCGAACAACCAGAATCCTTGTACATATTCGTCTCATTATCTGTGGCTCGGTGGCTCGGTGGCTCGGTGGCTCGGTGGCTCGGTGGCTCGGTGGCTCCTGACTCCTGATGTCGGGGATTTATTATTCTACAGATATTATCTGCCAACAATCATCAGCGTACCTTTGTACGAGTATAAGGTTGCCGTATTTGGCTAGACGCTCGTCGCGTCGCGCGTCCGTACATTCTAGGGAAGGGAGATGTCGTTACAAAAAGTGCTATTTTATAATGATTTTGAAAAATGCAATATAAACATTTATCTTAAATTCGATGAAGTGTTTCAATCGAAAGAAGTAATTACTGACCATTACGTAGTTTTCTGATGATTTTACTTTTTGGAGCAGTACTTTTTGTTCTGTTACGTATCTGTATCACTCCATGCAAGTCATATTTTTATTTATTTATTTATACTTTTACATTGTTTGTATTCTTTTTTTTATACAGAATAATTTTCCCTCACTGGGGTGGGGTGTCTCGTGCCGAGGGAAACATTTTACAAAATATGAAACATGCCTTAGATTAGCTATTTAACAAAGTTAAAAATATAATAACAAAAAAAACGTAATTAAACCAATTAATCCAATTATAATTAACATAATAAACAATAAAAAACCAAAATATTCACAAAAAACATAATCAATTTATACAGACTAATTAATAAAATTCATAAACAGTGCATACATTTTACATATTTGGCTTGATCCACTCATCGATCCGTGCGCAATCCACCTCCACTATCTATTTCTTAATAGCAATTTTATATTTTGAGAACTTACTAATTGTCCTTATGGATAGTGGAAGTAGATTGTACACTTTAACCGAGTAGTTAGTCAATCTTTTTTGACAGAAGGTTGTATGTATTTTTTTATTTTTTTGCAGCATCAGGGTGGAGAATCTAGTAACTTTTGTATTTGTAACGGAAGGTAGAGAATCATATTTACGTGCGCATAGTAGCAAAGTTTTTACATAAAGTTGTTTTATAGATTCGACATTTAGATTTTGAAATATACTAAGGGAGCTAGTTCTGATTGGGACTCTTAAGATAATTTTTATCAAAGCTTTTTGTGCAATATATATAAATATTAAAAGAATTCTGTATTATTGACTGGCAGCAAAACGATTTTTATTTTTTGGCTTTTGTAGTTCTAATCTACGACATTTTAAGTTTGTCCGAATTTTCGTGGACAAGAACTGGATTCAACTCAACAGGTACAATGTTGAATGTTACACAGTGTGTAAAGTGACCACTTACACCAGCCAATGACAGACCATAGCCCTGTAAATACATAGTCATGCATATTTCCTTCTCTAAAATGATCCCCGTCTATGTTGTTAAATGTTTAAATTAAATTATTTGTATAATGATACTAAATATTTTAGTGTGTGTTTTTGCATTTGAATGTACGAATATGTGAAAAAAAACTTTTATTGTACAGTAAATATATTTTTCATTTATAAATTATAATATAAATAGAATATATTACGATACATCAAACTATGCAACACATTTAAATGAATTGAAACATAATTTTGACGAATCAAAAAACATAAAAGTTTTACATGTAGGACATAAAGGTCAAAAGTTTTATAGATTTGAAATTCAAAAAATAAATAGAAAAAAAAATAACAGCGAAAGAATTTAAATAAATCAGCAGATAGAATTCAAAAACTCACCCTTATTAGCCCTTTAGTTGAACCCTGTACATTGTGATAAAGCAATAAATGTTTTTCATAGAATATAATCCTCTCTTACAGTACACCGCCAACACATTTTTTTTCCCGCTCTGTTCCATTTAAATATTGCGTATTGTATCTCTTTCAACTTAATTTTTAAATGTACCTACGTTAAAGATAAGATAATATTTAGTTTTATATAAATTATTCTTACATCTATAATATTCACCAGTCTGAAGATGCCCATTAGAGCGTGAAAGCACTAATTGGTCAAACAAATAAGTGGAAGTGTAAAAAGTATTTAAAATAAGTTAATACATCATATTTTTTACTGTTCTTTGTAAAAAAAACATTTTGTAAAATTTATCCTCGGCACGGATTTTCCAGTGTTGAATATATAATGACAAAATTATTTATATTTTTATAGTAATGAAATACTAAATAAATAAATATTAAAATAAAGAAATAAATGGGTTTTTCGACGGTCTTTGGTGATTGCATTATTTTAAATGATCCTAAGGGCCAATATGAGTGTCTATAAAACTGAATGTCCTAGTATAATAGAGTACTAAGTGCAATGAAAGCGATTGCATGTGCATTTGTTTGCAATAAGGGTCGTGAGATAGAGTTATTATTACTCTTCCACTAGGGGATGATGACGCGGCTAAACAAAGAGGGTGAACAACCCTTCCGAACGGAAATATTTTGACTAAAACCTACTCTAAATTATCAACAATGACAGGGATGAAAAATATGAAAAACTAATGGGGGATATTTTTTTTTAATAACCATTGTTTAGTTAGCCTTTTAAGGTTTGTATACTTCTTACAGCCTCTGACGAATTTCTCGGGTATTTAAAAAAAAAAATGTCGACTCACGATGTCTAACAAATGCGTTACAATAGAAATTTGTTTAGTCTCCCACTAGTCTGACGATGTCGGTCACGACGAAACCCGGTCACTGGTAAAAAAAATATTTTAAAAAATGTAAATTAAAGTGGAATAAAACTATAAAGTATTTTTATTATTATAATTAAAATGCATTTCCTCCAAAAAAAGTATGTAGAAAAACTCAATATATTAATTCAATAAATCTATAATTTTTCTTCTCTCAGTTTTAACAAGGTCAAGATTTTTTGTGAAATTAGTTCAAAAACAACCGACCCCATTGCATTCCCGGACCCACTACTCATGTTACACAGCGTGCAAAGTAATGATTACCAACATATTAAAGGTTATAACATCTTAAATTACTTAACTCCAACATTTTATAATAATTTTGTCTTCCCCGTAAAGGTAAAAACATAATAAAATCATTTCATGTCTGTTGGTAAATCTGAACGTATAAAATAAAAACGTTTCAATTGTAGCTTTTCTCATCTGTTTTTCTGCGCTGGAAAAGTCGAGCTTTTTTCCGGAACGTAGTATGTTTCTTTATTCCTTAAAGCGAGCAGGAGCAGTACAATGGCCAGGATAATGCGCCACCCCCTTTATTATTGCAAGGACCTTTTGTCAAACAGTAGTAGGAGGAGGCGCGAAAGTTTGCAATTTTCTTTAGACTAGCTCTAAAAGAAAAGCCCATTACCATACTTAGTGAAAATGGCGTATCTACATGCAAATATCGTCGGTTCCTAATTATAAAACTTCAAAGGAGTATGTTTTTAAATTAGTTTCTTTTCAAGAAATATACCTACGTTCTAAAGAAAAAACGAAATTAATAAAATTTAAATATCAAAACAGTGGAGAATTAATTATTATTTTAAAAATAAGTTCAAATAATATTTAAAGATGTAAGGCAATCTTATATAAGAAAAAAATATTTAAACCCATGAACACTGGGATACCCTAGACAGGGTACACCATGCACACGAAGCACGAAGTTCTGTGAGTTCTTACCAGCCTCGTGGTGTAAATGACTTAATGATGGCTAGAGCGCGTGTAGCAGCGTTTCAAAGATCTTTTATTTTTACGCGACCAAGGCTATATAACTTGGTGCCTTTCATCTGGAAAAACGATAGGAGAACATGTCTTGGGAAAAAAATTGGCAAATGGTTGATAGATATGGGAAGCAAAGAGTTAGAAAATTTGTTGTCAATTATAACTTAATTTATACCTTTATTTTTTATTTTATTTTATTTATTTATTTAATGCACAGAATACACAATTTTACATAGACACCATCATATGTTTTTTTATGTCCTGACTTGTTAGAAAATTCCGAGTTAAGTCTTCGATATATAAATCAAAAATATTAATTTACATATTAAAACAATATACAAGTAATCAAAACAATCTGCAAAATAATCAAAACAATATACAAAATAATAATAGAAAAATTTAAATTATAAAAAATTATACATGTCGAAAAATGAAATAAAGAAAAGTTATATAATAATAAGTATGAAAGTGATGATATACACATGTACGTATATAGATAATAATCGTATCGTATCCCGCTCTACCGCAACTTGATTCCCATTTTCTAATAGAAAGTTATTTACAACTCGTTGAAAATGGCTCCCGAAATTGAAATATTTTAGTAAATCATAAATATACTAATGTTTTCCTTAATTTAAAAATTAAAGTCCTATGTAGAAAAGTCGATAACTCGCTGTATACAACATTTATTTCAGTAGACATTATTTTTTATGAAAAAAACTGTAAGCAATATGAAAAATATCTAATACGCATAAGGAAAAGATACCGACACGATTTCATCACCCTTCAAAAATATAAAATTAAAAATATGAAATGTATTTTTTATGTATTGTGTTTTGATTAGTAGTTAGAAATACATAAAAAATATCAAAACATTTAGCAAGTCAATAAACTAGAAAACTATTTTACCAAAGGAGATTTTAAAATAAAGTTCTTGCGACATTTTATGGTAGTTTCGGCTAGTACTAAAATTTTTATTGGTGCAGTTTCATGATAAATTCATCTTCTTTAGAAAATTCTTCTTAAACTTTCAAGAAGGACCTTCTTTATAAAAAGTTTCAACATGGACAAATTTTAACGAACTTGTGCTGAAGATATTTTTTATGATTTAACCGAAAATTTCGACGGTAATTTTTACTTTATCTTTCGGAATGAAAATCAAGAAATTTCATTGTAATTGAACGGCAAAAATTTAATTAGAGATCTCAATCAATTTTTCATTAAAATGTTCTAACAAAAGAAGGAATTTTTAATTATCAAGATGAAAAAATGAGCCACGAAAAAACCTTTTAACACATACTTTTATGAAAAATGCGACATTATTCGTTAATTGAATAACTGATAAAATAAAATGTAGGTATTTACTAAACTAAGAGTTTACTCATTAATATTTTTTACATAAACTGAAACTAGAATAAATATACATTTACAAGCACAAAATTTAACTTAAGAAAATAAAATACTTTCACAAAAATATTGCATCAGTGACACCGGGAGCTTATAATAATATAGCGCAGAGCCCCATTGTTCAGAAAAATAACATTTTTATATAAAAAAAAAACTATCGTTCATAATTTTAAAAAGGTTGTTGAAATTATGAGTTTTGAGAATATGTGTCTATGAAAAATGTTGGTGGTTTGGCTTCGTGAGTAATGAAGTAATAAGAGAACGGACGCAGCAAACTGCGGTGACAACTGTCGTCAAGCGGAGGCGGTACGTTTGGCTAAGCCATATACTGCATATGCCTCCTGAGAGCCTTAACCACACTTGCATACTTTACAAGGTATCATCAGGTTCTCGACGTCCTGGACGTCGCGCGTCGACTGCTGACTGTTTGTCGGCAGTTTCTTCGGGACGAGAACTTGACTTGGGAGGAAGCAAAGGAGTTGCATGGGGCTCTTTGTGGATACCATAGGCTCCAACTAGGGAGCGGACGTGGAATGATGATGATTTTTTAATTTTATAGTTACCGGAAACAAATAATAAAATAGGTAAGATACTTCACAAAGAAATTTCTCGAAGCAAGCTAAAATTCTTTAAGCGAAAAATTGGAAGCATAGACAAAATAACACGCAGTAAAATATTTGGTTTATCCTAGTCATCAAAAAAGGATCATAAATCCAAACTTGGCTGTTGTATCATTTGACCGTTCGAACAAAGCTATTATCTCGATGGGGCTCCGCCCTCTATTGAGTCTCAGTACCGGCGAGACACGGAGGGGCGCGAGGGAGAGGTGGGTAATTTGATACTGATACATTGAATATACAATAGTAGTGAACAGATGCAATCGGAATACTAAGTATACGCCGGTTTCAAGATGTGACGTTAGTACAGACTAGGACACATAACTAACATAAACGTAGGGAGATGCATACAAATTGGCATAATGAACAAGGAGAAAAGTGTGGGTAAAATTTACCTTTTTACAAAGTCCATGTAATAAATTTGGAAAAAGTTCAAAACGAATTACTCAGATTCACCAACTTAATTTTTGAGGTGAACAGATTGACCATAATTTTTCCCTTAACCTTTTAAAATTGTCATCTCTTTCTTAGTGAAGAATTCCTCATGAAACAATCTGTGTTTATAAAATGACAATGGCACACTGAACGTCTCTGATTTAACGAGACTGATAAGTATCGTATAAGTTGGCCTCGTGGTGTAATAAACAGAGCGTTTACCTACCATGCAAGAAGTCTCGGGTTCATTTCCCGACATGTTTGATATGAAATATTTATTTAAAAGGGTGTTCAAACACTAAAATATTTCATAGTCCCTGAAATGGTACCTGTCGCGTAAGACTGATAACCTTACCCTTATGTAACAAAATTGATCAAGATTAGCTGCAATTGGTGTACCAACACAGTGCTCTATGCACCATTAGGTGTAGAAAGGGAATGATGACTTTTAAAGATTTATTTTGCATCGTGCCAATCAATTTTGGAGTATAGTATAATCGGTTGGGGTGGTGCGAGTGATAGTTTTAAATAATGTATTTATTGCACAAAAAGCCATAATTAAAATAATACTAAGAGTAAAAATAGAGTCCCGATACAGACATTTACTGAAGAAATATTCCATAAATCACAACTTATGACACCAAAACAATTATACGCTAAAACAATACTCACTTATAGATTCAAAAACTACTTTTACTCAAATGAAAGACATAACCCCCACAATACATCACATACAAATAATATAATCACTAGACCCTCAATACATAGACAACTTAAACAAATACAAACTAATACCACTTTCGGACAAAGGGATTTTGAGTATTATTCAATTAAAATCTATAGCCTACTTCCACTATCTATTAAAACAATTAGTAACGAGAAAATGTTTAAAAAGACTATAAAAAAATGGATAGTGGAGCTAGATAGAAGTAAAATGGATTGTCTCATTCGCCCATACCAATATTAAATCAACTGCTCCACAACTAGCTTATGTTAGGTTTTTGTTATTTTCATTGTCTGTTTTGGAATATAAATAATATAGATGTACAAAACTGTCTGAATATTTGTAATTTATGTTTGTTTTTTAAGTAAGTCTTCTTTGTTTATTCTCAAATATAATTTCAAAAAAAGTTTATTGTTAAGTGTCCTCGGCACGAGAAACCCCAGTGAGGTCACATTATTTTTATCATTAATTATAGTTTGTAAGCGAAAAACATGATTAAAAAAATAAAATAAAGATGATGATGAGTAGTGGTAAACAAACATATGCAATTAAACTATTCGTAAGTGGAATGCCTCACATAGCTCTTTTACTTTCGCATGCACCGTAAGGTGCAATGGAACAAATGTTGCCACTATGAAAATAAATACTAGGTAACGTTACATTTTTCTTTATCTTCCTGAAAACAAGTATCGACATGTCGATTAAACTGGCTTTGTTATGTACCAAGGTAGTTACAGATATTTGGAAAGTTGAACAAACCGTCTTGGGAATTGTCTAATGTGATTTATGTGATGTGTTTAATCGAATATTTTTTGTTCAAATTGCGATTTGTTTAAATTTCAAATAGTTTTGAGATGGCTTTTTTTATCACACAAGTCTATTTAAAATACGAAATAGAAACACTTAAGTTTCAATTTTGCATTGAACGTGGAGTAAAATTTTAGCGCCACCTTTAAGCAGAAATGTTACGTTGTCACTATGAAAAATAAACTTGTATTAATTTATTTTTTTTCATTTTATTTCGTATCGAAATGACGATAGATCGAAATTCGTCATAACGAGATAGACGGACATAGTGAAAAAGCTAAATATACCGTCTCAATGTGCATCGATGAAGGTAGCGTTTGTAATTGCGGCCTTGGAAGCATTTCGCTATTGTTGGTAGCTTCCATTACCGTGAATTAAGCAATTGGAGGTACTTCCAAAATGTGGTCAAATACAAGTTTTTCGTAACGTAGCATTATAAAATAACAACAAGAACATTTATCCGAAAGAGCTTAATTAGGTAGAACTTATGTACTTGTAATATAAAAACGTATATCCTGAAAAACTCGAAATAATATGGAACTTTTAGGGACAGTCGTTTGTAATAATTGTAACTAAGTTGTGGAGTTGAACCAAAAGTAATGACTGAATTTGTGATCTAAGTAAAAAAACTCGCATATTTAAAACACACGCAAGTTTTTCTTTTTTTAATCTAGCATACTTCCGTGGTATAGTGGTTAAGACACTTGTTTCACACACGGAAGATTCTAGGTTCGTTTCCCGGTGAGAATGTGACTTTTCTCAAACCTGGGAGTACTGTGCCGTAATTCACTACTGTAATTGGGCCTTACGACCTGTTGTGGTGCAAAAATAGACAGTAGTTTAAGCGAAAAAAAATAAATTTTTTTTGTCCTTTTTTACAAACATTTATTGGGGCCAGAGACACGGTTAATAGTAACACAATCAGGAATGACCCGTACCTGTAAACTTTCTCCGACTCGCTAGAATATCCGTGTTGAGTCGGGATACTTACAATTTACATTTTCACATACATATACGTATTATAATTTATGCATCCATTTCAAGTTAATGCATATGATTAATACATGTTGTATAACTTATTCCTTTTTTTTACAGTTATACATTTATGTTATTCGTCAACATAATATATTTTAAAAATTATAGTTGAATTGTGTTTTAATCAAAAATATTTTAAGTATCTACAAATGTGTTTAGATAGGCTGGATATCACTCCCTCCCTTGGTAGTAAAGTAATCAAAATTTATAAATTTATTGCAGAGGAAAGGGAAAACATTTTTGAAAAGAAAATATGGTAACAAGCCTTAAGCACGTTATAAGCCCTGTAAATGCTTAGACTTTCATATTCCCTTTTTAAAAAGATTTTCGCTCTCTATTGCAATAAAATTGTATTGTGATTTTGGTCAACATTTTTTTTGACATTGACTTTAGGATCAAACATTTTTTTACTAAATTGGTATATTACTACTTCCTGACTTTTACGTGAAACGTACCTGTATCTTTGTTAGTACACTTACTACACTGACATGCAAATCCCACTATACACCTTCTCAACAGTATTTGCAAAAAATACAAAACCAACGTGCTGATAAGACACGTGATATAAAGAGTTCACCTCTGATTTTGCCAACTTTTTTTTTCATAGCATTGCAACAAATATATATTTTGTTAAGCTGCTAAACTTCCTCATCAAACATTTTTATAAATTATCTAAATTAAATGTAAAGAAAAGATTATTTAAAATATTTTTTCATCACACACGAGAACGTATTTCCACGCAACGTTACGTCCGATTGCAACAAAGGTCCACCAGAAAATGATGGCACAGAAACTTACGAATTTCATGCTTTGCGCTTGTTACGATATATTTAGTTTTGCGCCATTGAATGACTATAAAAAACTATAAACATTTTAACGAAAGATCTTTTTTTATAAATCCAATCGTTTTAACTTTATAAGAAACTTTTCAAGAAGCTTCTGAATTCTGGGATGAAGTGGAACGATAAAAAGCCTACTCGGTTAGCTGTCTACCACCTGTACCACGTGACATTATTGGATTTTTCAGACCTCTGAAATTCGTAGTAGTGATAGAGAAAAATCTCAGCGAGAAAATAAGCTTACAGTAAGTGAATTCCAAACTGTTTTTAAAATAGTTTGTTCTTTAATATAGTTAGATACACTACAAGACGACTGACTGGTTCAACATGTTGTCTCTAATCTCCTACGTAATGAAAATATTTCAGTTTGAAGAATTTCAGGTTTCAGGAATTTTGCCGAAAGACGTCTAAAATTGTGTAAAGACATTTTCTCAGTATGAACATTTGATTTGACTTTATTTTATTTACTGGAATATTTTCAAAAACGTTTGTCAAAAACTTTACAGACTAATTGTTTTAATTTTGTTCTAGATCTAGAGAATTGTGTATTTTTTGGAAGAGCGTATTAACCTCTCAAGGACAAAAAATATTTTTAAGAAAGTAGTTAAGGACTGGATTTTCCTTAGTGGGAGGGATTTAAGTAGGAAACTCTTTGATGATTTTCCGAATGTTTCAATTTACTGTTTACCATATTGATGTGCCATTTATATTTGTATTTAAAAACTTTAAAAAAAAAAGTTTCTGATCCTATGTTTGTGGTGATATACTCATGTGTCTGTGTCAACTAATTGCTAGTCCCATCTCAAAACAGGATTTTTAGTTCCATACAGTTGGGATTTATGTCTCAAATAATGTACAATGAACTTATGTACGTAAATAAATAAGGATTTAAATTTTATATTTTTAATACAAATTGAACTCAATTTTTTTCTCAACAAATTTCGGGTATAGATTTTTTAAAAACTGATATGTATTCAAGGAAAAAAACACTATAAACAAGGCTTTAAAATAAATTAATCTGGAAGTCTTCAGATTTTTTTTATTAGAAACAATGGGTGAAAATTTAATTTAATTCGTCTTACTTTAAACTAAAATGTCTTCAAAGCGTTTATTATGATTAAATTGAGCAATGACTTTAGTAAAAAAAGCATTATCCTTGTAAAATTCTCGACCGTCCGAGTGATAAACGTTAATAAAAATGCGGCAAATTGCCGGCAGTAAAACCGAAGACAAGCGAAAGAGGAAAATTAAGCACAACAAACGCCAAACATTACGACGGACGCCACAATATAAACTGAGAAGGGAAGGTGGACTAGGGGTGTTTAACCCATACAGGGAAATAGGGCTGGTTTCCGCTGTAAGGAAGTTGAGGGGTGGCTCTAGAAGGAGGCTGTCACACGGATTGGGGTGAGAACAGGTTGTGAAGAGGGTAGATTGCAGGAGCAAGTTAATTTACCGCTCTCAAGTATCTATATGACAAATGTAACAAGAAAGAAGAGACCAAAAAAATGTGTTGCAAACAAATAAAAATTGTACCACTTACCTATTACTGAATCCAATCAATGATCTTAATGCATCTGCCGCAATAAAAATAAATAAATCACACTAATTGCATCATCATATTCAAAATCTTATAAACTTACAATAGTGCTTAGGGTACTGCATTGTTAAATTAAATGCAGCGTATCTCAACTATCTATTACAAGGAGGTAAGGTCATTGGGGGGCAGTCCAGGAATAATAAGATTTTTCAGTTTAAACAACTTTTAAAAGCAATATCAAATCGGGTTGTGGTCTCGGGACTAGTGTTGCGGACTCACTATAAGTATAAAAGTGTATCCGTCTGTACTTGGATTAGTTTTTTTTTTCAAACCTAGAGTAAAAAGCCCTTATAAAAATATTTTTAATGTGAAACATATAAGAAAGTCATTGTCTAATTTTTCGCACATCGGTCGTTTTGCGATCACCGATATATTATAATCGATTATTTTTAAATCTGGACTATTTTCAGGACAGAAAATTTATTTTTTTATCTAATGATCTTATTATTAAAATTCTTATTAAGTTTTTTTGTAAAAAAAAATGATTGAAAAAATAATTATACAAATAAATATAAAAAACAAATTTTTTGTACATACATAAATAATTAATCAAAACGTTTCTACCTCTCTTATTGAGTGAAAACTTGTGTTTAGAGACGGAGTTTGTTTTACATTTAACTTTATTATTATATATATTTTATTGTATCGGCAAAATTAGCAGTTCACAATGGAGTCCTGGTGGTGACCCTGGTGTATGGGAGCGAAGTATGGACTTTGAAAAACAGGGATGAATGTAGGCTGAGTGCTGTCAAAATGCGATCTCTCAGGTGGATGTGTGGTAAAACTATGTACGATAGATGCATAAATGTTGAGATCCGTACAATATGAAAGGTTGAGATAAGCATGTCGGCCTCGTAGTGTAATGGTCAGCGCATTTATCTACCTTGCAAAAGGTCTCGGGTTCGATTCCCGACATGGTTAATATGAAAGATTATTTAAAAGGGTGTTTTTACACTAGAATATCTCATTGTCCTTAGACTGGTACCTAAAGCGTAATACTGTTTTCTTTACCTTCTTGTAACAACAATGATCAATATACGCTGCGATTGGTGTACCAATGCAGTGCCTTATGCACCATTAGGTGCGGAAAGGGAATGATGAATGATGAGATAAGCATTATCGACAAAATCAAGAAAGAAGCTCTGCGTTTGTTTGGACATGTAGAGCGTATGGACAGCTAAATAACGGCTGAAAATATTTACGATGCGCATGTTGATGGATGCAGAAATAGAGGAAGACCGAGAAAGACATGGCATGATCAAGTCAAACAAATACTTGAAGATGGACATCTTAAAAGTCGAAATAATCGGCGCGCGTGCAAACGATGTATTAATGTACAGGAACGAGATATGTCTCAAATAATGTGTAATAAACTACATGTGTGTAAATAAATAAAAAAAAATAAGAAAAAAGATAGAGTGATGGGGAGTTTTATCCTCTGCCTTGAAACGGCGTGATGATTTGTTTTGTTGTTTTGAATATATATATATTTTTTTTTATTTTATATACACTAAATTTTTCTTATCTAAAACAGATTCCCTTTAAATTAGATGTAATATTCTAAAATATGTAAACACAATTTTCTAGTGTATTGAGTTCGGGATAAAGTGCGTCTCATGTGTTTTTTTTTCATTTAGATTTAAATATTCTAGTATTTGTTATTGATTTTAAGATTACTGGAAGATTATTTATGCTTTTTTTTCAACATATGAATAATACCTTAAAGCTCCTTGTATTTGAATGGTAATGTTTTTTGGTGGACCGTATAATTTTCATAAAAAGATTTTTGGTTGAATTCACGGAAGTTATTTAAAGCAAGCTTGTCATGGTTGTGATTTTAATATTCCAACACCCATTCAATGAGATTGGGTGTCCACAAAAACACATTTGTCCTTCGTATAGGAGGGGGAACGCCTTTTCCATGTCCCAGAGAAAGTCAGTTCCATGCAGAGAACCGACTTGTTCGGGGACAATATTATGGAAACCAAAACAATTGTCTCCAGTATTTATTCTTTGGTCCGCATGTCAAACTATTGTTAAGTCGACAGTAACAGAATTTCGAACATGGAAATAGATGCAATGATATAAATATAAAACAAAACTATAAAATTCAGATGCTTTTGTGAAAATTTGTACGAAAAACAAATATTAACTTATAATTATGTACGGCCAAACAGTGCTTTTATAATTTTTTAGATCGTTATTAAATATTTTTAAGAATTTTTTTTTCATAGATTTGTTTTTAAACAGAGAGGCATTCGATAAGGTAATATAGAAGTCAAGGCATTTAAAGAAGCTATGACCTACCATTAATAATAATAATAATAATAATAATATTATTATTAATAATAATAATTTCATACCATAAATGTAAACATCCTTTTATTTTTGATTATAAACTTAATGGCCAAGTTCTTTCGATTGTCACCTCTATAAGAGATCTTGGAGTGATCCTAGATAATAAACTAACTTTTCTGGAACACTTTGATAATATAGTAAACAGATCCTTAAAAATTTTAGGCTTTATTAATAGAACTACGTCTGATTTCCAAAGTATGCTTACACTTAAAACACTTTATTGCTCTTTAGTTCGCCCTATTCTTGAATATGCATCTGTAATCTGGTCCCCTCATTATGCTGTTCATATCAAGCGCCTTGAATCGGTTCAACATCGTTTTATAAGAAAAATTGCATGGAAGATGGGATTGGAAAGAGGAGACTATTCATATTCTGATATGGAGAGGTTTTTAAGCATATCAAGTCTTGAAAAACGCAGATGCATTGCAGATATAATCTGCATGTATAAAATTATGAACTGTCTCATTGATGCCCCTGAAATTTTGCAAAAGATTCTTTTTAACGTTCCCACCCGTAGACTAAGAAATAATGAAATGCTTTTCCTCGGTCACTACAGGACCAATTATGGTGCACAGTCGCCTTTGCCCAGAATGATCAGGCGGGTGAACGATCATCAAGATCTTGATTATTATGGTGTAAGGATGTCTTTCTTTACAAATCAGCTAAAGAATCTGTATAGTTAGCCTATGCTTTTTACTTAATCTAAAAAATCTATCATCTGTCTTTGCTGCTTATTTCTGTTCCTTATATTTTTTTATTCCTTTGTAAAAATTTCTTTTAATTGTAATGTTTATAATGGACTTTGTCCGTAAATAAATAAAATAAATAAATAAATAAATAAATAATAATAATAATAATAATAATAATAATAATAAGAATAATAAGAATAATAATAATAATAATATTAATAAAAATAATAATAATAATAATAATAATAATAATAATGAATAGATAATTTATATAGCGCCATTTTTGTGAAAATCATCTCAAGGGCACTGTACTGGCTAGTTTAAATAGCTACTTAACACATTGAGTAAGATTCATAATTATGCATATGTTTAAACATCCACAGCCAAATTTCTACAACTTTTCCATTAATTGACATTTGTGAAGTTAAAGAACTGAAACCTTTATTGATGAGGGCGAGATTTATCCGGCTGAATAAATGAGAAATTTTAAATTTAAAATGTTTTCTTACACACGGTAAAAATTAGGGCATTTAATCGTAGTATCTCGAAAATGTATGAATAAATCAATAAAATTTTCAAATAATTTCTCAACAAATTTATAAATTTCAATAAAAACGAAGTACTTTGGAATTGCGTCACAACTTTTTCCGAATCAATCAATGATTTAGTATTGTGATAGATTTCCGGTTTACGAGAAGCAAACTCACCAATCAGCAGAACTCCGACTAGAATTTGTGAGTAATTTCAAAATAACAAAACATTTAAAAAATCAAAGCCCTGATCATACGTCACGTAAAAATACTTTTTTTGCTTAGTTTGATAGTTTAACAAATTTGTTTTTTTTTAAAAGCTACTGAACTCCCACATTATTTCATCAACTTGGCAGAGCCTAAAAATATTTTTTAATTTTTGAACTTACTTTACTTGAAACTTTAAATCTAGCCTTGTCTACAAACATTTGGATGTACAAAATTCATAAATTTGCTTTAGTAATTGCGCTTTGATTGCGTCCCGAGAAACGTGTCTTGAATGATCGTTTTATATCACTTTGCATCATTATTGCGTATTATAAATCGTTACAGATATTTATTATTTACTTTCAATTTAATCGCACTTTTCCCTCTTTCCAATTGTTCCAAGAAGCTAAACTTTTAGACATAAGATAAATATATTGTTTTTAATAATTAAAATATATATTTAAGAACTAAAATTATTTAAAGTTATTAAAATAGATCAAGTCAAAAAAGGAATTGCGTGATAGAAATACCACATTGCAAAACGAGGCTCGCACAGATACATGCATATTTTATAGGCCAAAGATGTTTTAATTCTTTTTTTACTGATAACATT
This sequence comes from Micrasema longulum, assembly GCF_059751315.1. Taxonomy (NCBI): domain Eukaryota; kingdom Metazoa; phylum Arthropoda; class Insecta; order Trichoptera; family Brachycentridae; genus Micrasema; species Micrasema longulum. The sequence continues at coordinate 414,565 of NW_028277384.1, read as the reverse complement.
TCATTGATTCCAAACTTTCAAAATTTTCCTTCTTTTAAAAAACACGCACTATCCTGGATTAAAACTAAAGATATGAACTCTTTTTTTCTATGATATATTTTGCTGCACTTAAATAAAAGTGAATATTTTATGTTTTTTGCTACAAAAAAATACCGTGAAATCTTTTACAGAATATTTTATTTTCTCTTTCTTATGTTACAATATAAAAACTGTCTATTTTTAATAGGAGCAAAAATTCACAAACATTTCTTGTATACCCACGAACAGGCCATGCCTTTGTGGGATATTTTTGTTTAATATTATTACTGTTAATATGTATTTCATTTATCCTTTATTTTTTAATATTCTATTTTACATCTTATGTATATTGTAAAAAAAAATATAATGATTTTAATATTTGTATTTTGAATATTTTGTGGATTTGTAAACTTTAAACCTGCAATGAATACTTTCGAGTAAATGGCACATTTCAAAAAGAAATCTCATTTATATATTGATCATCCAACCCTTATCCGTAACGAAAGGTACACAGAACACTGCATTTTTTTACTAAAAGCAGCATTTCTCTATTTTCTGTTACATGAAGGTAAGGCGTGTGTATTACGCTCCGGGTGCCAGTCCAGGAACGGCAAAAGATTGTTATATAAACCAGTAGCGTGCCTAGGGTTTACGAGTAAGGCAAGCCCATATACAGTGGTGCCTCACACAACGAACTTAATTCGTTCCAGGAGCAAGTTCGTTATGCGAAAAGTTCGTTATGTGAAACGCGTTTTCCCATAACAATACATGTTAAAAAAAATAATTCGTTCTGTAGCATAAAATATGGTAAGATGACATAAAAAAAAGATAATTTTTTTATTATTATTTTTATTTAGATACATCTAAAAACATAATGAAAAAAACACACATTTTTTAATTTTAAGAAATAATCGAATCTTGCACATCTTCATCCATTTTCCGCTTTTTGGCCGATGGTGCAGTGAAAAACCTGTCCAAAGTCGTTTGTTTCTCTCTTTTCTTCAACATCTGCCGGAAATAACGGACAAGAGTATCGGAGTACAGGTCGTTGATCCTGTTTGCTTCAGCGGAATCCGGATAGTGGGCATTGGTAAACTCCTGAACTGGTTTCCATTTGACCAGGATGTTCTTGATGTCAGCAGTTGGAATTGGTTGATTGTTTGATTGTTGCTCCTCGTTATCAGATGACGCTTCCCTTTGAGCATTGTCCTGTTGTTGGGCCAGAAGTGTTTGGAGCTCTTCAGTTGTCAGCTCTTCTTTGTGTTCCTCAATAAGCTCCTCTACATCCTCTTCAACGATTGCTGCGACACGTGCGTAAGTTAAGCGTACTGCTCAGTGACTAACGTCTGCCTGCGCGGAAGGATGCAATAAATCGGCAGTGATCGTGTGAAGTGGGCGACTTCGTTGTGTGAAGCGAAGTTCGTTGTGTGAAGCGAAGTTCGTTGTATGAATCGTGAAATGAACGAAAAGGAAGTTCGGTGTGTGCAGCGTTCGCTGTGCGAGGCGTTCGTTATGCGAGGCACCACTGTATATATTTTTAAAATTCTCATGTGGTGTAATTCTCTGACAGCCTCATAGTATAGTGGCCAGCGCATTTACCTACCATGTAAAAGGTCTCGGGTTCGATTCCCGACATGGTTTATATGAAATATTTATTTAAAAAGGTGTTTTTACACTAGAATGTGTCATAGTCCCTGGACTGGTACTTGAAGCGTAAGACTGATCATCTTACCTTTATGTAGCAAAAATGATCAAGATACACTGCGATTGTAGTACTCTATGCACCATTAGGTGCGGAAAAGGAATGATGATGAATTAATTTGTGTGAAAACATGATGTGAGCTTTCTTCACTACAGTTGTATAGTCTACAAAGCATCCAAAAGGCATATTATGACGAATAACAATATTTTTTTTTAATATGCATATGATAATATTTCTGAGGTCGTTTAAATAAACGAAATAAAGAAAACAAAATATTATTTTATAAGGAATTCCTCAGATATCAACCATTACCAATAAGTAACATCAATATAATATAGCGTGCGTAGAGTTGAATAATAGTCATCGGAACCCATAGATACATAAATATAAATTATAATTGATATAAGATATAGGAAAAGGAAAGTAGATAGGCAAATAAAAAAGAAACGTCGGCCATCTCCGAATTCATTTTATATATGACGTTTGCACAAAATTAAGTAAATTATCGTAAATTTTAACCAGTACGGGTCTTTATACAATTAAGATTAAAAAAACCGTTTAAAATTATCAAATTCCGTAAATAAGAGCATAATAAACAATCGTAAAGTTTGTTCGATACGAAATACGAGAGGCGCTCTCTGCCAACTTTACCCTAAAGAAGCTGGCTTCAGATTCCCATATAAAACTCAACATATACAGACAAACATTTGTTGAGTTTACTGTTTGCATCACATGCGAGTTGCACCGTGAAATAAGCCCCATAAGAAGCCCACGTGCGTGAGCAAGATAAGAATACATTGTCGTTCGCGCACACAGATTTCATGCGGTTCGGATCTCGGGATGCGAACAGTACCAACGTCGAATAGATCTCTAATTCTCATGCGGCGCGAAATTTAAACAACGAAATGAATTATTTTCAAGCGTTTGGTTCAGATTTGGTAATTTTGAAATAAAATTAATAGGCAAGCCCGGCTTATGGGCTTCTATGGAAATACCGCCACTGATATAAACGATCTTTTAAAATTTATATTAATAATATGTATACTTACCCAGGAATCTAACCCGGGATCTTAAGGGCGCTGTACAATAAATAAATATCCCAGCACGTCTTGCAGCTATAGAGCGCATGAACGGTTGGAATTCTTGTTCCTCGTCGCCAACTATGATATAAAGAATCTAGATTACAGCACGTCTTGCAGCTACAGAGCGCATGGTCAATAAGAAATCTAGTCTCTATTTACTTTTTTTAATTTTATTATTTGTCAATGAAGTTTAGAATTTAGGCGATATCTTAAGAAACGAAAAAAATAAAAGTTGATAAAGATAGAAGTTAGATTACAACAAGTCTTGCAGCTACTGGGCGCATAGACGGTTGGAAATCGAGACCCCATTAACTAAATTTAGATATTTGATGGTTGATAACATTTACCTATTGAGGTTAGATTACTAATCGTCGTGCAGCTACAAAGTGCATAAAAAATAATAAAAAAAATTGTAGTGTTTAAATAAATCATCAAATGGAAGAATAACATAAATATTGACAACCTAATTGTTGTTGTGTAAAAAGGTAATTAAATCAGCCAAAGATAGGTCATAAGCACTCTTTAAAAGTTTGGTCATCTCTACTGTACTGTATTATTTTATGAGAATTAGATTTTTATTGCAAATATTGTAAAATGTATTATACATGATAGATTAAAGACTGTCTGTGTTTTTATCAATTTATTTTTTATGATTAAAAGTTGTAAAATTGCGTCGCTCAGAATATTTATGCATTCGTTAACGACTTAGCTCAGCGATAAATTTCAGAATTATTTTAATAACAGGTCAAGTCTAGCACGATATTATGAAGTTTGGTAAAGAAAACAATTTGTTTATGATGTCAAAAAATAATGACATCAGTTATAATAATATACATGCATTAAAACATGCGATTTTTAATTGAACATTGCAATGAAATTTTAACAATAACAAACTAATTTTGTAACGTAAAAAGCGATAAAGAAAAAGAACATTTTATTTTTTAGTATAATGAATAACGCATTTTTTTAATGTATATTTCGACACATACAAAATAAATATTCATCGTTAACTCCAACTCTAACTTATAACTTAAAAAAAACAAAAAAATGATATTAATGTAAATATTGAAATTGAAATAAACTATAGATTAAATTTTTCTATATTTTAAGCATTTACTTGGTCAAACATTTTAGTACACATTAGTAACTACACTGGCTCAGTATCGGGCATAGAAGAAACATTTACATTCTATCACTTCTTCACAATATTTTTTATTTTTCCCACTGCCTGTTTATCTGAGAGAGCTATTCCAACCTCTATCACAGCATGGGATATCTCTTCGTTCTAGTTACAAGAGAACCCTTTCAACACACATTCACCGCTCTATTTTTTTGCCTCCTCTTTCACAGTAGTAAATGTTCGATTATGGAATAATCAACCATATAATGGCATAGCCCCTTCTTTATTTACATTCAAATTCAAATCATGTATGAAATGTCACTTCATGAATATTTAAGTTTTTCCTTTTTTCTCCTTCTTTTCTTCCCTCTTTACCCCTTCCTCTCTTCACAGTAAAGAGTAGATATTTAGTCAATTTTAATTTTCCAAAAAATATATATGTACTTAAATGTAAACTGTTTATGTATATAAAGTGTTGAAATAAATAAATAAATATTTGTACGTAACCACTTATAGAATTTCCTTTGTCTACCGGTTTCAGGTTTACCGGATCAAGACATCACTTAATCTAACATGCAAACCTCACTATTTACCATCATTTTATTAGTGGCACTAAAAAAAAAGTAGGTATTTTTATAATACATGGGCAGTTTGGTTTTGATAGGTAGTTAGAAAATTCCTCAAGGTAATATAACTGCCCTTATATGTAAAAAAAATGTATGTGTATCTATGGCGTATAAACAAATATTTATTTTAGTATTTAAAACATTAAGTATGTGGTCAAATATTTTGCTAAACTTTTGTGCAAAAACTATGGTGATGGTGTATAGTTGGTTTTGCATGTTAGTTTGATTAGTGTCCTGAGGATGAGACGGTACTTCTCCAAACCGGTTGATATAAGAAAGTCGGTAAGCGATTACATACAAAAACTCCATATTTATACACTGCAGATACATATACAATATTATTGATTGCCATACACTAAATATATTAAATTATAAATATTATATAGGAAAAAAGACAATTCTTGCAATCGCTTAAGCCTAGCAAACATGAAAGCTTTTGTTAATGTTCAAACATTTCTATTTTTTTTTTTAATGCGTTGTCATACGTACACATCTTTATATACCTATATATATATATGTACATATTAAATTTCAACCTTAAACTTTTTTAAAGATTTTCATACATATTTAATTAAATCAGAAAAAAATTCATTAAAAAGTCAGTCGGTAAACGAATTTCAGAATTTTTCATAAAATTATGATGCAGGGCATATTTTTTCATGACAAAGTGTGGTTCCGTATATTTTTACCAAAAACTTTTGAGAGCCAGAAAAAATTTAAAATGCACCATACACTTATAATTGGAAACGAGGTTAGTGGCGCTGAAACAAATGAAATTAATGTAGTGCGAGAAAAAATGTACATTTGAAGTTAAAATTGTACCAACGGAAATTCTGACGCCATTTTACGAGACCGTTTTGTCCACTTTTATGTCATTCTATTTGCATTCCGTGAAATTCGACGAACGTTAAAACGAATGTCGAAAAATGTAACAAAATTCGATGTGTATATTTGACGTGTAAGACTTTATCGTTATGAACTCTTTCACTGAATCTTATATTGATCATAAAACAAATTTAAACCATCTTTGATTTTAACCAATTAATTTTGGTTACTGAAAAAAAATTGATATAGACAAATATTTCAAAATCAGCATAAATCAAAAATCATTTTTATCCGAACCTAAACTGTTTAGTAATTCGGAGATTATTTTTCTGAATTCCATACTATTTAATAGAAAATAATCATAATTTCAATAAAGACACTGGATTAAAAATTCTTCATGTTGAAAATAAAATATTAAAAGTACACAACTTGGAAATTATAAAAATTAAAAATGTATTAACAAAACATGTGAGCAATAAAGTCTAGTTTTAAATATCGTATCCATCTCACATTACAATTGTCATCTTTACAAGAGCAACATGACAATTTAACTTGATTTATTAGCTCCTTATATTCGATGTATATTTATTCGATAATGTTAAGTAATAACTGTTAAAAATAAAAAAAGGATAACATTTTTAAATTAAGTATTCTTTGATAAAGAACCTTGTGTAGCTTTAAAACCCGTCGGTAGAAAAAATAAAAAGAAGTGGTAGAAAACAAAGATGTTTTTTATTTCTTTTATTCCGCACCTAATGTTGCATATGGCACAGCATTGGTACACCAATCGCAGTGTATCTTGATCATTTTTGTTACATGAAGGTAAGATGATCAGTCTAACGCTTCAAGTACCAGTCCAGGGGTTATGAAATATTCTGGTGTAAAAACACATTTTTTAAATAAATATTTCATGTCAACCATGTCGGGAATCAAACCCGAGACCTCATGGTAGGCATACGCACTGACCACTACACCGAGAGAAATGTTGTAATAAATAGCCACAGAGTTGGTGCTTCAAACATTTTTTTTAAATCTTACATTTATCGTCTGAATATTGTAGTATATTTTAACGAAGAAGCACCGAAATGAGCAAGAAAGATCATAAATTCCCAAAAAATAACTAACACTGGTAAGCTATTGTTACTATTAACTTATTGAAAATTTTAAAAGTTAAAAAAAAACTGATACCTCAAAGATCTTAATTTATCATAATACTCGTATTTCCACGATTCCAACGACAACGTATTTTTCGTAATTTTCTTTCTATTAAGATCATATATTATAAATAATCAAGAAATTAGGTGCAAGGTAGGAGAGGACGCGGAGCGATATAGGGCTGCTGCTTAAATGGATTTTATTCGGATAACGTTGGGGTCTTCTGAATGAAGAGAAAGAAGAGAGCCGGCAAGAGAAGCGTCTAAATTCTGTGGCTTGAATCTATAAGGGCCAATGTCGTAAATTTAATTGTAGCTTTTAAATATGTAATTTAATTAAAACAATTAATTTTGTTAGACATGCTAGGGATTTATTAGAATGATTTGGAGAACAAGTGGGTTTTAAGTTTTTTCCGAAACATCACTTCACTCTTACAGCCTCGCACCTTTGTTGGGAGAGCATTCCATGCCATGGGGCTTGCGACCGCAAATGCGCGTTTACTGAATTTAGTGCGCTGTTCGCGTAAAGGAATAATAACTTTTTCTCACGCGGTAGACGTAGTTGATCTGAGCGTAGGACGCCTGTCAGCTAGTTCATCTAGAATGCATTTGGAATGTCCTTAAATATTCTGGAGCGGAGTTATGCAGTGATTTATCACAAGCCAACAGAGTTTGAATTCCACCCTCTGTGGAAAACGTAGCCAGTGTGATTCCCGAAGTGATATGACTGAACTTAGAGATTCCGAAAATAAATCTCGCTGGAGCATTTAATACATAGTACAGAAGAGTAATTATTTAGCCATTTTGACGCGTTATTAAAAACGATTTGACTTTTTTGATAACGAGTATTAATAATCAACATTACCACATATGTATGTGTTTACAAAATAGTTCAATAAACAAGTTTTTTCACTGACGTCAACCCTCTACAATATATTAGCAAGAAAAACATTAAATCTGACACTGGCCCTTTTAGATCCAAGCCACAGAATTATTTAGATCATCCCTCGTATCCTACATGTGAGAAATAACGTTAGTTATTTCTGTTTCATAAATGAAACCACGATTCGACAACGATTTCGATCACTATAGCAAGGCTCTGCGACCTCCTTGGGTGTCGCAACCTAAAAGTTTAAAACACTGCTATAATGTAATAACTTGAAAGAGACATAAAAAATAATGAACAGTCACTGCAGCTGCTCAAAGTCGGATTCCATGTTTAAACTGAAACAGGATGTTCAAATTCGAGGCCACACATAGTCCAGGGTTCTGATTCTATTTAACACACAAAACTGTATTTTTTATCCGTCTGGACACATACAAAATGTACTACGTTGGTACTAATAAACTTACTGCGGTATTTGTCCAAGTTTTATACAAGGATTTTAAAGTAGCTCCGTAAGTACGCGAGATTAATCCCACAAGTTGTATCCAACATAAAGTGTCCCCTACACAAGCGGTTTGCCACCGCGTAAAGTAAAGGGGGCCCTCGAGACTAGCTCTAGCGCCTCATAAACCAATGTGTGGGGGGCTTTACCTCGCCCTAGAGGCACTTTAACATTTTACCACCAGTTACTTTTTATTGGTAACCTTAAAATATTGAAACGTGTGGTTTGTGACTCCCTGGTTAACTAATTACGTTCAGTCTTGTCGTCAAAAGTTAATATGTGCTAACAGATACATATGAGGCGTGTTTAAACAAAGACGCCCTTCTCCACTCTTTTTCGTTTTGAGTAATAAATAAAAAATGTTTTCCTAAGGTAATGGTTGCCAGAAATTGTATTTTATTGCGATAGTTAATGCAAATGGTTTTGCTTAGTTTTTTTAGTTTTAAATCTGTAATATTAAAAAGGCTGCTGTTGTTGTTGCGGAACTAAACACATTGAGTGAAAAGTGAATGAGATACTGCCATTTATGCTCCGAAACCTTAGCAATTGTCATCTATCCATCGCCATATTCAACTCATTTCAGACCAATGACGGTGGAAATTGCAGTCTTTGTTGTAACACTGAGGAGCAAACATTCTAAAAGAGATTTGTCACATAAATAAAGAGCTTGAAAAATGCACTTACAACAACCATATTAAACCGTTAGAAACTGTTCAAAAATTTATATTAAAAATAATGCTTTACAAAAATCGCACTTTTTCCTCTTTCCAATTGTTCCGAGAAGCCAAACTTTTAGACCTAAGACAAATATATTGTTTTCAATATTAAAAATATATATTTAGGAACCAGAATTTATTTACAAGTAATGTAAATAGATCAAGTCAAAGAAGGAATCGTGTGTTAGAAATACCACATTGTAAATCGAGGCTCGCACAGAGACATGCATATTTTATGGGGCCAAAAATTTTTAATTCTTTTTTTACTGATATTATTTCATTAATTACACACTTTCAAAAATTTCCTTCTTTTAAAAAACATGCACTTTCCTAGATTCAAACTAAATATACGAACTCTTTTTTTCTATAATTTATTTTATTGCCCTTTAATAAGGAATATTTTTGTGTTTTTTTTTAAAAAAAAAATATTTCCTTTTTTAACTACTATAAAAAAAATACCGTGTTATCTTTTACAGAAAAGTTTATTTTTTCTTTCTAATGTTACACAAAAATATTATAACTGTCCATTATTTATTATAGGAGCGAAAATTCATTAACATTTTCCTGTATACCCACATACAGGCCATACCTTTGTGGGATTTTTTTGTTTACTATTTTTACTATTAATGTGTATTTCATTGCTATGTAATTATGCTTTATTTTTTTAATAATCTGTTTTATTATTATGTTTTTTGTTAAAAAAATCTAAAAAGTTAAAAAAGAAAACTTTTTTTAAAAAAAACTGTTTTTTGAAATGTTTGACATTATGAACATATTTTTTATTGAAAATACGCATTTCGAATGAATATTCAGTTTGTTTCTTGAATTTGAAATACCTAATTTGAAACAACCACTTTTTGAATGTTTGCTCCTTATATAGGTATATGAACTGGAATACGATATGGAAAGACAGGACAGTGTCAGATGGTCGACTAAAATCCTGAAGTGGAGTACTTGGAACAACAAAAAAAGCGTAAGAAGACCTCAAAAAACGTGGAACAATTACGTTGTCCAGCTTGCGGGTCATAAATAGCCTGAGACAGAGCACATAAGATGAGTTAGTTTAGAAGAGGCCTTTTTCCAGCAGTGAAACAAATATGGCTAGCAGCAACTAGATATATTTAAATAGTTTTGTTAGGTGAAAATGTAATGCGAAAAAAGGGAAAACATTTGTAAAAATGGAATACAGAAGTCTAGGCATTAACGAGAACTGTTATCGGCGATCGCTTTACACACCGCGAAACATTCACCGTTCTGCCAATTTTAAAATTTCCACATTTCCCCAACAATTCCATGTGTCGACTTTTGCGAAGTAAAAAAACTGAAATCTGCTTTTAAAATCTTGAATAAGTAAATCGAGCGGGGATAAGTTTGCCTCGTTGTATAGTAGTTGGGGCGTTCGCCTACCATTCCTAGATTTGATTTTTAAAGTTGTTTAAACGAAAATATTTTATTGTTCCTGGACTGGCACTTAAAGTGTAGAACGGATAACCTTTATGTAACAGATGATCGTAATACGCCACCAAATGCACTATTAAGTACGGAAGATAATGATGATGATAATAAGTGTTATTGTCTGGTACAGTAAGACTCTAATTATCCGGATTTATAAGTACCAAATTTTATTGCTGTTGAAATAAAACAGTGAATTGGGATCACATTGAAAACTGAATTCAACTTGTTTCGCAAAGTTAATAGCACAAAAAAATTATAATTTAAAAAATCTCCTTTTATTTATTTCCCGATAAAGATATTGATATTTGGCAATCCGGATGACTTGAGTTCGAATAAATGGAGTTCTACTGTTATATTTGTGTATGTCATCATTTTTAGATCCTGTTGTATAATCGTCTGGTTTGTTTTCCAATGCAATTTGTGGTCAAATTTTAACGTCTCAATGTTCGTCAAATATTTTATGCCAAACAAGCGCAATTTGTAATTTCACAATAAATTGCATGTTTGCAAATTATTTTTGTACTTTTATAAAATTAATTTTCGATTTAATTAATCGTGCTAGATTATATATTTTTTTTATTGTTTTTTTTATTTATTTACAATTTTAAAAAACCCGTTAGGGTTGCATTAGAAATTTAATATTGTCTAGTCATTTTATGTCTCGTCTAGTCTAGTTAGTTCAGTCATCGGTAAAAGTAAAAGTCTCCAGTAAAAGTTTTCAAGTAGTAAGGTAGGTCGTTGTAGTGTTTAAGTCCATTATATGCTGTAAAAATTTAGAGGGGTTGTTTAAAGCAAAGAGTTAGATTTCAGGAGGTATATTTCGTACCTACATGTTAAACTCCAGCTACAAACAAAGATGACATCATTTCTAAAATGTCGTTAATCACTGTCACATCCAAAGACGCTTTGATAATAAAATGAAAAGAACCCTTTCAACATTTCATTAAATTTCAAACAAGATTACATTTTGGATTTGGTGAGCTCGATAATTTAATAATGTCCATTTATTTTATAACAAGAATACGAGCATTGATTTTACAAGATCTTAAAAATCCACACAATTTTACTTTAAGGTGATTCTTTACGTAAATATGAAATTAATTATTCATAGACGGCGTTTTTATGATTTTTTGTAGGAATCTGGAATTTTTACGTTTATTTTCAATAGAAATTTTACAAAACTTGGTTTGCGGAAACTTTACACTGTATTGATTGTAACAAATACCATAAAAATATAATTTGGGTGTTTTTCACAAAATGGTGGACAAAACAAAAAAGATATTCATCTTATTTTTTGTTTTGTACACCATTTTGTATAAAGGGCGTTATAAAAATGGAGAAAAAATTCGGTTTGATCGATTCAATCTTGATAAGTGTTTTGGGTAAAGCATAAGGTCGCAATAATGTTCTAAATGAAAACGATTATGCTAGATTTCACGTGTTTATATATTTTTGACGTTAAATCATCAGTGTGGCCAGAAATATTTTATTTTATTTATTTAATAGCATAATTATACATTTTTACAATTTAAAAAAAATTTCACTTGTTATATTTTTACTAAAACTAAAATCCCACCAAGCCACTTTTTGTAGCTTGTTGGTGAAGATTATATTTATACTGACTTAATAATATTATTTACATTTATAAAAACAATGAATAACAGATAAAAATTAACAGCCGGAAAGATCAGAATAAACATATTTTTAGTTTACATTGACATTGTTAATATTATTGATAAATCCACCTGGTCCATGAAAAAGTATAGAAATTGAAAAAATAACATTTTCAGGCGGTGCCTAGTATGAAGGTGAAACAATTCAATTAGATGAATCTCCGCATAAATAAAGGTTTCAGCTCTTTAACTTCACAAACATCAACAGATGAAAGAATTGAAGAAATATAGATGTTCAAATATGAGCAGAATGGTGAATGTTACAGTGTGTAAAGTGGCCACTTAAACCAGCCATTGACAGGTTATAAGCCCTGTAGATGCCTAGACTTCTATATTATCTTCTCTTAAATGTTCTTTATCTCTGTTGTATGTTACTAAACTAATTTATATAATGCTTATTATTACACCCATCGTAAAATCAAAAACAACAAGATCAAGAACCTTTAAGATCCTACGATAGCTAATAAATTGATTCATATCTGTTGTAATATGTTAATTAAAAATATTTCCTAATATTTAGCATCTAAAAGTCATTTTGCTATATTACTTTAGAAACTGGCAGGGTTTTCTACAGCGTATAGCAGTTATCTCATAATATGAAGTGTGTAAATTGTAGATAGTAGATACTTAACATGACACAACAAATCTTGGACTTTATGGCTCTGCGTATTATACAAGATATCTGCCGCATTGGAGTTAATACAATATGGACCGCGAGTGTTACCAGTTTAGCAGTAGTCAAGAAAGAATAACCACGGCCTCAAAACATTTCTCGGCCCCGGGGTGTAGTGAATAGGGAAATACCACTTTTTTTTACTTTTTAAAGTAATAAAGGTCTATGAAATACCGTTCTTATTGTCTAATCTAAGTTGCATGAAAAATACTCTTAAAACGGGCATTCCATTGGCCACACCCCTAATACGTCACTATTCGTGTTTATTTGTTCCGGCCCATTGAACTAGAACAATATCACAAATCTTGACGTCAGAACAACCTCTACCATATTTATTTAACCAATATAATAAGGATGGTATTCTCATCCAAATTATACCACAATGCTTAAGTGTAAACCTTACGCCAAATTTATGAGTAAGGTCCTATGCCTTCTAAAATGGATGAAAAGTTTTCTGTATTGGTAAAATTGACTATTCTTTGTAGCTTATATTTAAAAAATTACACAAAATATCAATCCATTCTGTTATTTTTTAAATAAATAAATTTCCACAATTTGAAATAAATGTTTTGGAATTGAGTTTTCACAATTTTCGGGCTTTGCTTGAGTGTTTTTTTATTTTATTTTTTTTGATTTTTTTTTCACATAAGCATTCTTCTAAACAATTTATTTAATTCCCGCCAAACTGCAAAAGCAGTTTTTTTGCAGGGATTTCTCTTTTTAAACATTTTGGTGACACAATATAATAATGTTTACATAAAAATATAAAATAGGCATATCCTTACTTATTTAAGTATAGTTACAAAGCGAAAATGTATAAAATAAACTGTCATCATTAGTTTGACAAGAATAGAGATATTACCGATCTAAAGTTCTATCACGAGAATAATAAACACCAATTATTCAATAAAAACAACGTGAGCTAAATAATTTGAATAAATTCGTGGCATATGATGACTAAAATTTATGATCAGTATTTATATATTACGTAGGCAAACAATTTGAAAAACGACTTTAATGTATGTTCTATTTTCTGCTGCCAAAAAGATTTAAGTTGCGTTTTGAATATTTTTTTTTTTATATGTATGTGCATATACTGTTACACAGTCACGAGTCCTATTCGACAGGAAGCTTTATATTATGGTTATGTTTAAATGTTCAAAATGCGAGCCAATTTATGATAAACAGTATGCGTTTAATTGGATCGAAATATTATGACATTAAGAGTCCAAGTAAAAATAATGCTCGTTTTATCTTGATGCTAAGGCCACCTGTGGTTTAAAATAATTGAATTCTTAATTCGATGTAAATGATGGCATTACGGACCGAATTCAAAAAGCGAATTGCAAAATGGTTGGTATGAAAAAAGAAAAAGTATGACAAAGGCCAAGAAATACAACGTTTTAATTTGTAGACTCATCAAATGAATATTTTAAAATCATTATGATAATTAAGTTATGGGTATGCAGGGTAAGAAATACAAATATATTGTGTGTGCCTTATGTCTATCATTGTGGCATTGTGGTAAAGGAAAAATAATCCTAAGTGGAAAAATGTCCTGAGGAGAACAAAATGTGTGTTTAGAGTGTTTAATATTCATTTGGAAACTATGATGTATTGAAAGGAGGATTGGTGCCATAAATAGAGCGAATAGTGTACTCAAATAAGACTTGGTGCGTAACAAAAATCATAATATTACTAAATATAATGAGTAAACGCTGTTTTGCAAAACAAACAAAAAAAAATCAACCTTTACGAATAAATGTTGGTCGCAGGTGGCGAAATTATCTGCTCACGGTAGAGTCCTCGATGTGTAGAAGTGAAGTATCAAATTGATAAAAAAAATTATGAAAGTAGACTGAATCCTGTCGAAATACGACTGCTTATATAGTTGGGACTGTGTTTCCTTCCGAGCAAAACGCACACGTTCTCTTGTTTTGACCTCACCTTACGGGGAGTTATATTCGGATCCTCTGCCTCTAATCACCCAGGGACTCCTTTTTTATTCAGGACTATTCTCGCATTGTAAATATTCGTATTTAAGTAATGTTTGTTGTGTTAGTTATGTTTTCTGTGTTACTATGTTTTAAGTCATAATTTTTGTTGATGTTTATTTGTGTAAATAGTTCGTCGAAATACATATTTTTGAATGAAAAAAAACTGGTATTGAGGGGATCCTGAGAGGGGAGAGGGCGTATAAGACTCTGTCTATTCACCCTTCTTCCCCTGCTTTGATCTGCATAGAGTTTGTATACCTTAGAATATTTATAGTAACTTTCCTCTATGCGCAGCTAACACAGAGTCCCTCAGGACTCAATAACAGCTGCGGGTGGATGTTGGGCTTGAAGATCCCCCTCAATGTCAAAATATGACCTCTCACGCGGATGTGCGGTAAAACTATGTACGATAGGTGCATAAGCCCGAATAGGTACGAGTTACATATGATTACAATAATTATTTTATCTATTATATCGATGGCCGAATACACACACATACAGAAAATGAATTTAATATTTTTTTAATACGATGCATTATTAATTATTTGATAAAAAATATAAACTTTTAAAATATGTTACTTTTCGTTTATACTCGTACCTTGTATATGAAGCTCGGTAAAATAAATATTAATTCTACGAATTCAAATAACTTTGTGCCTAAGAGCTTTACGCTTTTTGGTACAAATCTTAAAAAAATAGCAATGTTGAAATAATAAATTCATAAAATATATTATGAATAAAATGTATTCATTTGAAAGAGACATATTTTATTTAAGTTTTAAATAGAAAAGGTGGATTAAAAAAATAATTGCTAGTGTAACTTTATTTCCACAAAAGTGAGACACCAAAACGGGTCAATTCTGATTGTCTTAAGACGCGAAATAAGAATGCACGAGATAATTATGTACTTAACTAATTCAACAATGTTTTGAGTATGTCCAAATGCTTGCAGACTGGCTGGATTTTCTCCCTAGGGAGTTGTTCATATTTCATTTGTTGCAACAGAGAAGGAAAACATTTTTGCGAAGGGAATATAGGAGTCTAGGCATTTACAGGGCTTATGATCTGTCGTTGGCTGGTTTAAGTGGCCACTTTAAACACTGTGTAACATTCACCATTCTGCCTAAGTTTGAACATCAACATTTCCTCAACTCTTTCATCTGTTGAGAAGTATACAAAATTACAAGAAGAAGTATAAAAAATTGGAAAATTGTTTACAGGCGTTGCCTAGTAGGTTAATTGGTTCAGCCGGATGAATCTCACCCGCATAATAAAGGTTTCAGCTCTTTAACTTAACAAAAGTCAATCTATGGAAGAGTTGGGGAAATGCGGATGTTCAAACATAGGCAGAATGGTGAATGTTACACAATGACAATGACAGGTTATAAGCCCTGTAAACGCCTAGACTCCTATATTCCCTTCTCAAAATGTTTTCCCCCTCTGTTGCAACAAACTTAAATACTAAATTAATTTTACAATATTTTGAGTCCAAATTTTGTAGACGAGGACTGGATTCAACTCCCTGGGGAGCTGTTTATCGATGGAAGATGAAACAGATGAAAGAATTGAAGGAATAAAGATGTTCAAATATGAGGAGAATAGTGATTGTTACACAGTGTGTACAGTGGCTACTTAAACCAGCCATTGACAGGTCATAAGCCCTGTAGATGCCTAGACTTCTATATTATTTTCTCTTAAATGTTCTTTATCTCTGTTGTATGTTACTAAACTAATTAATATAATGCTTATTATTACACCCATCGTAAAATCAAAAACAACAAGATCAAGAACCTTTAAGATCCTACGATAGCTAATAAATTGATTCAGAAATTCTTTGATGTAAAACAAAGCCATTGTTCGAGAAAACTTGACAAAACTGCCTAAAAAAGAAGCTAGACGCAATCAATAACGAAAGATGAATAATAATAAAGCCTTATAAATCTGTTTGATCATCATCATAATTTTCCTATTGCACCCAGTTGTGCACAGGGTACTGAATTGGTACTCCAATTGCAGCATTTATTGATATTTTTTGTTGCATAGGAAGTAAGGTAATTAACCTTACGTTTAACACGTGTCGAAAAACCAATCATGAAATTGGTCTGAATTTTGAACTACCTAATTTTTGTTTTATTTATTTAATGATAGAAAATTACTGTGTTAGTAAACGGAAATCCAGATCGGTAGAGCAGGTTTTGAACCTCGGACCTCTAATTTTTAAGTTTTCAATACTACAACGAGACCACAATCTAGTTTATCAGTAATAATAGCAAGCATCGGGTCAGTATACGAGTGCCTGACTCTGAATGATTTCATGAGTCCAAAAATTAATCATAAAATCACTACTACTGCTACCATCACGCCATTTCCCCGTAGGGGTAGGCAGAGAGAATAGACCACCACACACGTCTCTCCTGGCATACACTCCTAGCTTCTTCCACATTCATACATCTTGTCATACATGCCCTTCGGTTTTGTCTGCTTTTGACATGACCAGACTTAAGATTTTGTTTTATCTGATCATGCCACGTCTTTCTTGGTCGTCCTCGTCTTATTTTTGCCATATATACTTGTTGTACCATTTTTTCGTCGTCCATTTGTTCTACGTGACAAAACCATCTCAGAGACCCTTTCATAATTTTATCAATTATACTTGACTCAGATTTACACTCTCGCCTGATTTCATCATTCGTAACCTTGTCAAACATTGGTTTCCCACACATTCCTCTAAGATATCGAGTTTCAACCGCGTTCACTCGGCTTCCATCCTTCCTCTGCTAGTTCTACGTTTCACTTCCATTCATAAGTGTTGGGACTAAAACTCCATTGTGCACTGCCAGTTTAGCTTCTATTGACATATTTTTATTAGCAATTACTGTGCTTAGTACGCCGTTCATTTTGCTGCCCACACTCACTCTCCTTTCTACATCTTATCTTATTTGTAATAATAGCAAGCATCAGGTCAATATACGAGTTCCTGACTCTGAATGATTTCATGAGTCCAAAAATAAATCATAAAATCACCTCGTCATAATCCACGGTAACATTTTGATATAAATATATTGTATTAGAAAAGTATCGTGTCGGCTTTGTATTAGATTTTTACATTTCTTGGACACACTATTATTATATTTCTAAGAGAAAATTATATATGAATAAATAGGTGTTCTTCATTTTAGAATAAAACATATATTGCCTAGATTTGGATTTTCTTTTTAGACCTGTATAAAACAAGCGGCTATGAAGAACAAACCAATTAATACTTTCATTATTCTGACATCGGGACAGCTCAGGATATCGACAAAGGCTTTATAGAATCCTAGTTTCTACACGTTATCCCGTGTTCGATAAATCCTAGATCCAGAAATTGAATACCCTTGTAATTCAGCTGACACATCCTTTCTAATTCTTATTGTCAATGGATGTCTGTGAAAGGGTTTGGGGAGATTTATCCCTTTTATTTGATCACTCTGCTCCAATTATTTTCATTACAAGATAACGTGTTTCATCTTTCTCTATTTGAACAAGTTTAGTGAATAAAATAGTATGTTTCCCGACACGACTTTTCGGATAAGGGTTCGTGTCTTCTTAACCGTTGTTCACGGAACGTTTATTCTAACTCATGTCTCTTAAAATAAATTAATAATCATATCACATATTTAAAATCGTTTTTAAATAAATATTTGCTGGCGGTTTCTCGATTGATATCACTGCAATAGACCAGACCTTGTCTCGATGTCTTTGCAAAGTATTGTGCCTACTGTTGGCATTAAGAAAATTAGGTTTTAGGGGGGGATCAATGATGTTATAACAAAAGTGAATTTTACGTGGTTTGACTGAAATGAAAGTTGGAATATAAATTGGGAATTTAATACAAGTAAATTAACACCGTTTTTTTACCATTCATGTAATTGCAATATTGTGAGGAAGAATGACAATATCCGAAATAAACCTTCCGTTACTCTTTTATGGACAAAAAATATTGTTTTCAGTATTAGCCGAACCTGAAGAAAGACCGTTGGTCTTTAAAACATTTTTTTTTAATATTTGGAGGAAGTACTTTAATTGCCAACCTCTACGAGAAAAAAACTTTGATTTGTGTGTAGATAATAATTATAATAAAAAAATCTTTATTATTCGTTATATATTCTTATTCTTAGTGGTGGGGGTCAGTGCTATACAAGCTCCTGACGTCACTGCGACCTGTGAAGATCTATTGTAAATATTTTTATTTTCATATGATATTTTCTCTCCTGAATTTGAAAAAAAAAAACATTTTGTTTGTTTATTACTGATCTTTTGATTTTATATGATATTACTGAGCTGTTAATTATATCTGTACATCTTCGTTTTTATAAATTTAGGTTTTGTTATATAAGTTAGTATTAATATAAATCTCCACCACAAGCCACAAAAAGTGGCTTGGTTGGAATTAGATTACTTTTAAAAATATTTTTTCAAATTGGTTAAAATTAAATAAAAATGTTAAAATGTATGTTAAAGTTAATTATTTAAAAAAAAACAAGTATTTTAAAAAAAATTTAATTAAAAAATTAAGAAAACACAACTAGTAAAAACATCATACTAGTTATGGTGTCTATTGCTTAGATTATTTCTATTCAATAGTTTTAAAATTATTCTATTGCAATCGTATTTTTTATGAGATTTGAGGGGTTATAACCAAAACAAAAGGTTAATTAAAGTTTTGCTAATTTTGCACTCGTAAATGTTTGATACATTTAGTTCAACTTCTCTCCAGTTTTCAAATGAAATAAGTGACTACGCAAATTTTCAAATGGTACACTATTTAGTAATGCGTTTTAGGAAGAAATAAACCGTAGTTCGATTTTATGTTTGGAAGTTGTATAATTTTAGAGTCTTTGGATATATAGACTGTTCCCAGGATTACCCGTATGGATGCGTGTGATCTCGTCTCCTGGACGAAAGATGAAATTAAGATAATCTCGCCCCCCCATGCAAGGAAGTAAGTACCACATACGGGATACACATCCCATGGCCGTAAAGAGGTGATCAGATAAGACCCGTATAGGCGGCGGTGTAGTCCAGCCACGTTCGTTCTGGTCATTCCAAGAGAATGCATAAATCGAGGCGCACCAAAACCCACTTTGAAAAAATAATGCTTTATTTGATGTTTTTACTGTCTGGTTTTTCCCGAATACAGGCAAAATAAACAATATAGTTCTGTTGGTAAAATATTTCAAGAATCCTGAAGGAGAGGTTTAATATCGATGACTATGACCCACCCCATTTTTTTAATACTTCTTATATTATATAGTATTTAGTTCTTACATGTTGGTATTATGATACTAAGGCTACCAGAATACAGAGAATTTTTTCGGGCACCTTTTCTCATTCTTGTTTTATAAATGCTTAAAACACTATATTATTAACAAACGTACCAAAAATACTTGAATTGATTAATTTTAGAGTACCTGCTGTCAACACTAGAAGTACTTTATTGTTTCATTGCTCCAGTACTTCTTCCAACCAACAAAACAATTCATTGATGCCGAGACTGCATAGGCTAGGTAACACTTATGGAACGGCTGCAGACATTCTGTCCAATTCTTAATTATTTTAAAAGTCCACAATATCACGTTTATTTGTAGCTGCTCGTCAAACTATTATTGACAATTCAATTCCATAATTTAAAAAATTCTTACTTGTTTATTTTTATTACCTTATACTTGTTTTTTATTTTTTACTATTATATCAAATTGCATTGTAGTATTGGCAAATACGCATTTCATATATACATATTTTTATTTCTTCTTTTTTCACAATAATATATACATGCTTGTTTATTCATTTAACTTAAATTTGTCTTTCTTGCTTACCGTAACACTTTATTTACTTTGTTTGCTTTACAGAATTTATTTCATAATCTTATATCTTTGCATTTTTTTGTTAATATGCTCACTGTTTTTTCTTGCATACATTTGTTATTATTGTTTTTTTTTTTACTTTGCAAAACTTTTTATGATATCCTTTCTAACTAATTTCACATATTTTTTCTGTATATTCCGTATTTATTATTTAGTATGTTAGCATGTATTTTATTTTAATTTTTTTAAATGCCTTTTGGGCGTTAATGAACAAAATAAATAAATGAATAGATAAATAAATAAATTATATCAATAGTTAACGGCATACTTATTTTATCCAATCATTTGTACATTTTACACGATAATAGAAATATTGTAAATAATATCGAGTAATAATTCTCTAGAGAAGCCTTTAAGCTCTACTGCATAAAACAAAAGCGTTCCAAATTTACGTCCAAGTTTGGTTTTTAGTTTAACAACAAACCTATAATGGATGGTTTCACTTTGCGCTCCCAATAAATTCTCAGCGCAAGTACTTACGGCCCGTTGTATTGCTGTAATCTGTAACTAAGTTCGTGGTTAATATTCATAGAATGGTTTTATTCTGTATAGGCGACTCTATTAGGTTATTTCTTTAAGGTATTTTGCTATATTGAGCCCCAATGAGTTGCCACGATCCGCACCCATAGAGCCGAATAGGTGCCATACAGGCGATATTTTATTGTCATTGTTTTTGGGGAATAACCGGATGACTTGACGTTTCCTTAAAATGGATGATTGTGAGGTTTTATGTGTACAATTTGTTACTTTGATCATTTCATTACTGTCGTTTGTGAAATAGTAATCTTGACTCTGTTATTGCCTGTTTCATAATTTTGACTAACCGAATTAGTCAACTCTCAAGCTTTAGACAATTAATTTTTTTTCTTAACAGTGCCACGCAACTGTGTAAATAGTCCAAACAACTTTTATTACGTGTGTGGAGAAGTGACTTTTAAGCTCAAAAAAGAAAAATATCCCGAAATATTATTAAAAGTTAAATTTATTAAAAGAGATCAATTGATCAATATCAACCCCTGGAAGTGAATATAGAACGAAAACATGTTTGCACTCTAGGTACTACTACAACCTTATAAAGACAAGCCAGCAATGAAATAGGTACAAGCAAAATCGAATAAAAATATGTTTTGCAAATAAATCGTGATATTATCCTAATTCCTTAAAAAAATTAATTTCTGAAATTTCGGAAATTTCTGAGACGTTTTACTCTAAAATTTTATGTGCAAGGGAAAAAAATTGAGATGCAGATCGGGAATCAGAAGGAAATTTTCTTTAAAAAAAATTCTATTTCGTCAATAAAGGATCTTGGCATTACTTAAGATAGTAAACTCTCCTATCGTGAACACATTGATAATATTGTAAACAAATCTCTCAAACTTCTCGGTTTTATCAATAGAGTGACGGCGGACTTCAAAAATATTAATACCATAAAAACTCTTTATTGCTCACTAATTCGACCCCATCTAGAATACGCTTCTCCTATTTGGTCTCCATTCTACAGGACTCATATTGACCATTTCGAGTCTGTCCAACACCGTTTTCTAAGAAAAGTGGCATGGTTGCTCGGATTACAAAGGGATAATCATTCTTATTTTGAAATAGAGCAATCTCTTAATCTGTCTTCATTGGAGAGACGTAGAACTGAGATGGACCTTATATGCATTTTCAAAATACTTAATGCTTTAAGTGATGTCCCATCTCTGTTGCAATTAATTTCTTTTCATGTTCCCAACCGTGTCACCAGAATTCAAAATCTGCTATTTATAAAATCTTCTAAGAGCAACTTTGGTTTTTATGCCCCAATGTCCAGAATGTGTAGATTAGTCAATTCATCACACGACTTGGAATTTTTTGGGATAGATCTTCCGGCTTTTCGTAGATCTCTTCGCGACTAAACAGTGTGGGATGAAGTTGGATTGGCATGGTTTAGCTCAAAGTTTTTGGTATTTCATTTTTTTGAATATATTGTATACTATTATTGTTTTGCCCTTGTTTGTCTTTGCTAAATAGTTTTATGTTCTTTTTGTTCAGTTTCTTGCATTTATGTTTCTTCATGTAACTGTTGTAATTGGCTTAGGCCGTATGTATATAATAAATAAATAAGAATCACCTTCAATCAAAAGTTTCATTCTGTCGATCAGTGTAATTTATTGAGTTTTAAATTATATTCCATACATGTTTGATGGTCCAGCTCAACTTTGTTAGTAAGTGATTAAGAATTAGAATCCAGAGGATAGCAGTACTGTCTTGTATGTAGAGGTCAAGCTAGATCCACATAAGGACCTATCTCCATCTCTATTCCAGATAGTCGTAAATCGGGGAACACAGTAAGCAGATGTTAACTTCATGTACGCGGGAACTATTTGGACACATTACACGGGGTCTCTTAATACATACATTCCACTTGTCTTCAACTAAGAGTAGATAATGAGAAAATTTGAAATGTTCAGTGTTATTTTATTTTTTAATTCAAAACCGATCTCGCGAGTATGGAAACTGTTAATAATTGGAAGTAAATAAAAAAATGAATGAAATAAAGTAATAAAGTAAATAAAACAACTTTGTTTTTAACCACAATTTTTTTTTTCCACCTTCATCGGTTTTAAAGCAAACAAGGTTTACATGATTTATTGGCTCCACGTGTAGTATTTAGTAGACATGATAAAAATAGAATTGGAAAGAATTCATCAGTTACCTAAACCTTGACAAAGAAGCTTGTTTGCTTTGAAACCGATCGGAGGAAGAAAAAAAAAAGTGGTTAAAAACAAAGTCGTTTTATTTATTTTATGATAATGAATAACCACAAAGTTAGTGATTCAAATATAAATTTCATAATGTTTTGCGTACGTGCAAATACTTGCAGACTGGCTGAATTTTCTCCCCAAGGAGTCTAGACATTTACAGGAAGAATTGAGGAAATTTGGATGTTTAAACATAGGCAGAATGGTGAATGTTACAGTGTGTAAAGTGGCCACTTGACCAGCCAATGACAGATCATAAGCCCTGTAAATGCCTAGACTACCATATTCCATTCTCAAAAAGGTTTTCCCTCACTGTTGCAACAAATTTAAATAAAATTTATATAATATAAGGTAAGTTGATCCATCATATTCTTCTGGTCCATTCCAAAGTGAATGAAACATTGCACAATAGATAGGTTATGCCTATTTACTTTTTATTTTGGTATGATAAATATACTGATATTAATAAGATGTACTCAAATGGTAAAATATATATATATAAAAGCTTAAGCACTTTTAATTCTGGGGCTTGAAATCATAGAAGAAGCAAAAGTACCCTTCTCAATTAAATATAATTTAAAACACACGCCACTTTCAGTACCTTAATAATAATTTGAACATTAAAAAGCTTTCTTCAAAAACGATTGGGAATAATTACACGTAATATCAAGGAGAAACGAATTTTTATTCCAGTACTAAAATGAATCCGTAAACGCCCCACGCTCGGCGTTCTTTGAAACAATTCGAATCAACGAATTAAACAGCCATTACAGCGGTAACTAGTTACGATTTTTCGGTAACTCAACTCGATTATCTAATATCAGATACACTACTTCAGACAATTATAATAAACGTATGACGTCAGTTAAGAGTTAACCTTTTCGTGAGGACTGGCGGGAATGTCAGAAATTCAAAGGTCACAATAATTGCGAGCGATTGAGATGTCATAAACATTAGACGCCATAGACAAGAGATAAATTGTTGTTAAAGTTGTTCTATTTAGATTAATATTGTTTGGGCTTATTATTAATGCGTTATGTTTAGCGTTGTCAGTGTTTTAACTTAAATCAATTTATGTCAGTGCCAAATACTGGCGTAATTTCTTATAATATACAAATATATATTTCAATAAATAAAAACAACATTTTGAATAAAAACATAATTTAGAGTAAAAATTTCGTTTTTAATAAAAGTAGTTCCTAAAAAGTCTCCATCATCTAGGGACTTTCAATTATTGAAAACCTTTGGCTAAACATAAATAAAAGGGATTCTAACACATTATGTACATATTGCTAGAAAGAACAAATATATTCTCGAAAAACTAACAGTAACAATTAAATAATAAAATTATGGTTTCAAAAAACAGGACTCTATTATGGACGGATAATTTCGCCTTCTGCAATCAAAATTTATAATCCCAGATTTATCTTAGAGTACTCTTAGCCTATTAGAAACCCCAACCTCACAGGTAATTAAATAGAAACAATATTTTCTTAAATGCGGTAAAAATTAGAGCATTTACTTTCTGGCAACGGTTCTTGAAAATGTACGAAAAAAAAATTCAATAAAAACGAACTACTTTGAACGACGTCACTAGTTCATCTGAACCAACCAATGATAAAAGAGCTGTGAAAGATTTCCGGTTTACTTACCGTCAACGGACAAATCGGCAAAACTGACCGAGAAAAAGCTGAAGAGAACTTGAGACGTTACACGCGGAGTAATTTCAGATATACAATTTTTTTTAATCGTGGCGCTGATAATACGGCACACAAATTAAATTTTTTTTTAGCTTAGCTTAAAAATTTATTATTAATTTAAAGTAAAAAAACAATGAATTTCCTCAATGATGCGCATTTAAAAAATGAATTAAATTTTTTTGCTATGGAATCCCATTGAAGAAAAGGTTGAATTTTTTTATTATGACGATGTGTGAAGTGTTTGATACTCCGAGTCGGCCCCCGGCAATGATAAACATATTCATAAATAATGTATATTTTACTAGAAATTCTCGCCATAATTCATCCAGAAATGGTGTCTTATTTTAATGAAAAACACCAGGCAGGGACTTTATTAATTTTAGTACCCAATTTTACCTGGTTACAGAACGATGTAATTTTAAAACGAAACTTTCTAAACGGCTGTTTAGATTGGGACTCGATCAATTCAACGTTGATCACATTGTAGTTAATCCAATGCAATGTTATCAGACCATCTTAATTAATTAGATTAAATTATTTGATTATATTGGATACGTTCGAATGAACTAGGTCACTTATCATATTTTAAAAAACGGGAGTTAGGTACATGTCATTTGTAATAAATTTCATTTCAGATTTTAATTCATGATCATTATAATTACCCTATTAGAACCATTTAGCGTATAGGATACTTTAATGGTGCTCTATTTGAACGTAGTTATACAGAAAGCAGCCAGCTATAGAAAAGTGAAACTAAGATAATAGCCATTTTGTGAAAAGAGTGAATTATAAAATCTACACAATATCTTGAATGTTTTTGACTTTAACAAACGATAAACAATGAACACATACGTTTTTTTATATATTACAAACAAGAATATTTTTTTGTATTTGACCAGTTTAAAAGATTTTTAAAGTACAATAAGATTTTTCTAGTTTTGTGGGCGTTTTCTGCAAATTAAGAAATGCCGTTTTTGTGATCGACACCTTTTTTTGGAGGTGATTAATACAGTTTTTTATATGAAAGCGGTCTGGCTGTTTTGAGCAGAACATAGAATCGATCTTACTGCACCCGATAATATCAATTTCTCATTTTTCCAAATTGTGGACTGGCTGCTTTCTGCATAACTACGTTCATTTGTAGCGTATCTTGTTCCTTTAATACACTAAGGGAAGATTATTTATTTATCATTTTTAAAACCTCGTAAGGGAAAATGGCAGCCTTAAAAAAGAAATGAGAGTGTGGCTAGGAATAGCAGTCGCCACATTCAATAGTATGAAGGCTATCTGGAGATTAGATATTCACTCAGTGAAAACCAAATACCGCCTATATAACGCCTGCATAACAGCTATTTTCCTCTAAGGATGCGAATCGTGGCACCTCACTTGGGCTCAAAGCAGCAAAATTCTTAGTTTTGAGAATAGGTGTCTCAGAAAAATCTTGGGTGTGCGGTGGTTAGATATTGGGAGAAATGAAGTAAAAAGGGAACGGACGCAGCAAACTCCGGTGACAATTGTCATCAAACGGAGGCGATACGGTTGACTAGGCCATGTGCTGCGGATGCCTCCTGAGAGCCTTAACCACGCTTGCCTACTTTACAAGGCATCAGGTTCTCTACGTCCTGGACGTCCAATGCTGACTGTTCATCGGCAGTTCGTGTCAAAACTACGGGACGCAGACCTGACTTGACTTGCGAGGATGCACAAGAGCTGGCAGCCGACGAAGATGCTTGGAGGATCTTTGTGGACACCATATGCTCCAACTAGGGAGCGGACATGGAATAATGAACAATGAAGGGTAAAAAAGAAATATTATCCGATCTAGTAGTGTTATGTTTTACCTGGTTAGTGTGGTTACCTTTGTATATTTAAGTTCAAATTTAAATTTTTTCGTGTTTCGTATGCCTGAAATATTTTTGTAATGTACGTAAACGTATAAAATGAATGAAAATTGAAATCGTGTGCTTTTTTAGGTTGATTTGAAATTTTACTCCAGTGTCATTTTTCAAGTGGTACGGGAAGTCATTATGGTGTTAAGTCCATCCTAATATGTTTTTGACTGTCCTACGTTTGTTTTAACTTAGTTTTTGTATGGTTTTATATTTATGTTTGTCAGCATTTTCGGTTGATATTATGTCACGTTCTTATATGTTACCAAAAGCAATTTTGTGTACAAATTCATTTTCTCAATTTTAAGTAATGTTTTTTTTCCTTTACTCTCCTTCTTTCCTTTGTATTTACCCCCACCTCTCTTCATGCAATGATGTAAATTTTTACTTTTTACTTAAATTATTTTCGTTTTTGTTGTCTTTAAACGATTTTATAAAAACGCTGTTTAATTAAATTTAAAACAATTCCAGTACATCTACTCGTACATACCCAGAATATTTTATGTTTTACCGGGTTTTTTAATCAAACATCATTGTCTGGTTAAAGGGGCCACTTTACAGACCGTGTAACATTCACCATTCTGTATATGTTTAAACATCCACATATCCCCAAGATCCCAAGTCTTCCGTCTGTTGACTTTCGTGAAGTAAAAGATTTAAAACCTTTATTGATGTGGGTGAGATTTATTTGACTGAATTATTTCACCTACTAGACAAAGCCTAAAAATAATTCTCAATTTTTGTATCAATTATTTTGAGCATGGCTAAAAAGTTCTAGAAGAGGCTGGATTTCACTCGCTGGGGAGTTATTGAAATTAAAATTTCTTTCTTGCAACAAAAAGGAGAGAACATTTTTAAGAGGGAAATATGTGAGTCTACGCATTTACAGAGCTTATGACCTGACATTTGCTGGTTTAAGAAGCCACTCTACACGAGTTGACAATGACAGATCATAATCCCTGTAAATACTATTCCTTTCTCAAATATGTTTTCTCATTTTGTCGTAAGAAATTTAAAAATTAGCTGTTCACTATTTTAAAGTTTTTTTTTACCAGTATTTCAAAACAGGAAAAACGAAGCCGCACTTTTACTATAAAAAACGAACCAACTTATAGTCCATGATAAAAAATCTGATTCTAGGAAATTACATAATGTTATTTTAATTCCGAAGAATTCTATATTACAAATTCTTGTGAGTAATTTTAATCATGACAGCCTGTTATTTTCAGATTTATTAAACATGATGTGGAAGTTTTAGATCAAATGGAATTTTATTTAATACATTTTGAATCGTTGTTTTGTTGATTTATTGGTTCTTATAAATATTTAAGAAAATTGGCCAATAATGGTATATATTGTGTGAACTTCAGAAACAGAAATATGATGCATACAAATTCCTCAAATAATTTAAATCAGATGGAGAACGGGAGATACGAAAAGAATTAGGAGACATAATGCGTCTGAATTTAATCAATTGAAATTATTTTTGTAGATATTAATTATATTGTAAGTTATGACAAGTGGTTTAAGTTTTTTTTACAAATATCTAAATAAATACATTCCATTTCATAAATCTTTTGTATTCTACATCAACCAATATTTAAGAAAATATCACAAAATTACAAATATAAACTAAATAACCTTTTCGCTTACGGTAACGCTTATGAAAGTGGGATAGTAGCGAATACTTAAGGTAAAATCGAAATAAAATGAAGAATAAAGCATATAAAGTTTTGCTTTATAAAAACATATAAAGCAAAACTTACTTTTTTTTAAAATAAAACTTAGGTATTTTCTATTTAAGATTAAAAAAAGTTACTTTAAAAAAAAAAAAAAACATACGAGATTGAACGATTAGTTTGCCGTTTGGAATTACCCAAAGCACACAGGGTAATGGTGAATATTTACGTTTTCAGCAAAAAGCACATACAATCCCTATTGAGTAGCTTTTTTCACTGCTATTTTTTTACATAAGACATTAATATATAATAATATGTAGGGCTCATAGTCCATGATCGATAACACACATGCGCTAAATCATTTAATCTAAAATAGTAGGTCAATAATATTTAGGTTTTTCTTCATTTAGATTTAGGTTAATAATATTGGTGACATTCAACCTCTTCACTCAAGCCCCTCCATTTCCTAACTCCCACCCCATACATTCTGCGACACATCACTAAATATTGTTTGGACATGGTGGTGTTTGCACCTACTTTAACTCTGCATGTCATTTACTTATTTTTTCGTAAATACTATGTATACTGTAATGACGGTAAAGGTGAAAGTGTATTTTAGTATTTGCATGTTGGTTTAGTGAGTGTCTCGACGAAGAGACGGGTACGTCTCGAAACCGGTGGACATAAAAAGTCGATAAGTTGGTAAATACTAATATTCACCAACATTTTTTTTGGTTTGTGCATGAGTGTCCTACACTAATATACAAAGAAGTTGTAAATATTTCTGTATACTGTAATGACGGTAAAGGTGAAAGTGTATTTTAGTATTTGCATGTTGGTTTAGTGAGTGTCCCGACGAAGAGACGGGTACGTCTCGAAACCGGTGGACATAAAAAGACGATAAGTTGGTAAATACTAATATTCACCAACATTTTTACACTAATATACAAAGAAGTTGTAAATATTTCTGTACACACTGTTTGTTTACCCAATAAAATAAACAAATAAAATATTTGACCACAAAGTTAATGCTTTGAACATAAATAAATCAAGAAGAATTTAAACATATTATTGTTAACGCTGACAAATATTAAATGTTTTTAATGGAAGAGATGAAGAAAAAATTGACTGGTCGTATGACCTTTAAATGCCTTAACTTCCAAATTCACTTTTTTAAACTATTCTCCGTTTCTGTTCTATGTTAATAAAAATACTTTCTGGTTCTTTAGAACAGTATCAAATATCCTTCTGAAATTAATAATATTTTGTGTTTATCAAGTTAATATAAAACTATGTTGATTTCGTAAGATGCGAGATGATTGATTGACTACGTTAACATTTATGTATATTTAACGATCAAGAAAACGCTGGTAGCATTAAAGGATTGTAAAAAATTGAAGGGGATATCGCTGCTTTTATTCAGTATTCTGAACTACACAAACCTTCTTTTCTCACTTTGATCTTAACACTTCCCACGTTGTTCCAGAAGAAAAATATTTATATTCGTAAATTTCTACGAAATTTGATTTGTATGATTCTTTTCGCTTTGCTGTTTTTTTTTTAGAAACTGGAGTAACTATTCCCTGAAAATATCTAGTTTTATTTTTATTTATTAGAACAAACACTTGCGTTCTTATTATTTACTCAAATATTTTAATTTTGGGGGGCATTTTCAACGAGTTGTAAGTAACTCACTATTAGAAAATGTGGTCAAGCGAGGTGCAAGCCTCAGACTTCATAAATGTGAGTTTGATTCGCTGTAATCTTGAGTATGCCTCATAAATATGGAGTCCGCAATTTTAAAATCATATAAAATCAATGGAATCTATTCAAAATCAGTTCTTAAAGTACCTTTTGTATAAACCTCAAATGTCTAACCCTCGTTCAA
This sequence comes from Micrasema longulum, assembly GCF_059751315.1. Lineage (NCBI taxonomy): Eukaryota > Metazoa > Arthropoda > Insecta > Trichoptera > Brachycentridae > Micrasema > Micrasema longulum. Next base: position 384,333 of record NW_028277384.1, on the reverse strand, counting down.
ATTCTAATTCAAATTACAAGCAGCTTCCAACTCTATTTCATTTTGATTCTCTGACAAAACGTCGCATTGTTTTCAATTAATTAAACTATAAAGTTGATACTAACAACTTCAATGAAATACATATAAATGCGGGATTAAAAACACTCCGACATCGGGACGTATTTAAACTGCCTTTGTTTTCAAGTAATGCTACATACCACACACCTATGCCCAACATGTGTCGAGAATATAATATATCATCATTTTTTCCCCTTTCCGTACTTCGTATTGCATAGGGCACTCCATTAATACACCAATCACAGCAATCTTGATCATTTTTGTTACATGAAGGTAAGATGATCAGTCTTACGGTTCAGGCGCCAGTCCAGGGACTATGAAATATTCTGGTGTAAAAACACCTTTTTAAATAAATATTTCATCTCAACCATGTCGGGAGTCGAACCCGAGACTTCTTGTATGGTAGGCAAATGCGCGGACCACTACACCACGAGCCTGACATAAAATATATAGCGCAGGAAAAACAGAATTGTCATTTTTCATAATTCTCTCCCAACTTTTGCGAATAATCTTTTGGGAATAAATCTTAGTCAATAAGTACAAACGTAGTTTATTTTTCATTTTTCATTGTACTGTATACTGAATAAGAAAATTTTAAAATTTTAAAAAGCAATAAATGTTATTTTAACTGTTTTGTGTAATTCTATAATTAAAGCATGTTAAATTAATTGTATCGACAATTATCTTCCAATCGTATGTTTTTTAGTATGTATCTTTGTTGAATTACCTTTCTAATTTGAAAATAATATAAAAAATTGAAAACAATTATGAGAATTGGAAAATAATTCCGTTTTCATTGAAAATTCATTGGGATTAATTAAAATTGTGTAGTAACAATATAAAATTACGACTGATTTCATAATATTGTGTATCGTAGCACACAAAAATAACTTATTACTTGTATTCAGTTTAATTTAAATTCAGCTTTAAGGCAAATGTTATAATTATTCTGCGTTTTGTGTAGTGTTTTTATAACTTCATTTCATATTTCCCTTTTCCCACCTGCAGACAAGTCTTCTTAATGGAGGCTTAGCGAATTATTCATTAAAAAAAGGAATTTAAAATTTATGTATGCGTCTAAAAAAACACGATAATTTTTATAATTACCACATCAAATTTTAAAATGTTTTCATTGGATCTGTACCCAGGTGGATCAAGTACAAGAATATAGTTCTGTGTGTAAAATAGAACTAGTGTTTTTGACTCAACGAAATTCTAGGTAAACATCCTGCTAAAGGACCTCGTAGTGTAATACTTAGGATGACAGGTTCAATTCCTGGAAACGTGGGTTTAAAATACTCATTTAAAGGGTGGTTTTACACATTGCATTTACCAAATTTATTGAACTAACATACCCTGTTGCGGTCAAAACTGATAAAATTAGATTGACAGTGATAAAAAAATGGACTTTATATACTGAGAAGCACTGACGGCGACGTGGGCATTAAAAGCAGTAAATGTAAATTACAAAAACTGTGACTGTTAATCAAACAAAGATTTATTTTAAAAAAATACCGTTCGTTAAACCTTAAAGTTTGTTGTTGCGGATCTGAAAAGAAGCCGCAAGACCTTTAAAACGGAGCCGGATAAGTTAAAGTGACTTTCAATGCAATATTTCATTATTCCAGGACCGGACCTAACCTGCACCTGAAGCGTAAGATGAATCACCTTACCTTCATGTTACAAATTATACATACGCTGCATTTGGTATATGGGGGTTTGTAGTCACCCTACTGAATATAATAGTACTTATTAAAAACACACAGCGAAGTTGCGCGGGCGTAACAATTTATTGGACTGGGATTTTACAATTTTCGTAAACGCAGATAATACGGACGAAGAGAAACGAGGCGATGTACTTGTTGCATAAATGTTTCCTTGAGTGACTGATCACTGAACTACATGTTGTAAGTAACTGAATGAATGTCCAAACGAGGCTGACTGAACTAATTACTGACTTGTATACTATCGTTCATATATTTTCTTTAATTCCTAGTTGGGAATTAAGTTCTTTTACTATTTCCCAGGCTGTCAGCAGTTTGTTTTCCGTGCATGTTATCAATTTTGATGTTTTCGTACAAAAATGCACAGTTCACCTTCAGCACTGTTTTCCGAGTGATCGTTGGTTAGACGAAAGTGTTGTTTTTAAGGATGTCTTTAAAGTTTTAAAGTCTAACGGGTGTACCAATTCAGTACCCTATGCACCACATGTTGCTGATAGAGAATAGAAAATGATGATGAAAATTAATTTTATATAATTTAGTGTTTGCTTTAGTTTCTTTGCCGATTTTAATTTGATTTGATGATCGCATGTGAAAATTGTCCATTAAATTATTTTATCACACGTAGCTGGAAAATCTTATTGATTTAGAAATGTAATTACATGTAATGGGTGATTGATTTAGCGTCGTCTTCGTGTCTTAATATCATTATAGTACCTACTGAGTACTGACACTAACTGACCTCCCACGAAGAATCTTGAATCATTGATGACAATGGCGGTTGTTATTACTTTAGAGCGTGTGTATTGTGCATTATCAGAAGGGTTAACGAACCTGTGGCATGCTAATTCCAAGTTAAATATGAAACCTTTTACTTTCGTATTTAAAGATAAACCGAATCAAAACAATTTATATGTTAACCAACTTTTACCAAAACTAACTATTCATCCATATTGCCTTCATGTGTCGAGAATATAACATATTATTATGGGTACACGGCATAAACGAGCTCATTAACAAACAAGAAATTTCACAGGGGAGGAAAAAAAAAAAAAAAAACCTTAAAAGAGAGACATCCAGTTCACATACTTAATAAAGCATGTTTCCAACTAATTTTAACTTTATTTTTAATCAATAATGCAATCAGAGGCGGTTCCTTAGTATGTGCAGTGCACTGCCAAGTTAAAATTTGTGTAAATAAATAAGTAACTTTATTGGTAGTAAAAATATGTTATAAGTAGTTAGAAAGAAACAGGGATTCGTTGCAATCATAATATTCAATACTAGCGCCAAAAGATCTAGCGAAATCGACTCTAGCGGACGATTTTCTCATCTTGTCTACGCATGCGCAATCGTCTCAGTGCATATTCTTTTTTGCACAATATTTTACCCTGAATTTGTAAGAACTATATTGTATTTCCTAAAATCGTCTTTTGAGCGAGACAGACAATGCTTCATACCGATGAATTGTGCGTTAGAGAGAGAAGATAACATACACATTCCGGGCATTGCCGACGCATGCGCAGATTTGAAGTTCGTTTGAAATGTCACTTTGAACATGCGTAATGACATGATATTAGTACAAATTTAGTTAACTATAACGTGCGTACTATGGTGGGCGCATTTAGCGTTTCTAGTTCCGATGCGCGGGCTGTCATACTACTTCTCGTTTATCACGTCAGACCTATCATATTATTATAATATTATTGAACTTAATAATATACAAGTTGACAACATGTAAAAAAATGCACTGCCAATGTTTTCGGTCGGGAGCCGCCAGTGAATACAATATAAAATCACAGAAAAATGAACAAAGGTGTCTGTTTTTTTAAACTCCTTTATTGAACATACAAAAATAATCTTGTTGCAGTAATTTGCCTATTTTTTTGCCAGCCGAGATCTCATATTTATTATCTATAAAACATCTTTCTCAACTTTGTGAAAATGGTCAGGATGTCGTCTAATCAAATCAAGTTTTCTCCCAACTCACTTCCAACTCTATTCCAACTTCCAACACTCACAGACGATAAAGACAAATTTTTAGTATGTTTAACCCTTAGAGTAACGATAATAAGGGTATTGATAGAGTAAGGGTAATAATACGCTACTGGTTAATAGAGTCGCCCATATGGACAAAAACCGATGATCGATAATTATCAACCACGAAGTTAGCTACAGTTTACAGCGGTACAAGGGGCTGCAGGTAGTCAGGTCGAGAATTGCAACCGAAACCGTAACCACTAAACGTTTGTTGTTAAACTAAAAACCAAACCAACAATTAAGAACGCTTTGTTCTATGTTAGAGAACTAAAGGGTTCCTCTACTGAATTTTTACTCCGAGGTTTGGTCAAATTAAATGTCTACCCTTATTTCTGATGCCAAACACAAAATGGTTTCAATTATTTCAAATGTGTTTTCCACTAATTATTTTTGTACATAAAAATCAACTGTATTGTTTGTAAAAATGAAATCGTAAAAATTTGTTAATGTGATATCTATGTAACTAACATTTAACACGACACTGGAAAAAAACATTCAGATTTAGTAGATGACTGTCATTTAGACAATAAAAATGTATGTACCAAAGTTTGTTATTTTGGAATGATTTATTTTCTTAAACTCATTCAGGAGAAAAAAAATACATTAATATCTCTAAAATAAAAAAATTAAATGAGCTAGTTTTAACCGGGTTTTCTTTATGTGCAGGTAATTTTAAGTATTTTTTTTTAATTTGTGCATTTTAGTTGTACCAACCGCATCATGTATTTTTTGCATAGTATCAGGGAGGAATTTGCGAGAGAGTGACTGAAAAACTATAGTCTAATACATGTTCATCTAAATTGTCTGGCATTTCATATCATTTTAATGCCGAATTTAATTCAATCCATTCTGTGTTATTGAATTTACAAATATCTACAAATTTTATGTCAGCCTTGTAAATGCCTAGACTTTCATATTCCCTCCCCGAAAATGCTTTCTCTTTCTGCTGCAATATATTTCAATAATATGTACTCCCCAGGGAGTAACACACCCTTGTCTACAAACGTATTGACATGCTCAAAAAATTGTTTGTTTTGATTGGATTTCACACAAAAAGCTGTATTTTTCATCCGCCTGGACTTCGAAAAAATCTTACTTAATCATCCTATCTGATACCAAATTCATATTGTTTATGAATATCTATAACAATTTTGTTGAATCCTTTTGCAAAATATTTACACTATGCGGTGTATTGCTAAATAATATTATTGTTTTGTTATGAATTTTTCATCTAGTTGATAATAAAATTCTGCCTTTTTGAATCGCATATGAAAATATTTTGAGAAAGATACTGTGACAGCTTTTAGTATTGCAAAGCCTGAAAATGTTATTTGTTCATCTCAAATGAATAGATTTGAATACATTTTCGAGTTTAAATTGTCTTATCTTTTGTTTTTCTCACCTCGATCCCAATCCTATCACATTTTTCTTCCACTTCATCATTTATTTAATCTTTTTTATCTCTGTGCCATTCGGTTATCGTACCTAAAATATTTTGATGATATTTTCAGACTATTTAAAAAAAGTTTTTTGTCTTTTACTCAATGGTTGCTCTTAGGTAAAAATCTTAAAAAAAGGAATACGTGTGGAGAAGTGACCACTTCTTAGTGTAATAGATAGCGCGTTTGTCTACCATACTTGAGGTCCGGGTTCAATTCCCGGGAAGGTTAAAATGAATAATTTTTTTTCAAGTAATTTTCCACTGAAGTTTTTCATTAATATTTTTAAATGATCCAGAGGGATGACGTTTTGGTCTCTGTCATTTTATTTATTAATGCAGTGCCGTATGCATCACCAGATCCATATAAAAGTGTGAAGACGATTGATGATTTTCAAAATAACTCACTACAACTCACCTATTTTTAGATTACAGAATACCGGGAATATATGCATCATATTTTAATATATTTTGTTTATCTCTGTCTAACTTAAAAAATAAAGTGACCAACGTATTTTTATCAAAAAGAGCAGATCAACTGCAGGAGATTGGGTAAGAATAATTATAATTTGATTGATTAATGTATTTTATTATGGTATAATTACTTTAAAATATGTATGTATTTCAAGTTATTTTTAATATGAATAGTACAAGTATATTAATGTATCATCTCGATTTTTTCATATTTTTATTTTTAAGCACTCTTTAAACCACATATACGTAAATGGCAGAAATGCCGTATATAAATAAATAAATAAAATATTTATTGTATATTTTCGATCAGACTAAATATTATATTTGATGGAGAAGTCCATTTATCACTGGTGGAGGCGTATTGTATACAAAAAAGTTAATTCCTTGCCTTATCATAAATTTACCTATCCCATCTCAACATAGGACTGTAGTCCCTTGGAGTTAAGACTTTCGCCTCTAAATAAATTATAAGTAATATCAATAAAAATACTTAAATAGTTTTATTCCACTTTTATTTATAATTTTTACTAGTGATCGCGTTTTTTCGTGACTGACATCGTCAGACTGGTGTCGATGTCGGTCGCGACGTTCATTTGTGAACGAGTTAACATGAACATGATCACAATATCAGAGAAAAGGTAAAATTTAGACTCCCATTTAGAAAAAATGCGAAGTCAGAAAATTCAATTTAATATAAGGTAGTAAAAAAATATTATGAAATGGGAAAAATGATTTACGAAGAAAAACAAAAAAAAACAAACAGAAGGTTTAGAAGTATATGTTAAATAACTTATAAATGAAATATATGTACATTGTTGTTATAAGAGCACACATTATGATATGTTGTTGTTTATGTAATGTGTACCCTATTTCAAGATTGACATATTAATCTCTTACAAAAAATATTTGTATATTTTCTTTTAAATTTCATTCACTCAAGCATAATAATTTCTAATTAATAATAATAACAACTTTTAAAGCACTTCTGTTTTTTGTTAGCAATTATTATAAAAGAAACTTACCCGACGGGATGAAAAATCGCCATAAACAAATACCATGAACTACGAACCTGAAAAATAAAACAATCAACTGTAAATTATATTTTACATGTGCCATTATTTTACAGAATAATTTTTACTAATAACTTATATTTTAATAATTATTATAAAGCATCTTTATCAATATTTGCCAAACCCAAGTCCTGGCCCTCCTTTGACAAGGCTAACCTGAATTGTTTTTTTTTTTTTTTTTAAATTATGGTATTTTTAATAATTTAAAAAAAGGTATACAGAAAAGATAAATTGCATTTTCTGTAACATAATATTCAATTGACAATAAACAAACCGATACACCAATCTGAATCATTAAAAACAAAAACAAAAAAAAACCCATCCAAAAATTTATACGATATCAGATTTTAAAATTACCAAGGTATTATTTACAATTTTTATAGAATTGCTATTGTGTTGATCTTGGTAACGATTTGAAAAATAAATATATTGACGTGGTTGAACACTGCATTCAGATCAATATACAAGTCGATTTAACGAAAAAGAAGAAATATAACCTGTTTTGCAATACAAAAATGAAAATATTTTTGTTTTAAAATCGTGATGCTTTAAAAATGTGATACTCGTATCAAGAATTTGAATACGGATACAGTGAGCTCGAATGTTTAATAAGCCTATGTTAATGTATTAGGGTCTGTCGTTGAACCAAGTATGCAAACAATTATTGTTTGCGTAAGCAAGCACATTTGAATGATTTATATGAAAACTTTTCTTTACACACACAAAAAGCAAAGATTATTCAATTACTATAAAAAAATTACGTTAATTTTAAACATTCCTTCGAAATTGGTAATTTATTTACCACACTCATGGTAAAAAAATAATAAATGACATAGAAAGATCTGAGCCGATATTACAATGGTGTCGTACATTTGAAGATAACTTACAGAGTTAGATAAAGTGAGTATTTAAATTAATTTATTTTGAGAAGTACTGAACCATAACTTCTTGCTAATTTCCCATTGTAATTCTATTTCAAATGAGACCTTGTGTCAATTAGTTGAGACCCGAGGGGCCGAATTATATATCAAGTTAGTGTTTTTAAACATAATGTAAGTAGTTTTTAGTTACAGTCTTGACGTTTTCTGTTTATTTCATTAGACAAATTTAAATGAACGAAAAATATTGTATTTCGCTTAACAAAGTTATCTTATTTCGTTCGCCATCTTGACGTGGGTGTCCGCAAATTCTTTTCCATATTACTTTATCTCGCGTCAACTTTTTTCGGAATCGTATCCACGACCCCACATTACGAAGGGCGTAGGTGATCAATTTGCAAGTCGATATCAGACCCTCCATACTTTATTCCTTCCTTTTGTTAAGATATCAAATTAATTGCTTCCCACAATTCTTCGCGGTTCTTTGTTATTCAAAAACAATTTGATGCTCGGCCGAGCGGTAGATTTGAATTTTTAGCAAATAAAAAAGTTTCTAGCCAAAAGATTTTGTTTTATTCGATATTCCTTTTACTTCTCGTTTCAATGAGCTATTTAACGAATTGGGATTGAAATTTAAAAATAAATCGTTGATGGGGTGGCGAATGGAGGAAGCGTCAAATGATATTCTTATCTTGATATTCATAAAAAAATGCTGAAGTTCCCGAAAACTCAATCGCATGTTTGATAAAAATCAGTGAATAAAAGTTTTTATCGTATGCGAATAAGTTTTTTTTTATGGCTTAGTAAATAATTTGAGGCCATTTTGCAGAAGAGCGAAACAAACTTTAAACAATTTGATAATGCTCGCAATTTATTGTAAAATTGTATTTTTTTTTTTTTAAATTCATACAATTTTTTTTGTACTCCCGGGAATTACAACAAACTTATTTTGGGACGGAAAAAATATTTACATAAATGTATAGTAATAATATAGTATGAGTAACAATTAATAATATGTACATAAAAAAGAAAGAACATAGCAAGTTCAGTATATAATACAAAGATATTTAAAAAAATAAAAACATGATAACAAAGATGTATACATAGTTAGAAATATCCGACATAAAAAAAGAACTTAAATTTAGATTTCACCTTCCACGTACTTCTTCAAGTAGTAATTTTAAAAATTCAAATTGTCTTTAAAAATTCAAATTCTATAGGACTCCGGTAGCCTGTTGTACTCATTACACGCAAGGTACAGCAGAGACCTTAGACCATACCCTGTCGTGCGTGACATTGCACGTTGCTTATAGACATTATAAGAGTATGTCATGGCGGGGATGAAGTGCGACACGCGGAAGGGGCACAAATCTTCCTTCCGACCACCCGGACATACTTCGAAGTATGGCTGTTGGGAGACCGGCAGGACGTCACGTTGGCAAGATGGCAGTGGAGGAACAATAGTCAACGGTGGGATCCTAAGCCCCGATTAGCAAAAAGGGTTACTCTCTTGGCGTCGGGAGGCGCCCGGCCGTAAAACTAAAACCAAATCACAATTCTCCTGGTGAAGACTGAGTACTAGATAGGGACTTAATATGCATGTATAGGAAGCTAGAAGAATAAAATGCAAAAATAAAAAATGAGAAACTAAAAACAAAAATTTAACAAAATTTTAATTCATTAAAAAATTAAAAATAAGCAACGTAACAATATTTTATAGTCCCAAAAATGTTTAACTCCTTTTTTACTGATAATATTTCACTGATCTAAAACTTTCAAAATTTTCTATCTTTTAAAAAACATTAGGAATATTGTATGTTTTTTTAATATTTTTTATTTCCCTTTTTAATTACTATATAAAAAAAATAACCAAGAATCTTTTACAGAATATTTTCTTTTCTCTTTATGTTACACAAAAATATTAAAACTGTCTATTTATTATAGGAGCAAAAATTCATAAACATTTCTTGTACACCTACGAACGGGCCATGCCTTAATGGGATTTTTTTGTTAAATATTTTTACTGTTAATTTGTATTTCATTTCTATGTAATTATCCTTTATTTTTTAATACTCTGTTTTACCTCTTATGTTTAATGTAAAAAAAGCAAAAAAAAAAAAAAAAATTTAAAAAAAACTAAAAAATATGTTGATAAATACACTAACCAACTAACATAACTACTCTAACAACCTAAATTCTAAAAAATTGTAAGCCAATTGTTTTTCGTAATATCCTCTATAGGAGAAAAGACCTTCCGAGCGGGTTTCGTGACCCTAAACATGTTTTTAAAATTCGACAATTTTAGACGTTAAGTTATTCTTATGTGACGAAACCGCAACTGATTGTCATTATTCGTCAATTTGGTAGCAAAGACAAAGACAAAGACATCATCTTGAGTTGCAAATCAAATAGCCCTTACCGCAAATATCACGCAAGAGTAAAGATTACTCATTAATATGTAAATTTTCTGGTGGCAAAACAGCTAATTGAATGGATCTCTCTGGCGTATACGACCATTTCCCATTAATGGATTCGCGGAATTGCCTTTGAGTGAGTCTAGAAGACTCAACAAATAAAGAATTCCCTATCGGCACGTTTGATCGACTATCGATTTCAATATAAGAGCAAACGTGACATTTAATTAAAGATAAATTGACACTGAAACAAGGTTGTGGTCGTTATTTATTTATTTTATGATATTTATAGTATGTTCAAACATACCTTTGTAGACAACATATTAACTTTTCTTAAACCGGGTGCGTATTGCCAAACAGTTTACTGACCTAGACACCCCTAGTGTAGCATTAGGCGCTAAATCAAACTACAAACGAGTACAAAACAATATGTGTAAGTATATATAGATTACTAATACAATAATTTGCTCGCATCAACGTTAGCAAACTGTAGAAACTATAATGAATTCGCGATAAAGTTACAAAGTTAAAAATTTCATGTAAGTTATTAAAAAAATTATGCACATACTGTATCTAAAGAAAATGCCATTTTAAATCCTTTTAAGATGTGTTTTGTGATATAAAAAAATAAGTAAAAAACTTTTAAAGTTCAGCAACGTAGATTTCATTTTCATAACATCAGCATAACTTTCAATATCTCTCATTACTTTATAACATTTTTCACAACTCTTGAATACCAAAATATACTATTAAACACTTGATTTACCTCGCTGGTCGTGGTCTAATACTTCACTCTTTTCAGGAAAGAATACTTCCCACTCCTTGACAAACCTCATTCATTCTTCACTAATCCCTTGTCTATTTACAGTGTCAAACTATGGAATACGCTACATCTTCATGTAAAAAATACGTCTATTCTAGTCGCATTAAAAGAATGCCTGAAATACTTTTTAATACTACTTTTTTATTTTTTTATTTTTTTTAACTTACTCTAATTTTCCATTAGTTGATTCCACTTTTTTCATGTATCTTCTTCCTGTCGTCTTCCAAACTCATAACCTAATCCCATATTCTTCTTTTCCTTCAGGTAGAATTATTAATAAAAGATAATATTTAATGATTGGGTAATACGACGACTCTGCAGACGTAAAAAAAAACATGTTTTAATTCCAGGACTTTTGACTTTTACTTAAGTTTTTCCAAGCATCCTGGTGGCGTTTTAAAAATGCGGCATTTTGTAAACTCCTGCATTAAAAATGCTGTTTTTCGTTACACAAAGCTTAGTGCTTAACGCTAGCATTTGTAAGCTTTGTTGGGACATGCTAAAAACCGACAGTATCAAGGGAGCTGTAGTACAGTGAAGTATGCAGATTTCATTCTTGTGGCTGGGAAAGACAAGATACGTGCTACGTATTTTCGTATTATGTTTCATATATTGTTAGCAAAACTGTTACCTTAGCAAGTAAACGTGACGCTACTACGAGAAATAGTTAGAGAACGTGTAATCTCGCACATTCAAATATAAATTTTGAAGTTTCTTTATTCACCGTTTACTATTATTTTATGTAATTTCTTTTTATTCTAATGCATTTTTTTAGATATTAAATAAACTTCACTGTTCAGTTTGCAATCAACATGAAAATAAATTCCCTCGAGGGAGTCGGAAACTGTCGGGAAAAAACATGACTCGACATTCCGGACAGTGTTCCGAAGTATGGTAACAAAACTGCCGCATTATGTATTAAGATGTAGCATTAGAATAAAAAAATGTGCTAATGCAATAAATTACTATATTTTTACTGGATCAAATAAAATTATGCGTGTTCAACCAAATGCAGACAAATAAATTAATATTTCATTACAGCTGAAAAAGACAATAGAAATAAAGAATTAACCCAATCTTCTCTAGAAGCGCAGCTTATCGGCTCTCAAATAGTGCAAAAAGAGGTGGATTGTATATTTGTTTTAAATGTTGCGTCACGGTAGTTTTTAAAACCTGTAAGTCGCGACACCCAGGGGGTTTGTGGTCGCAAGCATAGGCTTTAGGTCCTACATTGCAACAAAAATACAACGAATGTCTCCTTTCACGTGAAAAAAAATAAGCATTTGTTCCATCTACCAGTCTGCAGCACTAACTATGCACAACACTCTTTCCTCTATCGTTCTTGCTCTAACTATAATGCTTTTTTTCATCTATTGATATATTTTACTTGCCCCTTAATTTTATTTAAAAATAAATTAAGACTCCTTATTTCTGGTTGCGATACGATCCCACTTACTATTTAATGATACTTACACTTACACACACCTGAACTCTTACTCCTACACTTATACACATAAACACACATCTACACTTACTCTCATACAAATACACATAAACACACCCTTTTGTTGTAACACAATTAAATAATATGTATGATTCTTATTTACAAACGTTGCTGGTCTGTCTTTAAACAGTATTTTTTTAATGTTATAATATCATTGTCCACTGTTTGTTTCTTTAAAATAAATAAATAATAAATATTAAAACGAAAATAACCAACGTTAGTTCACTGTGGCAAATGACACGAACAATTTCAAAACTTCCCTTGTCTGCTGTTAATATTCTTATTTTCTCTTAATCCAAAAAACTTCAATCTTATGTAAATGAATTAAATTTCCGTGCCGTTACCAGCAAGATCTATAAGATTTATACTTGTATACCTTGATGCGCCCGCTTCTATTTCACACTTGATTTCCCGATTAATAAAAATATGGCCTCAATAAAAAGATAATTAACTACATCATCGTTGAAATTGATACATTCAAGATGGTTAAAAAACGCTACAATATGCGATAATGCGGTGAGCGTGGCGTAGTGTCAACTACACCGGTGTCAATCCTTCACAAACTCGAAGAGGAAAGATCGACTACGGTGGGACAGCGCTAACCTGTTTCTGCCTTCTTTCTGCTTCCTGCAGCTGTAGCTATTTTCTCCGGATTAGATCCTGACACGTGTACTAATGACGCTGCGATCACGATGATCAGGCCACGTGGAACCGGTATGCGTTACGCGGAAGGCCTTCGGCAGCGAGCTTCAAGACACAAGCGCGAGCGGATGAGCAAAACGGTGTAGTTTCGTTTGAGGTTCCAGCTTCACTGGCGCTTGATAAATAACTGATGGATAGAAAGGGCAAGTAAGCGAGTTATTACTTTTGTTAGTTTTTGACAATAACCGACCCGATACATTTGCGCTGATGTCGTATTTATGAAGTATATATATATGTATTATATAATTAGAGAAAAATCGGAAAACTTACTAAAAAACATTCTAAAATAATAAATGGTATATATATTGCGTAACTTTATGATAAATTTTTTTTTTTTTTTTTAAAGTAAAAAGAAATATTTGCGTTCTTATAATTTACCCAAATATTTAATTTTGAGGGCCATTCTCAACGAGTTCTAAATAACTCACTATTAGAAAATGTAATCAAGGTGGGGTAGAGTGGGATTCGAACCACGGACCTTTGGTCTGTGAGTCCGAGACACTAGCCACGGGACCACAACCCGACTATTATTAACTAATTAACTAGTAGGAAGTCATGTTTTTGTTTATTTTTGCATGAAAATGTCTGCTTTCAAACAGGTTGTACCTTGTTAGGCAGACTAGACATAATCCAGAGAAATCTATCACATCAGTATGTATGAACATGACTACCTACTAGTTAATTTATTATAAAGTTATACAATATATATACCATTTATAATTTTTAAATGTTTTTAATTCTTGATAGCAAACTTATATTTGAGAATCACTTCGATGACATACTGACCCATGCACATAGAAATCTTGGTTTTGTACTTGGTACATGTCAGGTCTTTAAAGATATCGCGTGTATTAAAATGGTTTACTTTACTTGCTTATGTTCGCAAATTGTTCGAGTATGCCTCTTCTGTTTTGTCTTCACAATATGTCACACATAAAGAAAGCTTCGAGAAAATTCAATAGACATTTCTTAGACATCTTAACTGGAGATGCAGGTATACCGATCTCAATTATATGTCTTCCTGCAAAAAGCACCACTTGCTTACTTTAGAAGATCACCGTCTACTATTAGACATGGGGGTGCTTCATGACATACTTAGTGGGCGCCTTGAGAGTCCAGCTCTTGTGTCGGAGTTATCATTAAATGTCCCCGGCTATCGCACCCGTCACACGTCGAGCTCTCTATTTCATGTGCCAGCAGTTCGTACGAACTATGCCCAGAACTCTCCGCTTATACGTTTTGTTCGTGAATATAATTTGAACTTTCCCTTTATTGATCCATTTGATTGTAAAAAAAAATAACACTTAAAATGCGCGTCTTAAAACATACTTTTTTGTCTTATACTTAGTTTCAATTAAAGTCTTATTTTACCTTATATTATTTTGCACAATAAGTTTTTCTGGGTTATTATGCCGAGTGTCGTTCGTACTTTTTACCGACGTTTCGGATCGCGTTACAGCGTCCATCATCAGGGTTGATGTTGATGATGGACGCTGTAACGCGATCCAAAACGTCGGTAAAAAGTACGGACGACACACGGCATAATAACCCAGAAAAACTTATTGGGCATCTTTACGGCAGTGAAAATCTAAAAAGTTTATTTTATTTTATCTCTAATTTTTAAAATTTTATATATATTTATATTTTCGACACTTGTGCAATAATATTTACACACATTTCCACCCTCATTCCAGTATAACACCCACTCACCCACCCTCTCACTCACTTACACTCACACAAACACACTAGTATGTATTGTACGTGTATTTAATGTATTTCTGTCATTGGTTGTATTCTCTGTAAGTTTTATTTGTTATATTTTTCTTACATGTATTACTGTTGATATCCCGAATAAATAAATAAAAATAAATTAATTAAATAAAAAAGAAGTAGATAAAGAATTTGCAATTTTTGTTAATATAGCATTATTATTATTATTATTATTATTATATGCCATATTTATATCGTTTTTTAATCATAAATGTAAGCAAGTCCAAAGAAATGTTTGAAAAATAATAAATATGAACCTATCACAGACAGCGAGGGTTTTTTCGCAGGCAGCAATAAGTAACGAGTTCACTTTGTAATAATATTATGCACAATATGAACTTATTAATCGAAAAAGATTTGTTATTATCAAACAATTCAAATTTAAATACACTCATATTTTTTTTATATCTACGACACAAATCAATTCGCTACAATCGAAACTAAGTATTTGCCAATGAAAATATCTTGATCAAATCAACACTTAGCGTATTAAATTAAGTGTGATTAATTTTCTCACACTCTAGCGAACAAAGTAACGCAAATATAACTTATCATTTTGAAGAAAGGGCGAAGATGTTAAAAACCAATATCGGAGTTTTTCACGAAAAACTCTGTTACTTTTATTAAATAAGAAAAAGGAAACGTGTGAAATTTATGTTTTCCTTCAAGATTCTTCTTGAAACTTCTGGATACGTTGGCCCTCTGGTTTGGGCGCTTTAATCTGAAAAAAAAAGTAATCCGAAAGTTCCCATGGCGCCATATGCTTATTTTTATTTCCTTCCTTCGTTCTTATTACAAACTAACATGTTTCTGTAAGTTTTGTACATGTCGCCAAGTGTAAACGTTTTAAAGCTTAAAAGCTACGGAAACCTACATAAAATATAACAGTTTTATGAATCCCGTGGGGAATTGAACATTTCAGCGTTTTCATTTTTGTGTTTTAACATCCACGTCTTTTAAAAAACCAAAGCTCCATACACAAATAAGGTTCATTTTTTGTATATGATCAAAGAGTGAGTTGAGATAAACATTGTGAATGTACGAGTAATTGCTATATATTTCCTATAATATTTTATAAACATTGTATCAGTAAACAAAACCCAGAAAAAGTTATAAAAAATGAAGCTACTGCCGAAAAATACATTGACTTTCTAAAGGCCATAGTTACAAAAATGAAAAAAATAATTAAGGAATTGACTCAGACCCGTGAAAAATAGCTATTGTGCAAAATAAACATACTAGGAAAAAAAGCTTTGTATGCATAAGCAAAACAATGAATAACGGGAACAAGAGGGGAAAAAAAATAGTATACAAATAATAATTAAGACAAAAATTAAATTTAATAAAGTAAAATAAATTGTTTCTTTTAGTTTATATTTCATTCTATTATTTTTTGACACTATTTCAACGTTACACATAATTTTAATATTAATATTTAAAAAACATTTATCCTTGACATTTGTTCATTTTATGTTTTATAATGTTTTATTTTTAGAAATAAAATTATTCTATTTTTGAATATTTTTAAAGAAAAGAAAACAGGTGCGAAGGTTTTCACGGTCACTGTTATCAATATGTTTCTTTTTTGGGTGATACCGTGTGTGTTGGATTTGTTCCGATGTTTCGGCTACCATTGCAGGAGCCATCTTCAGGGTAAACGGAGTAAAGAAAAAACCTTTCTTAGACTTCTTTCTTGCAACGGTGGGAATCGAACCCGCGACGCCAGATTCACCGTTAGCCGTCTAACTATCTGCGTCACGGCACGGCGCCTATCGCCATTTTATGGCAGTATAAATAATGCTGCTTTTAAGAAGAAAATATAAATATATAGGCATACACTTGTCGCGGACTCATGAATCTCAATGATCTGAGTTTATTTATATGTAAAATAATAAAGTTCCTTGGTTTTAATAAATTGTTTTTTAAATCTTTTTATAATGTAATAAAAAAATACGCTTAACCAGTAAATATCAGTAAAACATTTTTTTTTGTTTTGATCACTTTTAATTTTAAATGTTTCCCCAATGATTTTATTTTGTCGTGACAGACATCGTCTGCCGATTTATAAAAACGTATATTACAATAAATTATTAAATGCAGTTCAGAAAGTAAGTGCATAATTCATTTATTTTTTCAAACTAGATGCCGTTGATTTTTTTGTCATACAATCGCCAACTCGTTCAATGCTGTAGCTGCAAGACGTACTGGGATATTTATTAATTGTACAGCGCCCTTGAGGTGATTTTCACAAAAATGGCGCTTTATAAATTATCCAACTATATATATATATATATATATGTGGTGAGCCATAACACGAGCTTCTTCAGCCTTCCTTCCTTTCATCTTCTTAGCTTAAAAGGCGCCTATGGAGTCATTTGGTTGGGATGTTTTAAACCACCTCCCGTATTTCCCTGCCTTGGCGCCTTCGAATTATCATCTTTTCACCTCCCTGAAAGCTCATATGGCGGAATAAAATTTTTAACAGACGAGCAGATGTAGAAAGAGATTTTGGAGTGGGGGAAGATGCTGGCGGGAGAGTACTTTAAGGAGGGCAAAAAGAAGTTTGTGTCACGGCTCACCACATACATTGAACGGGGTGGCGATTATGTGAAAAAATAGTCAACAAGTGTATCAACAATATCCAGTACTTTTTTTCGAACACGCTCTTTCTATAAAAAACATAAAAATCCAGTACAATTACTTTCTGAACATGCCTCGTATTTATTTTTACCTAGCAAAGTTTTTTAGTTACATTTAATATTTTTGTGACAATTTTTTAAATAACTGCACACCTACTGTGATAAAACACAAAAAACTTGTTAATGGCTACTCACATAATTTAACTAACTAACGACAATAATTAGGAAACCAAAAAATGAATTTTGCGATACCTGTTACATTAAGTGCGAACAGTAAACAGAAGTTAAAGGGAATTAAGTTGGCACGGTCTTGGGTTTTTTACTCGCTTTGGAATATTTCAAAGTCACCGCGAGTTTTTTATAAACTTTTTCCAAGTACTCACATGAGAACATTTTCACAAATGTAGGTTTTAAAATATTTGTGTTGTAGAGCAGGTCTGAGCAAACTATGGCCCGCGGCCCGCATGCGGCCCGAATCTCATTTGTGTGTGGCCCGCGAGCTATAATCATATTTTTGAAAAAACCTATTTTTCTATATTTTTGACTTGGAATATTAAAAATTAGTGCTATAAAATTTATCGACTCAAAGAAGGAATTAAACCACGCAAAAGATACATCAGGTAAGTTTAATAATGTAGATAGTATTTTTATTTATTTATTTGTTCTTTTACAATGTATGTTGTACTTTTAATTATGTTATACATTAAAGATAATATTTCCTCACTGAGGTGTCTCGTGTCGAAAGAGACATTTTATATAATCTTGAAACGTGTCTTATCAAACATCATTTAATCATAATCTCAAATGCATAACAAACATAATTAAAAAACACTTTAAATAATGACAATTTCATACTTATTTGACCTGATCCACTCATCAATCCGCAAGCATTCCAGCTTCATTATCAATTTCTTAATAGCGATTTAATAATTAAAGTATTTATAATGGTCCTAATGTACAATTAGGGACTCTCTTTATTGACTCTTTATCCCACTTACTACAAATTTAAGGCCTGAAATTTTAAACATTTAAAAAGATGTAACCAATTAGATTATTCTTATTAAATTGTTTTTATTAAAGAATCGCTCGTTTTTATTATTCAAATTCTTTTTTTATGACAGTAAATCAATACATGTAAAAAACAATATACGTAGGTGTGTGCTCGATAGACTGAATAACTGCTGATTGACGTGCGGTTTTTCTTTGAATGGTGCACTTCATGCTGGATAATAGTTCTTAAATAAATCAATTTTCAATTTAATCTGCAGAAAAAAAGCCTTTAATGAGAATACAAGTACTAAAAAATTGGACGGATGCTTACGATAACAATTTTTTAATAAAGCAAAAAAGAACGAAAAGAAAATTTTCGTTCTGATTCTCTATCTAAAAAAAAAACAAAAATGGTTCAGTTTTGATGTGCGGAAAACGGGATAACAAAACGTCGATTTTGTCTATTCTAACGAGAGGTCTGACGAGTAGTTGTCTTTTTCGCACAGTATTGGGGAGGCGTTTGGGAGACAGTGACAAGTAAACAATTTTTAATTATCTATTTATCAAAATTCCTTGTCTTCGTATATCCTTACAATTTATGCAATCCGAAACAGAAAAATAATTATGTATTTGAGCATATCTAATTTTAACTAAATACAACAATTGATATAAAACTTTCGATCTTATCTGGCAATAGCAAAGTATTGCCAGGTTCGGCTTGTAATCTATGAACGATATTTTATTAGCAGCCTGCCGTTCATTTTTTATTCCTTTTGCGGCCCTTCATTCAAATTGTTCCGACCTGTTCTAGACGATCGAAACCCGATCCTGTATCAACTGATTAACGAAAGCGTTTTTCGGCTAGCAATTCTAATTTGACGGATCCAACGGTACTTCGGATCAGCCGACCTTTAGTTCGAGACATTAAAATATTTGAAATCATATCATTACAAAAAATACACCTATAAATAAATCAGCACATGATTTTCTACTCAGCCAACTAAAAAAAATCTATTATTTAATGCAAAGAAAGCGTTTTTGCATTTGTGAGTAAAAATTTCATCTCAAAATAAGCTGAATTTTGTCAACACAGAATACGATTCTATAAATACTTGAAGCAGACTCGGTAAAAGACCAAAATAATTCCAGACAATGCTTTTACATGACGTGTAAACTCCAGTTAAGCTTAACGAAACAATGCGGTTATGCGCGTTTATAAAATATATTCACAAGTTATTTTTAATTTTAGCATGAAGTTCAACTGCCAAAATCATTTTTTCATGTTATATTTTTAAGTGTTTCTTACAAAATAATCACGGATACTGGAATTTGAACGTATAATTATTTTTTTTTATAATGAAGTCGATATTTTTTTGTACATTAAGGAAAAAAATTTTTTTTTTTCATAATTTGTACCGGCATGTACACACATACATATAAGTAATAAAGTATATATACAGGTACACGGCTTTTTTTTCTATGATTTTGTATAAAAGCAACTTCATCTCTCCAGCTCCAGTTTCACCTGTTGGCAACAGAAGATGAAATACCTGGTTATTTTTAATTAAAATAATAATTACCAATAATCCAACAAACCAACAACAATTTATAACTTTGCGAAATATGTAGGTATATACTCCATTATTTTCATACAATTCATGAATGCAAAAGTTAAAAAAAAAAAATGTTAAAAATTAGTACGAAAAAATCGTTTTTTTCTTTTACGTAATTGATAACGTTTATATATTTATTTTTCTGAAAAGCTTTAAAAAAAAACTATACGATTCTATTTAGATTTATTTAATTATGCTAAAATACATTGTTTTAACATTACATTACATAACGTTACAATTATTATTATTCATTAGATATATTCGCAATAATATTGCAACAAAAATGTAACATGACCGTCGTCAGCTTCGTTTCCTTCTAAACTAAAATCAAAAATGAATAATGCCAAAAATTGACCACACCGAACGCAGCGCCATTAGCTTGTATAAGCGCGTATGCGTGGCGAAAAAACTGGCGTCATATGTCAACAGAATACTGTCAAACGAAAATGGTCTTTATGAAATAATATTCGAAATGCTACTCTCCAAATAGAGAAGCTTCAAATAATATCTGTAATTTGCGAGTGAACTCAGCAAGGAAAATATACCTACTGAGTGTTTAGTTAAAATACGGTATCCATTTTTTATTGAGAAATAAGCTGCCAGTTCTTTTCACGCATTGAGAAACGGGCTATGCGTTGGGTGCGCTTTTAAATAGTTATATTTATTTTTTGAGGAAGATATAAACGGTGACGTTAATTAACAATAATTAAATAATATTTTATTTATTCTCTTATAGTACTACTATAGAACATTATTATTTATAGATAAATATGATGGTAAGCTGCGCAATTTCAATTATATAAACGATTCTCCCCTGCAATACCATACATATGAATTTAGAGATAAATAGACATAAGATTACTCTAGTCCTTAAAATAAAGCTTGATTAGAATGACATTTGTCGGAAAAAGTGACGACATAACTTTGTAGTAACGTCAAAGGAGTTATTTATATTGACACACGAAAATCATTCGTATCTGGCGTGTTAATTTTTTTTTTTTATACAACACTTGACACATAAATCAACATTAATAAATCAAATCAGCTTTCAAACTAAAAAAACTAAAATAATCCTAATTATTAACGACGTTCTTACAGGGTTACATAGTTTTGCAAAAATGTTAAAGATGGGACAAACTGATTAATGTAAATTGATCGAAATCATGATTTGAAGTATAAATATCTCACTTTTTGGTTTATAATTGTGTTAAACACACCATAATAGACCTGTTTTTGCATTTTTTATATCAATTTTCGGAAACAGAGTTTCATGATTGCATGAAATAACGGATAAAATCTATTTGACCAGTGATCAGTAATTTCCCATCACTAATGAAATTAGTTTTACAGCTGTCATTCTAATCAACCTATATTTTAAGGACTATAATGAGTAGAAAAAGAGAGTGTCAAAACACAAGGGTAAATGATTATATAACATTTGAAAGGGTTTAAAATGATACAATGAGTTACTTGAAGAAATAAATGATACAGAAAGCCTTAAAATATTTTTTTGTGAAATTTTCTTGCTAAATTTTGATATTAATATTATATCATTGATAATAAGTTTTTAAGATTATGTAAACTTATTTAATAAAGCGTTAAATGTAAACTTTCAATTCTAAAAGTGATTATTTATACTGCGTTGTATTTAAAGACTAATGACTTCGTCAATCATAATTCTCTCCGTGTGACTTTTAACCCGCGGTACCCAATCTCACTAACGACCACTAAATATGCAATTAACCTGTACTTAATTACACCCAACACGAACAAAAATTCTATTCTACAGCATAGACATCAAGTGAAATACTTGCCATGTTGCTTCATTAGTTTTTTGACTCAATCAGTAATTGCTTTTCCAAAGAAAACTCATCGTATTTAGACCAGATTGATTCAACAAATACGCGATTTAATCTACATATATATTGTAATTACCGTTTTCAACAGAGGCCCTATGTGACACGTATTCAAAAAGTCCGGGATTTGACACTGATAATATCATGGAATATGAATAAAACTACGAATTACAAAAGTTCAAATGATAAGGTCTTCAATCAAGACGAAACTACATTTTTTACTGATTACTAATTTTTTGATTCCTCGAATCCTCTTTTCTTTTCTGGGTATTTTTTGTGATTTTGGTAGCACTATTTTTAGGGACCGACTGAAACCAAATTTTCATCTAAAACCGAAACTTATTAAAATAAGTAAAAGGTCATTTTAAAACGCTCAAAATTTGATCTTTTTATTGTTTATCCTAACGAGTTAATTCAAATAAGTATTTAATAAAATACTCAATGAAATAAAAGGCAGAAAAAACATGAATAAATTTGTTTATTTTTAAGGCTTTTTGGTTCGTTGTTATATTATAAATATAACTTATATAAAAATATATTGAAAACATGCAAAGAACATTGCAGTCTTAGGAATTATAAGTTAATATTTTGTAATGTAAGTACGCATTGTTTTCATATTATGTTTAATATGTAAATGTGATTATTTTTTTAATGCCTAATAAATATCATTATCATTATTATTACTTTTATTAATTTACCGTAGAATAATATTCAGCCGTGTCTAAAAAAAAATTAATACACTTAAAATAGTGTATTACAAGTATTATTTTAGTATAACAAATCATTATTTTTAATATGTCTTTAAAGTAATTGAAATCAATCCCCGATTTCAAAGATTCGATCATCTATTCACCCAAAAACTCGATATCGAACTCTGGTTTAAACTAATCATATAAATGTACTGAATTTTTTATCATAATCAACAAGTAATCATTCCTCAAAAATGTGCTAAGTGCTGTTTTCTATCTAAGCTTATTAAAATAGGGTACCGATATTTTTTTAATGGTTATTAATATTTTTTTTATTGAAAAAGACACCTTCCACAAAGTTTTTACATAAACCAATATTACCTAAATTAAGAATTTCGGCACAACTAAGGTTTCTAATCCCGCAGCTGATTGGCGATCTTGGTATTTGAAGGATCAAAGATTTCCAATCACGCGAGATTTCGGTATTTGCGGGATACCGCGCGTTTCAGTGCAGAGCTTAAATAATTTGTATTTAGTTTTCAGACATTGTAATAATTATTTAGTTAATTAGAAGTATAGAAACTAGTGAAGTTGTAATATGGTGTTAAAAGATATATGACAGTTGATAGCTAAAAGTCTATGATTTACCAAATAATTTTATAGAAAAGAAAGCTAATTCAAATCTTACTAATCTAAGACAAAACTCATCAATATCAATCGTTTTTTTGCTTATCGGAGAAAACATAACATGTCTTTTGCGTCATTTACCAAACTGCTACGTATATTAGAGGCTAAATACACACTACATTTGGTCTTCATTTTAAAAGACTCATATTGACCATATCGAGTCTGTCCAACATCGTTTTCTAAGAAAAATTGCATGGTTGCTCAGATTGCAAAGTCATAATTATTTTTATTTTGTCTTCATCGGAGTCTGTCTTAACTGAGATGGACCTCAAATGCGTTTTTAAAATACATAATGCCATAAATTATGTTCTATCTCTGTTGCAATCAATTAATTGTCATGTTCCCAACCATGTCATCAGAAGTCAAAATCTGCTTTTTATCAAATCTTCTAAGAGTAACTTTTGTTTTTATGACTTATTGTCCAGAATGCGTAGATTAGTCAACTCGTCACACAACTTGTAATTCTTCGGGATAGATCTTCCAGGTTTTTGGTAGATCTCTTTGCCATTAACACAGTGTAGGATAAGAATGGATTGGCATGGGTTAGCTCGAAGTATAATATTATGTGGATCGTGTTTTAAAATATATTGTATACCATTATTTTATTGCTCTAGTTTGTTTTTTGCTCCACTTTTTCTTTTTTTTTTTCTTCAGTTTCTTGTATATAATGTTTCTTCATGTGATTGTTGTAATTGGCTTAGGCCGCATATATATAATTATTTTTTTTAAATAAGTAGCCGGCAGCAGAAAAAGCCCTTTCAGCTTTATTACTCGTTCGCGCTATAGATTTTAGAACATTAAATGCAAATTTCATATACTTCCCCAAGCATCCCCTCACTCTTATAGAGCAAAACTTGTGCATTATACGCCAAGTCAATAATACTGCAACTCCCATACTAAAAAAAAACTTTCGCGTATATAGTCATTCCTTATTTACAATAGATTCTATGTAACCGATGCTGGATGGTTATGGGCCAATCCCGCAGATCCGCGGGATCCAGCGAACGTGATCTAGCTCCGAACGGGATCCCGGTGTAACGGGATCTCGGTATACTGAGGTTGGAAGCCCTAGGTACAACAATGAATATCTGTTTCGACATTAAACATTCCCGGCGTTTTAAAATACTATATTTTTTACTTGTCTGATCATAAAGTAAGTTAAAATTACGTTTGTATCTTTACATTCTAAAAATCATTACGTGGTAAAACGTTAAAAGGGATCGAAAACATTTTTATCATCCTCTTTGTAGATGAAAATTTACATTAATTGTAAATTTTTTAAAATTCGCAAAATAATTTCAAATGATTTTTTTGATCTAATTAAAGACCAAATAAACATTAATTCGTAAAACTTTATTAAAAATCAGTAAATAGTTATGTATAACCACACCGACTTTTCTACGTCTACCGGTTCCGAGATGTAACCGTCTCTTCTTCTGAACATGAATTACACTAACATGCACATTCCACTATACACCAATGTTTTGAGTATGTTTAAATGTGTACAAACAGGCTAGATGTCCTTCCTAGGGAGTTATTTAGATCTAAATTTGTTGCAACAGTGGTTTAGCCGGATAAATCTCACCAAAGCGCAACGTGATAAAAGTTTCAACTCTTTACTTCACAAAAGTCAACAGATGGAAGAGTTGAGGAAACGTAGATGTAAAAACATGGACAAAATAACGAATATTACACAATGTGTAAAGTGGCCACTAAAACCAGCCAATGACAGATCATAAGCCCTGTAAATACCTAGACTCCCATATTTCTTTCACATTTTTTTTCCTTCTCTTTTGCAATAAATTTAAACGCTGTATATACCTTCACCACCATAATAGTTGCACATAAATATAAAACCAACGTGCTGACAGGACACATGAAGTTAGTAGCCTGCAGCAACGTGCAATTAGCACTAAGAAACGGGTACGTTTTGAAATCGGTATACATAGAAAGCGGTTATATCCAAATATGTATTAAAATAAACCAAAAAGTTGATATTTTCTTTGAATATTAACAATACTTATTTATATCTTTGTTTTAAATCAATGAGATGAGTAAGCATATTCAAGAAAGGTGCATTTTCAATACTTTCATCTTTCTATTTGTCACCCATTTAAGAAGACAAAATGAGGGCTGGTATTCTAAACGGAAGTGCGCGCGAAGAGATCGCTCTGTTAACGTGTATTTAGTACATAAAAACGCATCAAAAATGCATTTTCTACGCCCGCTTTTGCGTTAAGAATACCACCACAGGTACGTTTTTAAAATTTAAGTGCTTTTTGTTTAATGAACAAATTTACAGGAAAACTCCAACTATCCGGATGAATGAGTGCCAGGCGTTATCCAGATATGCAGAAATCCGAGTTAACTATTAAGTTAAGATAATGTTTTGAAAAAATATGCAAAAATGACTCTAAGTTGCTTTTTAAATACTATAAAACAGCGATTTGGAATCATATTCAAAACTTTCTTAAATATGTCCAGCAAAGTTAATTGCTTTAATTTAATATCGTTTGCTATTTTTAATTTGTTATTATAATATCTCCTTAATTTTTTTTTTCCTGAAAACGATCCGGTTATTTTTTAAATTAAATGATTTACCCAAATACTTCAATTTTGGTGGGCATTGGTTAAGAGTTGTAAATAACTAAGTATTAAAGTCATTTTGTAGTAGAGTGAAGTTCGAACCTCAGACCTTTGACCTGTGCAAGTAGCCACGGGTTCCACCCAATTCATTTTTTACAATTGTTATAAATAGTTTTCAAATCTTTTCAGCAAAAGCACTAGGTTGACCTCCCCTGCCATGCACCATAACTAAACAGTTTGAATCGGTTCGTCAAGGGAGGTCAAAGGAACAAGTATGTGACCTTCGGGTTGGGGTCTCCATTGTGTTGTGTAAATTTAGACAACAACTGATGACGTCACAGTCAAAACGGACTCTTGTATATTGTAGTTATTCGACAAATCTTATCTTATGAACAGGTTACTCAATGAACATAGTACATACGAGTACATTTATAATAGAATTGATCGTCGATATTTTTATTATGTATTATACAAATATTTGTAGACAAGTACTGATTTTTTTAATTGTGAAAGTGGTTGAAAGGTGGAAACTTTATATTTTGATTTACGTGAAATCCTTATTATAAATTTTAATTGTTTGTGTGTGTATTTTTTTTTCTTTTTTGACTCTTTATTTATTTTATTATGTTTTAGTTACAGTTTGAACAGCTATAAAGTTTGTTTTTTTTCGAAACATCTAAACCTATGTTTATTCTTTGATCTGAATTATGTAATTAGTCTGTATTTTATACGTGTTATGATATTAGTTGGTATTTTAGTGTTTATCACGATATGGGTCTGTATATTAATATGCATCGTGTGATAAGTTTGTATTTTTATATGTTTTATGTAATTAGTCTTTATTATATGTGTTATGATATTAGTTTGTATTTTAGTGTTTATAATGACATAGGTCTGTCTGTATAGTAATATGCATCATGTAATTAATCTGTTTTTAAATAAGTAGGTATTATGTTATTATCCTGTATTTTCCCTAGTAAATTTTTTGTTGGCGGTCAGTGACGTAGAGGCACGTTGGTCCAACTGATCGCTAACAATAAGTGCTTCTAGAGTTTATATGTTTTATGTTATAAGTCTGTATTTTAATAGCCTATTAGCTATTTGTCTAGAATATCTGATGTTAAATAATCATTTACACTTATGTCTGTTCACCGACCCGATCATAAGCTATTAGTTGTAAGTATATTAGAAAAAAAATAACATAAAACATCAGAGATGGAGAACATTTTGGAGAGCGAAATATAAAAGTCCGGGCATTTACAGGGCTGATGACCAGACAGTGGCTGATGTTAGTCTGTACATCAGAGGTTATATGCGTCATTTGTTGTTTTTTCAGGAGAAGCAAAAAAAATGTGCACGTCTAAATTTGATTTTTAATTTCTTTAGTTTGTAATATACCGGCACATATTTTTAAAATTGTTTTATATACCTTCAAAAGATATACATGAATTACTTTAACTAATAATAGGGTCTTTTATTGTTTTTCTTTTTAATAAGAAAAAAAAATTAAAAAAACCGTATTAAATTTTTTTTAGTGCGACGTCAGATAAATTTTGTAGAACGGTTTAAAATAATCATATTTTGTACCACCAGAAAACGAAACGTTCGCGCCCTGTAGGACAAACGGCACGTATGACGTTTTGGCGCCAAACTTGCACGCAACGTTTATTAGAAGCGCAGTCGCAGGCATAACGCGTGACGTCAAAATGACGTAATACAAACTGCGGGCCGTTTTGAGCGTGCTGATTTTTAAACCCGAAAATTATAATTATAAACTGGTTTTGCATACATTGATAGTTATATATTTGTTGTATTTTTATCGTTAATTCTGAATAGTGAAAATATCTCATTAGCTCAATTTGCAATTAAAATACTTTGCCTCTGACAACTGTTAATGTAAAAATCTTAGACGGATTTAGCAGTTTTATAATACATTGCACATATTGTGTTAAACACCAGATAGAGACAAAATCTTCCTGTACCTCTACCGTACAAAAATGTATGAGAAGTACTCGTATAAATAAGTAAGATAGGTCTGTATGCAAATACAGAGTGACGTAGCGTTCTATCTCTCTGCTTACCCGTACGGTGAAATCGTGAATTGGTTTGTTTGTTTGTTTTTGCTAACTGTTTTTTGTACATTCGAAAAAATAAAAATTATTTAACGTTGATGTAAATTTTTGCAACTGGGCTGCTATTCTGAAACCATTTTCGTGGCACGAGAAATCAGTTTTTCTCGTGTATTTTGTGTGTAAATACCTACACAACTTGATAAGGCCACGAGAGCGTTTGGAATACCAGCCCTGGAGTAAAAATGTCTAAATACTTTTAAAAACAAACCGCAATAGGATTTTGAGGCTTGTATATTCCCTAATAATGAAGAAGTTCATTGTTTTCTTTCATTTTCTTCTATTTTGAATAGACTTTCAAACTAATACAAAAAAACAGTATTTTTGTGTATCGTATTATCAGCGTTCTGATTTTTTGAACTTTTGTAAATTTGAAATTATTCCACCTGTGGCATAATAGGTTATAGTCAAAGAGTTCTGCTGATTGGAGAATTGGCTTCCTGGAAATCGGAAACCAATCACAACATTATATCATTGGTTTATCCGAATGAACTTGTGACGTAGTTTAAAGTAGTTCATTTTTATAAACCCTCCCTCCCTGGTGATGTGTAGCTAGTACACATTGCGTCTAATAACTATAATAGATTTATATATTTAATAAATATTTGGTTCAGTATTCCTCCTTTACACATTAACGTATCGACTGAAATAATTTGTTATTAAATAATAAGTACTTATTAGGCGCAAAAAGGGCATTTCGTCGGGGATATATTACAAACATCATCATCATCATCATTCACCAACAAGCTACAAAAAGTGGCTTGGTGGGATTTTAGTTTTAGTAAAAATATAACAAGTGAAATTTTTTTTAAATTGTAAAAATGTATAATTATGCTATTAATTAAAAAAAAATAAAAAGTATATTCACAGTATACCAATAGCACCTGGCGTTACACGTTCACTACATGTCCAGTCACGTAGTCCAGTACTAGCTACTTAGTAGCTCTCGGGAAGTTGGCGCGGGTGCACGTTTGAGTTGTTAGCGATAATCAATGGTTTTTTCATGTTTTTAGCAGTTAGATTTAAAATATTATCACTTTTGAATTAAATTATGGTTATTTTAGCCATATCCTATAAATATTTCATTTTTCCCTGTTTAAATCTCTTATTTTTTTAATGTGTAGTGACTACACAGCACCGTAACGCGCAGTTGTTTTAGGACATAAGGAAAAGATTTAAAAAAAAAAAAACAGACATTTTTGGGAGACTTCGCCTTACAATTAAGTGCTCTTATTTTTACCGTATATGAGGAAAATTTTTTGTAACCAATCTTTCATTAATTAATCTCCATTGAGATAACTTTCATCCTACCCAATAATTATTTTGTCTCTGTTGAGATATTTGCATTTAAAATTTAAAAAGGTAAAATCCAGTACTTTTACTTATAAAAAATATTTCGAAATACTTCAAATATGTTTGCTGTATTATTTACTTTTTTCGGCTTCAAGTGTGTAGTAGCATGCAGCATCCTAAAAAGCACTTAAGTTTAGTTAAAGAACAGGAAATAGTCAGTAATGGAATACCGGCCTTTCGTCAGAACTACCAACTAACAAATAACCTCCTAAAATCATGTTGTCTTGAATTTTATTGCAGTTACACTTCCGTAATTTAACAATACATTGAGTTCGTCCATATGTTTGAAGACAAATACCGGCTTTACTTTGTAGCGCATGGAAAATTGATATTGGACATGGTTGATATAAAATATTTATTTAAAAGGGTGTTTTCACACTAGAATATTTCATATTTTCTGGACTGGTACCTGAAGCGTAAGACTAGTCATCTTACTTTGATGTAACAACAATAATCAAGATTCGTTGTGATTGGTGTGCCAATACAGTGCCTTATACAACATTAGGTGCGAAAAGGGATGATGATGATGATGAAAAACTACAAAACTGAATAAAGTATTTTATTTATTAAAATGGGTTTATTTCGGGGAACGGGCGCCGTGGCACAGTTGGTTACAAGTTACAAGGTAAACTGCAAAATTAGCGCTCTGGGTTTGATTCAGCCAGCTGCAAAAAAATACAAGAAAGATTTTTTCTCAATTAGTCTACGTCTTGTGGTGTATTTTTATAAATTCCTTTCATACCCTCTCTTTCCTACCTATTCACAACCCTCTAAAATAGAAGCTAAACGGATTATTTTTTTTAAATACGGGTCCACCAAGAAATTCAACATATTTGCAAAGGACGAAGTAATTTTGTAATTGTTGAAATTTAATTTTAAAAAATTGCACATAATATATTTTATACCGTTAAGACTTTTTGATATGTTAATAAAACATTTTTTCAATTATTGTTTACATCGCAATGATTTATCGAAATGTTTCAATTTTGGAGGTTTTTTTTCGTTAATAATTGATTTGGAAATAAAATATAAATTATGGTAGAATAAAGTTTAAACCTTGGACTTCCTGACGGAACCACAACCCGTCGAATACTTTTTTAAAGATTCGTTTACTATTTGACAACTTGTGTATTACTTATTTATTCTCCAAATGTAGAACCTCTCTAAATAAGAAAAATTGCCTCACGACCTCGTGTAAAGAAGCATTTTACACTTTGTGAAATTCTGTTTTCGATCATTTATATTTTTCTTGATTTAATACGGTAATGGTTAGAATATGCTCAAATCTTAGTAGAAAAATGAAGATTTATTACTTTTTTAGTTCACATAAATCAAGGGATGGGAGATTGAAAAAAATCTTTCTGAATAACTTTATTTAAACATATTACAATTCTTATTGTATTTAAAAATAAGAAAGGAAAAAAATAATTTAATTTTATGTATGACTAAGTCTTTTCGTGCATGACAAAGGATATGAGAAAAATATTAAATTCACAGTTGTCTAGTTTTTCCAAGAAGAAGTGTTTTATATTTTATTTCAAAACAATGGGAAATAAAAATAATTATTGAACGAAACAATAGGTTTGTTTTAACAATGCGAATATTATCGGTCACGATTAAATTATAGGTATTAATTATAATTATTTTTTAATCAATAGGTCATAAAGATGTAACAGATTTGATATCAAATTTAAATGATTTATCTAAAATACCCACCCACCTGTAATAAATTTTTCATTAAAATTTGCTCTTATAAAATTGAAAAAAAAAACACATAATTCCTCGAAAGTTATACGTTATCCTTTTAAAAATGACAAAAAATGCAGAATTTTGATTTGAAGTTAACAATTATTAGCAGAATGGTCTGTAATTAATTTGATTACTATACAAATTGTAAAGTTATATCTTTAAAATATTTGAGTTTGTCCAAATGTTCGTAGACAAAAGACTGGATTTCACCCCCTCGGGAGTCATTAAGATTAACAAATTACAACAGGGATGGAGAATACTTTAAATAAGGGAATATGGAAGTCTAGGCATTTACAGAGCTTATAACCTGTCATTGGCTGGTTTGAGTGGCCACATTACACACTGTGTAACATTCACCATTTTGCCTATGTTTATTCCTATTCTTTAACTTCACTAAAATGAATGAAATGAAATGGTCTTACTTTTTAAAATTGTTAATTTGTTCCTTGTTTTATATAAAGACTGTATGATTTCATTAATAAATAAATAAAATAAAATAAAAATCAACAAATAGAAGAATTGAAGAAATATGGAAGTTCAAACATAGGCAAAATGGTGAATGTTACACAGTGTGTAAAGTGGCCACTTAAATCAGCCAATGACAGGTCATAAGCCCTGTAAATGCCTAGACTTCCATATTCCCTTATTTAAGGTATTCGCCATCCCTGTTGTAATTTGTTTATCTCTTTAAGCAGCCAACTATAAATACCAATTGAAAAATAAGAAAATAAACTGATTTATAAAGAGATGAATTTGATTTTGATTCATTTTAGTATTAGTGAGGAGGTTTTTTTGTAATTTTTCCTCAAAAACACCAAAGTTGGAGTTTCCTACCTCTGCTTCTATGCTCTCATACATGTGTTAAATTTTTGCTTTAAATACCTGTATTTCAAAATATCTCGTCTTTTGCTCAATGTAGCATGACGCAACAGCACCGTTTTCAAAGAATTTTTTAGCACAGTCACGAGTTAATTCGGTTAATATTTATTCTATATTATTTTTCCAACACTGCAAATTTATTTTAAAGAAGGTAAGTCTGATATAAAAATGGAAATAGTTGATGGGTAGTTAAGAGTGTGGGTTAATAATTATGCTGATCCCGGTTAGAAATTGCATTCTCAATCCTGCATCAAATGGAGAATGTAATGAGTACATAATGAGCAAGTTATTAGTAACATTAATCAAATCATGTTCAAGTACACGAGAAGTCTTTCATAAAAACTTTGGTAAGTGGGCGGAGATTTCCTGTAATTCACGACTATGCAAGATGTACAATTAGACTTGTCAATTCGAAGTAAAAAATCATCGTAATGCATAAAATATTTTACCCTCGCCCAAGATCAAAAAGAGATGGCATCATATTTATAGACAATGCTAAAATACACCAAAAATTATACCAAATAACATTAAGAATACTAAAAATATGTATGTAGAACTGTTGATTTCCCAAATAAAATAAAATAAAATAAGAGCACTGTAGGCCGTTAGAGGGTCAAAACGCTGATTGGTCGAACAAATAAATGAAATTAAATGGTAATTTTCAGCAATCCCACAATTGATTACCTAATGTCTCAAATTAACTTTAAAATTCTTTTCTATAAAATTAAATTCGTTTCTTGACAATTATTATTGATAAATTAATAATGCTCATACTTTTTTATGATATCGTTTAAAAAACGCTTACATTGAAAATACATAAAAAAGCCGGTAAATAGTTTTTTTGTAAACCTCTTAAAAATATTTCAGTTGAGTTATGGGATTTCTAAATATTATAATGAGCAAGTTTAGCGTTTTTTTTAAATTTTTTATTTGTTAATACACTATCAAACTAAGCCAATTTTTTTTATGTATCGTATTATCAGCAATGTGATTTTTTAACGTTTTGTAATTTTTAAATTTTTCCGCAATGTCAGTTACGTCACAAATTCTAGTCGGTAAGATCTGCAGATTGGTGAGGGGGCATTCAGGAATCCGGAAATTGTACACAATGCTCTATCATTGATTGATTCGGAAAAAATTGTGACGTAGTACAAATAGTTCATTTTCATACATTTTTGAGAAACATCGCCATACAATTAAATCCTGTAATTTTTACCGCATGTAAAAAAATATTTTTTTCCCGTGGTACTGAACTTTCTCATGAAATTTTAAAAAGTATTTTATTTTGTAACATATATCAACTTTAAATGTGTTTTTGTTATAATGAATAAGATCGTTTAATATAAGAGTTAGACGTTAATATTTTTACTTGCCACTATGATTAACTTTATTTTTTAAATTAAGGAAACAACTATCCTTATATATAAAAAGAGTAATAAACAATTCAATTGAAGTCATTTAAAGTTTAAAAGTTATTAAATTAAAATGCAGATTTTTTTTCCAACATATAAAAAATACAAAAAGAAACCAATACATGTACGACTGAATATTGTCCATAAATGAAAACTTAAAGATCATAATTGTTTTTTTATGAGAACTAAAAATACTTGTATTTTAAGAGAATTTGTTGAACTGTATAAATAAGAAACATTTTTTATTCGATTATTTGAAGGAAAAAACATGCATTATTTTATTTATGCACATATCTTAATTAATTTTTGGTGCAAATTATTTCATTTTATCCGTCGTAACAACCAGATTATGCCTTGTGTTTTTACATAACAACAGAATAATCCCTTCAAGTACTTAGGTTCACTAAATACGAAAATATTTAACAATATTTTTCAGGTGTACATAAATTTTAAAATCAATTAGATACAGTCCGTGCGCAGCGCCGTGGCTCAAAACTAATGACTGCACAAAACATGGAGCAAAATGACTAATAGTGACAATAAGTACGTTTCCGTTCCTCTAACTAACGGGTAGTAAAACGGGAAAAATCACAAAAAAAGCGCATCAAACCCCACTCAAGGCTTCATGGGTATCATTACATTTTTACCCTTAGCCTTCTGACCGCGGTCCTTGTGTGAACAGGATTTAAGTTTGTCGGCGTTTGATTACACAGAGCCGAAGAGCCGCCAACGGATTTGAATATATCTTCTTAAATGTCAAAGAAATTTATTAAACTTATTTCCATGAGTAATTATTTCAGTTGTAAAGCGGTGATCAACTTACCATGTGACGTATGTTCGTATTAAGTTAGTCTTCTAATTATTTACCTATTCTAACGAAAAAACTAATTTATTTATTTATTTACGGTTCCATGAACCTTTAACATAGTTACAATAAAACCAGTGAAAAAAATACAAGAAAAAATAACATTATATAAAAAAAAGAACAAAAACATCGAGAAAAGTATACAATGGGAAGCGTTATTTATAAATAAAAAATTATTACATCTGTAATAAATATAAATATTTACATTTATAAAAGAAAGGTAAATAAAAGAAAATAGCAGTTTTTAAAAAGAGGAAGAGAGAAAAAAAGAAAGTGCTTTAAAAGGAAAATTAAAAGTTTACTTCATGGTTTAATATAAATATAAATGATATTAAACAATAATAAATTTAAAAAATAATTATTCACACAAGAGTAAAGAGTTAAAACATAAGTGAAGAACTAATCATTATTTGAATTTTTAACTGTTAATTATTTTTTAAAACACAGGATCAGCGGCGTGGTATAAAATAAATCTAAATCATCACTGTATTAATTTGCAAATCACTGCATGTGAATAATCGGCAAATTCAATGAATAATTAGTACCATGATGATGACTGTAAAACAAAAAATTAAGTCTTGTTGGTCTATGTGGAATACTAAAGTTTATTAAGGTTAACAGTTCGGAGCAATCTATTTTATTATTTAATAATTTATAAATAAACAAGAGGCCATTTATTGTCCTCCTGCTTTACAGTAATGATAAATTATTATTGAATTAATAGTGGTAAATTGCCAAGTTTAAATCGGGTTGTGGTCCTGTGGCTAGTGTCTCGGACTCACGGACCAAAGGTCCGTAGTTCAAATCCCACTCCACCCAAACTCGACTCCATTTTCGAATATTGAGTTATTTACAACTCATTGAAAATGGCCCTCAAAATTAAATATTTGGGTATAAATATAAGAGTGCAAATATTCAGTTTTTATAAAAAAATAAAAAAAGGTCAATGTACAACTGCAACTAGGCCAAAAAAATTACGTTGTTTTAAAAACGCCCGTTATTAATGTAATAAAAAACTGGAAATTTCTAGGAATAATTCAGAAACTGATCAAAAAGGTGCACTATTGAGACCGTATCATCTGCATAAGAGCATAACTTTAAAAGTACTTTTCAGGACAGCAAAATAACATTATTACTATCCCAATTATTTAGGTACAGAACTCATATTTTGCGAAGGAGGTTATTTTAATTAGAGATTATTTCATTTGTGTCACCAAATTTCAGTAATTTGTACAAATAACATAAATGGGACAAAAATGAGTTTTCTAATTTTGCTAGAACTAACTTATACAAATTGTACCGCTAAATGAGTTTACTTATACTATTTGAGACCACCTTGAACTATTTATGCCACCGAAAATATGACACAAATGCGCATTCTTAATTTATTACAGCCATTGTTTTAATCTTCTTCGGAGTTTCAATCTTAGGGATTGATTTGCAACAAAGTCTTGCATCTCGTCCCTTATTGGTCTCTATTCTCTGCAGCCCTCTTCAGCTCGACATATGAGGCGCAGTTTAAATCCTCGCACACTTGCTCCAAATACTACCGTCGGGGATTTGTCCCCTCAGCTTCTCTCTGTTGTGTCATGCAGGAGACCCTCATGGCGTAAAATGTGGCCGATCCATTGTGCTCGCCTTTCTGAGATAGTTTTGATTAGGTGCCTCCCTTCTACGATTCTGCTGAGAATCTCGTCATTAGTGATGTGGTATTTCCACGAAACACCTAATATTTTTCTGTAGCACAACATCTCAAAGGCCTCTAGTCTTTTTTATCTCTTTCGGTAAGGCACCATGTCTCACAACCGTACATTAATATGCTCCATACATATGTCTTGGCAAGTTGCTTGCGGAGTTATAAGTTTATATTATTTGCCTAAAAAATCTGCGATTTTTTGTTAAACGCAAGCCTGGCTTTGACATGCGGCAGTTGACTTCTCTTTTTGTTTTTCAACAAAATCAGTTGTTTATTTATGTTTAAGTAGTCGTATAATTGTACTGTTAATAATGGAGTTGTTTTGGACTATAAACTAACATACAACGAGCATATAGATAATACAGTCAATAAATAACTGACATTACTTGGCTTCATTAACAGAATATCTTCTGATTTTACTAATGTCCGTACAATCAAAACTCTTTGTTACTCAACTCTTCGCCCTCTTCATGAATATGCCTCCGTGGTCTGGTCTCCATTATATGTCAATCGCATAAATCACATTGAATCAGTCCAACATCAGTTGTTTAAAAAAATAGCATGGATGCTTGTACTAGAGAGAGGTAATTATTCTTATGCTGATATAGAGTCAATGTTTAATACTTCTAGTCTACATAAACGTAGAAATAATATTTATCCCGTATATGTATATGTTCGGCATACTAAATGGTATAATCGATGTTCCATCATTACTGGGACAAGTAAAATTCAATATTCCGACTCGTTGGTTGAGAAACAATGAAGTACTGTTCATCGATCAGCATAGAACAAACTATGGCCTTAATTCTCCAATGACCCGTCTTTGTCGTATTGTTAACTCTTGATGTCCCTTATGTTTGTCAATGCTTCTTTTCTTCTTTTTTTAATGTTTTAAACTATTATTTTATTTTCATATTTAGACCCTATAAATTGTATACATGGACAATGTCCGTTAATAAATTAATAAATAATCATTGATGCAGGCATATACATACACAATCAACATGTTCTCATATAAAATCCATCCTTATGTCCACCCACCTAAGAGTAAATCCTATCGCACCTATGAGCAAATGAGACGGTCTCTTAAGTACAGTGCGATCGAATGTTTAATAGCCTATATTAATGTGTTGGGATTTTTCGGAGAACCAAGTGAACTTTTAGTTTTTTTATGTTAATTAAAAAATCTCTTCGATCACTAATATAATGTAAAGGTTCGGGGCAGTCCTTCCGATCTCACCACGCTATGCAGTGTACTATTCAATGATACGCTCTCATTTGGTATACTTGTCGTGTGTAACAAAAATCAAATTTGTACAAAGCAGAGCTATAAGAAACATATATAGTATGCAAATGGAAACGCACGTCAAAGAAATTTACAAACTTACTGACATATTCATATTTTTGGTCATTCTGTATTGTAAGATCGCAAAAACGGTGCTTTAAATCGTAAATAAAAACTCTCTCACTAATATTAGCTATATTTTTAGTCGAGACGTCCACCAGTATAATACGAGTCAAAATATTAACTTACCTGATTCACGCACCACAAGGTATGATCTAAGGTCTCTATTTGCTGCACCTTGTTTGTAGTGGGTAAAACAGCCTACCGAAGTCATGAATAAGTAAAAAAAAATGTTAATATGAATTTAAAACATATAATTTACCCTCTTTCTTATATCGTTTTTGCTGAAATTATTTTTTTTTTCATCTAACATATTTAGCATGCCCCTTCATTTATTTAAAAATAAATTAAGACTCATTCTATATGGCTGCGATACACTTCCACTTGCTTTTTAATGATGCACACGCTTACACACACCAGAACACTTACTCTCACACAAATACACACTTGTACACTTACTCTTATACAGATACACGCTAACACACCCTTTTACATATATACATATATACGATCGCACACATTTAAAAATGTGCCATAATTTAATATGTACGATTTTTATTTGATAACTTCGCTGGTTTGTCGATAAATCTTATTTTTGTTATGTAATTTAATCATTGTTGATTTGTATGTTTCTGTAAAATAAATAAATAAATAAACAATCAATAAAAAAATACTGCCTAAGAAGTTACGTGAAAGGCGAAATTTAATCTCAATATTTTCGTCAGATTTCTTAATACATGTAAATGTTTTTCATTATGTTTTGTTTACATTTCATTGCAGTATGTACTTAACTTGCTATATTATTTCAGTTTTATGTACATATTAACTTATTACTTTATCTTTATCATACCTTTATGTAAATATTTTTCTGTCCTAAAATGAGTTTGTTGTAAATCCTTGGAGTACAAAAAAATGTATAATTTGATGTTATTTTTTTCCTGTATGACTCTAAGGGATCTTACAGGTTGGTGTAGAAAAACACAGCTTCGGGGAGAATACTTTTTTTGGGATGAATAAATAACTTAAAAAGCTAGATAATACAATGAATAATAACAATATATTTGGTAATAAATACTCCGGTAGACTAACTTGTTATACATCGGTGTATTAATAACAAAAAAAAACTTAATAATAGAGAACAGGGGGCAAATCAAACAAGGTAATATACGAGTTCGATTACTGGTCCATACTCATTGATACATTACTTTCGTGTAGGTAGTATTCTATAACAAACATTTCATAACATTTTATTGAATATGCGATAAGGGTAGGCCCCCAACGTAACTACGCACATTTAAATGTTTCATATGAAAACTTTCTGTTACGCGCACGTACGCAAAGTTAATATATAGAATACCTATACTTACGAACTGTTTAATGAAAATAGTTAAGTTCCTACCACAGCACAGGCGCTGGGTACTAGTAAAACAATAAAATACGAGTATTTGGGAAGTATATTTCTGCTATGTTTTTACTGCGTTTTTATACTTATTATAAATGTTTTTTTTTTGTATCTTATTTTTAAATGATTTGGATAACTTTGAGGGGTACAATCGTTTTTCATTAAAAAAAGTATTATTTAAACATTTTAATAAGAGAACGTTTTTTACCATGGGGTTGTTTAAAAACTAGACAAACAATAAAATGAAAATTGCAAATTATGCGAGTAAATAATTAAGAATAACGTTTAAATTTTCTTTATCCCTTTTTTTAAAAAGGTCAATGACAGAAAATAATACCCGAAAAATGAAAAAAAAATCATTATACGTAAAAGAAAGAAAAAACACAACAAAGGTTTTTCAAAGGGCGGACTAACCTTTAACAGCTCAAACAATTACTTTTGTTACAAAAAGCTCTTTATAAACCTGTTATTTTTACAATATTATTATTTTAACGTCTAGCTATTCAAAACAGCTTGGAACACTTACTCGTAAATATAAAAACTTTGAATTGTAAATAACCTTTTCTATTTTTGATAACATCAGCTTTATGATAACATTTATCTAAGCGTGCATTAGATTATAATATTATAACATTAGCATAACAAATTATAATTATATAATTTTACAAGTATAAATAAATTTCATGGAAATATGCTATATTAGATATTTACAGGACTTATGGCCTGTCATTCTTCTCCTTCTTCGCGTGTCATGACAGTTACCTCTGAGCCGACGTTGCGGACCACTTCGGAGAAAACTTTCCTATCCTGATCAGTACGAAATAGCTCCTCCACAGTTTTATTCTTATTCCATATAGTAGTAGAGTGAAATTAAATTTAAATCACGGTTTATGAAATTGAAAAATATAACATTTTAAAGAGTAATTCGTTTACTGACAAAAAACATTTGTATTTAGCTTAAGTAAAATCTAAAGGGATACCCGCGGTTTTTAAAATGGTTTATCGGGTATGTAGAGGGAGTACTTTCATTACAATCAAAAACAAAAACGAACTTTATTAATGGAAAGGTATTATTTTCGAGCCTTGAAGGGGGGTTAAAGACAGAAAGTATAATAAAATAGCCGAGGAAGCTTTTTATTCTTTCAAGTTTATCTATTCAATAAAAACAGATCCTGTTTCATTTCTGTGCAGAGAATACCAATGAGTTTATTAGAAGTAAAATGATTAATTAATCTTGGTAGAATAAATCGTTGGCGTAGAATAAGGACAACCTAAGAACTAAGAATTTGCGGGAATCAGCAGACATGGCGGAGTATACTAATTTCCCTAATTACGAGCAGAAAAGTGTATTTATTTATTATGAAAATCATACAGTCTTTAACAAAAACAAGGTACAAGAAAGCAATTTCGAAAAATAAGACCGATTACAGATTTTGCATTAATTTATTCTGAATACAGAAGGTAACAGGAATTTAAATTCTAAAAAATTAAATATTACAAAAATTAAATAAAAAGTGCCTTCGTAAAAGGGAGAAGACATGGTATAGTTCCAACTTTACCTTACTCGCCTCTCTCTCTGCTTCCATGAACATTTATATTTATCACTACAAAATCAAAACCAACAATAATTCTTAAGATACACGGGTAGTAGATGTATGTAATAGTTAAAAGTTAAGCGTGAGATTAATTTAATAAATTTATAAAATGTCGATGTCATATTACAACTCGTCTATCAGTGGTGTGTTTGAGAAGGATACTGTCTTTCTTTGGACATATTGCTAGACGTGAGCCAGACAATCTAGAAAAGGCAATAATGTCTGGCCGAGTTGAAGGTAGGAGAAGCCGGAGTTGAATCCCATATAGATGGACTGACCAAATAAAGGTGGCTACGGGGCTAAAATTTGATGAGTCAGTTCGTCGGGCTGAGGACAGACTGGAGTGGAACAGACTAATCAGAAGTGTTCATGGTGATCACGATCCTGAGCATTGAGGGACCGACTTGGAAGAAGATGTCGATGTCACTAAAACTGTATTTTGCGAAGAGTGCTATTCTTCATAAAATTAGTATGTGAGCATGAAATGTCGAAGAGTACAGTATGACGAGTTTTACGGACATATTCCGATTCATTCACTTGTTAGTTTTTATGACCGTATACACAAGTTTTCTTTGTAAATTATATTCATAATTTAGATCAACTACAAATTTTTTTTTTTCTTGCCTAAGTTCACGTAAATTTCGGCTCAATACAGGTTATGCCTAAATATAAAAAAAAATGTTAATAAATTTTTTGAAATACTTAATTTTTAATGCTGCAAAAATCACTCTGACTTTTTAAATTCTGCTTACCTTCACTAAAATAATACTCGAACACATACTGTAAACATATTCTTTTTCCCCTTAAACCGTTGCAATTTTCCAAACACAATTAATTACTTACATACCTACGAGTACTTTTATGCAGTATTTCATCTTTATATCAATTTTAATAGTCATATTATTTACATTAATATCATTCATCATTCGAAACTTTTTTATTTTTAAATTTTGTTGTTAAATAAGTACCTACATGTTATTAATTGTTTTACCATAAAATTCTTTGATTTTAATTTTATAACTGTCATGTAAAAGCTCTCTGCGTATTTAGATTATAAATAATTCATTCTTAAATAATAAAATATAATATATGAATGAAGAAACATCATCAAATTTAATGTTAATAATAACATCATATGATAAAAACCTGGTACTGGGAATCCGAAAAAAAAGTACAGTTTAAAAAAAGTGTCTTAAAAAAATAAAGAGATAACTTTTTGACATGAATTTAAAAAACGGCAATTTAAACCAAATTATTTGCTCATCTTTTCGTACCAATATGATATACAATCTAAGTGGTCATTTCTTAGACTTGAACAATACTTTGAAAACGATTTACCTTTGCAAGTATTATTTTAACTTATCTTTCATCTCGTAATCAGCGAATCCGTCGTGCGAAAATGCTAAATGTTTGTGCAAGATTGCAACCTTTAAATTAGCTCTCAATCACCGAAGACATTACTCAGCCTCTCCGCCACGCCATGATCGTGTAAATGAGATAAAACAAAATGGACGCCAAAAGAGGCCGCTGGTAATGTGGCTCTGCCCAAGACATCAACTAGACATGCCTTAACATTCTTTGAAGTGACTGTCGTTGTCTACATTGAATAAGAAGAGTTCGGAAACCATTTTAGCATTTAAACTTCAATATTTTATTTAACGTTTATAATGGTCGACTAAATCACGCGTGAATTTTGTGATATCGACCGGAATCGAAGCCAGAATCCCTGTTTTAGAATTAGAGAAACGTCTTAGTTACTACACAACGAAACTCGCTAGGTGTTAATGCTATAATTTAAGCTGGGTTCAAACGACAACAATACAATAGACAAGACAATATTGTTTTTTCTTAGCCACGTGAACAGTCACGATACGCAAAACATGGCAATGGGACAATACATAAATTCAGCTGCAGTTCACTCACTGCAAAAAAGGAACACACGACAACATGCGTTACGAGCGAGTATGCGAAAGACATTGTTTTCTTTTACTTATTTGTATTGAAGGACGAAACAAATAATTAAAAGGTTTTTTTTAATGAGCGGGAGAGATACGCATGCACCCAATAAGTGGCTACAGTCTTACTGTCCTGTCTCTGCGCCTTCACATGGGGACAATGGTTGCGCGCGGCGGTATGGGTAATGCGTTGTCTTGCGGAGATAGCCTGACCGTCTATCTCTGTGACAATGTCATGGAAAATGGTCATATCCTTCAAACTGTTGTTCACACTTGACAACATCTCAGATGCTGGGACAGGACAATATTGTATTGGCCTCGTGTAAACTCTACTTTTTCATTGTAATTTTTGGACTTTTGAAAGACATCTTATAATTTTGTTTTTAACATACTATCATCTACATCAATGGGGAAAATTAAGATACCCCTACGTAACTAGTTCATATGAACTATCCTACAGTATATTCCGTAAACGCGTATTCGCAGTCGCGAGCCCTATAGCAGACAATGCTTTCCTAGCGGAATATGGTATTTTCACAAATTGGGAATAGCGTTTAGAATATTTATATCATTACAGTTATTACGATTCTAATGATATAACTATGATTGTATTAAAAACATTTATTCATTCATAATTTTCAAGTAACGACTACATAATATGTACAAAACAAGTATTGTCGCTTCAGTTCGTTTTTATCCAACAGACCAAAGTAGGAATCTGCAGAAATAGAGCTTTAAAGGGTTTTTACTAAATAGGCATAAATAATGAAAACAGTTTATGTCAAAATTCGTTTAGAAACCTCTTCAAACATTTAAAAAAATATATTTTTTTCATTTGTATTTTATAAATAAAAGCTTTCTCAGAACTCCTTGACACTTAACTCAATTTCGTTAAAAATGGTATGTTGGATAAAAACGGACTAAAACAACGAGTTGGCGTCACGTCACTTTGATGTCACACGTAATGCCCTCTGAGTATACTCCTAACAAACGTAATACGCGCCGTTTGTCCCATATGGCGCAAAGCATTTCGTTTTCAGGTAATTCAAAATATGCGTATTTTAAACCATATAGAAAATTGGAAATACCAAAACCATCGTAATTTTTTGCCTTTTCGTAAATAATGGTAGAATAAAAAATGTGAAAAGACTATGTTGCAAAACAAAGGAGTGATGTAGGAAAAAAGTCAACCTGTCCTCTAAATATTTTTTATAAATTCTTAATATATACTTCACGACAAAATCAACAGTTTTACAATCGTAAATTTTTAACTAGAACAAAATTTAATACTTCATAAAATGACTTGTAAAGCTCCCTTGAGGTATTGTTTTTATGTTATTTTTCTCGGATAATGACGTGTTTTATGATGGTGAGAAAGGAGAAGCAATTTCAAAATTTTATTTGCATGAATAATTAAAAACTTAATTAACCATTTTTGCTTATTCATTGTACTCTATACACTTGTATACTTTAAC
Source organism: Micrasema longulum (assembly GCF_059751315.1). Lineage (NCBI taxonomy): Eukaryota > Metazoa > Arthropoda > Insecta > Trichoptera > Brachycentridae > Micrasema > Micrasema longulum. Next base: position 340,467 of record NW_028277384.1, on the reverse strand, counting down.
AGTTTTTGTCTTTATAAAAAGGCATATAGCATTAAACCAATTTCTTAGTATCTTCCAAAACCATTTCATTTGAAAAATGCATTAATTTAAGTAAAAGTCTACAAATTACTACGAGGAAAGTAGGAGGTTAAGGTTGGGAGGAAAGAAGGAGAGAAAAGTAAAAACTCGAATATTTACGTTTAAAAAACAATTTAAATTAAAAATTATTTAAAACATTAAAGATAATTTACACTATGCTATGAGAAGGGGAAGGGGTAAAAATCGGAAGGAAATAAGGAGGGGAACGGAAAAACTCAAATATTCATATTTAAATCGTTATTTAGCGTAGCGTAGCTTCTCTGACATTTCATGATAGATTATTCCACAAATTATTTAGATCGGTATTTTAGATATACTCATTTATATTTACTTCCATATTACGATTACCGGGTTGTGGTCCCGTGGTAGTGTTGCGGACTCACAGATCAGAAATCCTAGGATCGACCCTGTTTTCCTACAACTAAATTCCCATTTTAGCCTAGTTATTTCCAACAAGTTTAGAATGACTCCGAAATTGAAATATAACATACTATTAAGGATAGAAATATTATTTTTTATTTTTTTTAATGGCGCAACAAAGGTGAAGTATAACTAATTAAAGTAATGCAAAATAGCGCTTAAAATGTTTTATATCGCTTGTAAATAATTACGTATGTCCTATGTCTATCAACTCATTGCGCATCGTCAAGATAACTGCAGCGACGCTTCGGACTAAATAAAAACAAAATACAAGGAACAGCGCAATGTCTAAATTTGTAACGTCGACCTCGGAAACTTGGGGCCATAATTTATCATGTCGTTACTTCATTCGAAGCGATGATGCAGCTGCCGTGAACTCCAACAATACGAAGTTCATCCAAAGCCGCAGTCTTGATGACTCCGGGTGAGTCTATTACAGCGGTAATGATATGGGGCGGGTTGACGTGCAGAAATTCTATTATTTGTCTAAATAACGTACGTACAACAAGAAAATTCTACCCTACGGGAAATGGGATGTAAAAAATGAATTTTTACTCGCGGTAAAAATTAGAGCATTAAATTGTGCGAATTTTCTTGAAAATGTACGAAAAAATTTATAAAAATGATATTAATAAAAATGATATTAATAAAAATGATATTAATAAAATCGAACTACTTTACATAACTTCAATAGTTCTTCCAAATAAACCAATTAAAATAACGAGACATCACAAGCCAAGTAATTTCAACCTAGCCGGGCCGAAGGGGGGGATTCGAATCCCCCGTAGACCGATTTTACTTCGATAACTCAAGTATTATAAAAGCTTGATAGGTGCGAAGGTTTTCACGGTCACTGTTATCAATGTGTATCTTTTTTGGGTAAACTAAAGATTACCTTGAAGATGGCTCCTGCAATGGTAGCCGAAACATCGGAACAAATCCAACACACACGGTATCACCCAAAAAAAGAAACATATTGATAACAGTGACCGTAAAAACCTTCGCACCTGTTTTCTTTTCTTTAAAAATATTTAAAAAATTGAATCATTTTATTTCTAAAAATAAAACATAAAATGAACAAACGTCAAGGATAAATATTTTTTAAATATAAATATTAATTATGTGTAACGTTGAAATATTATCAAAAAATAATAGAATGAAATATTTACTAAAAGAAACAATTTATTTTACTTTATTAAATTTAATTTTTGTCTTAATTATTATTTGTTTACGAAACGTCGGAACAAATCCAACACACACGGTTTTACCCAAAACACAAACATATTATTAAAGCAATATGCCATATATTTTTTGTAATCGTGAAATTACTAGAAAGAAGCATTTTCCTGTTTTTGTTTTTAAATTTTTAAACAGTTGTTTTTTTAAAAATATTTAAACAAAAATGACTTAAATAATACAAGGGTCAATTTATTTTTATGAACACACGCATTCAGCAAACTAACAAAAATGAATTAAATACACGAATAAGTAAAATATGTGTACGCGAAAACATTAATAAATTATTGCACGGTCATAAACACTTCCAACGTTTTATTCTTCTAACGCCATATACAAGTAGGCGCTGGGGTCATTTGGTCCCCCCGTTCGGATCATGTGGAATTTTCGGATGCTTAGTAAGGGAAAGGAAAAACACAAAACTGTAAAAAATCGCTAATAATACGATACATATTTTTTTTATTTTTTTTTAAATATCAAAATGTACGTAAACACAGGACAATTAAAACAACATCTTCCATTTCCGCACCTAATTTACTTATTTAAAATTGACATGTACATTACATCCAACCTGCCAATGAGGAAGCTCAGTGTTATGGGAAATCGAAAATAAAAAAGGTTTACTTCCGCGCGGTAAGAGTTAGAGCATTTAATTGTATTTTGTGAAGGTGTACGAAAAAATGAATAAAAATTAACTACTTTGAACAGAGTCACTCGTTCTCTAGAATTAACCGATAGTAGAGCGTTGTGATAAATTTCCGGTTACTGGGAAGCCAACTAAACAATCAGGATAACCCATCAAAGAAAACTTGTGATATCTAAGGCGCAGTAATTTCAAAATCACTGATAATACGAAACACACATTTTTTTAAATTTGGCTTAGTTTAATAGTCTACTTACAAATAATACAATAACAAACCATAACGCCGTTTCCCCGCAAGGGTAGAAAGAGAGGATAGAACGCTACATCACTCTTTATTTATTTATATGTACGCCCAATGGGCATTTTGAAGGAAATATTTAAACATAGAAAATTATTATAAAGAAAAGTGGAAAGACACAATGGAATATAGTAGAATTTGTGGGAGTAGAAGCGGGAGAGAGGTGTTTATGATTGAATTTGATTCAGTAATCGTTTGAAAGAAGAAAACTTATTATCAAAGAAATAAAGACTGGTATGTTTGTTGGCAGACCTAAGAATTCTGGGCATAGGGGAATGAAAACCATAGTCAGTTGCATACAACTCTCGCTTCCTCTACATTCATATATCTTTTCATGCATGCGCGGCGATTATTCCGACCTTTAACATGCCTTCTTTAAATATTTGTTGGATTTGGTCATGCCATGTCTTTGTCAGTTTTCCTCTATTTCTGCGTCCATCAACATTCGTATTGTAAATATTTTTAGCCGTTTTTTTGCTGTCCATTCGTTCTGCATATCCTTCTTGATTCTGTCGATAATGCTTATCTCAGCCTTACATAATGAACGGATTTCAACATTTGTGCATCTATCGTACATAGTTTTACCACACATTCGCCTGAAAAATCGCACTTCAACAGCATTCAGCTTACTTTTATCCCTGTTTTTCCAAGTTCATACTTCGCTCTGATACATCACTAAGACAAGGCTCCAGGACTTCATTGTTAACTGCTAATTTTGGTTCTTGCGCGAACATCTTATTTGCTAAAGTTGATTTAAGTAAACCGTTCACTCTGTTCCAGGCACTCACCCTCCTTTCAATATCTTTCTCCGTCATTCCTTCTTTAGTAAATATACTTCCTAGAAACACAAATTCCCCTATTTGTTTTAGAATAAATTCACAGTCATTTCACATTTGATCATACTTTCATTTCTTTCAAAAACCATCGCATTCGATAACTTTTTTCCAAATTGAACGTAGTTATGCAGAAAGCAGCCAGTCCACAATTTCGGAAAAATGAGATATTGATGTTATCGGGTGCAGTAAGGTCGATTCTATGTTTTGCTAAAAACAGCAAGATCGCTTTCATACAAAAAACTATATTTATCACTTTCAGAAAGAGGTGTCGATCACAAAAATGATATTTCTCAATTTGCAGAAAACACCCACAAAACTAGAAAAATCTTACGGAACTTCTCTTTTAAACTGGTCAAATACATAATTAGATTCTTGTTTGTAATATTAAAAAAAACTTATGTATTTATTGTTTATCGTTTGTTAAAATCAAAAACATTCCATCTATTGTGTAGATTTAATAATTCACTCTTTTCACTAAATGGCTATTATATCAGTTTCACTTTTCTATGGCTGGCTGCTTTCTGTATAACTACGTTCAATTTAAGTTTCTCTTTTTTTAATAATATTTTTTTGTCGTTATTTTCATAAATAAATGATTGAATTAAGTACATACGAAGCAATGCTACTATGAAAAAACTATCGCAGTCATTTTGTGCATCAATCTAATATAAAAAGTAAACCAGAAATGGTAAAATTATTTTTATAACACTCATTCAATTAAATATGTCCGTGAATTTAATATTTGGGCAATAAATTAAAGCCAAAGTCTAAGAAGCCATTTCAGCCGTATGCGATGATACACATTAATGAAATGAGAAATATTTCAGTCACCGGAGTCGGTAGACGATACCATTTCCAGTTCCAGGTAGTGAAATAGCTTGGCAGACCTCAGCCATTACTTAGTCAGTAGCGTCACGACGCAGGCGGAGACGTCTAAGGATGGAAAGCGTCCAAACAATACTCCAGGGGTACATAACAATCTAACTTGGAGACTCTTTATTTTATTTTAACAGAAACAAAGGAAATAATTTTTAATTGAATTGATACGATATTATAGTTTCAGGGCTTCCTAGCTATATAGGACGTATTTCATTATATAAATTTTACCTACACAACAATCATACTTTCTTTGGCCACCATCAAGTCATTACTGAAATTATTAGAAATTTGGTAATTTAGGTAATTACTAGGTTTATGACATGTCATTGGCTAGTTTAAATAATCACTTTGTACACTGTATGATATTCAATCAAAATTATTTATTTGGTCTCTATTAAATATCTGTCCAGTATTAACAAAAGATTTTGACAAACTTAAAATTTTTCTTAAACTATTTTTAAGACAGATTGCATTTATACTGTTTTTGAGTTACCTGCATTTCTTGCTGCTGTTTATTCACTTTAATGACTTTAATTGTAATAGATGACGAATCATATTAAAGTTATTTTACAAACAAAATTATCACTGTTGTTTTTATTAGTACGCAATGGTGCTTAGGATGCCAAAGATAAAGATTAGGTTATCAGATTTGACAAGTGACAAACCAGGGAAACAAACAAATACTGCATGTCGTTTTAGGCAGGAATCGAACCTGGGATTTCATGCGTCGGATACAAGCATGTCAACGACTAAAAGACGGAATTATTGATTAAATTAATTAACTCACCTTCATAATTTTAACTAAAATATATTTTTGTTCATACAATAAATCACTTCAAAATAAGATATATTTGTTGTTTAAAAAATAACAAACATATCAAAATAAAATTGCCTTTGAGAAAAAGTCTCGCGAGTTTTGGATACATAAGAATTCGTATTCTGGAAAAACCTTGTACGTACATTTTGCTGAGACCTCTCTCTGTTGTTTGTCTAGAAATGTGTCAATGTTTATTTAAGGATATTGTCTTTTATCTAGCTTCTAAAATAGCTTTTCTTCCAAAACATTTTAAACGGTTTGAAAAATGATAAAACGATAAACTGTTTCTTAAATAACACTTTAATTTTTTTTGTTAAACTGTTCCAACAATTGCATGTTCCAGATTTTTTGCCCACGCTTCTTAAAGAACAATTAAGCGCAGCGCGCTGTTCTAAGCTGATATTAAGAAAACAGTTTTACAATTTTTGGGTTAGAAACAGTAACTGTTGCTGCTACTTTTTTTCAATAACCGAAACGCTCTCTACACCTAATGAACATGCGTGCGTTTCAAAGAAAGTATACAAATTATTTGTACGGAGTTTTAAATAAATTTTAATAAATTATTTGGAAAAAAAATCTTTAGTTGGCAATCTCTTAAAAAATGAAGCGACACTTCTCGATTATGCACGTAAAAACAAAGAACAGTATTGACCCTTTGAAGTGACAATCTTAGAACTTATTTGATATGCTTCGATGGTTTAAAAGCTTATCCATTAAATCCAGCCGACCTTATAAAATATTTAGGATTTTTTAACATATTTTTTTAACACTTTCAGACTTGAATTCATTCGTGTGGATATGATCACTATTTTGTATCTTGTATAATATCAACTAAAAGAAGAACAAACAACCTCATCGTTAAGCCATCCATTTTTTAAAAATAATAATTTTATACGAAAACCGTCTTTAGAAAAATGAATATTTGGTCTAAATTCTCCCAGGAATTTCCTTATCTCCCGGATCTCGAGCGCGGTGGGCAAACGCGTAAACTACTTTTTTTTCCACTTTTCGAATTCCTTTTTTACTATTTTTACTAGAGAGCAATCGCCCAAAATATTCGTTCTATTACAGACAAAAAACTGTATTTTCCATGTACCAATACATATACAAATGTTGATAAAAGTGTAAAGTACACTTAAGTATTTCGTTGTCCCTGAAGCATATAACTGATCACCTTACTTTTTGTAACAGATGATTAAGACACGCTGGTTTTGATTTAACAATTCACTGCCTTATGCACCATCGTGTTCATAAAAGGGTTTGATAACAATGATGATTATGTATTTAAAGTTAAGGGAATATAAAAAATAATTCCATTTTAACACTAAAAACATTTGACACTTCTTTTTATACCAGTTGGACAGGCTGAATTTCACTTCCTTAGAGTTGTTAACATAAAAATTTATTACAGGAGAGAAGGAAAATACTTTTGGAAAGAGCGTGGAAGTCTAGGCATTTACAGTGTAGGTTAAATGATATGATAAAATGTTAATATTAAGAAGTTTATAAGTTCTAAAATGTTAATTTAATAACACATCTTCACAAATAAATTAATCCAAAATGATAGCAAATATATTTTTTAGCGGTTATAGAAGAACGCACTTTTCAGACATTTCTCAGAATGTAATAGATTAGAGCGTAAATTAGAAGAATTCTAGTTATAAATTAAAGTGGGTAATTGGCAAGATTCCAGGTCGAAAGCTTTTTACATTAAAACGTCATCGCTTATGTATTAATGGGTCGGAAAACTTAATACTCAATTGAAAATGTTTACTTAACACCAATCTGATGCTTTCAAATAAACTATTTTTCTTTTTTGTGGCGCCATCGCTGAAATTTAAAGTCAATCTGATTCAAAATGTCAAAGTCAACTTAATTGAATTTATTAAACCCGTTTAAATTTACTATTTTGCCTAGTTTGAATGAATGCATCCTGCTAAAATATCGTCAACAATTTCAAATCGTATTTTTTTCAAATCAAAGTCATTTTTAATTTAACCAAATGTTTGCAGAGTAGGCAAGTTTTGAATTACCTATAACTTCCAAGCTGTTTTTTAAATTAATAGCTATTAAAACTATTTTCAGGGGTTATCTGTATGAAAAATTCAGTCAGATGAATCTCACCCGCATCAATAAATGTTTCAGTTCTTTCACAAAAATCAATCAATAAAGGAATCGAAGAAATATGAATATTCAAACATAGACATAAACACAAATACCAAGACCCTACTTAACTGGCACAACTTTGCCTGCCGGTCCAACTTTTCCGAAAGTAGGTAGCTACCAGACTAAACTTCTCACTTTTTTTTTATTAGTCAGACAACATCAAAATTATTACAATAAAACGTATTTATTTTTATGGCAACATTAAATACAGATGTTTGTCACGAAATTAATTGTTAAAGCATTGACAGATAAATTTATATAAGTCGGGAAATATTGTAAAGCCAAGTGCTCTGGAAACTTTTGCAGAGGAGGCCAAACTACCTATTGGAAGCGAGTGATTTTAATATGATATGTTTGGAAATAACCTTGATTATAAGGTAAGATAACAATTTCAATATGAGTCTTAAAAAAAAAATAGTGTTTTATGGGAATAGATGGGAAAGGCCTTGTAGTAATTTTTTTGGTACCTTAATTCCAGTTCATGGTTAGGACAAGAAAATTTTATGTTAAATATTTTATGATTAAATATCTTCTACCTTTTTGAAATATAAATATTTGTGATGAAATAAAAATGATTTTATATTAATAATAAAAAAGCAGTATTATTGACATATTTTCTTTCCTTGAACGCATAATTATAGACAACTCAAATTAGTAGAGAGTAAGAGATGCCTTCTTCTAAAATAAGAAAAAAATTGGTATGCCTCGAAACACAATTTTAAATTTAAAAATTTTTTTTTGAGTTTGTCCAAATTTTTGTAGACAAGTACTGGATTCAACCCACTTGAGATTTATGTATATTAATTTATTATAACAGAGATGAAAAATACTTTTAGAAAAGGTAATATAGTAATCTAGGGATTTACAGGACTTATGATCTCTCATTGGCTGGTTTACGTAGCCACTTTACAACTGTGTAACATTCACCATTCTGCTTTTGTTTCAATATCTATATTCCTTCAACTACATATTTCATTTCTTGATATTTGTGAAGTTAAAGATCTAAAACCTTTATAGATGGTCCAAGAAGAAGTATGTAGATGCAATAATTCAGTCAGAATCTCACCGGCATAAATAAACTGTATCATTTATGGCAGCTACTGGTGTGGCAATTTGAAATGCGAATGATGATCTCAATAAGCAGTCCGACAGATGTTCAGAAATAGTATTGTTCTTTTTTCCTTCATTTTTTTATGTATTTACTATTTATTCCCGCTAATCTAAGGTTTGTCTGCCGGGTTACGTAAAAACAAAAAACAAAATCAAAGAAATTTTTTTTACCGTCATAACCACTGAATAGTAATATATCTGTGGTCATAACATATTATGTTATTTTTTTTTTACATAGTTACTCATACTTATAATCCTTTTTCATGGTGAATTAAGAAATACTTTGTTGAAAATATAATACCATGTTATATTAGAACACTATTTGTCTTTTAAAAAGATTTTAATGTATTTTTAAAAATTTGTTTTTATCTTTTTCTTTATAAATATTTTTTGCTATCATATTTTTAAAAAGTGTTACCTCACTTGCCATTGTTCATAAAGAGAAATCTGGTTATAATTATTTTCATTGTTTTGTTTTACACCTTTACATTATATGAAAGTAAATATAACTACAGTATTATATGTATATTGAATATAGTTATATCTAGTAAGAATAATGTTCGAGTCTAACTTAGCCATCGCTTCGTCTGCTCGTATACCTTATAAATAATTCAGAAGTTTGTAGATGGTTGCATGTACGAAAAGGTGCAGTGATATGGACAATGGACAGCAAATCGATATCAATATTAGTGGATACCAAAACGTTAATCCTGCGTCACAATTCAATTCAGTGTTTATTTTTTATCGTAAAATGAACAATAAAATAATTCAATTAACTGTTAATAATAATAGTAGATATAATTTGAGATTTGTATTGTTTACATATTACGTATTTAAAAAAATATTTTTTATAAATTTTATTCCAGTAAAACGGCTACATAGTGCAGAGCCAATTCTACCATATAAAAATGAACATAATTATAAAAATAACCATAAATATAAATATAAATAAAAATATAACTTCAAAAATATTAATACCATCAAAACTCTTTATTGCTCACTAGTTCGACCCCATCTAGAATACGCTTCTCCTATTTGGTCTCCATTCTACAGGACTCATATTGACCATATCGAGTCTGTCCAACACCGTTTTTTAAGAAAAGTGGCATGGTTGCTCGCATAAAAAAGGGGTAATTATTCTTATTTTAAAATAGAGCAATCTCTTAATATGTCTTCATTGGAGAGACGTAGAACTGAGATGGACCTTAGATGCATTTTCAAAATACTTAATGCTTTAAGTGATGTCCCACCTCTGTTGCAATCAATTTCTTTTCATGTTCCCAACCGTGTCACCAGAAGTCAAAATCTGCTATTTATAAAATCTTCTAAGAGCAACTTTGGTTTTTATGCCCCAATGTCCAGAATTAGTCAATTCATCACTCGACTTGGAATTATTTGGGATAGATCTTCCGGCTTTTCGTAGATCTCTTCGCGACTAAACAGTGTGGGATGAAGTTGGATTGGCATGGTTTAGCTCAAAGTTTTTGGTCATTCATTTTTTTTTATATATTGTATACCATTATTGTTTTGCCCTTGTTTGTCTTTGCTAAATAGTTTTGTGTTCTTTTTGTTCAGTTTCTTACATTTATGTTTCGTCTATAAATAAATAAATAACAATAAACTTAAATATAACAATAAACATAAATATAAACATAAAATAAAATTTTATATTTGCAGCACTTATGGTGAATCAATGGCGGTTTAATAACATATGTTTTTAAACAGTGCGCCTACTTTAAAATCATAAAAAAGTGTTTGAACCCATTAAAATCGTTTAAGAATATATTAATTTGTGATGCGAATGTACCAAGATTTGACTCTGGAATACTACCTCCCACGATAAATTACAACAGTGATACTAAAAGTGAACTTATTGATAAATACTCAATAGATTAAAAATGATCTTTCCAATATACTCGTACATACAAAATGATACGTCAATCCTCAAACCACTCTCATACACACGTTTGTCTAATAATAATGCAAAAAAATCAATAAAATTGAGCGTAATTTCATAATATTCATTATAAAACGAAATAATACAGACTAAAATGGATACAAAGTCGTTGGAACAATAGGCTTCTTTCCCCCCTCAGGCTACTACACGTAGACCGGACCATCTTCTAGGAATTTAGCAAACAACATGTGTTTGCACTTGTGCGACACTGCGACAGTGACTAGTGACTACTCAAAGTCTATGAAAGCTACCCTTTGGATACTTTTATCTGTTGTAATTCATAGTGTTAAATGCTTTATCTGTTTAGTTTTTAATTGTTTACTTTTTAGCACGAACACTTAACAAATTTACTATTATGCTCAATGTTTGTTTTTGTAAATTTATTGATAATTCTAAGGTGCCAGAATTTCACTCGTCCGTGCACTTTGTAGCTACAAGACGATTAGTAATCTAGCTTCAATAGATAAATATTATCAACTATCAAATTTTCAAATTTAGCAAATGAGGTCTAGAATTCCAACCGTCCATGCGCTCAGTAGCTGCAAGACTTGTTGTAAACTAACTTCTATTTTTATAAATTTGTTTTTTATTATTTTTTTAAACATCACTAAATCTTTAAACTTTATTGTCAAATAAAAAAATTGAAAATGTAAATAGGGGCTAGATTTCTTATTCTCTATGCGCTCTGTAGCTGCAAGACGTGCTGTAATCTAGCTCCTGTATATCATAATTGGAGACGAGGAACAAGAATCCCAACCGTCCATGCGCTTTGTAGCTGCAAGACGTGGTGGGATATTTATTTATTGTACAGCGCCCTTGAGGTGATTTTCACAAAAACGGCGCTATAGAAATTATCCATATATATATATATATTATGGTTTAATAACTTGTAAATGAAATATATGTACATTGTTCTTATTAAAGCACACATAAGAATATGTTTATGAGTGCCCTATTTCAAGATTTAAAAAAATAAATTAATAAATAGTAATAATCGTAATAAAAAAAACAAATTGAAAAAAAATTATATAGCCGAATAAATCGAACCGAAATTATTTTTAAAAATTGGTGAATCAATGGCGGTCAATCGCGTTAACTACTAAAGCGAACGACGAACGAATATTAGTAACAGGAATTATTTTATTTTAATTAATATCCATAGCTTCGGCTCTAGTCTAAAGCCACTTGTAATGTCTTTAATGCCCGCAAGACTAAGAAGTAGTAGGTTAAACTAATTAAAGGGGTTTCTCCTAATGACTCTATGGGCGGGCCGGGGCGGAATGGGTTAAGTTTTTACAAAGGAAAATATTTCATGGGAGGGAAACGCCGTCACTTAACACTGTCACGCCCGGTGCAAGGAATGATTTATTTCACGCAGTATAATGAACCGCGCAAAGGGTTATACTGAGATGTATTGAGGATTAAATTAAAAGCCAAAATATATCTAGACAGATACCCATCTTACCTTATGGATAGTTAATCAGAATATTTGGTGTAAAAAGTGATCAATTAAAGGTATATGACCTTATTATTGTATCTACTAATTCAACTGTATTTTGAAAATACATGATTACAAAAAAATGCGGTTTGGTTGACTCATGAAATCAACTGTCTATCTTTATCCAATAAATAAATAAAATAAATGTAAACAACCTTTAAAAATCCTACATGTATAAGAATTATATTTTCTGTATCGGTACAGTTTTTACAATTATAGTTATCGTATTTGTGGAAAAAAGATGGTGTTACTTTTTGTCGGTAAGTAAGTACCTAGGTACTTGTTTATCATTGAATTCCAAAACCAAAAATAATTCGTATTTAAATACTTTTTTTTTTTTATAAATATCAAACTCTGCTCTTTTCACCAACAGTGGTGCACTTTACGTAGGAATGCGACTGTCGAAAATGTATTAAAATTTCAGTTTATATTATTTTAGCAACTCCGAAAATACAGTAAAAATAAATAAAGAGGAAGAAATTATAAGGAATTTTAGGAAATAATCTGATTGATATCCAAGTATCTATAAAAATCGAGTTTCGTTTGTTAATATTCATTTACATTTTTCTTATACACAAAACAATAAATCCTACTAATTTTGAAGTAAGCGTATTATTCTGGAGTGCAGCTTTGGAAGGTCGATAAATAAAACATCTACGCTCCTAACTTTTTTTCTATTGATCAAATTGTAGGTTTTAAGGACTATAAATATGCCCAGCACAAAGCTCATAATTTAACAAAAAACCACACGTGCACCGGTCCAGTAGTTATTTAGTCTGGTAAGGAAACGCATACGTGCATTGCCTTATATAATATACTAGTATATGGATAAATAATGTTAGTTTATATTTCAACCTTACTGAAATGCATCATCTTTCGTTGTACACGTCATTTTTTTTTTTGCTTCAGTATTGTTTCTTAGTTTTCAACTCTTGCATCAAGCTTTCTAATAAATCAAACGTGAATAATTTTCATAACCGCGACCCAAACCCACAAATAAATATTTAAATTATGCAATTATTTAAATACGTAATTTATTATTCATTAATTTATGCACACCGCCCCAACACATTGGTTCCCGCAGAATCTTAATTGCTTTCACGAGTGGGAAGGCCTTGCCACCCAAATTGTAAAACTTACCTTTGATAGTGGTGTAATATATACGATTGAAAACAATATCGTGTAAAAATCTAAGATTACATTTTTAAACGCGAACATGATAAATTAAAATTATATTTAATATCTTAAAACTCGATTTTAAAGCACCCTTCCAAATATTACTGTGTCCAGGAGGACGAGGAATACGATTCTGTGTGTGAAATAAAACCAGAACCTTGGACGAGTGTTCTAGACCCGATAGCTGCTCTAATCTAAAAATCGTGAATAAGATAATCGAATGGAAATAAGTCCGCATATTTGTGAAATAATTGCCGGGTTCATCTACCACTTTTCAATTACTGGGTTCGATTTCTGGTAGGGTTAACTATAAATATTGGAATTATTTATATTTAAAACATTAATTTTGGGGTCCAACACTTTATTAAAAGTTATTAAATATTTGTAAATAACCACTTACTAACTTTTCAATAAATCATATTTAAATTATTAAAATGCAATTCTTGTCCTTCTGTTTACGTTATTTAAGAACTTCAAGAAATTTTGATATTCATGTTAAAGAACATATGAGGTGTCTTCACCATAGCGATGTCTACGAATCAACAAATCACCTAATCAATTTTAATCATGACTTTAATAAAAATACAAGAGTTGAATCTTACATACACATAATAATGTGTTAAAAGAAAATAGTGTGGAAATATTTCAGATAAGGAAAACATTAAAAAATAATGTTCCTTTGATCAATAATCAAAAAACCTTTCAATATAGCCCGTTTTACGATGTTCCATTGCAATGGTCACCCTTAACCTATTAAACTCAAGTTCCTCCTTCCATCCCCTCCCTTTTTAAAACTATTTCTCAAACAACATAAAATATTTTCACTATCCAATCAGTACATGTTTGTCTTAATCAGTGCATGTGCTTATTAAAATGCATGTCGTGTTGGTTTTATATTTTTGTGCAACAGCTATGGTGAAGGTGTATCGTGGTTTTTGTCTGTTGGTTTTCGTGTTGATTTCATTCATGTCCTGACGAAGAGACGGGTACGTCTCAAAACCGGTAGACACAGAAAAGTCAGTAAGTGGTTATGTACAAATATTTAATAACATTTAGAATTAATATTGATTTTAAAGGCTGTTAAAACTGCAGTGCGTTATTGTTCTTGGACCGGCACCTAAAGCGTAAGACTGACCGCCTTACCTCAACGTATTAGATTATCGAAATACTTTGCATTTGGGTTATCAATGCAGTGCCCTATACACTACTGGGTGCAGAAAGGGGAATAATTATTATTTTAGATTTCGGTTCCAGTTTCGCAAAATAGTGTAAAATTGTGATGGACTAATTTTTTATTATATTAACCTAAACCTTAATGCCACAGAATTTATCTTATGAATTGTAAGCAAAAAAATTCAAAGGTTAGTGTGATTTTAATTCATATATATATATATTTTTTAAGTTAAAAATATTCATTAATTTAGATGAATATATATATGGTTCCGTAATAATGTATTCCAGGAGTTTTTTTAAGAGGAAACGCGGTCCGACTTTTCTTAGCGTATTTCAATTATTTTGCTTTTTTGATAAATCGTTTTTTTATGAGAGCAAGGACTTTTTAAAAACCCCTTAAAGCGCCCAGTTTTATTTGCCGTTGTCGGACGCACATACAAATATGATAAATAACTTTGAAAAACGGAAAATGTACGGGCACAAATAATTCAATTCTAATCGAGTTAGTTTTGGGGTGCTGAGAACTGGACCACGAAACCTCTATATAGTATATTTTAGTTAGACATAATCAGTCGGACGCGGCGTACAGTTGTCTCTTTCGCACAATATCTGGGAGTTGCGAGAGAGTGACAGAAACCCTATGTTCAAATACCTAATTATAAAATTTATCTGCACCGCATTTCCTCTTAATTAATTAAAAATACAATACGTAATTAAGTAATGAGTGACAAAGATAAGGGTTCAGTAAGAACTAAGGGTTGTAAATTGTATTGAAAAAAAAACAAAAGAGAACTGAACAAACAAAAACAAAAACTTTTTAAAACTTTTCATGTATGAGTGCTTTTCTCGTTCTGGGATGTTTTAGAACTGTAAAGTAATTAATTGAAAGTAAAAACAAATAGGTATCCTTCGACTATGGTCAGAGCCTTTAGATAGCTAAAAGGTTTGCTTCTAACGAGCCTTCTTTTACCTATTCTTAACCACGTTAAATTTAAAAGGTTAAGAGTAACCACATTTAGGTGAAAAATCTTTCACGGAAAATACAAAGAAAATAATTAATTTTCGCTTAGTCAACACGTCTACTTGATGGTATTTTTTTTCATTTTAACCCTTTATTGCATGATGTATCTAATTTGGTTAATATTTTTAAAATAAACATAAAATCATCTAAAACAAATAATACAAATTATTTTACATATCAGATATAAAGTCGAGATAGAACAAAAGGTGCGTAAAAGGCCGATGATTCAAGTATCTTCTTCTGAAGTTCACAAAGATGAAACGATTTATTGGATGGTATATGAATTAACAAGGCAACACTGTAAATTGCCTAAATTCAAATGTCAATGTGCTGCAATAAATGTATTTAATGATGTAACAACTTATATTGGTATACAAGTTACTAAATAAAAATACTTGGTACACTTCCACTATTTTTTTCTCTTTGTAAATTTACCACACAAGAGTTTAATACATTAAAACACGACTAGTTTCGGGTAATCAGTATTACCAATCCTCAGGTGTAAATATAATCTAAACTAAAATACATACACAGATTAATACTTAGGTACTGATAGGGTCCGTCGGTAGGGGGAAGGCAATGTGAAGTGGAGGGGGTGGGGTTATCCTAATTATGGGGAATTTTGATAGCAAGGGTAATTTATTTTGAAATATAATATTAT
This sequence comes from Micrasema longulum, assembly GCF_059751315.1. NCBI lineage: Eukaryota > Metazoa > Arthropoda > Insecta > Trichoptera > Brachycentridae > Micrasema > Micrasema longulum. The sequence goes on along the minus strand of NW_028277384.1, from coordinate 324,498 downwards.
CAATTAAAGTTTTCTCTGAATTTAAATTTTTTTAATTTTGGTTTTTTTTTTTTGTATTTCAAGTACCTTAGTATTAATCTGTGTATGTGTTTTAGTTTAGTTTATATTTAGACCTGAGAATGGGTAATACTGATAACCCGAAACTAGTCGTGTTTTAATGTATTAAACTCTTGTGTGGTAAATTTACAAAGTGTTTTATTTTAAATAAATTCAAAATATTTTTCCACGAAGTAAACGCTGAAAAAATAAATAATTAATTTTTTTCTCCACTTATTTTTTTTCTACCAGTCTGAAGATGCCCATTAGACGGTGAAAGCACTAATTGGTTGAAAAAATAAGTGGAAGTGTACCAAGTATTTTTTATTAGTAACTTTTATGTAAATATAAGTTATTACCTACATCATTACAATGGAATCCAATCAAAAATTTACAATAAATAATTGTAGTAATTAAATAATATATGTAGTACTTTCAAATCTAATAGTTCCTATTTAATATATACCTATTTTTCCTTATATTTTCTATCTAGGATATTAAAAAATATTTTTTTCCTCCATTTGTATCTTATGAAATGTCGTTTTAAATATGTTTACATGCAACTAACGCTTTTAATAATATTTTTAGTAGAACTCAGTTGCTATTTGCGTATCGTTTTGAGAACGCATGCATAAGAACTCCAAATTAAATAAAATAATAATTTTTCTGTTTAAAGAGAACTTAATTTGATATATCCTTTACAAGGAATATTGTGATATATTACCGGATACTTTAGCATTTTATCTAAATATGCTACGGTGAAATAAAATTTGACATAAACTGTTTAATGCATCGATTAAGACTAGAATTAGGCTTGTTAATTTCGCTTTTTCAGAACCCATTAAAGCTGACCTTTATAATTTATAAAAAATGAAGCAAATCATGTTTTGCCATCATTCAACTGATTTATTATTCTATTAAAATATATACTGCCTAGCCGATTTTACAAAAATTCTTACTAATCGCTAAAAGCAGACCCTTATAATGGCGATATATTTGTCCCTTTGTGACCTTATTTTGATTCCAATCAAAAATCAATTTGCAAAAAAAAAACAATGAATTTATTTATTCTAATTCTTACTTGTAAATTACTTTAAAAAAAATATATTTTATGTTTTTCATTAACGTTTGTTGTAAAAGTGTTTTCAGAAATTTCAAACTTTTTCCACCTCGGAAGTTCATGGCATTTTTTCTTTCAGAGATATATTTTTTAACGAAATTCAAATCTCATCTTCCGTCTTCAAGAACTTTCAGTTACAATTTCACTAATTCAGTAATTAAAATAATCGAAACAACGATACAAATTTCGAATAAATACTGCAGTTCCTAAGATGACGACAATATTTTAATGTAATTAATGCATCTTACGAAACATGCTAATTTTGATTGAAATAATTGGAAAATATCACAGATGATATAATATTATCTATTCAGTGAAAAATATCACATACTGCGAAAAAAACCGATGAAAATACGTGAAATAGATTAAGAAAAAATAATTGTGTTTTGAAAATCAGAATGGATATTGTCAAGAAATATTTTCATGCATAAATTTTAAAATAAAATTGAAACAAAATATGTCCACGCCAAAACGCGATATGTTTGGCCTTGACAACTGTGACGTCAAGATTCATGACGATGTTCTTTATAATTTTAAACGGTAACAAACAAAGTTCAAAATTTAATTGAATCCTGACGCATTGAACGTAACTAAACTGTAGCCAATGCAATCGACCGTTTACGCGGGAATTAAAAATTATACATTTAAAAATATTTTTTATGCTGCTAATAAGTACACCCATTTTTTTTGACTCAACAGTTTTTCGAAGACCCTTATTTATTTAAAATTGAAAGAAAAAAATCTTCACATTTCCCTATTATCACGTTGCGTGAATAAATAAATTTAAAAAATTCCTGAATTTAATTTTAACATTTGAAGTATTTCAGGAAGTTGATATTTAAATGACAAATTGATAGAATATAATAAAATCTAGTTTGAAACGTAGCTTTTACTTTGCATTGATAACATTTCAGGAATGAAAAATGTAAGCAGACGAATTAAATAAATATAAATATAAAAAATATTTCTAAAATAAAAACTTACACAGTCCATGATATAGGTACACATCACCGGGTGAAAAAGGGGGAACCATCAAATAGCACATACCTGAAATAAAAAACTGTATTAAAAAATTTGTTAAAATGATTAAAAGAAAAAACCCCTTTATCATGTTTCCCCTTTCCGCACCTGGTGGTGCAAAGGGCAATACATTGGTAAACCAAATGCAGCGTATTTTGATTATCTCTTACATGAAGGTAAAGTGATCAATCTTGGGCATCTAGTATAGTATGAAAATTTTATCGTATGTTTGTAAAAGATAACCAGATTACAAATATATTAATTGAAATTTGTGGTATAGTGGTTAACAAGCTTGACTCACGCACGACTTCGGAATATATTTATGGTGACAGCGGAAAAATTATATTTTTGATATTTCTGAAGCCCTGATATTCTGTGCTGCTATTTACCATTTAAATCAGGCCTCTTGTTGCTCAATCATAAAAACCACCCTTGTCGGTAATAACCAAAGCTATAAAAAGTTCATTAAATATGAAAAATACTACAAAACTTTAAGCAAAACAAAATAAATTAGTTTCATAAAGATGTATGTGTGCATGTAAGTGTATATATATGCATGTTCATGTGTGTATATTTATGTATGTATGTATGTGTATGTTTGTATGTGTATGTATGTATGTGTATGTATGTATGTATCTTTTAAGACTTTCTGATAGAATAATCTTAACTGACCTATACTCGTATGCAGAAACAAACCTTAAGGTGAGGAAGGTACATTCTATTGTCTTCACCTTCGGGTTATTCTCTGCATTTGAAATTAGAATGTACTTTCCTTACCTTAAGTTTTGTCTCTGCATACGGGTACTAATATTACTTATTAAGGTGATCAATTCATTAATTGACTGTCCAGATTTGCTGGAGTTGGTGTGTTTCCGAGTACCTGGTCGACATACCCGCCACAGATCTCCTTTTGTTCTGCAAGTTCTAGGACCAACTATCACATGCACTCGCCTATCCCTAGGTTCCATAGATATGGCAATCAGTATGAGGACATGGCTGATATATTTGGTTCTGGACTTGATAGTTATAAAACGAGTCTGATTTCTTTTTTCTCTCGCAATATTATTCTTAAACTTTTCTTTATATTTAAAAATGTTTTTCCTTTTTTTGTTTTTTCATATTTATGTATTTATTTCGTAAATATTTTATGTTCCTTATGTGTATTTACCTACTTGTTACTATTGTTATAGTTACGCAATTTTATAATTTTTTGTTTTTTTTTATATATAAGTTTTTTTTCATATTTATGTTCAATATATGTTAAAGGCAATTTATGCCGTTTATGTAAAATAAATAAATAAATAAATATACGAGTATATATATGTACATTGTACATATATGGATGTGTGTGTGTATGTATATATTTGTATGTATTTTTATTTCTTTTTTCGTTGTTTTATATGTTCTTTCTATTTCTTCTTCTTCTCTTCCTTCCCTATTTTTCAATCCCACTTCCTTTCACCCATAATTGATCTTATTATTAGTTGTTTTATTTTGTTATTGTTTATATGTAAGACTGTGTTGGTTTAAAAAAAAAGTTATACTGTACCTTAAAGGATAAACCACGGGAGTCACATTAAACAAAATGTTCAGGAAACAAGGTTTTGAGACTGTGCGATTTCTGAAACATGATAACTTTTAAACCAAATAAGATAATTTTAATCAAAAAGTAAAATAATTGGTTTCTTTGATAATTAAAGTACGTATTAAAATAGCGTATCTGACGCTATAAATATTTTATGCATTATAACAAATTGGGCTTTAAATTTTTATTTCAACTTAACAAAGCATTTTTGTGACAAAATCGGTGTTTTATTAACTTATTGCGATAATTTCTGCATTTTTAACTTCAAAACAGCAAAAAGTGGCCTCACGTATTTTATCGTTTAAGGTACAGAATTGTTTGTGCACGATTTATCATGCTCTATGACGAGGCGATTGGCCACGTGACCGCGATTAATTATTCGTGTTCCATCGTGATCGGTCAAGTTGTTTAAAGACTTTTTAACCACGGTGAGAACATCTGTGATTAAGCAACTGGCCTGTTTTGGTGCAAAAAAAACTGTTATGCTCTTTTTTTTTCAATGATTGGAAGAATGAGGAAAAATTTTTAAAGAAAAATCATTACATTGAATATTTTATTTTTTGGAAATGTTTTAATATTAATCACTGACTTAGAACACTATAGGTAAATCGTAATTTCCCTATTTACACCGAGTTGCGCATTAAATAAGAGCACCAGTTGCAGCTAAATCAGTTTTGTACAGTCAGAATAAGGTTTTCAGTCTTACTCTTCGGGTGCTTGTTCAGAGACTGTGAAATACCACAGTGAAGGCACTCCCTCAACATACTCTCAAACTACTATAAAGTCCAAGAGTCTTCCCATCGGTTTCTCTCATACAAAAAAAAACTATTTTCCCCTTCAAAAATCGAGTAGCTTTATTTGTTTTCAATTTTATAGACCGCGATTTTAATTGAATGTGAAATACCTACCGCAGTGCAAACCCATAATTTTAATCATCATTCCACGTCTATCCTTCTTGGAACTGAACTCAGGGCCTCAAGCATGGTGGGCAAAAGTGGCAAACACAACACCTTGTGGCGGATTAATTACCACTCTATTATTTTGGGAGTTTATTTTAGATTAGGCATTAAGTCTAAAACTCTGGTTCTATTTTATACACAAAATATGCGATTAAGACCAGACACAAAATAAACCTAATAAAATGAAAATCAATTTAATTGGATCTTAGATTATCTGCAGTTAAGTTCTAAAAAAATATAGAGAAATAAATAACGGAAAATTTAAGGATAAATTAAAGAAAAACTTCTTGACATAATAAACATTTACTGTATTTTAAAAATAAAGATGTATGTTTAATATGTGCATGTGTTTATAAGTTTTTAAATTTTTTGTTTAAATTTTTTTATTGTTTTATTTCCTCAACATTTAAAATTGTTTAATTTTTTATTTATTTTAGTAATTTGTTTTGCATTTTTTGTTTCTTTTTTATGTTATTTTGTAAACTTTCCAAACACAAAAGCCAGAATCTTTTTTGGCAAGTTCAACCTTAAGTGTCCCATTTTTTTACTGAATGTATTGTTTATTTATTCTAATAAAGGTTTTTATTAAATATATATATATATATATGTTTTAAAATACTGATTTTGTTTTTATTATAAAAAGGTAGAAGCGTTTATGGGTCAAAAGAATACATAAAATAATTTTTCTTCTAACCAGAAGCTAATCTGTCATTCTGTTTTACACAAATAATGCAAAAGGTCATTTTTTTCGATGATTTCTTCCAGTATCTTCCATAAACTAGCCTCGTTTTGATAAACTTATTCGAGGTGTATTGCTTTCGCAGTAATTTGACCCCCGTAAACTTAAACTGCAGTCGGCGTCAGCTGAATGTTATAATTTTTAATTAAATATAATTTACCACACAATTTTAAGCGCTTAATAACGGAAATTATTAGCATATATTTGATATTTCTGTAAATTTTGTGTAGTTCCAATAGCAATATTTTGAGAAACAGATTCTTCTTTATTATATTTAGATTGCTCCAAACAGTAAACATTAATAATAATAACATTAAATGTAAGTTCAATCCCAATAATCCTTCTTATATACGAAAAAATTCAACAGAACATAGTAAAAAAATAAAAATATTTACCATTTCGATATTAGTAAAAATAGGCTGTGTTTTCAAATTGATAGGTCCTTAGAAAAACACAATTTCTTTTTCAAAACTCCGGTTATTTTTTAAAGAAATAATTAGAATTCAGTTGAACACAAATAAAACCGTTCCAAAGAAAAGTATGTATTTTTATTTCACAAAACAGCTGTAACAACAGTATTTTATTCCCTTTAGCTTAGGTTACCCTACAAAAATACGAGTGTTTTATTTATAAAAAAAGATAACGTATAAAATTATCTAAATCTAAAGCAATGAAGAATTTTTATGTTCAACTTCAACATCACAAGAAAAACTAATACTGATAACAAATGTAAATGAAAAATTTCTCAAATTACAGAAAAATAATAAAGTCAGGGTAATTAAATGATTTGATTTTTTAAAAGAAAATTTTAAACCAGAATATTTGCAACGGCAACATTATTTAACAGATAATTGAAAAAAAAAAAAAAAAAAACAATTTTACACTATGTCGACGGTGGAAAGGCAAAATTTACAAAGCGATATTATTTGATCGACTCATTTTAGCACCTTTAAGGTTTGTACACAAATAACAGAAGGAATGTTGTGGACTGAATAGAAATTTGTACTCACTTTAATATTCTACAATTTATGTTTATTTAATGAAGCACTTCACAATTCATAATGCACAGATACCGGACCAAAATTATGTAGATGTTGATGAGATGTATATTTTGGTCAGTTAATGGAACACTAATTGCACTTTGTCAGATGTATGCAGATGTCACAGACGAATCGTCAAAATAATGCATAGCTTACCATTTTATTTGTTTTTCGATTATAATGTTTAATACTAACTATGTTTATGGGAAAATAAATGAAATGATTTTTATTTTTTATAAATCAACACCACTGTTCATATCTTTCTACAAAAAATATATCTACGAAACTTTATGGATATTATATGGCCCAGCGCCCAGCCTGTCCTCAAGGAACTTTAAAATTAGCCGATTACCTTAGCTTATTTCTCCATACAAAAAAGTTCACCGTATTTTATATTTTTAACCCAGTTGCGGTTTTCAGTACTTAAACATGCTTGCGGATTACAAATACTATTTAAAGATTTTCTATTTGGAAACCATTGAGATATAATATAAAAAGATCATTTTCTATACAAATGTGAGCTAAAAAGTCATCCCCGAAGGAAAGGAAATGACTAGCGGAGGGAGCAAGTATCGTCATGTCATATCACGTCAACTTCGGCAAGTAAAACACGTAGTAAAGTAAAAAACACGGACTGTTTTCATCGGTCTACTGTAAGTTATATTCAGTATGTCGCTCTTTTGTTCGTAGTTTCACTATACGCCCAAATAACTGAGTAGAACAGAGACAGGATATAATTCACGAATTGGTATATATGAAAAAGACCTTTTTTATATTGAAATAGCTATTTTAAACAAGTATTGAAGAAGATAAAAACATAACTTACTGGTGAAAGGTTATACCATCGCTTTTCCAGAGCAATTTGTGCGGCTTCTTAGCGTACAGATAGGCATTTTAGTAATTGCGAGGAGAAAAGTAGCCTGGGACTGCTTGCAACAGACTAAACTCCGTTCCATCAAACATATGCCAACTGGCCGCAGGTTGAGGGAACATATTTCAAAAGCTCATGCTTACTTTTGTTGTATGCTCTAATGTTGAAAACCAGTGTTTTGAACATTATTTCCAAAGAACAATTTTTCTTTGATTTATCGTTGAAATATTATGTATCACATAGGACAATGTCATATTATGTCATTCGACAAAGCCGTTTTTAGCATTATTTATTTTAATAGGAATCGACCAGTGCTAAGTGTTGAAATCTTAATAATAATGGAAATATCTGTTAAATATTATTGTGAAGTTTTTGAATCAAAACTCAGAATTACAAAAAAAAAGGGGTTTTAGAATAATACGAGTAGTATGAGTTCGTTTTATGTTTCAAGACGATTTTGTCTGCCCGCCATTTTTGTTTGGTTGTCATTTGTTGGCTCATATTTGACAGTTGTGGAGAGTAGTCGTTTTATGGAGTATTTAGAACTGTAAAAACGCGTTGAATTAGCATTTTTTTAAATAATCCTTTTCGAATATATTGCGTGATTTTTCAGTGTTAATCATTTGCCAAGCAAGTCAACAATTCAGCGTATAATGAATGATATTGAAACTCGACAGGATTTTGCCAAGTCACACACGGCTCATCTACAATGTAATTTTGAGAGAAACTTTTCCCAGCCGAATAATTTCAAAGGTGGTGATTTCGACTGGCCCTCACGATGCCTTGATTTAACCACCCCCGAATTTTCCTATAAAGGTTCTTGAGGAGGAAGGTTACACCAGCAAACTTATGATAATTCTGATCCTTAAAAACAACATCCCAAAAGAAATTGCCGAAATAACATCAAAAGTCTGCATAGATGTTATGATAAATATAGCATGAGAAAGAAAATCATTTGCGCCACGAAATGAGACGGCAACTTGACTGACATCATAATTCAATAATATTTTCAATAACCATACCATCAATCAATAATTCATAAATAATAAAATTGTCTTTCATTTCAAAATTATTGACAAAAAACATCAAACACAAACACATTATTAGATATGTATAAAAAAAAACGCAGAAATTTTTCAAAAAAGGGTATAATTTTGTTAAAGAGCAAAACAAAAAGTATTAATCCAAACTAAATCTTATTGTAAAATGAAGACGAACGCAATTAAGACTAATATTTACATATTTCACACGTTGAGCATTTTAAGTGGTAATTCAAAATATGGTACTGTACAAAGTTGTTTCTTGTACTTTAAACTAACAAATAAAAACTTGATGTTTTTCCTTGCTTTAGGGGCATATAAAAGTTGTTGGAAGAAATCTCGTTATAATTCTTTTCTCGACTGGTGACGCAGCAACGTAAAATAATGTTATTACATTTTACTATAAAATGTTAAAAAACATAATTTGAAGTAAGTAAATAAGTTTTTTTGAAAAGTTAAAAAACTCATTTTTCTTTTTTACTGTGTTTCTTAAAGTTAAAGATTGATATTTTAAAACGATTAGATTTTAGAAACATTTTAAACGATTAAATTTCCGTATTTAAAATTCGGTCACCAATGTCGGAAAGAAGATGCCTATTGTATAAATTTGTGGAAAAAATACTTTATGGCAATACATCGACTATCGTTATTTTAGTAAATTATCTAGGAAAGAGAAAAGGAGAGATGTGTTAACCGTCATAATGTATTTTAAAAAAGGTTCTATGTAACATTAGGTGCGGATAAGAGTAAAAAAACGAAAATTAACTTTTGACAGTAGTCTTATTTACGAAAAAAGTTTAAAAACGAGAACACTAAAAAAAATTCATGAAAAAATTTACAAAAAGCCACAATTTTGGTCATTTTAAAAAAACGCAGCGTCAACGTGTTATTGAATCATTATTGCAATTTTGTCGAATGTTGTTTGGACTGTTGCAACTAAGCTGTCTGTTTTAACTTCATTTTATCGAAAACGATTCAATAATTTTAACCATTTATATTTAAACCTTTTAAAACTGATTTAACTAACTTCCTTGGTGTAGATTTTATGTTGTTATGTAGTTTTTTAGTTTTATTTAAAAAAAACAAAATTAGTCAGAAGCAAAAATCGATATTGTTTTAACCAAAGCTTTAATTAAATAAATTTTGAGGGGCGTACTAGAGAAATATAATTTTATTTTATTACTGCTTGTTAAAACTAAATTTGTAAAACTAAATAGTAAATTGCCTATTATTTAGTCCCAAAGTATAAAATTGAAAATGTTTCTCATTTTTGCGAGGGCCAATAAATCTATGTATATAGTTTTGTTATCAATATTGGCTTCAGTAAAGAGAATGTTTCACCAATAAACTGTTGTTTTATCATCTTAGCCTTGGGGTTATCTCCCTCCCTTTATTTAACTAGCCAGACAGACATAGAAAGACAAAAAATATTCCAGAACGTGACCGAATCTCAAGACGAACAGTCTCTGGTTTCCTAAAGAAAATATAGGAAAAAAATATTTAAGGCGTTGAGAATAGCAGCGGTTTAAGTCCACTAATAAAAATCCAAATTTATATTTTTATTTGTATTAGTGACATTTGGATGCATTACACATAATCAATATTAAATAATAAATGTAATTCGTGTCCAAATAATCGTTTGCTTTGTGGGATTCCGTTTCATAAACCTACCAATGTAAGAAATAAACGCCATTTTGAAGAAATGAAGCTTAAAAAATACTAATAAAGGAAATTCTTCCGAACTTATTCTAAACCAATCATATTTTCAAAAGAATATGTCTTAAAACATAAAATTTCTTTCATTTTAGTCGGTAAATTTAAACATTAAAATACTACACGGTTATTTAAAAAAACTTATAAGTATTTCATTATAATCATGAAAAATTCCTACGTTTATACTTTCAACGCTTACGCCCTAACAGTGCCTAGGAAGTGATCACTTTGCAAACTGCGTAACATTAACTTTTATGGTATCATATGTCTGAATATATTTTTTTTATTATTTAACTTTAATAGCGAGCTTATCAACTCTTGTGTGGCTGTGATGTCACACTAGTCGACATAAGACACCAGACTTAATATATCTCTCTTATTTTTTTAAATGATGAATTCGTATTTTTTGTAATCTTCAAATGGACATTTTCACACCGGGTTTGGAAAGTGAATTTTGTACAACTATGCTGGATGTTAATACAAAAAAAATATTTATCCTCGCTACGCGAAAAAAGAGTGTCCGCTAATTCAGCAACACGTACCTATGTATAAGAAAGAGCACGAAGATAGAACTCATCACAAGGAAGACAGAAACGCTGTTCTATGGCAGGTGTTAGTGTGAAAGAGACAAAAACAAAAGTAAGTAAAGTGTAAAATAGATTCAGATTTCAGCCGGTTGATAACAGTGATGGGAAACGCACGCGCGTAATCTGAGCGGCGTATTTATGATTATTAATTTATTTTACTATAACAGGGCTAAATTTTATGTTTATTTGCACAAATAATGGAAAAGGAATTATTAAACAGTATGTCTCCATGTTTTTTTTTTTCAATTTTTGAACTTTAAATTATTCCGTCTTTTACTAGTGGTAACACGATGTTACATCACCGCGCGCAAAGGGATTATTTATCACAGTCTTTTAAGAGTTAAAGAATAGCAATTTCTTTCAAACCAACAAACAAAATAGAAGATGTAATTTATGTAAAAAAAAAAACAAAACTTATGCTAGAAAAACAAATTAGATACAAACATGCTACTACCAAAATGTGTACTTGTATAATTCAATGTCGATTCAATGGGAACAGGCAAATAAAGTAAGGGAAAAAATGGAATTGATTTTTTAAATTGTAAGTATAATTTTTCACATAAGCATGTAAATCTTCTGTATTATTTCATATAAACTGAAACTTCATGAATTTTATTTTACTGAAAGTATTTTTGAAAAACGTTCAAATTAATTTTGGTACAAAATGGCCTGCATATATCTTGCGACGGAGAAATTAATTGCAAAGAGAATCATGAGGCTTTTATTCTCATTATGGAGTTAGACCATTGTTATTCTGTCCGCCTTACTAAGGCGGTTGGTAGAAAGGGTTCTATATTATGGGAAAATACCAGAGTTTTGTTTTCAACAAACGTAGGCACTGTATGGGTAAATTTGTTAAACGTTTATAAAATTTGTTTCCGATCGTCATAAGCGGATTATCAAAAAACTCATTTGGGAAAAACTTATCCCTTCGAAAACAGTGGTTGAGATTTTAAAGTGGAAATGAGGCTTTTTCGTCGGTGAGACCTAATCAATAAAATTATGGCCCTGAGCAGAGAGGTGACAATGTCCATCTCCAAATATGTTAAGCAAAATAATGTTAATGTTCATATAAATAAATTTTAAAAATACTTCAAATTGATTGAATCAGAATCTAATATGCCTATATACTCTCAATCTACAGATTTAAAAGAAAAAAGTTATTTAATTCTATAATAAATTAAACATTATATTGGTACCTTAAAGATAACTTTTATAGGGCTTTTTTCTATTTTAATTCATTGTTATTATAATTCTACTTTCCAAACTCAGTGGTGTACAAGGCACTACGTTGATGAACCTAATGCAACGTATTTCATTCATCTGTTAAATTAAGACAAGGTGATAAGTCCAACGCTTAACGTACTAGTCCTAAAGCAATTAAGTATTGCAGTTTAAACTACCTTTAATGTCAATGTTTCACGTCCACCCTATCAGGTATCGAACCCAGAACCTTAAGAATGTTAAGCGAAGACACCAACCACTACACAAGAGGCAGACTTATATCCAGTCGATTTCCTTTTTCCGGATTTTTCCTTGAGAGTAATCATCAAGTCAAAAACACTTTTCCAGGGTTATGGATCTACTTCACACAGAAACCTGTAATCTTCATCCGCCTGGACTCTAACTGAAAGTTATTCATCTCAGATTCTGCTCTTCAAGAGAATACTCAGTGGTGGAGGGGTTTGATGATTAGGTATTTAAGTAGTTTTTCTGTCAGTCTCTCGCGGATGCTGCCCAAATACTGCGCGAAAAAGACAACTGCACGTTGGACTTATTATTCCTAACTAAAATCAACAAAATCAAAGTCTCGTATTTCCAAATTCCTTTCCATTTTATTTATTTTATCCGTTTCATCCATTTCGTCCATTTCGTCCATTTCGTCCGTTTCGTCCATTTCGTCCATTTCGTCCATTCTGTCCGTATCGTCCATTTCATCCATTTTGTCCATTTCATCCATTTTGTCCATTTCGTCCATTTCATCCATTTTGTCCGTTTCGTCCATTTCATCCATTTCGTCCATTTCATCCATTTCGTCCATTTCATCCATTTCGTCCATTTCATCCATTTCGTCCATTTCATCCATTTCGTCCATTTCGTCTATTTCGTCAATTTTGTACATTTCGTCCATTTCGTCTACTTCGTTCATTTCATTTCCAAAACACCTTAACCGATATAGATTTTTTTTAAAGAAAAGGTATCAAAAAGAAATGTTCTGTGGCGTCAGGATTCACTTTATTCAAAAATAATTATCATTATATTTGTTTAACGTACATCCAAAGACGGCAGATAAAACAAAACAACTTTTAAGGGGTTTTGAATGATCTTAACTCCTATAAAAGACAGTTTCTCAAAAAACAAATTATAGGGATATATCATCATCATCATCCACACCTAATGGTGCATAGGGCACTGCATCGGTACACCAATCACAGCGTATCGTGATCATTTTTGTTACATGAAGGTAAGATTATCAATTTTACACATCAGGTACCAGTCCAGGGACTAAAAAATATTCTAGTGGGAAAAGTTGAAATAAATATTTCATATCAACCATGGCGGGAATCGAACCCGAGACCTCTTGTACGGTAGGCAAACGCGCTGACAATTACACCACGAGGCCAACTGGCTGGTGGATATTTATATTGTGTAAAAAATCATCGCTCTAGTGCTACAATCCAGGAAGACACTACTGGAATACGTTTGAATAATAAAAAGTCAGACCACGCATCCTCTTTGTAACATATTTTTTTGTATTTCATAGTGATGAAAGCTCCATCTTTTTTGCATAAAAATCCCAACCGTCCATGCGCTCTGTAGCTGCAAGACGTAGTGGGATATTTATTTATTTATTGTACAGCGCCCTTGAGGTGATTTTCACAAAAACGGCGCTATATAAATTATCCAAATATAAATAAATAAATATAAACACCTTTTTGAAATAATTTTACGGTCATGGTCGTAAATATTTAGAAAAATATCGTTCCATGTTTTGAGTCAGCCAACAACGCCAATATACTTTACGTTTATTATGGTTTCGTTATTTACTTCGACAAGGAAGGATAATCGAATAGTAAATTACTCAGTTACACGTTTTCGCTGACGCGGGTACCAGAAGACATAAGACAATTCAATTTCGTATTGGTGAAATTTACATATTTATAGATGCGTGGGATTCCACCGCTGTTTCTATAGGTGCTCCTCGATATATTGAATAATTAAGTGCGAATTCTAAAAAGCGATAAACTCAAATTTGGAGAAATGATCCCAAGTAATGCGTCACGCTCTGCTCGAGAGAAGTTTAAAAATCGATTAACCAATACGAATACAATATCTGTTGAAATATGATATGATATGTCAGTTTTAGGCAATTTGATGTTATTTGTTCATTTTAAATTACATTTGAATACGAATTCACTCATTTATTATGGCTTTTTAGGCTGTGCCCGTTTTAAGCCATGAAAGTTAATAAAATATAACAAATTACAACAGTGATGAAAACATTTAAGACAAGGGAATATAGAAGTCTAGACATTTACAGGGCTTATGATCTGTCATTCGCTGGTTAAATTAGCCACATAAAACAACCAATGACAGGTCATTACCCCTGTCAATGCCCATACTAAAATATTCCCTTCTCTTAAATGTTCTCTATCACTGTTGTAATTTATTAATCTTAATGACTCCCTAAGGGGTGAAATCCAGTTTTTTTAATACAAACATTTAGACAAACTCAAAATATTGTAATTAAATATAAAGTAAACTAAAATAATGAATAATTACATATAACACAACGTAAACAATTTAAAAATGACAATCCAAAAATAAGAATTAACATTACATACTTTGATATAACAATCTAATCAAAATAAAGCAAATAATACTTGATATTTTCAAAACTAATGGAAGATAAATCCTACATATATTTGTATTTAATATGTATCACAAGATTTTTCAGCATTTTTTTAGCATTTTATTTAAATAATACGCCATAGGAAAATAAATCCTGGATAAACTATAATCAATGCATCTACTGACACTATTATAGGTTTTCTAACTAAAATGAAGAAATTCAGGTGTTTTTAAAAAAAATAATAGACTGTAATAATAAAATCAAACAAAGCAAACTTTCTAAATTTTTTATTTTACGTATTATCATCGCAATGATTTTTTTAGGTTTCGTAATTTCTTATATAATTCCACGCGTGACGGTGAGTTATCCTGTTCGGTGGGTTAGCTTACCGGAAACCGGAAATTTATCACAACACTATCGTTGGTTGATTTAGAAGAAAAAGTTTTTATTAAAATCATTTTTAGAGTATTAAACTTCGCTGTACAATTAAATGATGTGATTTTCCCCGCACGTAAGAAAACATAATTTTTATTTTCCGTACCACTGAACTTCTTCATTCTGATTTTTCAAAACCCATCAAACTTTGAAATTTCTCTTTTTCTAAATTTGTAAAAAGTAACATATATCTTTTTTCGCCATCTTGCAACAGATATGCTATCTGTATATTTTAAGGAACGTTAACAATATAGTTGACAATACGAATATAGTGAAAGCATTATTTATTTATTTCATCATTATTTTTCTATTCACACACAATAGAGTAGTGCATTGGAACATTAATTGCAGCCAGTCAATTTTGCTACGTGAAAAATAAGATGCTCAGTCTTACGTTTCAGATGAAATAAGGAATAATTTCCTAATGCAATTAAACCACTTCCAAGAAAAAAATATAAACAAATTAATAAATGTATTTTTAAAGAAAATGTAAGGTCGTATAGGCGACAGTGTATGTACTAGGCGTTGACATGAGTTTTGTCCATTTTTTTCTGAATGCAAAGATGAGTACCTAAAGTAAAACAAAATGGTAAAGATTATTTTATTTTATATAATAGGGTAATTCAACAAAGATATGTACTAAAAAACATATCATTTGAGCATATTACGACAGAGAAAAAGAACTTTTTAGAGAAGGTAATATAGAAGTCTAGGCATCCAAAGAGCTTTTAACCTGGTATTGGCTGTTTTATGTGGCCACTTTACACACTGTGTAACATTCACCATTCTGCCTATATTTTTTACTTCTTCTATCTGTTGACGTTTGTGAAGTTCAAGATCTGAACCCTTTATTGTTATTGCCTAGACTTCTACATTATCTTCTCCAAAAAGTTCTTCTTCTCCGTTTGAGTGTGTTAATATTAACAGCTCCCTAGGGGGCTGAATCCAGTCCTTGTCTACAAAAATTTAAACAGACTCAAAACATGGTCGATATCATTTGAAGTTATTTGTCCATACAATTTCAAATGCATATATATCTTCTATTATAGAAAGAAATGCAGGACAACAAAGTATTCTGAAACCACCCTTAAAGCCAATATTTCATACCGCCTTTGCCAACAATCGAACCCGGGACCTCAAGCATACTAGGTGAACGCCCCAATACACTACGAGGCAGAATCATCTTAACTCGATTTTTTTTTTCGGGTTTTCTCCTGAGAGTACGCATCAATTTAAAAATAATTCGTCCAAGGTTATGGTTTTATTTTACACAAATAACAGTATTTTCCATTCCACCTAGAAACAGAACATTTACTTTTGTAAAGTTATTGATATTTACTTCCTATTTTCGTTCAAAATATTATGACTACTGAAGCCAAATTAATATAAAATCACACCATCCTGTCACCATGTTAAGTGATAGAGGGCCAATTTTATATTTCTATGAAATCCAAAAGAATAGCTGACAATTACTTATTGAAAGTACAAAACTCCCATTTCCGCTTTTCAATATAAGGGGAGGCCAATATTTAAAATATTTTCTTCAAGACTGACATTCCATCGTGACTTCTCATTTTAATAAAAATATTTTGCGTATTTTTTACGAAAAAAATAACCAACACACTGGGGAAAATTTCAATAAGATTATTTGGGAATGTCAGAATAAAGTTTTCTGAACAATATTTTGGGTGAGTTTGAATCTTCATGGATATTTACAAAATTTAACCTTCAAAGTTTTCTTTTAACAGACTCATATCGAACACATGATAATGTTGACACCTTTTAAAATTTGAAGTTATTAAATGTTAATATCAAAAACAATTTGAATTCTGTTTCTTCTATCAAGTGGCGGTAGTACGGCTGGCTGAGTCATATACCCCGAATGCCTCCTGATAGCCTTAACCACGCTTGCCTGCTTTACAATGCTTTATATTCTCGACATCCACATTATATATACAGAAGGTTAAAGATCTAGGCATCACTTTTGTGAGTTACCTGAAATTTCATTATCAGATCGAAACAGTTTGTAGTAGTTCGTTGAAGATGTTAGGATTCGTTTTGCGTACTGCCAGAGTTTTCAAAAGTACACGAGTACTGAGAATCCTTTATAACTCGTTGGTGCAAAGTAGACTCAAGAGTGGCTCGATGATTTGGGGACCGCGTGAGTTGAAGTACTCTCTTATGGTGGAGAAGGTTCGGAAGAATTATTTTCTGTTTCTCTTCATGAGGGAAGGGCGGATTTTATCCATGGATTTATCCTACTGAGTTCTTTCAGGGTATGCTTGGTTATAGCAGTTTAAAGACTATAATGAATGTGTATTTAACAACGCACTTCTTTCGATTGTTGCGCGGTATTATTGACAACCTTGAAATTATGCGGAGCATTAGCTTTTATGTTCCGGATAATTACCTTAGACAGCGTCAGCATAGACTGTTTCACATTTCAATATATAGGACCAACCTGCCAATGGTTATGCCTGTTGAAAGAGCTATCTTAATGTTGAACAATATCACTTTGGACATTGAAATTTTTACGTCTCTGAGGGAGTTTTTCGTTACAAGATTCTCTTTCTTTTTTAACATATTATTCTCTGCATATTATGTATACTTATGTGTTTTTTTTATATATCCCTAATTTTACCTTACTATTTTAATTATTTCTATATGTGTGAATTAAGATATTCCATTTTGTAATGTACATATATATGAATAAATAAACTTAAATGATGATCTAGCAATATCAGTTCACGCAAAGCATCGATTTTGGCACAACAACCGATTTGGCACGACCTTTACGAAATTCATCCTGTAGCGAAGTGCACGATTGAATTCATAAAAACAGCGAAACACTATGGCCTGAGATAGAGTTTTATCACTTAAAGTCGCAGCGAGTTGATCGGCATACTGTTGTTGGTTGAATTCACGTCGAAAGTCATTAAAAATCATCGCACGAAAATGTTCACGATTTAGTTCCATTTATAACTAAATTAATTTTTCGAGTATTTGTAAACAACAAAAAATATCACTCGTGTGACAAAACGTTTTGAGTACGTTCACCATTAAAAATGGCAAACTTTACGATGACAATTTTAGATTTGACATATTCACACTGGTGTTGTCATAATCTCAAAACTTAAGTAACAACCCTCGTATATATATGGTTGGTTTTACTGAACGGTATGAAGGCGTGGACTCTTTTTGGAATTAATATTTTAAACCGCCCTCAAGGGTTTGTAATATGGATCCACCTTAGAATGTTGAATATCTTGGACCGATATGATAAATAAAAATGATGCATTACGTAAAGTCAAATAAAAAAGAAAAGATTACATGTGTTAAGAGGTGATAAATAAGTCATACATCAACATTGAAAACTAAGGTCGAGAGACGTAGAGGGGTCAAAAGAAAACGGCTTTTCTGGCTTCGAAACATCCATTAATGGACCAGAATAAGAACTGTAGAGGAGGCACTTTGCATTGCTTAGAACAGGTGAGCTTTCTACCAGGTGATTAACAACGTTGGGAGACCTGCATAGCACGTGAAGAAGAAGATATGTTTTTTTATATAATTTTCATAAACAAGAGGCCAGGAACCAATTACAGCGATACATTACAACACTGAACACCAGGCTTGAGAAAAATTACAATTATTTTTCATGTCCTCACGGTGAATCTAATCTTAAACACTCCGCGTTTGATTCTGAATTTAAATGAACACTGGGTCCCAAACCGACAAAAAGTCGTCAAAATTACTTAACTAAGCAGGTTAAGATTTCATGACAGTTTTATACGAAGAACAACAATGTTAATAAACCTATTACTAGTCTAGTGCAGGACAATAAACCTCGAGCGTAAATAAAAACAATAAAATTAAAGGTGCAGTAAACATATATGCTCTGAAAAGATTGCTATAAATCTTTTCCAAATTATCTCAAACGATCTCATTAATGGTTCCTCATTTTACGGCATTTCTTATTTACGCTCTCAACCTATCTTTACTGTACTTTAAGGGCCGGTCGTCCTCTTTATTACGTCTAATAAAACTATGGAACAAGACAATATAAAATACATCAATAGAAATCAACGTGAACTTCTGTAAGAATATTTATTCAACAAAACTAACAGATAGATACGATAAGAATAGTAAATCATAATTTTCAGCATCAAGTTTTGAATAAAATCATATTTAATGCCTTTTAGCATGCCAAGAATCAAGTAGCACCAGACCTTGAAACACGCCCTAATTTAAAAATGATATATGAATATCGCATTTGTATATCGTCGGGGAATTTTTTTTTTATCAAAAAACCTTTTACTCCAGTTTTCTTCGTGTTATAAGGTACTGTAGTTTATTGCGCTTAGTTGCGTTGCGCTGCGTTGCGTTGCATTGAGTTGCAATGGATTGAATTCCGTTGCATAACAGTTCACATAACATAAACACTACCTTTTAAACACACAACTCCATACACCACCCTTCACACACCACTCTCCATATTCCAGTGGCGAACGGTGATTTTATTTATAGGTAAGCCATAAAAATATATCGTTTGTTTGTATTTACATAGTAGATACATAATAAAATATGATTCTGTGTAATACAACAACTCTAATCTATGAAATCAACACAAACTACGTAACTTTGTGATATATTATATTGTGTAGCTATATTATCCATTAATTTTACACATAACTTATATTAAAATTTATAATTCTGTCAGTATTAGGTATTCTCGTAACGATTAAAATGTCAACGGGCCGATTTGCTCTAGAAATGAATAATTCCAAAAACGGCCGCGTTGAGCGCCACGTGCGTTGCGAATCATATGTCAAAAGTATCATCTCATAGAAAAACAGCCCTTAAGAAATTACATTTGAAATACTGTTTTCCAAATCAAGAGTCTTCAAAGAATTTGTTTAGTATGCAAGTTAATTCTAGGAAAAAATCCCGCTACTGGGTTTAATATGTTTAAAATATAATATACACTTATTTGTATAAAGAAATAAGCTGGAGTAATTGGCTAGGTTATTAGCTCATTGATAGCGCTGGGCGCGCTTAACTAATAGTTTTATTTAAATTTGGAGAAACATATGAATGACGGCAATATTTTATAAGAAATATTAATTATGTGTTTTTTTTCTGTAAATAAAGTCACCGTAAAACATTATTAAGGATAGTCAAATATAATGATAAGATGCGCATAATCACTTCTATACACGATTCGCCTCTGCCATATTAACAACAATAAGAACACGAACACAAATAAAATCACGTATTATACACATTGTTCTATGAACCTTTTACATAATTAAAATAAAAGCAGTGAAAAAAAAAAACAACAAAAAATAGCATAATATTAAAAAAGAACAAAAAACACCGAAGAAAGTATACATTAGTAAACAGTATATAAAAAAATAAAATAAACTGCAATTTTTTTTTTTTAAAACAAATATAAATATTTGCTTGTATTAAAGAAAATAGCATTTTTTTAGGAAAATAGCTTACATTTAAATACTATTTTTAAATTAATATTTTAAACTTACCTCGCCGGGATTCGAACCAGGGACCCCAAGTATGGAGGGCTAACCACTAAACCAAGAAACGGACTAATCTTGACTCTGTAGAGGTATCACTATTATACTATACTTGATAGTAGCTATTTGTTAGTTCATGTAAAACATATTATGAATGAATGGATTTAATGGATTTTACGGATTTAACATCAATGAATAAATAAATAAAATAATTTAAGTTACTTACAATTTTTGGTTTATTACACACGAAAACACAAAGATTACACAACGAATATTTTAGAGTGAATTTGAATACTGGTGAAGACAGAGAAGGGCGAGTGACGTGTTACGCGCCCTTATATAGGTCCATTGGGCACTGTGGCCGTAGACAACAACACATCCTCGTCTCTCACTTTCCGGTACCCACAACTTAATTTCTTTTATCAAGATTTTTACCTGAAAGAAGCCATTATAGAATCGGGAATACACGTCGGGGGTTCTGACGTCCTTTCGTATTGAGAACTGTATTCTTTTTCAACCCGGACATGGAAAAATATTACAAAATAAAGCATTTACGAGAAATTTTAATAAAACGGAAAATTGAATACTTTACAAAATGATTATGAACAAGAATTATTTCGCATATTTTTTATGTGAATTTTTTTTTTGTGTATATATAATGGAAAAATATTCCATACAGACATCTTAAAAATACAGCATGTACATAAATTATACTGCTATAAAAGAAGTAAAAATTTTCCAAGAAATCATTTTATTCGTGGTTTTCATCAAAACATACCCGAGCAAACGGATTTTCAATTGAAAATTCGTCTGCTCGGCAATGTTTTATTAAGGGAGTATCTTACCCATCTTTATAATAAAAAAATGGTCTTCCGGAATGATCATAAAAAATTGCCATGAGTATAACCCTAGATATAGAAGTAACGTAATTTTTATAATGATTTTCACCGCAAAATACGTGAGCTTTTCAACGAATTCATTTTTAATTTTTGATGTATAACATTGTTACCGTTGTATTATTATTATTATTATTATGGATAGCTTATATAGCGCTATTTTCGTAATAAAATACCTCAAGGGCGCTTTACAAAGTGATTCTATTGTTAAAATAATTTAATTGAAGCTTTTAAATTTGTGATTTAATTAAAACAATTTATTTTGTTGTCACATGTTACGGATTTATTCAAATGATTTAGAGAACAAGTGGGTTTTAAGTTTTTTTCCGAAATATCACTTCACTTTCACAGCCTCGCACCTCTGCTGGGAGAGCATTCCATGCCATAGGGCCTGCGACCGCAAATGCGCGTTCACTAAATTTAGTGCGCTGTTTGCGTAGAGGTATAATAACTTTTCCTCTCGCCGTAGACGTAGCTGACGCCTGTCAGCTAGTTCATCTGGAATGCATAGTTCCCTCAGATATTCCGGAGCAGAGTTGTGCAGTGACTTATACATAAGCCAACAGAGTTTGTATTCGACTCTCTGTGGAAAACGTAGCCAGTGTAGTTCCCGAAGTAGTGGAGTGATATGACTGAACTTAGAGATTCCGAAAATAAATCTCGTTGCGGCATTCAATACAGATTGTAGGCAAATCATTTTGTTCATTGGTAGCGGTAGTACACAATATGTCATTTGTTTATAAATTATTATAATTCACTATTTTTTTAGTGAAGTCCTTTTCTTAAAATATTCCCTTTATTATTTTAAACATACAAATTTTTATCTCTTCCTTTTATTATTTTTTTTTTTTAGAATAATTTAAAACATAAATAAAAATGGTTATTTATTAATAACAATGTACATACATTTATATGCAACAGAGACACGGTTTATAGTGATACTCCACTACTTCGGGAACTACACTGGCTACGTTTTCCACAGAGGGTCGAATACAAACTCTGTTGGCTTATGTATAAGTCACTGCACAACTCGGCTCCGGAATATCTAAGGGAACTATGCATTCCAGATGAACTAGCTGACAGGCGTCTCACGCTTAGATCAGCTACGTCTACGGCGAGAGGAAAAGTTATTATACCTCTACGCAAACAGCGCACTAAATTTGGTGAGCGCGCATTTGCGGTCGCAGGCCCTATGGCATGGAATGCTCTCCCAGCAGAGGTGCGAGGCTGTGAAAGTGAAGTGATGTTTCGGAAAAAACTTAAAACCCACTTGTTCTCTAAATCATTTGAATAAATCCGTAGCACGTGACAACAAAATAAATTATTTTAATCAAATTACAAATTTAAAGCTTCAATTAAATTAACTTAACAGTAGAATCACCATGTAAAGCGCCCTTGAGGTATTTTATTACGAAAATGGCGCTATATAAGTTATCCACAATAAATAAATAAATCAGGAACGACCCATGCCTGAGAACTTGCCCCGACTCGCTAGAAAATCCGTGTAAAGTCGGGGCCCAAATACAAATGGTAACGTGAGCAATTCCAGGTTATTATAATTCTAAATGATAAGGTTAGTAACCGCAAAACAGGTCGACGTAAAACAAAAAAATTAAGTAGTTTTCATGAATTTATGAAAAACAAGTGTAATTTTTATTTTTATTATTTTTTCCTGTAATTCATTACACCTTTCCGAAAAAATCAACACAAAGTATGATTAAAAAAAACTTTTAACTTTTGTTTGAGGAAGTTCATCTGTGGTATTTATTTGTTAAAAGGCTATCAAACCAAGATGAAAAAAATGTTTTTAATTCATCGTATTATCATCGCAATGGTTTTTTTAAGTTTTGTAATTTTGAAATTATACCGCCCCTGACGTCACAAGTTTAAATAGTTGAGTTTTCTTGATATTTAAATGGGTAACCTCGTACCTTTCGTAATTAAATATTGGTGTTTAACCATTTACCGATTTTTAACCGTCTTTTCGTCAGGACACTTACTACACCAACATGCAATTTTTCGCAATTATATTCATTTATTTATTTATAAATTTATTGCAAAAAAATAATAAACATACTTAATAACAGGGAATCTATATAAAACCAATTCATGTAAAATGAAAACGGAGTGTTCTCTGTTTATGATAGTCTCCATCTAACATGGCACAGCTTGTTCTAAGATGGAGAGTTTCTATCTTTAGTAGTCCTATATTAATAAATCAATAACATTAAAAAGAAAAACTAAAACTAGTTAATTATATATGCCTAGCTAATCAAATGTAAGAAACTCAAAATCGTTTTTATACAAATATAGCGTATGTATATGTGCCAACAATACGTAAGAATAAGTATGTTTGTATACTTTTACTACTCATTAAACCTATCTTTATATATATAATTCTTCCATACGTGTGATATCACTAAACTCCCCCAGCAAAATGTAGATCTTTGCGCTGCGGTTGTTCTTAGATTTTTAAATTTTCAATCTAATCTATAAAAAAAAAAAGTAAGGCGCATAAACGTTTTTTTCATCGACCTACCAGGGTTTCATTCGACGAGAATGCATGCACAAAAATATTGAAAAATGACTTTTTTGTGTTTAAAAATAGTTCGTTTTTCACAATGTTAACAAACAGCATTCGCTTTTTATGGATCTCAATTAGATTTTTTTTTACACTCCTTATAATTTCTACCCATTCATATCTTTTTAATGGATTTACAGTAATGATAAAATAATATTAACTGACAATTCATACATTTTTGAAAACCACATTTCTACCTAAAATACACCCCTTATGGCAGAAAGCCAGAGTTTGGCATTTGCAAAAAGAATTCTGTATTTGTAAATGATTTATTCTATGTTTTAGAATTCAACTATAAACAAGTACCTAGATACCTACCACAATTTAATATTTGAATGTAATTAATTTTTATTTTTAGAATTAAATCAAACGAGTACCTAGATACCCACTTATTCATAAAATGCTTTTTTCTTTTATCCGAACCCGAACAGTTTTGGCACGTTTCACGAAACAATCAGTCATTTTTATTTTCATTTCTTTTGTCTTCGAATTAAATGTCAAGATCACGCAAAACTAGTTTATTGAAAATTCGAATATCGGAAAAACGTTTGCTGAGCCAACTAATGGCAGGTAAGCAAGCGTTCGGACAGGACAACGTCTGTCGGGTCTCACTAGTTATATATAATTGAATATAAATTACTCTAACAGATATCTAACCATAGATAAAAAATAATTTAAATATATCTTGAGAAGCGATAAAAAGGAAATTTTTACAATTGCACTATCAATAAAAAAAAAATTCATTAGTATTGCTATAAAAAAAAGTGTATTTGTCGTTAAATTATATTAAGTGTAGCAAAACTGGAGAAATAAAAAAAATAAAAAAAATAACAAACCATCTTAGTTACCAGATCTACAGATAAATTAATCTTTATTTATTCAATTCAGAATGATATTTGTCCATATACACGAAAGTTATTGAAATCATTAAAGCATTATCACTTCTGTTTAGGGAATAAAACCTCTTCTAATATAATATAATCCATCTTGATAAGGGTCCAATTGAAGAAATACGATCTACTCAATTCGAATAATGTAATGGAATTTATAAAGGATTATAATATAATAATAATTTAAACAGAAAATTGTTTCTGTCTTTGTCGGGATACCTACTCAAATAGTTTGCTTAAATTCAAATCTAGAAAAATGCTTTAACCATCGATCGATGTTATTTAAAAAAAATATAGATGGAATTCCATTATTATATTATTTAAACTGTAATCAGGTAAAAACCCATATTTTCATTTGAGTAATATAATAAAATTCTCAGTTTACTTTTGGGTATTATTTATTTAACCAGTTAGGGCGTGCAGGAATCTTACGCCCAGAAACGGAAAAACCAGTGTATATTATACAGAATTAAAATAAACTTAATTTCAGTATCTGTGTCGAAATACGGCGTTTATTGGCAAAAAAATGGTACTTATAATTTAATTGCAAAAGAAAAAATAACTTAAAATAAAAATAAATTTAATACTCTTAAAATGCAATTGTTTTTCAGCGGCAAAGGGAGAGATTATAGAAAAAGGATAAACAAAAATAAGAAACTATTTTGATGCATTTTTAGGAAGAAATTTACAACAATTTGGTAGAATCTCAGACGCAACAACACATGAAGAATGAAATAAATATGAATGCTCTAAAATTATTAGAAATTGTGAAATGTATAGAATGGGTAAAGGTCATGAGCCCTGTAAATAACAAGACTTTCCATTTTTCTTTTTAGAGGATCACCATCTCTGTTGAATTATGCATCAGACAAGACGTTAAAATTTGTCTGTATGCCAGAGGTAAACTACAGTTTTCCCAAAATCCCAACTTTTCAGGAGAGATAAATTACTGATTTTTCATACTTTAAACATTTTTAATTTTTCAATGAGAGACAAAGAGACAATTAGTGAGAATGCATTAAAGATGTTAGGCTTTGTTCTGCGTACTGCCAGGGTTTTTGAAAACACCTGCGTACTGAGAACTCTTTACATGTCCTTGGTGCGAAGTAGACTCGAGGGTAGCTCGACGATTTGGGGAAATGATAGTGGAAACCCAAAAGAAGTTTTTTGAGATATCTCTACATGAGAGAGTGCGGGTATTATCCTTAGCTCTACCCGACCGAGTTTTTCCAGGCAATGCTTGACTACAACAGTTTAGAGACTAGAAGGAATGTGTATTTTACTTCACATTTTTATCGATTGTTGCGCGGTATGATCGATAATTTTTAAATTGTGATGAGCATTGGTTTGTATGTTCCTGATTATTACCTAAGATAGCGTCAGCATAGATTGTTTCATATTCTAATATACAGAACCAACCTGCTTATGGTTTTGCCTGTTGGAAGGGCTACTGCTCTGCTGAACAACATCGCTCTGGATATTAATCTGTTTCATGTATCCGAAGGGGTTTTCCGGAGCAGGATTCTCCTACCACTTTGACATGAGTCTCTTTCATGTATTTTTTATAATATGTACATATTGAATATATGTTTGTAATGTATATGTTATATTTAAAATCAATAAATTGAATTGCATTGAATTGAAAAAGTATTTTTTTTTCTAAAATACGAGTATATTAATACACTATAGAATTGAGAATAGTCTAGAAACGTCTAGTCGAGTTGTAATGGTCAGTGCGTTTACCTACCATGCAAGGGGTCTCGGATTCGATTCTTGACATGGTTGATATTATGAAATATTTATTTGAAAGGGTGTTTTCACTCTAGAATATTTCATAGTCTCTGGACTAATACTTGAGGCGTTAGGTTAGACTGATAATCTTACCTTCATGCAACAAAAAATCTCTCCTCACTGCATAGTGTAGTGTTATTTTTTTTTTCATTTAATTTTATTTTTGTTAGTCTTTGCTTTTAATTTTTGTATAAAATTGTAAGATTCAATATGTCCATGTATTTATAATTTTCTCAAACTGTACGGTTTGGGTAGGTAGGAAGAAATTTCCTTAAGGCAATATGCCTGCCCTTATATGTATATATATTGTTTATGTATATAAAGTGTCAAATAAATAAAAAAATAAAAAATATCATGATACGCTGCAATTGGTGTACCAATGCGGTGCCCTATGCGCCATTAGGTGCGGAAAGGGAATGATCTTCATTCGTCCTCCATCTCTAATCATCACTTTCCCTTCCTTCTTCTTTCCCACTATTTCCTTGTTTTTTTCCCATTCTTTTTATTTAAATGTATAACTTATAAATAAAAAGTAAAATGACTTTTTATTTTATTTTTCATATAGTTTAATCCGTTGCTTTATTTTAATTAAGTAAGTACATGCTATTGGATGGCAGGCCCTACTATTTTATCTATAAAAAAAACAAACAAACCATCACGCCTTTTCCTCGTAGGGGTAGGCAGAGAGAAAAGAACGCCGTATCACTCTATATTTGCATACAGACCTCGCTACCTCTATATTCATACATCTTCTCATGCACGCACGCCGATTATTCCTACTCTTGACATGTCCATCTTCAAGTATTTGATGGAATTGATCGTGCCATGTCCTCTCGATCTTCCTCATTTTCTGCATCCATCAACATTCCCATCGTAAATCCTTTGAGCCGTTCTTTCGCAGTCCATTCGCTCTACATGTAGTCCAAACCAACGCGGCACCCCTTTCTTATTCTGTCAATAATGCATGTCTCAACCTTGCACAGTCCACGGATCTCGACATTTGTGCACCTATCATACATCGTTTTACCACACATTCGCCTGAGGTATCGCATTTCAACAACATTTAACCTACTTTCATCGTCGTTTTTTAATTTCCATACTTCACATACATACATTAGAGTTGGCACATACTTCACATACATACATTAGAGTTGGAACTCCATTGTGAACTGCTAGTTTAGCCTCCTGCGATAAACATTTGTTTGCCAAAGTTGATTTCATTGCACCGTTCACCTGTTTTCGGCACTCATTCTCCTTTTAATATCTTTCTCGGTCTTTCCATCCCTAGTAAACATACTCTAACTACACAAATTATTATAAGATCTACCTGATTCAGAATATCTCCGTTCACACTGATCTCACATTAAGTTATATTTTCATCCCTTTAAAAACCTTCATTCATCAACATTCATAAGCAAATCCCTTTTAATAGTATATGGGTTTAAACATTTAACCTGTACATCTCTTTGTATTCTAATTAAATTAAATTAAATATAAAATGAGGAGTTAATGCTTTATACTATGAATACGAGAATAAAAAACCTGATTTTGAAATAGTAATAATTTCATTATATTTGGAGTAACCGTATTTTATCTCTGGCATATATGTAGATGTATTAATCTGACTTGTGCACAAAATATACATACATGATGTACGTGTGTGTTATACTCAGACGCACATTTTCTGAGTGCATGTCAAACTATTTCCATGCAACGAAAAAATATTTTTATGACAGCTGCAGTGTGTTGATCTCTTTATGTCACTTGCAGATATATGCGGCTAAGTGCATTGCAAATTGCTACCAACTTTACAAATCTTGGGCCATGATCACAATGCGAAGTTAACAGAGTTATCTATAGTGAAGAAGTTAAGTGATACGGATATTGGATATAAAAAAGTTTTCTTACACGCGGTTAAAATTACGGTTATTATACTGATGACAACCAGTAAATCATAGCAATGATAATACGATACATAAATATAAAAATAAATTTAAGTTTGATAGTATTATAAATAAATGTTTAAAAATTGCTGAACTTTATCATTGTTCATAAGCATGGATTGAGAGATTACTAATGAGTAAATAAACAAATTTACACAACAGTTGGAATGTTTTTGACTTTAACAAATGATAAACAATGAATATATATATATTTTTTTTATTTTACAAACAAGAATCTAATTATTTGTTTGACCAGTTTTAATATTGTTTTTAATTTGTTAAGATTTTTCTATTGCTATGGGTGTTTTCTGCAAATTGAGAAATTTCGTTTTTGTGATGGACATCATTTTCAAAAGGTGATTAAAACAATTTTTTGTACGAAGGCGGCCTGGCTGTTTTTAGCAGGACATAGAATTGACCTTACTGCACCCGATAACATCAATATCTCATTTTTTCGAAATTGTGGACTGGCTGCTTTCTGCATAACTACGCTCAATTGATGTACCATCGTACTGGAACAAGTGGCATTCAATGTTCGGAGTTGCCGATTGCGAAATAATAATGTGCTGTTCCTTGATCAGTACAGCACAAACAATGGCTTGCATGCACTAATGTCCCGATAGTGTTGCATTTTAAACTTGAGACAAGATCTAGACGTTTCTGGTAAAAAAGTCTTTCTACATTTGAACAATCACTAAGATAGACCAGATCTTGTCATGAGGTAGTATTTTTTTATTTTTTGTCCTAGCTCTAACTTACTTTAGCTGTATTTTATTTTAATTGCACCTTTATATATTTTTTTATTTTAATTTTTTGTTTTTTTACAATAAACATGATAATAAAACAGGGTATTAAAAAAACAAAGCATAATTACATATCAATGAAATACATATTAATAGAAATATAGTAAACAAAAAAATCCTACAAACGCATGGCCTGTTCGTGGGTATACAAGAAAATGATAATGAATTTTTGCTCCTATAATAAATAATGGACAGTTATAATATTTTTGTATGATATAAGAAAGAAAGAATAAAATATTATGTAAAAGATAAAATGGTTTTTTTTTACATAGTAATTAAAAAAGGAAATAAAAAATATTTTTAAAAAAACACAAAGATATTCCTTATTATTCAAGGGCAATAAAATAAATCATAGAAAAAAATAGTTCATATCTTTAGTTTGAATCTAGAACAGTGCATGTTTTTTGAAAAAAGGAAAATTTTGAAAGTTTGGAATCAATGAAATATTACCAGTAAAAAAGAATTAAAAAATTTTGCGCCTATAAAATATGCATGTCTCTGTGCGAGCCTCGTTTTACAATGTGGTATTTCTAACACACGATTCCTTCTTTGACTTGATCTATTTTAATTACTTGTAAATAAATTTTGGTTCTTAAATATATATTTTAAACATTGAAAAAAATATATATGTACTCGTATAAAGAATTGTAGTAACCATTGTTTAATGGACTGAATACGTCAGTAAATAAGTAAATAAATACATAAGTATTTCAGTCGGAGTTTCCTTATAAAAATCGAAGAAGCATTACTTGTACTTATGACTTTTTATAAAACTATTTTTTTTTTTTTTTTTTTTTGTGAATAATATATTCAAAATTCTTAAGGATACAAAGATGTAAACGCGGAGTGATTGGCACTTTCTGTAATTTATTCTGATATTAATGCGATACATTCGGCGCTTGTTGCTGCCCACCTGCATTCAAATTTAGCCCTAATGGTATATCATTACCACAACCATTTATAACCGGTGGTCACAGTGAATCCTAAAGAATCATTATGGCCACCGAAAAAAATATTTAAGCTGTTACATTATAATTCAAAATAATTATCTGGGAGATTGTCGGAAATTGAGCGTGTTAAGACGTATTGACTACTAAGGGCCACATAACCGCTATGGGCTCCAACATAGGGACCTAAACTTTCAAAGGGGCCCCCAACTAAAAAAAATGAACTTTGGCAAAAACAGTGAAAATACTGTGTAGGCATAGAATTAAAAATAGTCCAGAAACCGCATACGCACATCAAACAGAAGGTTTACGTTTTGACCCATTAGTTTCTTTGTAGACGTCGCTCAGTACGTAACTCCTTATTCGAATTTAACCATGCCGTGTTGTGTCCATTTAAAGTATAGAAATACTGCTAGGATCTTAAAGAAACATAATGCAATCACATTTCATGTGTAATTACCAAATGAATGTGTTTGTCACAAATGCATTACTTAAAAATTGAATTATTTTTCCATCTGTCAAATTGTCAAAGAAACAAAATGGAAATTTCGTAAGTGTTGCCAGGGGTAGTAAAATTTTTTACCCTACTTTGCTCATATAATAAGAGAAATAATGAAAATTGAACCTCGGATTAAACAACGCCGTGGTGGACATTTGGCCAGAATTATCTTTAAAACATAAAATATTATTCAAAATGATATAAAATATCCGTTTTATGTAAAATAAAATTTGTTTTATATTTTAAGTTCAAAGTTTATTCATTCAATAACTCTTATTAAATATACTTTACTTATCTACTCTGTCGTTCAATCAATGTTTCCGAGTGCACTATAAAATTTAAGAAAAATTAACAAATTGTTTTTTTTTTTACCTTACATTTGTGTTATGGTTATATTCTTCGCGATCTGGCAATATTACTCGGTGACTTTAAGTATGCGCGCGGCGAAAGTGTGTTTAAGTGGGAGAATTATTGGACACAGTCCGATGTATTCAAATATGATTCTACGTTCCTTCTGGACTATTCCTAATTCTATGTTTGTAGGTTTATTTTTAACATGGTAATGGACATATAAATAAAGCGAACCTGGTCGCCGGCAGCCCAGAGACTTCAGGGGTTTTTTTGACTTTTGACCTTAGGGGGAAGGTTTTGGTTTTGTGAACAGAATAACGATGCAACGTCGCTTAGACTAACAGTTCGTGGTATTTTTTGTATAGAAATATAAGGAAGACCGGCAATCGATCAAGCTACTTCATGTTCCGAAAAAATATATCATCCTATCCATAAAATTCTTATCGCTAAACGACAAAACTAATTAATCAATCAACTCATTTCTTCCTTATCCACGTGAGCGAAGCCGCGGGTAAAAGCTAGTAATATATAAGGTAGTGAAATAAGCAGTTCACTCTCTTGTTCATACTTTGCTTGCCTAGCTCCTGAAAGAACAGGAACGATCAGTGCGCAGCGGTCTCCATGTTTACGGGTCTTTGCAACACCAGAGCCCTGTTGATTAAAATTACACGAGTAAATTTCTACGCAGATGTGACGCCTTTCATTATACGAGTAGTCCACGGCTACAATATTGTAAAAACAACATATATATTCTTAACGTAATAAAACTTTATTTTCAAACTAATTACTTGTTTTATTAAACTCAAAATAAAGCAAAAATTAAATAAAAATTGAATTAAAGTAATGAACAGTATCTCTGAATTGATCAAATATATAAAGGAGATTCACGGAAAGGATATAATCGATAGTGAAATAAAAATCTAATCACATTACATCCTGCTGGTTTTCAATGCTGATCAAAACTTTGATAGTCACGTTCATAATGAAGTTAATTAAGAAATTTATTTTATTACGGTTTGACGTCAGATAATGACTCTAAACCATATAAGGGGATAATTGGCTAAATTTTATGATTTTTAAGAGGTTAATTTTATTTGAATATACCAATAAATACATATTTAGAAAAATTTGATATCTATACCATAATTAGCTTTTACGCAGCTAGTGGTGCATAGGGCACTGTTGCTTTTTCGTTTATTAAATACATGAAGAGAAGATAGTTTCACGCTTCAGGTGCCAGTCCGGGAACTATGAAATATTCTGGAGGATAACAAAACCGAACACCCACGACTGAGAATATCACATTTTTACTATTGTCAATACCAGGAATCCAATACGGAACCTTTGTGCATAGAGCATAGGTTTTTTTAAAATTACACTACGAGCTGAACCCAGCAATGCTTTGCTATTGCTAGATTTGAGTACATACTCGTATATATATATTAAATGAACACAATCGAAAGTTTGGTATTATTTATTGTATTTAGTCCAAATTTAATATCTACGTATACATTATTATTTTTGTGTTTCGGTTTACAAAAATTGTGAGGAAAGAGAATATTAATAAATTGGTATTCGAACATTATTTTCCTGTCACTGTCTTGCGATGCCTCCCCGATACTGTGCGAAAAAGACTACTGCGTGGCATGTTTGTTAGAATAGACAAAATCGACGTTTCGCTGTCACGTTTTCCGCACCTCAAAAGTCAACCGGTTTTGTTTTTTTTTAGACACAGTATCAAAATATTTTTTTTACATCTGTACGTTTTGCGTTTTTTAAAAATAGTTTGTATACCGTGGGCCCGAAGACAGCAGATAAAACTGTGACTAGTTCCCATAATAATCATTTTTTGTAAAAACGAAACAATAGGGACACGCCCATAGTAAAAAATCTGTAATTTGTAAAAAAACCACTGCTCTACTGTCATAACCCAGAGAGAAAATACAAAAATACGTCTGTATGAATAAAAGTCAAACCGCGTTTCCTCTTAATATTAAACATTATTTAGTATACTTACAAAACTAAACTTCATAACCATAAAAAAGAGTAAAGAAATGCTCGGTTGTTACGTGAAAGCATGTAAAAACCGTTTGGATAAACGTTAAAAAGACGATTTAACTTTTCATTTTGTAAGTAGGTACCTAGGTACTTGGTACTTGTTAAAGATTGAATTCCAAAAGTTGAAATAATTCATTTTTAAATATTCAATTAAAGTGGAATTAACCATAACAAGTACCTAGGTACTTGTTTATGGTTAATTCCAAATTTTAAATAATTTTCTAGTATTGAATTCTTTTTGCAAATGTCAAAATCTGCTCTACATACCAACAGTGGTGCATTTTGTGTAAGAATCTGTTTTTTTTTAATGTATAAAATACCAGTTAAAATTATTTAATCATTCCTAAAAATCCATTAAAAATAAGTTTATACATAGAAATTTAAAACTCAAGTGAGTAAATTAATCTATTTAGAATCCATTAATTAATAGTTTTTGTAAACGTTTAAATAAAAACCTGTTTAATATAACAAAAACAACATCCTCCAAATTTTACAATATATTCATTTTTTTCAGAAAAAAAATTGCAAAAAACCGCACGTAAATCTGTCAGGCCATTTTCGAGTTTTTGCGTGACTAAAAACGGCGACTTTTTTATTTGTAAAGATGAGTGTTCCTTGATCACTTTGAGCAGAAACTACTAGGTTTTAAGTCTTGTAAATACCTAAATATCCATATTTTTATACGAAAAAATGATTTTTTGTTGATCAATTACTTCTAAAAGCTTGCCATTATAAATAATAATATAAATAAAAGTACACTTCCAGTTAATAATTAAACAACATTACATAAAACTCAATTACCCGAGCATTATTTTATTGTTTTTTTTACTATACCAAAGCTTGGATGACCGAATCGAATTGGCAATATTTTTATTGCAACACGGTCTCAAAAAGACCGTACCAATTACAGCTTCAAGGCGGTATAGAGTAATTATTAAGTAAAGCACTTTAATGAGGGGCCTTCGTGGAGGTAGGGCAATTTTAGCCCACCCAACAACACCAATCGTTAACCCTTTACAAACCTTAATTAGTATTTCGCCAAAATAAATGTGAATTTAATTATATCTAATATTCTGAGTGTATTCAAATATTTGCGGACCAATGTTGGAATTTGATCCTTTTAGGATTCCATTAAAGAAGACAAATATCTCAACAGAGATACAATAAGAAACAATTATTGTATGTACTCGTAAGTACGTAAGTAAAATAACTGTGGAGCGAATGTGAAGCCGAAGGTTATTTTAAATCCCTGTTATCTTAAAACCACAGCAAAACGTAACTGTCGCGGACTGATGACCACAGAGACGTTTCTGACCAGGTTCAATCAGTTTTACAATTTTCTGGTGATTCGCTCAGCAATCCTAAGTTGCTGCATTTGGATGATCATGTTACACACACTTAAAATACTGAAGTGATGTTACATCACCGCGCGCAAAGGAATTTTTTACCACGTCTTTTGCGGTTAACAAACTGTCCAGCCTGCAGACGCCGGACCCTAGGTGACTTTCGAATTGAAAATGTAAATAGTTCGGGGCAATTTCTGCATTGCTTATGCGAATATTCTTAAACGATTTTATCTAGAATGAAATACAATGGCTTCGTTTACATCAAGGACTACAGAATAAAATCGTGCAATTTGTGTAGTGAATTTATGAAATAATGCACTCTTGTTATGATTTGCAAACAGGGTTTGAAGGATGTTTAACTCACTGATAAATATCACGATATGTTTGAAGAATTATATCATATTTATTACTCACGTACATCGACGATATTTAAAAATTATATTTTACTTTCTTTGAATTATTATGTATTAAACTATAACTATTTTTGATTTTTAATAAAATAAAAAAATTAAAAATATTAGTTACAAAAATTTAAAAAGCAATATTTTTAACATAAATTAAATCATCTTTAATGTGAAAAGAAAATACAGAAAGGTGAAAGGAAAAGGGCTTGAGGAGAAAGGATTCAGGAAGAGAAAGGATTAATATGTTTTTTGCAGGCGTGATTTAAAGAGATATACACACACAACACACTCTATATACATATATACACACACACCACAACAGATATACACACACAACACAACAGATATACACAAACAAACACATTTCGCTGCCCTAGTTCTTGTATGTTCAATAGACCATTTAAAAAAAAAATGCTAACAAGGTGCCCTAACAAGGCAAAACAGTTGTAACGAAATTTTTGTTTTTATATTTATAAAAATAAAATTGAGTATTCAGTAAACTCAAATCAGTGTTTAATTGCTTATATTATAAGTTAAATATGGAGTTTTACAAAAAAAACACCAAATCAATCAAAAAACACATATACTTTAGAAATATATGTGATAAAGAATGGGAGACGATTCCAGAGTCGAGCCGCATGGACACTTTAAGTTAGGAAAGAAAGAAAAATTGTGGATGCGAATTAAAAGGGGCATTTGTTTTAGGAGGCCTTGTGGCGCAATAGTCAGCGCTACCATGCAAGAGGTATCGGGTTCGACTCCCAGCATGGTTGATTTGAAATATTTATTTAAAATATATTATAATCCCTAGACTGGTACCTACTTGGTAGCGTAAGAATAATCGTCTTACGTGTACCAATGCAGTGTCCTATGCACCATTAAGTGTGGAAAGATAATAATGATGAAACCTGTTATGTAATAAAATCATTTAAGAAATATGATTAGAAATTATATAATAGTAATTGAATTCAATTATTTTTTTCTGAAGAATATGTTAATGTAAATTAAAAAAGTTTTATCAATTACTTGATAAAAAGATCCACCAAAACACATTTTTTTACTAATATAAAAAATGTGTTTTGGTGGATCTTTTTATCAAGTAATTGATAAAACTTTTTTAAAGTTTATAAAAATTCTCCTTATAATGTCAGAAAATGTTAATCAAGGTGTAGCTAATCGGATGTCTTATTCTTAAATTCGCTACACTACCACGGAACCAAAACTTGTCTAAATATATAATATTTTTAGACAAAAACTCAAATGTATCAATAATATTGAGATTAATTCCAACAAATCGTTAATAACTATGATAGAACTTTACAATTATGTTAGATAAGAGCAGCGTTCGAACCTTGGACCCTGATTTGTGAGATAGCAACAATATTCATTTGAGATTTTAGTATATTGTTGAAATATTATTATAAGTGGCCTAAATACAATTTTGTTCTAATGGACGATTTATTCTAAGCTATTTGCTTGCATATTTATATTGGCTTTGGTTTGAAACAAGCAAAACTTTAACCAAACTTGCGTCAGCTAAAATAACATCTCTGAAATAAGCAAATAGCCAGACGAATTAAATGTTGGTAGTTTTGTACTAAATCAATAACAATTTACAACCCAATTTTAACTTTTGATAAAGTTTACGTAAACAATTAACTTCCTAACTTAGTGTATACAAAGAAAACCTTATTCCCGTGTTTGCTAAAGGAAATGAACCGCGGAGCAAGAAAATATTACATATACGTTACTGGTTTTTTTTAGGACGGATATAGCCTTTATTAGGCATATCATCAATTCCTTCGAGAGACAATACTGTTCAAGATAAGAATAACCATCTTTTGAAATCTAATAAATAAGTCATCTATGCTTTATTATCCATATTAAAAGATTTTTTGTTACTTGTGTTAAAGGAATACCCCTAAAAACTGTATTTTAGAAGCCTGTCAACAGGTAGGAAAGAGAGAATATGGAAGGAAAATTAAAAAAATACACCAAAACACTCAAATCAATAATTACGTTTTCTTAGTAGGTAGTAGGTAGTCGTATAAGTATGAGTTCGTTAACTTCATATTAATTTATTTGTATAACTTTTTGTACATAATTTAAATTGTACATTGGCGGGCTCATTCTCAAATTGCAATTTATTCCAACCCACCAATAAAACACATGTGTTATTTATATCATCTAAATTAAACTTACAATATGCGAAAATAGAAATAACAATCTCTCTCTAAGCCAATGACTAGTCATAAGCCCAGTCAAGGACTAGACTTTTATTATATTATATCCTCATCTAAAAAAAAAATCCCTCTCTGTTGCAATAAGATTAGATTATATTTCATATTTTTTTGTATAAAAGCATTAAAAACATTTAAAAATAATATTTATTGTGCCTACAAAACGAATTTTGCCATATTGTATTTTCCTTTTGTAAATGTTTTGTTAAGCTTTTGTGAATGTTTCATTTATTTCAATAT
Source organism: Micrasema longulum (assembly GCF_059751315.1). Taxonomy (NCBI): domain Eukaryota; kingdom Metazoa; phylum Arthropoda; class Insecta; order Trichoptera; family Brachycentridae; genus Micrasema; species Micrasema longulum. The sequence continues at coordinate 286,980 of NW_028277384.1, read as the reverse complement.
AAACTCAGAAAAAATAAATACACACATAGAGGTAACCTGAGGGTAAATGCAGATATTTGCTTATTTCTTGTTTCAACGTGTCTGGATATTTGCAAATCATAAAATTATTATACGAGTATATTCTGTGATGTTAATACATAAACATAATTGAAAAATTGTAATAATTTTAGTAAAATACTAGAAATTTAGTACTGCCAATTAGAAATCTAGGGAGCTGTTTATATTAACATATTGCAACAGAGATGAAGAACTTTGTAAATAAGGTAATATAGAAGTCTAGGCATCCACAGGGCTTATTACCTGTCATTGGCTGGTTTGGGAGTAAATATGTTCTAATATAGGCAGAATGGTGAATGTTACAATTTGTAAAGTGACCTCTTAAACCAGCTAATGACAGGTCATAAGCCCTGTGGATGCCTTTACTTCTATATTACCTTCTCTTAATAGTTCTTCATCTCTGCAGTAATATGTTGATTTATTGAAATGTTTGGCCACATAGTAAATGTTTAATATATTAACAATATTGATCATCCCGTTTGAAGTTTTGTACCTAACGAATTTTAACAGTAAATGCTTTGAATATTAACGATATTGATCATCCTCTTTGTAGCTTTGTAACCAACGAATTTTAATAGCAAATGCTCTAAATATTGACAATATTGATCATCCTTTTTGTAGTTTTGTACCCAACGAATTTTAATAGTAAATGCTTTAAATGTTGACGATATTTATCATCCTTTTTGTAGTTTTGTACCCAACGAATTTTAATAGTAAATGCTTTAAATGTTGACGATATTTATCATCCTTTTTGTAGTTTTGTAACCAACAAATTTTAACAGTAAATGCTTTAAATATTAACAATATTGATCATCCTCTTCGTAGTTTTATATCCAACGAATTTTAACAGTAAATGCTTTAAATATTAACAATATTGATCATTCTGTTTGTAGTTTTGTAACCAACAAATTTTAACAGTAAATGCTTTAAATATTAACAATACTGATCATTCTGTTTGTAGTTTTGTAACCAACAAATTTTAACAGAAAATTATCTAAATATTGACAATATTGACCATCCTTTTTGTAGTTTTGTACCCAACGAATTTTAATAGTAAATGCTTTAAATGTTGACGATATTTATCATCCTTTATGTAGTTTTGTAACCAATAAATTTTAACAGTAAATGCTTTAAATATTAACAATATTGATCATCCTGTTTGTAGTTTTGTAACCAACGAATTTGATTTCTTACTTTAATACGTACTAGGTAGATTTATTCATGATTATGCACATGAATTATGATCGTGTAATTACACTTATTATGATTGCATTCTTGATGCATCCTACAGCCCCAGTATACCCAGAAGGATAATCCAATCATCGTAGTTTAATGCACAGAAATGACGGGCACAGACAGCATTGTGATTATGTCAGGGAAATCGAGGCATAACGACACTCGGGCATAAACATACATTTTACTATACCTCGAGGTAAACATATTACAATCCATAATAACTGTTTACACAATATAACGACACGATTTATCCTACGGCCGCTGCGTTTTCCGGTGTAATTAAAATTTGGTTCAGTTAACATTCATTTTATTAATTTTGAAACCAACCCAGTCATAGGTATAACAAATACATAAACAATACATAAATAATAACAACAAATAACAAGACCAATAACGGGGTTCATATAGGAATAAAAATATTTTTAAAAAAAACAAAACTTACATTTCGCTTGGGGTGAAAGGAAGTGGGATGCAAAAATAGGGAAGGAAGAGAAAAAAATGAAATAGTAAGAACATGTAAAACAATGAAAAAATAAATAAGAATATACATAAATGTACACATACAACATACATATGTATACATACACACACACATCCATATATATATATATATATCTGTACCTCGGAGGCAGACGGATGCAAATCCAAACGTCAAATTTTAACACAAACCTAAAGAATCTACTTCCTAAGAGTGATTTCTAATAATTTATAACATTATATGTATATTCAGTATCTTAATACATTGGTTCACTCATTATGGGTCTTATATTTCTTCAAAATCAATGGGCATGATCATAAACTGGATACGAAAATCGAAATGTCATTTCATCAAATTCTGGATTTGCATCCGTCTGTCTTTGAGGTACACATGTATATATATATATATATATATATATACATACATACTCATACATACATACATACATACATACATACATACATACATACATACATACATACATACATACATACATACATACATACATACATACATACATACATACATACATACATACATACATACATACATACATACATACATACATACATACATACATACATACATACATACACATACACACATACACACATGCATACACATACACACATGCATACACATACACACATGCATACACATACACACATACATATACAAACACATATATATATATATATATATAAATATATACAAACACACATGAACATAAACGCATTCACCAATACAAACGCGTACATATTATAAATCATTAATAAAAAAGAAAAAATACTAATAAGTAAAACGATAAAAAATAGTAACTAAAAATTTCACTCTTGTGACGTCGCTATCGCAATTTTGATATATTTTTTAAAGCGGTACTTTATTTCGTTAAAAATATTTATCGTGGTTAAACTTGTATCGTAAGACGAGCATACTCTTTATACAAGAAACAAAAATATCGTTACATGGAAATAAAAATAACTATTATGGTTTAAATTTGTTGCAACAGAGGAGAAAACATTTTTAAAAATGGAATATGGAAGTCTAGGCATTTACAGGGCCTATGACATGCCACCTTTATAATGTGGGTTAGATTCATCTGACTAAACAAATTCACCTACTAGGCAACGTTGAGGAAATTCAGATGTTCAAAGATAGGTAGAATGGTGAATGTTAAACAGTGTGTAAAGTGGCTACAAAAACCAGCCAATAATAGGTCATAGGCCCAACATCTCAATTTTTTTTTATTTATTATTTATTTCTTTATACTACAGAAACAAACCGTCGACAATGTTATAATAATATAAAAAAAGATACAGTTCAAAGGCAGACCAGCGAAGTTTCTAAATAAAAATTATACTTATTAAATTGTGGTACAACAAAAGCGTGTTTATGTGTATTTGTATGAGAGTAAGTGTAGAGGTGTGTTTGTGTGTAGTTGTGTGGAATTAAATGTTTAGGTGTTGTAAGTGTGAGCATCATTTAATAACAAGTGGGATCGTATCGCAGCCAGAAAGAATGAGTCTTAATTTATTTTTTGATAAATTAAGAGGCGTGTTAAATATATCAATTGATGAGAAAAAAAGCATTTCAGCTAGTAAGTTTCCCTCTCTGTTGCAACAAATTTAATTATGAATAACTCCCTAGGAAGAAATCCAGCCAGTCTGCAAGCATTTGGACATACTCAAATCATTGTGGAAGATTTCATTTACAATACTTGTATAATATATTGATTACCCACTGATTTAACTGGAAAAACAAGTGATTGGCTTGAAACAGGGTTACCTACTGAGTAATGTAATTAGAAAATAAAATGTGAGGAAAAAAACATTTTTATTTCATTTTTTTTGCACCACAACAGGCCAGGAGGCCCAATTACAGTGGTAAATTACACTACAGAACAACCAGCCTTGAGAAAAATCACATTTTTAATTTTTGTGTTCTCACCGGGAATCGAACCCGGAACCTTCCGTGCGTGAGTCAAGCGTCTTGACCACTACACCACGGAGGCCGCCACTTCTGCCGCCACATCATTAACACTTCCCTTTCCAAACCCAGTGGCGCATAGGGCACTGAATAAGTACTCAAATTTCGGCGTTCCTGTATCATAGTTGTTACATCGAAGGTAAGGCAATCAGTCTTACACTTCAGATGCCAGTCCAGAAACAATGAAAGATTGCCGTGTGTATATACTTTTTAAATCAACATTTCATATCCATCCCATAAATAATAAATAAAATTATTAATCTACTAATAATTCCGAATATTCACAGACAAAAAATATATGTACCTGATTCGCAGGCGGTTTCGCGTATCGCAGTTCGCTGTTCGCAGGCGGCAAATAGATTTTAAAAATAAGCATTGTTTACGCATCACCTATTTGTTACAGTAACAAAAGCTTTTTTTACTAGCTAATCAAAGTTTAAAATATTAATTTAATAACAATTTCGTTTTTTGTTTGATGTAGTAGACTAGAAAAAAAAGTGTGTCATTTTATTTATTATATTAATGAAAAATATTCGGAGCTATTATTTTTGACAATGCGACCCGTATATTAATGCATCAAATGCAGCGTTACTCAATCATATCAAACACAAAGGTAAGGTGAGAAGGCTTACGTTTAAGGTGCCAGCTAGGGTCTGTGATGTTTTTTTTTTTGTTGTTTTTTTTACAGTATACATAAGAAGTAAAACAGAGTATTAAAAAATAAAGGATAATTTAAAAAAATGAAAGACATATTAACAGTAAGAATGGTAAACAAAAAAATCCCTCAAAGGCACGGCCTGTTCGTGGGTATACCAGAAATGTTTGTGAATTTTCGTTCCTTTAATAAACAGACAGTTTTAATATTTTTGTGTGATATAAAGAGAAAAAAAAATATTCAGTAAAAGTTTCTAAGGATTTTTTTTATAGTGATTAAAAAAGGAAATATTTTTTTTTTTTTAAATATAAAAATATTCCTTATTATTTTAAAGGGCAACAAAATATTTCATAGAAAAAAAAAAGTTCATATCTTTAGTTTGAATCCAGAATAGTGCATGTTTTTAAAAAGAAGAATAATTTTGAAAGTTTGGGATTAATGAAATATTATCAGTAAAAAAGGAATTAAAAACTTTTGGGCCTATAAAATATGCATGCCTCTGTGCTAGCTTCGTTTAACAATCTGGTATTTCTAACACACGATTCCTTCTTTGACTAATATTATATAATATACACATGTTTTTCAATTGATTAAGTCTACCATTTTTTTATAAAAACTGTATAATTTGGATAACAAATTGGTTCATTTACGTTTTAATTTTAGAATTCTGATTTTATAGTGTATAAGCGTCTCGTCTGAATCATATTTCAAATTTAAAATGTTAATGTTTAACCTGACATCGTTCAATTCGTTCGTAGATCAAAGAAGACAAATTTATTTTATCTTGATCAAACAGTAATGGCGAATCGGGAAAATCTCCACAAAAAATTCGCAAAGTTTCTAAAAACATCAAATTAATTCTATTTTAGGATACTTTTTAATCCAACTATATCCCAATATTTAAAATGGTAACTTTTAAAATTCAATTACGCCTACGGTTTTGATTTTTGGTAGGCAATAAAAAAAAACAGAGAAACGAACCATAAACAATGAAGTTTGTACCATTTTTTTCTCGAGTTTGAATTGATTAATGAAAAATTTTAAATATTTATGGTCGTTGGGTAAGAAAAATACCCATATTTATTGTTGTGTACTCTTATTTTATTTAGCTTATTGTAGAATAAGTATAGAAACACAACCAAGATACTTAAATATTTATATCAAGATAAATTTAAGGGGAGTGATTTTAAGCATCTCTGTCATCTGTAAGCTCCTGTGAATCCTCCCAATACAGGTTTGGGTCCCATAGTTCTGACATCAACTGTCGACAGTAAGTAGCGGAAATCCAGGATGCCGAGAACCTGGTGCCTTGTAAAATGGACAAGCGAGATTAAAGCTGCACTGATGAGGCATCCACAGCATATGGTCCAGCCAACCGTATTGTCTCCGTTTGATGACAGTGTGTCCTCTTATTTCTTCAATCCCCACAAAGTCAAACCTCCACATCCAAATATTTTTTTTGAGATACTCATTCTCCAAACGTAATATTTTGCTCCGACTGGTATTTAAATAAAACTACTGGACAGTTAATTAAAATGTTTTTCCCAACAATTTTTCATGCCTTTGATTTCAAGAAAACGTACCGAGTTGGCTACGAACTGATTCAAACACGTCGTGATGTTTTCATGCGCTGTCTTTGCCGCTTAAAGCTTTCAGAAATTAATAGCTGCCATGTGATGACGAGACACCCCAAGATCTCCTTCATTTATTAATGCATTGTCCTTTTTTTTAGCTTAGAGCGCATGCAGCTGGAGGCGCTTTATACAAGTCTGAACGAGGACCTGGGAGAAATCGCAACCGCAATAAACCATAAAAACTTATCATATGAGGTAATATCATATATGATAAAAATAGTAAAGATAATTGTCGAAACAAATCAAACTGGGACACAAAATGCTGCACAGTGTCAAAGTGAAACGGAAGGTAAGTTGATATCTGTCAATAGTCCGGCTTCTTCTGAATGAGATTTCTGAGGTTTCTTTTTTAATAAGCAAATGCAGAAAAGTTCCTTAACAAGGGCTTAACCGACTATCCTGCTAGATCCTCACAAAATAGTTAGAGCCGTTAAAAATAACATATCTATTGCAATAAATATAAGCTCTGTACACAGTAAAAAATAAACCCCCTTCACTATAAAAAATATAAAAAAAATTGCAGTTTTTGATCCTAACGAGGTGCCAGGATTTGAATCTGTAGATGAGAATGTATATTATTCAGGAGTTAAAAAGAGGGCATTTTGTGACCATAGAAAAACAAGGTATCATTTGGCATTTTCATGGAACTAAGCTATTCATTGATGATTGAAGTTTTAATTCGTGATTATTATTTTTTTTTTTTTTAGATATTTGACATCCCGAGTATTTAATTCACCTTTTAATTTTATTTTTGATATGTTTTAAAAGGTTTATCAGTAAAAGATGCAGCGAATTTAGTGAAAATGATTGTGAAAAAATTTGCATGAACAGGCCAGGCAAAATCAAATAAAATCTTGTTGTTCTTAGAACAAATATTTATGGATTTAAATGTAACTTTGTTGCCTAGCTGTTTCTTAAAGTACAAGGAATTTTGACACGGTTTTCATACAGTTTTAAAAATAATTTTCGTAGAGAAAAAAATATGCGAAAAGGTTTTTTTTTTTCAAAAATGTCAGATGATTCCTTGTTGCTCTATGGTCACAATTTGGTGTTCACTAAGTAAATATCCAATCTCCGGAAAGCGTCCATACTGTGTGACATACAACATTATTAAGGTTTAAAACTCGTGATGGCTATGACATTTTCTCTCTTCTAAAATTGTAAAGAAAGGATTTCTTTAACCAACAGCTTGCGGTCGCCACATGTTTCATTATTGGCAACAAACAAAGAAGTAAAACTTTCATAATATAATATAAAAGTGGGGGTGAAATTGAATTACGTTTTCCATTAACACATGCGACAACGGGGTCACAACTTTTCTATCCTTAGATTATTTTCTTTATTAATGCTTTTACAGTATTATGCCTATTAAGTACTTGAACACTATTATGTGCTTTACAAAAACATAAAACTTATTTGGCATAAAATGATTTAGAAATAGAAAATGAATTTTAATATATGGATTGTATATCATGCAGTACATATGTTAATCAAAATAAAATAAAAAAAAGTACATTTATGTTTATACAAATAGTAATAATAATTAAATAAAATAAAACCAAAAAATAAAATTAATTTAATGAATAATAAAAAAATACATGTAAAAATACTGTTGAAGGTAACATAATAATGGATATGCATAATTACTGACATCGTAAAACTTAACAGGCGTACTGTCTATACGGAACCTTATATTTTGTGTATAGGATAGATGAAAAATATCTGCGTGGCCGGAGAGAACGGTATTATAATAATGACATGCTCAAAAGAAAAAAGCTTTTTTCCTTGAGTTAGTCCTAGGTATCGACAAATTGAATATAGTTTGGAGTCTTGTTCTGATGGATACAAGATATTCTAAAGAACTTGTAAATAAAGGCCAATCTATGACGTAGTTAACTAGTTTAAAAATATATAATTGATCTGCGATCTATACTCCAGAATTCGGATTGCATTTGATGTTGAATAAAATTAGTATTTAATTGTTTTTTTTTCTGTATTCTTTTTTATTGGTTTATTTATATTTTATGTCGAGGATTCCATATAATTGAAATATATTCTAACTTACTTCTCACATATGCGTTATATAGCAGTGAAAATGTTTTAATGTTTTTGAAGTCGTTAAACATTTACATGAAAAAACCTAGCATTTTATAAGTCTTATTAATAATTTCCATGATGTGAATATCGAATACAAGCAAGTTTAAAACAAACTACGATAGTTACACAACATGCGGCTCTTAGTGGTTAAATAGTTGTAAAAAACAACCGTTCGAAATCATCTCCGATCGTGACAAATGCGTAAAACTTAAATTTTACGATGCACTGGACATAATTTTTTACGCGTTAGAAATCTAATTTGATTCGTGTATTGTCAAAGAAAAAAAGCTACATAAATAGTTCGTAAATGTCATTTTTATCTTATGATGAAAGCATGTGGTGAAGATGTCCATTCTGTCTGACGAAAAGCTTACTCTGTCTTTGATATTTATGACAAAGAATTTTTATGAGACACTAAAAAAACTACGATGACACAAGATTCACTTTATAACTGTATTTACCTACGTCCGTGTAGCGGAATCCTTGGTGTAGTGGTTAGGACGCTTGAATCACGTACGGAAAGTTTCGGATTCGATTCCCGGTGAGATCACAAAAATTAAACGTGATTATGATTGAACTTGTCATTGGATCTTCTGGCCGGTTGTGGTGTAAAATAAAATAAAGTAACTCTGTAATACATAAAAGACAATTAAAATTGTATGTCGATACAACAGTTTGGCAATTTTTTTTCTTTAACCAAATAATTTAGCTATCAATACTTTAACAATTTTATGATTCATGTATTAAATTTTATTCAAGAAAATACATAATGCAAGTGCTTAGACTTCCGTGATATTTTTTCAAAAATATTTTCCGTCTCTGATGACATTTATCAGTTTTTATATCTCCCAAGATGGTGGCATCCAGCTCTTGTTTACAAACATTTGGCCAAACTCAAAAACATTGTTGATAAAAAAAAATTGAGTTAAAAAATGATTTTAAAAAAAAAAATGTAGATGAAATAATTTAGTCAGATGATTCCGTCTGCATTTCAAATGGTTTTAGCTCATTGATTTCACAAAAATCAACAAGCGGAATATAGATTCAAATACGGATGTTCAAACATAGGCAGAATGAAATATTACACAGTGTACAAAGTGCAACAATTACAGGTCAAAAGCTATGTAAATGTTTACACTTTCATAATTTGAGTATATTATTCATCCCAACTTAACACGAAAGCTTAGTTTGATTGAGTTAGGTCTTGTGTTTTAATAAATGTTAATTAAATTATTGAGAAAGGAACTAACAATTAATTTGATCTTGACTTAATGAAATTCATTTTTAGATAACTTCCTTTCAAAAATATGACTTTTCGAACCGAAAAAAATCAAATAGAATCATATAAAAAACACAAAAAACATGATAAGAAAATAATTCTTAGAAAAATAATTGGATCGCTACATAAATCACTCAAACAAGTAGTATGTTTTGTTTTATATATACGTTGCGATGTGTTAAGGGTTGTTTTCTTTAACAATTCTTAATGACTCATTCGTTTCTCGTTTGTTTTTTTTTTGTTCGTTTTTTCTCATCGTTCAGAGCAGAAGGACTTATATACACGAGTTTTCCCGAACGGTGGTGTTTACGATCGTTTCTGCGAAAGATCGTTTTTGTGCTAAAATTCATGAATTTTAATTTCATGTAACCGAACCAAACACTAGCTTTCTCAACTAACGAACCATTTAAAGTGAAAGAATTTGGTTGAAATCCATACATAGCGTATTATTTTAGAATAATGTTTTGGCGATTATATTTGCCTTTGAATCCCCGGAGCCACGAGAAGAATAAATAATTTTATTTTAAAAGAGCTGAAAGCTGAAGGCAGATGGCAGACTATCCTCCATCTGTCTCAAGCGTGTCCTCCAGTATTTCGGACACATCGGCAGAAGAGACGGTAATAGTTCTTAAAAAGAATGGCCATAGCAGAGGTCGAAGGAATTTGAGTAAAAAAAAAATCCCCAACTAGATGGACTAACCAAATCAAGGCTCCCACAAGAACATCAGAACATCAGAAGTTAGAGTGATGTGAAGATGCATGATAATAAAGTAATTTATGTTCAAAGTATTTGATGTAAACATAAGTTTTATTCATTTTTTGTTAATATTAATATTAGCACCAAAAGTAGAACAAAAGAGTAAAAGTAATACGTCATTTATATTTGTTTTCTCCTTTATTCCCTCAATTGAACGCGAACAAATCGAGGTGTCAAAAAAGCTCGCTTTCGTTTACTTAACATTATATTTTAAAGGTATGTAATATAATAAAATAAAACATATAATTTGAAAACAAGTACAATATAGTTAATTTTTTTAACCACGTATAAAATTTTTTGTCTTTTCGTAGTCATTTTTAAATGTAAAAAAGCGGAAACAATTTTTTTAAACATTATTTTCGCGCTTATTAAGTACATTTTATAATGGCAAATACGTTTTTTCATAAAACATATGCAGGTACAATTAAAATAAAATATAAACTTAGAAAATTTACGCAAGGACAAAAATTAAATAACAATTATTTCTCATTAATTGCTATTAATTAATTATGTTAACACATTATACTTCTTAGCCTCAATCAGGTTACATAAAAAAACTTGTAAATTTCCCATTGATATTTGAACAAAACACATTTACACATTTTCAGTGTCATTTCTACAAACTAACACTCCACTCTTTTGCATAATAATAAAACAATAAGTTTTTATACGGGACCTATTTTAACTGCGGGTAGTTAGATAATTGAAAACACGGAGAGGGTGTTTATAAACGAGCGTATGATATCAAACTCGAAATTTGACAGTTTACTCCGACAGAACTAAGCGATTTCTAAAAGAAAGGGTTTCAAGATAAATATTTCAACAAAGACTTTCAACAAACGAAGGCACATCATGCTATCCATCATCGTCATTTGCGTATCCTCACCCAGTGGGGCATAGGGAACTGCATTGGCACCCCAATTGCAGCGTATGTGAATCAATTTGTATTACATGGAATGTAAGTTGATCGGTTAAATGCATCAGATGCAAGTCCAGGGACAATAAATTATTGCAGTAGAGAACGCCATTTAAAACTAATCTTTCACATTCCCCCCACTAAGAATCGAACGTAAGACCTTGAACTTCATTCAGGGTTCTGATTCTAATTCACACACGGAAAATATTTTTCACCCGTCTGGATACAATCGACATTGATTTTTTTCACGCTTATTTCAGCCTTATACAATAGGGTATTTTTGGGTTTTTTTATTATTACTTTTAAATGATCAAAAAATGATAACGACATGTGTTACTTCAAATTTTCTACGATGCAATGGTTCAAAAAACACATATTTTAAATTACCCGAAAATGAGACATTTCGCGCTATGTGGGTCAAAGAGCAAGTAATATTAAAATATTACAACAGAGATGAAGAACATTTTAAAGAAGGCAACACAGATGTCTAGGCATCTACAGGGCTTATGACCTGTCATTAAAATGTTCTTCATCTCTGTTGTAATATGTTAATGTTTAACAGCTCCCCAGGGAGTTGAATCCAATCCTTGTCTACAAAAATTTGGACAAACTCAAAATATTGTTGAGCAAGTATTATGTTTCCGCGACATATATGTGACGTCAAAGTGACAACGCCGACTGCGAACCATTTTGTATGTGCTTGTTTTTAAACCCTTAAATTATTAATGAGCGCTTGTTTTTTATACATGAAAGTTGAAATATTATTAGTATCATTAAATTCGATTCAAATGTTATAACCTCAGAGTAAAAATGCGCCAAACTATGGCGCATTATAACTCTGAGGATTTGTAAAAACACTCTATAACTAACGATGTATTAAAGATAAAAAACAATGCTACCCTATGCTAGAGCTACTGTTTCTTCCAATCGTTTCCTCTTGCTATCGTCTCAAGGGGTTCGGATTAATTTATGATCGTTCACATAAATTGAATCATAAAGTCCGCATTTCACCTGATCACACGCTGTGAATAATATAAAGCCCGGTTATATTACGGAAAACACGAATAAACCCGTCTCATGCAATACTTGTAAAATGAATTAAACATTTATATGCCATATTTACGCACGACATTGGCAGAAATGACACAAATTCTGCAAATATAACTTCTTATATAGATATATATAAGAAGTTATATTATATATTATATATTATAATTTATTATATATTATATATTATATATATATTATAATTTATTATATATATTATATATTAGATCTTGTTTATATATATATATATTATATATATATATAGATATATAAACAAGAGTGGTTTCTAATAAAATCCTACAGTTGAAATTTATAATATTCGGTATTTCTACATATTATACTCTTGTTTAAAATAAAGTAGAATTTACCAAAACATTATGATTGATATAATATTTACAACAGTTATCAAGACGTTCAGATATTAACAATGTTTATAATTGTGTCTAATGTAGTGTTTTACATTATATACCATTAGGTTTTTAAAAAATAAATAGCTTTTTTCATACATGACAAATAAAATAAATTATGTAAGAAAGAACGGTTTACATGAAATAAATTATGTTTATTTATATTAATAGCACTTACTTTGCGTTTATTAATTATTTATAAACATACGAAAATTTATCCTTTTACGTAAATATAAAATTACTTTGACTGTCCAACTAGGGTAAGTAACCCTGGTCTAAAACAGTCAAAAATATATGATTTTACGATCCAAAACACAATTCGTAATATTTTTATGCACACATGAAGAATTCCATTCAAAATGTTATTATTTTTTTAAAAATGGTTAGATAAAAAAAATAAGAGAAAACTTTAAAATTATTGAGAAATATTTTTTTTTTTAAAAAAACACTTAGTTTTTGACCACTTAATAACAGACTGATTGCCCAGAGTGTTTGTTACTAAAATAGTGACTTTTCGGGAATAGAGGATTAAATGAGAACTCAACTTATATATATTATAACATCTAAAATAAGTATGAACGAGTCAGAAACCGGTCATAAATTAAATAAATAATACGTGATTACAAACAGAGCGGATATTTTTGTTATAATTTATATAACATTTCAATGATCTATCATTCTACATACTCTAATGAACCTTTATTTCAAAATACATACAATTGGCGGCCTTCGTGGTGTAGTGGTCAAAACGCTTGACTCACGCACGGAAGGTTCCGGGTTCGATTTAAGGTGAGAACACAAAAATTCAATTAGATTTTTCTCAAGCCTGGGTGTTCTACGCCGTAATTCACCACTGTAATTGGGCCTCCTGGTCTGTTGTGGTGCAAAAAAAACAGTAAAACAAAAAAATATATAAAATGTTAGTTTTGCCAATGACCAAAATAAAAGTTTTATCGAAAAAGTTCAAATCGTCGGCTTGACGTAAAAAATCATTTAACAAAATGTAACAAATTGAGTTAGTAATTTAATATGCTATCATTATTTCTGAAATATAAACATTGTAAAGGCTAAATTATAAATATGCATTGATAAAAATCGAAAAAAAAATGAAAATGCACATTGATTTTTACATTTGCAATAGATGACGAAAAATTATTTATTAACAATAGTACAACTTTGATCAAGATTCAGCGCTTTTGCAGTAACAGTGAGGTGCCCTATGCGCTATTAGGTACGGATTTTGGAGGGGTGATAATGATGTCTATGACTTGCTTCAATTTCCCTTTCCGAGTGTCAAATTATACAAATTTAAGCAACATGCAATTTTGCAGTGAACTGTCAGCAGTCAGTTTGCTCGACATTTAGTATCCGCCCTGAAAAGAGAGGAAACGAATTCCAATATTCAAAATGTTAAACCGGTCGTAGGTGAGATAATTGAAAAAAAGTCTCACTAAAACAGCTTTAATCATTCCATTCTCTCAACCTATTTGTAAAAACAAAATTAGGAAATATGCTTAAAATGATTTTTCATTCGGTTTTATAAAAAAAAAATATTTTTAATTCAATTTTAATGGAATTTTAGTAGTTACAGAAAAAAACAAAACACCTTTTATGTTTTTTATATAAAAAAAAAACAGTTTATAACTTTTATGAAACTGTCCCAGTAGTTGCTTGTACTATTTTTTTTTTGCCCACGCTTTCTCCTTACTGTAATTTAAAAACTGTTTCGGAAAATAATTTAATCAGTGAAACAATTACTGTTACCGCTACTCTTTTTAATAGCCGAAACTCCCATCTCTACGAGGCATTGGTCAGAAATTCTAGTGAAGATTCCGCGTCGTTTGATGATAGTTTATTTGATTAGAGATTGTTATTTTCCTCGTATAATAAACGTTATAAACCTTCATTGAAAAAATCTTATTTAACTGTATTGTTAACGTATATTTATCTTTATATTAAACCTTTTCTCTCATGCAAAATAAAAATTTTGAAAAATGCACATCGGATATTTATGTACCATCTAGTAATTTATTTATTTATTCGTATTTACATATTCCAAAACAAAAATATGATAATATTATTCAATGACAGTAAAATAATATGAAATATTTAAACAATATTTTCCATTCACCATTCTGCCTATATCCAGGTTCCTTTTACTCTTATGTCTGATGACTTTTGAGGCAGAATGGAATGTTAATATGTAAAATAGCTACTTTAACCTTTATCTTAGAACAGACTAAGCCGTGTTAGATGAAGACTATCCTAACCAGCGGACGCTCCGTATTTATTTTATAATTCACTGGTTTTATATAGATTCTTTGGTGTTAAATATGTATTTATTTATGCAATAAATATTCAAATAAATAACCAAACAACAACAGCTTATAAGTCCGTATTTTTTTGACTTCCATGTTCTTTTCTGAAAAAAGTTTAACCTTTCCATTGAAATTGGGTGATTTCAAACAAAACAAATACAATAAAATTGTTCAAAATGGACGAGATATTTTTTATCGTTTTTAAAATAGCACACTGAAACAAAGTTTTACAGGCCCTAAAGCATTTGAACAAAGAAAGCCATTATTGATTAAGCCTAATAATTTTAATTGACGTTCATTAAAGCATTGTAATCATGGAAACAAAAAGGAGTTGTTAAATTTAAGCTCGAAACAGTTCAAATTTTATTAGCTAAGAATAATCTTTGATCCAAAGATTGAAGTTCCAATTTAAGGAGTAATTAATCTTTTTAAATGGAAACCATTATAATGGATGTCCCGGAATTCAGGCAAAAAGTAATTTTGATAGAAAACACAGTGATCAGAATTAGCCGCCTAGATCATGCGATTTAACGCCTTTGGACTTTTTTCTTTTGAGGTTTTAGAAGTGTTAAGTTTATGTCAACAAGCTCACGACCACCCATGCCTTGAAGGAGGAAATTGAGTAATGCATCAACAAAATTCAACCACATTTATGCAAAGCAGTCTTAGAAATTTTGATAAAAGAGTGCGTATGTGCTAGCAAGCCATGGAGTTTATAAATCAATAAAAAAAAAAACAAAAAAATAGATATTTTATGCTACACAACTATGTTCTGAACGATTTTAAAATGTGTTTTACCTTATAAACAATTTGATTATAATCAATTAATTTTTTTCCCCAAACTATTCCATATTTAGTACATCTCTATAATTTCAATTCTAAAACACAATATTATGAACGGAACATTGAACATACTGCTTTAGTAATAATTATTACGTATGATCTTGTAATTTGTGAAACAGCTTTAAGCAAGAATTTATTAGTGAACATTAATGATAAATTTGCGGTCGACTCGTCCTCAAACATTTAACGTCTTACGTCTTCTACGTTACAATACCCTCTTCTCTAATTACATTTATTACTGTGAGTGCTTAGTACATATTATTGTCCAATTTAACTTTCTCCGCTACATTTACAATTTAGAAAATTAAGGATTCGAATTGTTTGTTGGTTGCTTTCGGAATTCACGGAAGACGTCACGCGATGGAAGCAGAATAAACTTACGACTAACAAACAAGACAAAGACACCATGTCCCTTGGGATGATGAGTTAGTCAGAACTATTACAGTTAGTCAGTTATAATTCTGTTGAAATAACAATACTAACAATAATTATAATGTTTTCCTCTATCACAGCATGGGTTATCTCTTTGTTCTAGTAACGAGAAAATACCCATTCACCGCTTTAATTTGTTTGCCTCCTCTTTCCCAGCAGTAGCTGCTCGATTATGGAATAATCGACCCATTAATGCCCCTCCTTTATTTACAGGCGCCGTGGCGCAGGTGGTAAGATAGCTCACTGTGAAACTAGCGTCGCGGGTTCGATTCCTGCTAGCCGCCAGATGAAAATCGTAGAAAGCTTTTTCTCAATTTGTCTGGGTGTTGTGGTATATTTTTTCATAACTTCCTTCCATATCCTATTTTCCACCTCATGACAAGCCTCTAAAGAAAAGGCTTAGCGGGTTATTTCTTTGAAAATATTCAAATCATGTATGAAATGTCACTTCCTGAATATTTGAGTTTTTCCTGTCTCTTTCCTCTTTCCGTCTTTCCTTCCATCTTTACCCCCCCCCCTCTCTTCATAGTATAGTGTAGATATTAAGTTAGTTTTTTTTCCTAAAAAATATATATATTTTTACCAACATTTTGTTTTATGGTGAATATAAGGCAATTTTACATATCTAGAATGATTGTGTTTGTGAAAGCAAATTATTCTACCAACACTTTCACACTACCAGAAGTCAAACTTAAGGATGGGTCATGGGGTCTACCACAAACTCTGAATTCGGGCACAGAAATTTCAGGTTTCTGACCCCCAAATTATTATATATGTTACCCGAACATTACAAAACCATGACCCGAATTCAATTGAATAAATTTGTAAAATATGGTTACTGGATTTAGGTAGAGAAAAATCAAAAACATACTAAAATAGTAAATAGTATTTATGTTAAACCGGGTGTTTTTTAAACTCCGTCACATACGAAACCATAATAATCAGTATAGGCAAAAACACATTTTAGCACATTTAAAAAATATTTAGAACGAAGAAAATTAAAAAAAAAAAAATATTCGAAAAAACAAATGGTTGCTTACTTCTGTAGGGGAAAAGCAAGGGGGGCGCAGCCGTGCTGTTGACTGTGTATCAGACTCTCCCCTCCCCCTCTTCGTTTCTCCCCTGCAGAAGTAAGCAACCATTCTTTTTTTAAATATTTCGTTTTTGTAAATTTTATTCGTTCTAAAAAATAATTTTAATGTGCCAATATGTCTTTTTGCTCATACTGATCATCGTGGTTTCGGATGTGACAGGGTTTAAAGAACACCCTGTATAACTTTATAATAAATTAACTAGTAGGTAGTCATATTATTGTTTATTTTTGCATAAAAATGTCTGCCTTAAAACAGGTTGTACCTTGTTAGGCAGACTAGACATAATCCAAAGAAATCTATTACCTAAGTATGTATGTTGTAGATAAAGAAATTGTAAATTTTGTTAATAAACCATTATTTTTATTAAAAATATTAATATTATTATTTTTATATACTTTTTTAAAAGAAATAAATATTTGCGTTCTGATGATTTACCCAAATATTTAATTTTGAGGGCCATTTCCAACGAGTTGTAAATAACTCACCATTAGAAAATGGGAATCAAGTTGGAGTAGAGTGGGATTCAAACCATGGACATTTGATACGTGAGTCCGACACACTAGCCACAGGACCACAACCCGATTCAATTTACCAACGATATGTTCATATAACAATTGTTTTCTCAAATTGAACGGTTAGGGTAGGTAAGAAGAAATTGCCTTAAGGCAATATGCCCACCCTTATGCATATGTAGGCAAACTGTTTATATGTAGAGTTATTTAATTAAATCAATATTTTTAGCGTGCAAATTCGAAATTCAAATCGAGATAACGTAACGGCAAGAACAGACAATTCGTTTACAATAGCAAATACTGCAGTTCGAAAATCTTGTGAAAGCCAGGGATCAAACCCAGGAACCCAAAAAACAATCAAACCCTTAAAACAGTAGACAAACGAGTCGACCACTCCACAAGGAGACGAACGAATCTCCACTCGATTTCTGTAATCAGGAATTTTTACCTGAAGGTAACCATCGAGTCAAAAATACTCGTACGGGGTTCTGATTTTTTTTACACACAGAACTGTTCATTTCATCCACCTGGACTCGAGCACCTATAATAAAACATCATGTTTAAGGAAAACTACTTAATTTAGTTTTGATCAGGTAAAAAAATGTTTTTACCGGTGACCGAGTTTCGTAGCAAACGACGTCGTCAGACTAATAAGAGATTGGTGGAAGAAGGGGTTGTCAATCGTGATTTTATGAAGATATTATTTGCATGTATAAATGTGACTTGAAATAAAACCCAACTTTTCAAGAGAGACAAAGTAGATACGGATTTTTCCTACCATAAACATCTTAATTTTTTTAATGAGGGGCTTTCAAGTAAACTTGTTTTCTAAAATGTATTCACACATTACAAAAACAAATATTTTGAAAATCTGTACTGTTTGTTTTCTTACTCTCCTTGACCTCTAATTTAGTGTACAGTTACAATTAAAAACAAATAAATTGTCTGAGTTATCAAAGAAATATACGTTTTGTCTTTTTTTTGTATTTTCTTCTCTTTATTTCTCGTCATCAAATCAAATGCAATTTTGCACTTCTACTTTCCTTCATCGTCAGCGTCGTGGTGTAATGGTCAACGCGTTTGCCTATCACGCAAGAGATCTTATTCAATATTTATTTGGAAGGGTGTTTTCATACTAGAATATTTGATAGTCCTGGACTGGTAACTGAAGCATAAGACTGATCACCTTACTTTTGTCACAAAATTTAAAATGATGCGCTGCAATCGGTGTATATATAATATAACGCCCACTGCATCATTAGGTGCGGAAAGGGAATGATATTGAAATAAATGATGATGTAAATATATAAATAATAAAAGTCATTTTTTCCGTTTTACAATGCATAAAACGACTTATAAAACTGTTTCATTTATCTCCAATCTTCTGTTTTGAAACAATGCTAATAACTATTTAAAATTTAAAAAAAACAAATTTCACATATTTTAAAGTATGTTTTGCCAACAACTTTAAGCATCTAGTTTAACATCACAAGTAGAGGGTAAAAGATCATTGGTGTAATCGACACAAAATTTAATATTAGCACTAAATTGGTTTAAAGTTAAAAGGGCCATTTAAATGTGGACAATACAATAAATAGACATGACAATATTGTCTTGTCCTAGTTCCGTGAACAACCTCAACCGGGCGGGACAGACCTCTGCGCTGGGACGATACAAAAATTCGGCCGCAGTTCACACGTGAGCTCTGCGAAAATGAATACACGACGGCGTTTACTACAAGCGAATTCAAGAAAAATACTATTCAATTTATACCGAGGTGTACTTTTATAAGTACTTTTTTTAAACTTATAATGCTGCTGGTAAACCGCGTGAAAACATGGGACCGGGACGCAATGCATGGTTATTATAATCACATGTTTACACGGCTCCGGGATACAAAGCACAAAAAAAGGAGTGAGGCCCTGTATATGTGCAAACATTGCAATGCGTAATGTGGCTCTCCATAAAGGCCAGTGTTGGCAAAACCATGATACAAAAATTACTTATTCAATTATTTCAAATAAATCTGAGAAGTTTCAATTAATTTAACCTAGTATTTTCATAATTGTGACACTTTAAGAAACTCTTCACAAAGCATGAAATTTCACAAAAAATGGTCTGGGTACAGGGTAAATTCTATGTGTATTCGGCGGGTGCTCAAAGTGTTAAAGAACAAACTGTAACATAAAAACGTTTTTTTTTCTGCCTTCATTTTTAGCAAAAACATATAAAGGAGCGACACGTTCACGTCGAGCAAATTCCCATTTTCACAAGATCCTTTAGGTTTAGCTACCATTGTAATACGGCCCCAGATTTTAGATTTCTGGACCGATTTTCGTGCTGTTTTCAGCGAAATGTAAATCTTTACTACGAGCATATTTAAAGCTATTAAAATCTTTTTAAAAAGTTAGCAGCGTTAATAGTTTTTTTATCCATCACCGAGGTTGCATTCGACGAGAGTGGAATTCCCGTGTATTCCCGTATTTTCTCTCTGGATTATGGCACTAGAGCAGTGATTTTTCAACACAATAGATATTTACCTTTGTTTAATTTTTTTATAAAAAATATTTGGTAACTTATGGGAACTAGACACAGTTTTATCTGCTATCTTCGGGCGCACGGTATACAAACAATTTTTGAAAAACGCAAAACGTACCGACAGGTGGATTTATCAACAATATTTTGAGTTTGTCCAAATTTTTGTAAACAAGGACTTGATTCAACTCCCTGGAGAACTGTAAATATTAACATATTACAACAGAGATGACAAACATTTAAGAGAAGGTAATATAGAAGTATAAGCATCTACAGGGTTTATGACACCTGGTCCATAAAGAAGTATAGAAATTGAAAAAATGAAATTTTCAGGCGTTGCCTAGTATGTAGGTGAAATAATTCAATTAGATAAATTTCACCCGCATAAATAAAGGTTTAAGCTATTTAACTTCACAAACATCAACATTGAGGAGAGATCCGTAAGCCCACCATCCACACGCAGCTGTTATAGAGTCCTAGGGACTCTCTGTCAGCTGCGCATAGAGGAAAGTTATTATAAATATTCCTATGGAATACAAACTCTATGCAGATTAAGGAGGGGGGAAGAGAACGTATGGACAGAGGCCAACGCTTCGTATCCCCTCAATGCCTCTGTTTTTTTTTATTAAAAAAATATGTTCACAAACAATTTACATAAATAAACGTATCCAAATGTATAAAAACAATTTCTTAAAACTATAACTTACACAAAAACATTAGTAAAAACATGGATATTTACAATTAGAGAACGACTTTGGATAAAGGACTCCCTGGGTGGTCAGAGGCAGAGGATCTGAATACCACCCCCGTAAGGGGAGGACAAAACAAAAGAACGTGTGCGTTCCGCTCGGACAAACATCAACAGATGAAAGAATTGAAGGAATATAGATGTTTAAATATGGGCATAATGGTGAATGTTACACAGTTTGTAAAGTGCCCTCTTAAACCAGCCATTGACAGGTCATAAGCCCTGTAGATTCCTAGACTTCTATATTACCTTCTCTTAAATGTTCTTCATCTCTGTTGTATTATTTTAATATAAACAGCTCCCCAGGGAGTTGTATCCAGTCCTTGTCTTCAAAAATTTGGACAAACTCAAAATATTGTTGAAATATTTATTTAATAATTACTAATTTGGTTTAGAACAGCCAAGTAATCCATCATGCAAATTCGTCACCAACTTGAAAAGGCACTCGGGTACAGTCATAGGGTATCTACTTGCTACACGTTCTGAATTACATATTCTGATTGTGAATATAAGATTTTGCGAATAACCGACCATGATTTTATAATCAGGGAAGGATAATCGTATAATGTTTCAACCAAAACACGAGTGGTTTAAAACCGTTTGCTACCACAATTTCTGATATACAGAGTGTTTCAGAACGATACAGCAAAACTCTTAAGAAATATTCCTCGAAATAATTTACGAATAAAAACATGATTAAGTTTTTTTTTTAAATCACTTTTTGTAAAATAAGAAAGATACGCGGTCTAATTTTTTCTGTACAAACGTATTTCTGTATTTTCTCGCTAGATTATGGCACAAGAGCTGTGAAATTTTTACACATTCTAGATACCTACCATAGGCGTGTCCTTATTGCTTGTTTTTTGTTAGTAAATTGTCTTTTATAGGAGCTTTTTTATTTTTTTATTTATTTATTTATTCATTTATATGTACAATACAAAATGGAATATCTTAATTCATACATATAGAAATAATTAAAATAATCAGGTAAAATTAGGTAAATATATTTTTAAAAAACACATTAGTTTCCATAATATCCAGAGAATATGTTAAAAAAGTAAGAGAATCTTTTAACGAAAAACTCCCTCAGAGACGTGAAAAATGACAATGTCCAAAGGGATATTGTTCAACATAGAGATAGTCCTTCCAACAGGCATAACCATTGGCAGGTTGGAATGTGAAACAGTCTATGCTGACGCTGTCTAAGGTACATAAAAGCTAATGCTCCGCATAATTTCAGGGTTGTCAATAATACCGCGCAACAATTGAATAAAGTGCGTCGTTAAATACACATTCCTTCTAGTCTTTAAACTGCTGTAACCAAGCATACTCTAGAGGAACTCAGTGGGATAAAGCCATGGATAATATCCGCACTCCCTCATGTAGCTAAAACTCTCCAAAAACCCTTAAAAGTGAATTGACTTATCCGCCGTCTTTAGACGTACGGCATAAAAATAGAAAAAATATTTTTCAAAAAAACGTAAGGTGCAGAAAGAGCAAATTTTCATAAAATACTAATTTTTAAAAAATTCAAAATTGGTTTAGTTTTAGAGTGCAAAAAGCGGAAATGCGAGACCTTTTTTTTAAATTTAAGATAGGCATAATCAGTCTCATGTGGAGTTGCCGTTTTATATATTTGAAAGGTTTCTACGAGAGAGTGATGAAAAAACTATATTCAAATATCTATTTAACATTCCGTTCTTGAGCCACAATCCTTGATACTTTTTTTCCACGCATGAGTTTATTAAACAAACACAACTGGTTTTGTGTAGTCAAGCATGTGAGTACGGCGTACATAGATCGATGACATACACGCGTTTAATTTTTTAACCATAAATCTAGAGCGCCAAATAAAGAAAGCAACATAGCATTTTCTATTTGCTCAACACAATACATCATATTGTGCAAAACGAACATATAACATTGTAGCGTCCCATTGTAAGGAGTGTGAAAAATATCCAATTTCCAAACAGATTTCAAAGATTAAAAAAAAAAAATAAACTTAATTATATAGAAAAATTAACTGGTGCCTTTATTGGTTGACAGCTTGGCTATGTGCGTTGTGGTGAGACAGTGCAAAAAGTAAGCCGAACAAATAAATGCAGATCAAAGCCATCACAAAATATACTCTATTCGCCAGTGTCGCTCAACCAGTAAAGATGAGAATCTCCAAAAGGTGGACAATAATTAGGTCCGACCTTCACACAAGATGTGTGAAGAATAAAGATTAAAAAAATTAGTTTCAAAATTTAAATAATCTCGGATCCTCAATAATTACTGTGTATTACTAATTAAAATATATGGACCAGGTAATTACAAAATAACAAAGGCATTTTCTCAAAATTACAATTTTATTCTTACAAGTAAAACATATAAAGTTTTGTGCGTTTACCTAGCTAAATATAAAATCTAGAAGTCCAAATTGCAAATGATTTGGAAATTAAATGAAAATGTAAATAAATTTTAAATATTTGATTATTGACACCAATCATCCACGTAAACTCAAAATCTTCTTTGTAGACATTCAAAGTTTTTTTTTAAATTTAAAATAGCCAAATAGAAAGGTTCCAGTTTTTAAAGGTACATCCGGCCAACATCTTAGCGTAAGCCACAGCTGTTCGCGTCATTCCTCTAAATAAAACTCCGACCGATCTTATTGTCGTCTATGCGGCATTGGGTTAAACAATTCAGATTTTATATTTAAATTTAACGTAAATTGTCAAAATTGAGACATATTTAGTGATAATCCATTATAAGGATGGTAAAATACCATCTATTTTAAATATAAAAAATAAAATGGAGTTTTTAGGAAGCCTATAATTATGGACAAAAATACATCATTAGATTCCCTGTTCTGGCAAATCGAAACGACAATACGATTACAAATTCAATTACATAGTACTTACATGCCGTAAGGCGATGCTCCCACGATTATAAGAAACTACATCTTAGCTTTTGTTAAGTTACACGTTTATTCACGAATTTCGCTTGTCACGGGCGGTCTTTGCTTTTCAAAATGCACGGTCCGACATGGTATTGCCATGCTTGAATTTTAACGCAACAAAAAAAAATATTTGGACCCGTGCTTAATTACGCGCTGCTTAAATGGGGCAGGATGAAATAAAATCGTAACAACATACACACAAGACGATTTCTTGAAATCTTTGGATGACAAATCTAGTGCTACGCTCTGGGGTGCTATTCTGAACCACTCTCGTGGTACGAGAAAACAATTTTTATCATGTATTTTGTACGGGATAATACAGCCACAAGAGCTTTTGGAATACCAGCCTTGGAGTGCATCAACTTTATCTCTGCCATAGAAATGTCCAGAACAAAATAGTATGACCTATAAAACGACCACAGGGCATGGTAACATAATTCGGTTTGGTGCAGTTCAAAGTTCACCTCGTCAAATTATCTTGATTGATTAAGTTCTTGCTGGTATGTTTCATATTTACCATTTTAAAAAAAAACACATCGAACAGCAGCAAAAACCTGAGCTTTAGCTCAGGTTTTTGATACAAAATATTTGCTTTAGCAAATAAATATATTGTCTCATAGTTTTGACTGCCTTCATTTATTAATTATGTAAATGTGAAAAAAATTGTGTCGTTAGTGAATTTTATATGCATCGGGGCATTACTATTGATAATTTTCCGAAATGGGGTAAACATATTATAAACATATGCAAACGATTAAAAACGGCTTTTAGAAACATCCAATAAAAATATAAAGACTTATTTATCAATCACTAGCAGAATCAATTATTAGGTATGGTACTCGTATTACCAATTGGGGCGTTTCTTGTAAAATTAACATTAAAACAATCCTAATTATACCAAACTCGGCTTTGAAATCAATGAACAAAACAGCCAGAGTGATTAAGTAAAATGTACCTGAGCTCTTCAAAAAGCAAGGGTGCTTGTCCGTAAATGCTATTTTATGGCTCAAATTTTTAAATGGGTATCGATCAGGTGTACCTTAAAAAAAAGACATGTACAAAATATTTTTACATATATAATTCCTCTGTACGTGTGATGTCATTGGACTCGGCTAAACGGCTTAACCGATTTACGAGCGGTTTACAGAGAAATATAGATCTTTGCGCTGTGCGTCTTCGTAGATATAAAAACCGCCAATCTAATATGTAAAAAATAAGTAAGGAGAATAAATGCTTTATTCATCGATCTACTAGGGCTGCATTCGAGGAGAATTCATTTACAAAAAAATTGGAAAGATGTTGTTTTTTTGTGTATAAAAGAAGTTTGTTTTTAAATGTTTACAAACAACATTTGTTTTTTGTGGATGTCTAATAGATTATTTCCTTAAATTCCTTATAATTTCAAGCCATTTATTTATTTTTATTGGATTTTTAGTAATACTTAAATAATATAAAATTCACTACATTTTTAAAAATCGTACTCCTACATAAGGACACCCCTTTTTTGGTGAGAAGACCGGAGTTTGACGTTTGCAAAAAGAATGTCATATTTGAAAAAATATTAATTCTGAGTTTTGGAATTCAACCATAAACAAGTACCTAGGTACCTAATTTAATTCATTATTTGAATACTATCCGTTTTTAGTTTTGGAATTTAATCACAAATAAGTGCCTAGGTACCTGTTTTTAAATGATAAGTATTTTTCCAAGCTAATAGCAGGCAAGACAACGTTCGGGCAGGACAACGACTGCCGGGTCCACTAGTAATATATAAATATGTGGGGTACATAGTCTACAATCGATGACACAACCGTGTTTACATATTTCGCCTGAAGTAGAGGGACGACTAATGAAGCAAGTCATCATCAGAAAGATGAGAGCATCGTCCTGCAGTAAATTAACATCGTCCCTGCCATGGAGAAAAGAACAACAAAGGAACGTGGCCTATAAAGAGACTACAGGGCGTGGTAACACGCAGCAGTTCAGTTCAGCATTAGTCAGCACAGTCAGTCCAGTTCAACGCAGTCACTCAGTTCCAGCACGTAGTTCAAGTGCAATCTCTTCAACTCCTCATCGCCGTAAAACTCCCGCAACAAAATGTACTATTTATTCACCATGTAATAAATTCGCATTAAACAGCAACCTAGTGTCTTCTCTCAATCTCCAACTGGGGTAGGAGCTCCACCAACTCTCAACAATTAAAATCCTACATATACATCTCAAGACTTGCACAAAATGAAGGCTTGTCTGTACCGAAGTTTTGTAAAAAATATGGTCAAAGAACTCTAAACAACGTAATTCCGAAAATGTTAAACTTAAATACACATCTCAAAAGAATCAATTGACCTTACACTTAAGAAAAAAACTACTTGGCTGATATGTTATAATGCTTTCAATAGATATTCATTTCTCGTTTACATTTATTTATTTATTAAATTTTTATATTTACATTTAGATTATTTTCAAACAATCCGTACAAATATAGATGCGAAAGTTTTTTTTGTGTTTCCTTTACGTTTCAATGGAGCCGATCGACATGTATTATTTCATTGCATAGGGATAGCCGGAGAGGAGAGAAGTAAAACAGAATAATGATTATGATAAAAATATAAATAAACTTATCAATGAAACTTCTTGGTTTAGTTTACATTTTATTATTTTGACCAACGAGCGCTTTCATCTAAGTAGGCGTCTTCAAGAGATTCATCATGTGATTGAATGCTACGTGACCAGTATTGAAGATGCCTACTTAGGAGAAAGCGCTAGTTGGTCAAAATAATAAAAAGTAAAACTTAACCAAGAAGTTTCGTTGATAATGTAATTGATAATTTCGTTGTAATTATTCTTATTTTGAAATAGAGCGTTCTCTTAATATTTCTTCATTGGAGAGACGTAGAACTGAGATGGACCTTATATGCATTTTCAAAATACTTAATGCTTTAAGTGATGTCCCATCTCTGTTGCAATCAATTTCTTTTCATGTTCCCAACCGTGTCACCAGAAGTCAAAATCTGCTATTTATAAAATCTTCTAAGAGGAACTTTGGTTTTTATGCCCCAATGTCCAGAATGTGTAGATTAGTCAATTCATCACACGATTTGGAATTTTTTGGGATAGATCTTCCGGCTTTTCGTAGATCTCTTCGCGACTAAACAGTGTGGGATGAAGTTAGATTGGCATGGTTTAGCTCAAAGTTTTTGGTCTTTCGTTTTTTTAAATATATTGTATACTATTATTGTTTTGCCCTCGTTTGTCTTTGCTAAATAGTTTATGTTCTTTTTGTTCAGTTTCTTGCATTTATGTTTCTTCATGTAACTGTTGTAATTGGCTTAGGCCGTATATTTATAATAAATAAATAAATAAGTTCATTTATATTTTTTTTATAATCATATCAACAAAAAACATCAATATTATTAAAACAGAATACTTATTTTTCATCCCGAATCAAAAAATATATGAACAATGAGCAACATTTTTTGAAAATGAGTAGGCGGTGTGGTGGGTGTCAAAAATTATCAATTTAAAATTAACCCTTTAAATTTTTATAATTGACTTGCATTTTTAATGGTTTGTTTGGTTTGCTTTTCGTTTTAGTTTTGCAGTGGGGTTTTGTATTTGCGACCATAATAACGATGCTACGTGACCATAGACTAACGGATCATCTTATTTCTTTCATAGCGATAGTCGGAAGACCAAGCTACTTTCAATCCCCATAAAATATATCACTCCATCCCGAAAACTCTTACGGGTAAACGACATAACTAATTAATTAAACCCAGTTAGGTCAAATTATTTTTATTATTAATCATTATTTATGTGCAAATAAAAAATAGTAGATTGCAAAAATAATTTCTCTCTAATTCCACGTGAGTAAAGCCGCGGGTGAAGGCAAGTATCCTATTATTTCATAAATATATGTACATGTTTATTATTTAGTTTTTAATAATGTCTACATTGTTTTCCAAATTTATATAACTCCTTTTTATAAACTCATCTAAAAATATAAGAACGAATAATTATTGTTTCATTTTAGATACAAGTATCGCAAACATCGATTTTGAACCTTCTCTATTTCAAGGATGTGGTTTGATTCAGAAGGATCTCAAATTATGGGACAGGAATCTAGTATGCGGCGAACTGGTGTATCATACAATGTGCGAATTGTAGCAGTATTATTGAAATATCTAAAGTTTTGAAGTACAAATGCCAGCATCTTATTAGATTTATCTACAACACTAGTAATCATATACCTATTCAAATAAATAAATAAATAATACTTAAAAACAAAAGCCTGCGACCCTATGTATTATCAGGTGTACATATGAACTGTTTATCTGTACACCTGATAATAAATTAGCTTGACTTTTCGAAATCATGCGTGATAAAAATGTATGCAGGTAAACAGTAAAAAATGATTTTTTTTTATTAAAATCACATCATCCCGTAAAGTTAGCGTTAAAACCATAAATATTACATTTTGTAAGGTTAAGACTTAAAACTCTTTTTGTGAGCTTTGACTTACTGGTTTACTTCCAGAAGAAAAATGTCATTAGATACCCTTATCAGATTTTGCTTGTAAATTATATTAGTATATCAGAGTATATTTATAATTGACTACACGACAAAGAAATAAGTCAATGTTTCAGGAGACCAAAAAACATAGGTATTTTAGTAAAAAAAAACATGTCGGCTTTGTCAAGAATCAAGCACAAGACCCATGCACAGATTGCACAGTACTTAAATGCCAAATAAAATAACTAACCAAAACACAACACGAGAAAAAATAGAATTGATTCCGATAATTGATCATTTGTTTTTAAATAAAGGTCTTGCTCAAGTAGTCTAACAATAATTGAAATACTATATTTAAAATGTCGAATGAAGTATTTTAATAGGGAAATATCGAGTTTTTTTGTTTTGGCAATATCGAATGAATAAAGGTCTATGAAATACTGCCGAGCAATAAGATTTTTTTTTACTTATTAGCTGCATGAAAACTGGGTATAAATGTATCATTTTGAATACGCGCGAAAACGATCCATTACATTGGCCACAATACGTCACGATTCAGTTAAATTGTGACCGTTTAAATTCAAATAGAACATCGTCACAAATCTTGACGTCACAATTATAAAATTGAAACATCTGGAATTTTTTAAGGACATATTTTTCGATAGTATTTTTTTAAAGTTACGTACGATAGAAAACGTTTCTCTTTTTCTCCACAATGTCCGTATTTATTTGGGAAAAAAAAAAACTTCACGTATTTTTATCAATATTTATTTATTTATTTAACTTTTTGTCCATAATGTTATTAGTACATTGGCGGGCTTATTGCCAAATGGCAATTTCTTCCAACCAACCTATAAAATAAAAGTTTTATTTTCATAATTCAAGTTACAGAACATATTCAATAGAAAAAAAATATTAAAAAGCTTAAGATATATAAAAATAGAAACAATAGTATTTGTTTATAAATTACCTTAAATCAAAACTAATACTCAATGGGAAGAAGAAAATAAGAGGAAAAAGGAAAAGATAGATTAAGGAAGAGAAAGAAGATGTTTTTGAATATTCGTAGTTTGTGATATTTTCAAATTGTTGGCGTATTCTTCGGCATGTGATTTTCTAGCAAGAAATGCATTTTAACACACTTAATTATTAACATATAACAACAGAGATGAACATTTAAGAAAAGGTAATAAAGAAGTCTAGGCATCTACAGGGCTTATGACCTGTCAATGACTGGTTTAAGTGGCCACTTTACACACTGTGTAACATTCACCATTCTGCCTATATTTGAACACCTATATTCCTTTAATTTTTTCATCTGTTGATGTTTGTGAAGTTAAAGAGCTGAAACCTTTATTTATGCGGGTGAGATTCATCTAATTGAATTATTTCACCAACATACTAGGCAACGCCTGGAATTGTTATTTTTTCAATTTCTTTACTTCTTCATGGACCAGGTAATTTATCAACAGTATTGTTGATAAACTTAATTATGTTCCTAACTGAGGAATACTTAAAAATTAATTATATGTTAATATTTTGACATAAGGGGTTTACGGTATTTACTCAACAGTTTAAAAACATGATTAACGAAAAACTTTAATAGGATTTTTTCTTACGTTGTCATTGTAAATATCTTCTTAAGTTTTCGTTAGGTAGCCCTGGAATACGGTTTATAATCCCTAGTCTTGGCTTGAATGTTGTCAACCCCTGCCTTGAGCGTGGTGGGTATGCATAATTTAACAGAAGAGGCTTTTGAGGAGAGTGGAGGACGCTATGTGCCTACTCCTATGTACTCTTCCTACTGGTTTTACTTCGACAAACAAGCTGTGAAGATACTATGGAAACCATTTGGCTTCTGGACCGCGGTGTACTTAACCATAAGGTAAACTTTCTGAATATGTACTTATATAATATAATATAAGTTTCACCTTTTATTTTGCATTGCAGCATGCTTTTTTGTTTCTACATGTACACAAAAAAAAAGTTGTTTATTTTGAAATTATTACTCTCTATGTTTGTACTTACCTATATAATTTTTGTAAATGCCCCTTGGGCGTATTATAAAATTAAATAAATAATAAATGCGAAATCGTGTTTATCAGTTTGTTTGTGTTTATTTCACATCATAACGGAGCAACAGATAAAAGTTTTTTTTATTGGGATAGCCAGAGACCTAAAAAGTGTCATTGACTACTTTTTATTCCAAAAAAATATCACTCCATCAGGAAATATGTACAAAAATGTGCGTGTTTGAAAATTTAAGATATTTTCGTCGGTAACCTGTAACGAAACATGTTTTTTTAAAATTCTACGCATATTCTATTTTTCAAACACAAAACTTATATTTACTTGGTAGATAAAATTGAAGATAAATGTTAATTTCTCATTGGAATACGGGCACTGATTTGTCTCTTCTCTTCTAAAATATTAAACACTCTCGAGCGAAAACGTAGAGGTGCCTGTGAGCAAAAATTGTGCGAGTTTTTTGGTATTATATAATTCACATTCTGGGAAAACCTCGTGCAAACGTTATGCTGAGACCATTTTTTATCGCTTCTTTTAAGTCAAATTGTCTAACTAACTAACTAACTAACCATCACGCCATTTCCCCGGAGGGGTAGGCAGAGAGGATAGAACGCCACACCACTCTGTCCTGGCACACTTCCTTTGCTTCCTTCACATTCATACATCTTCTCATGCACGCACGTCGATTATTCCGACTTTTCACATGACCACTTTCAAGAATTTGTTGTACTTGATCATGCCATGTCTTTCTTGGCCTTCCTCGACTTCTACAACCAGACACATTCGCATCATAAATCTTTTTAGCCGTTCTTTCATCATTCATTCGCTCCACATGACCGAACCATCGCAAAAGACCTTTCTTAATTTTGTCGATAATGCTTAACTCAGCCTTGCATTCTGCTCTAATTTCGACATTAGGGCACCTATCATACATTGTTTTTCCGCACATTCGCCTGAGGGATCGCATTTCAACAGCATTTAGTCTACTTTCGTCCCTTTTTTTCCAACTCCATGCTTCGCTTCCATACATTAGGGTTGGTACCAGAACTCCATTATGAACTGCTAATTTAGCCTCTTGCGATAGACACTTATTTGCTACGACAGACTTTAAGGCACCATTAACTCTGTTACCGGCACTAACCCTCCTTTCAATATCCTTGTCCATATTTCCATCTCTAGTAAACATACTACCCAGATATACAAATTCTTCGACCTGTTTCAAACTATCTCCATTTACTACAATCTTACATTCAGTCATAGTTACATTTCTTTCAAAGACCATGACGTTCGACTTTTGCACATTCATTAGCAAATCACTCTCCTTGCACACTTCGTAAACCTTTGTAACCAAGGATTGCAGTTCCTCTTCGCTGTCAGCTAGGAGGACTGCGTCATCGGCGTACAGAAGGCAACTGACAGTTAGATTACTCATTTTCGCTCCCACATCCATACTTTTCAATTCTTTCATACATTTATCCATGTATATGTTGAATAACCACGGTGACATTACACATCCCTGTTTGACTCCTTTAGGGATGTCAAACCAGGAAGTTAATGACCCATTTACCCTTACACACGCTACACTATCTTTGTACAAGGAAGCAATAGCGCGGACAAGGTTGTCACTCACTTCATACTCCGATAGAACCATCCATAATTTTTTCCTATCAACTCGATCAAATGCTTTTTGCAAATCAACAAAAGCGCAAAAAAGCTTCTGGTTTTTCGCCAAAAACTTTTCTGTCATATTGCGTAATGCAAATATTTGATCCATACATCCTCTACCATTCATAAATCCACTCTGTACATCCCATACTTTCTCCTTGGTCACGTTTCTTACTCTTTCTATCAGTATTCTTCCATACATTTTGCCGACAGCGCTCAGAAGACTGATAGCTCTGTAATTCCCACACTCCACCTTAGAACCCTTTCCCTTGTATAACGGCATAACAACTGCCCTCCTCCAATCAGGCGGAGTCCTTTCCTCCTTGAGACACAAGTTAAAAAGTTTATGTAGCCATGTGAGAATTAATTTGCCACCCGACTTAATAAACTCTGCTGCAATACAGTCATACCCTTGCGCTTTACCATTCCGCATACATTTGACAACGCTGATAATTTCTTTCATACTAATCTGACTTACCTCATCATTTGCGTTCAAACACACCTCGGATAATGTCGATACATCGGCACCGCCCGAGTTACGAGTGTACGATTCATAAACTTCCTCAAAGTATTCCTTCCATCTCTCTTTTATTCCACTCTCACTAGTCACCATTTTTCCATCCTTAAATTGTCTAACTAATTAAATCTTAAATATTTGCGTTTTTACTATTTTTTTGATTATAAAAGTATTTTGTACGTTCATAATGAATAATAACGTTTATTTCTAATAAATTGAAAACTAGTGATTAGAGAGAAAGTTAGTTTAAAATACATTTTTATTTATACATATATTTTATATATTTCACTAAGATTAAACTCATTCCAGTTTCAGTTCCGAAATACGGTGTTTATTACCAAAAATGGTGTTTACCTATTACAGGTTATATCCTAAAATACATTTTTATTTTTACATATATATTTAGTACATACATATAATTTATTATATTATATTTACATTTTAATTTTACTATTTAAAACAGATTCTTTAAAATTAGATAAAAGATACACAATGTACGGAGTTCAGCATAGGGTGAGTCTCAAGCGTTTTTTTTAATTAGATTCAAATACATTTACGTTTTTTGTAAATATTTCTTAACAAAGCTCTATAGTTATTGATTTAGATAAAATTACAAATAAGGTTGTCAATATAATATATTTTTCAAACCAGTTGTCATTAAATTTATGTTGTCTGTCCCTTATATTTTTTTTTGGAATCTTTTTTTCATATATCTCAACCTTGTAACAAATATAATAAATATTTAAAATGTTTTTTACAATTTGCCAGTTCTGAAGATGCTTTCTTAGGCGAAAGCGCTCGTTGGTCAAATTAAATAAATGTGAAACTAAACCAAGAAGTTTAAGTGATAATTCTATAATAATTTTATCAAAATCATTATTATTTATCATTAGTATTTGCTATTGATTTTAAGATTTCTGGAATATTATTTTAGTTTTTTTTACAATATATGAATAATGATATAAAGCTGCAGTCTTATTGTATTTGTGTCGAGTTAAATTATTTGGAAATCTAGGGTTTCGAGAACTTTGTAAATGAGTATTTTTTTTTTCCTTGAAAGTTTGTATAATAGATGTTTTTTTTTTAAGATGTCATTGAGGGTATATATACTTCTTTAATAATTTAATTTTAAAAGGTAAATTCAAGGCTTTTTAAATATAATTTTAGTGATTGTTTTTTGGGTAGTTAAAAGTAGACGTCAATTTTTCTTGTAAGTTTCTCCCCAGTCTATGATTCCATATTGCAGAATAGACTGCTTTAATGCTTAGTAAATAGTTAATGTATTTTTTGGAGAGAGAATATATATTCATCAAACGAATATATAAATAAGTTTTCCAACTCTTTTTACGCATTTATTTGTAATTTTTATTTCATATAACTCTTTAGGATGATACTAATGTTCTTTATATCATTAGCCTTTGTATCGTCGTACATGTTTAGGGGCACATAGAAGAATGATTAAAATCGTCGTTGGATTTTTGTTTTTTGTGTACGATTAGTCATATGGCTTTTTAGCTAAGTTATTCCTTCGAAACTTATATGTATGAGTTTTTCAAAGGATTTTACGTGCGATATACTATCAAATTCTTTAGAATGATCAATAAAAACGCATATAGTTTTTTTTTCTTTCTCTAAAGCTCAGAAACTTTTCTGCGCATTTGTCGATCTGCAAAAGGCATTTGATGGAGTTGACAGAGAGAAATTGTGGAAGGTTTTATCGGAGTATGGAGTAAATGGTAACCTGACAAGGGCTATTGCGTCACTGTATAAGGACAGCACAGCATGTGTGAAGGTGAATGGGTCATTCACATCGTGGTTTAATATTACGAAAGGAGTGAAAACAGGGATGTGTAATGTCACCATGGTTGTTCAACATATACATCGATAACTGTATGAAAGAACTGAAAGATTAAAGAATGGGAGCAAAAATGAGTGGTATAACTGTTAACTGTCTTCTGTATGCGGATGGTGCCGTGCTTCTTGCTAGCAGCAAAGAAGACCTTCAATTCTTGGTAACAAAAGTCTACGATGTATGCAAGAAAAGCGATTCGCTTATGAATGTTGATAAATCTAAAGTGATGGTTTTTGAAAAGGATGAAAATGTGAGATCAGCGTGAACGGAGATATTCTGAATCAGGTAGAAGAATTTGTGTACCTGGGAAGTATGTTTACTAGGGACGGAAAGGCCGAGAAAGATATTGAAAGGAGGGTGAGTGCCGGGAACAGGGTGAACGGTGCACTAAAATCTACTTTGGCAAACAAATGTTTATCGCAGGAGGCTAAACTAGCAGTTCACAACGTAGTTTTAGTTCCAACTCTAATGTATGGGAGCAAAGTATGGAATTGGAAAAATAATGATGAAAGTAGGTAGAATACCGTCGAAATGCGATCCCTCAGGCGAATGTGTGGTAAAATTATGTATGATAGGTGCACAAATGTCGAGATCCGTGAAGTGTGTAAGGCTGAGACATGCATTATTGACAGAATCAAGAAAGGGGTGCTGCGTTGGTTTGGACATGTAGAGCGAATGGACAGCGAAAGAACGGCAAAACGGATCTTTGATGCAAATGTTTATGGATGCAGAAAACGAGGAAGACCGAGAAAGACATGGTACGATCAAGTCCATCAAATACTTGAAGATGGACATGTCAAAAGTAGGAATAATCGGCGTGCGTGCATGAGAAGGCGTATGAATGTAGAGGAAACGAGGTCTGTATGCCAAGATAGTGTTATGGCGTTTTATCCTCTCTGCCTACCCCTACGAGGAAACGGCGTGATGGTTTGTTGTTGTTGTTGTTGATAAGTAAAGTAATTTTTGCTAGAGCATCATCGATACTTAAGCTCTGTAGAAATCCAAATTGACTTTTGTTAATGATTTTAGATTTATTTATGAAAAAATTAATTCGTTTTTTAACAACTTTCTCGAAATTTTTATATATTTTAGATATTAAAAAGATCTGACCATAAATGTTTTTGCTCTCCGGATCTTATTTTTTATAAATAGGTGTAACAATATTTTGTTTGTATTATCGAAGGAAAAGTACCACTCCGGAGACTTATGGCTATAATATGAGCAATTGGTTTACTAATCACGTAATTTACCTTTTTTAATATTTCCGATGGTACGTTATCGTATCCTGGTGAAGATCCGTCGTTTAGTTGAAATTTTTTTTTTTTTTAATTTTGAATTTAAATATTTTAATTTTGTGAGCCATTTTTAACGAGTTACTCACTATCAGTAAAGGGAAATCAAGTTACATTGAAATGGAGTTCTAGCTTCGAACCTTTGGTTCATGAGTCCGCGACACTATCCACGGGACTACAAAATGAAACGAAAAAAAAGAATTGAACATACATACATTGAATTATACATTGGAACTTTTTTTACGCCGGTAAAACGATCCACATAGTACCGTGTAAAAAAATCTTCAACAAAAAGTGTACGTAAAAAGAATAATGATGGATAGGTTTCCATGTGTTTTCCATCAATCCAAGATTTTTTTTTTTAAATAAAAAAAATTGTTTACTATTTTTAGTATCTTTTTTTTCACAAACGACTACAAAATAATAAGAATAATCGTTATAAAGATCATTCACTATTTCTATCATAAAGATTACGCCATGTGATTAAAAAAGTGATGTAGGGCAACAACAAATAACAAATAGTGTAATTATATCACTATAAAGCATTGTAAAATTGTTGTTGAAAAAAAAATTAAAACATTTCGAAACCATGTAAAACAAGGTTCCAGGATTGTTAGTATTTTTTTTTGTTGGAAAAATGTCTTTTAAAATGAGCAGCGTTGCCGACCACTGAATCACAATTCTTCATTTCCATTTGGGTACTTTTTGTGGCTAGATTCGTTTACCACGAGTAAGATATTTGAAATGGAGCAAACCACGAGGGCCAGAACACTTAACCTGGGACACAGGTGCACACAGAGGGAACTTGCAGATGTGGACTGAATCGGAAAATACTTTCAAAAGTCCGATAAGTGCACTTCTTCCCGCTTGTTAAATGTTTACACACTTGCCATATGGACACAGACGCGAGTAATGACAGGTTTCACGACGAAACTAAATATGTTTTACGTAAAAAAAGAAAACAAAATCAAATACATTCTATAACTAAAGCATAAATTCTAATTGCCACTTTACGGACATTAATAAGTTCTTGATATTTTTTCGTAAAAATTAATGCTTAAATTTTAAAAAATGATAAAAAACATGTTATTGAAAGTATTATTCATCGCTAGTGACTACATTTTCCCATCTTTCTGGTAGCATACGAAAACCATTTCGAAATAACGATTTATTTTTTTAGGCTTTCCACGAATCGAGCCATTTTTAAGCATCTTTTTTTTAAATATTTATAAATCATAAAACACAAAATATTTTACAAGTATAATACGTTGAATTACATTTCTAGGAGTTACAACAACTCGATTCGGGACATAAATAATATTAACATTAAAAAAATAACACATATTTAGAACAACAAAGAAACAAAGGAAGTTTAGCACCTTTATAACTATAGCACAACAATAAATACGACAAAAACCTTTTCTTACACAAGCAGAATAAATTTATAAAAAAAACACTCTTAAGAATAAAAAAAATAGTGAATCTACTAAGGGAGATAAGGTCATTAACATCACATGCCATGCAGATGATGCAGCCATGGTGATCTTCATTAGGACGGAAGTGCTACTCAGCCAGGCTATAAGTCATCGATTGGAACAATTAGTAATCGGAAGAAGCAATGGAAGGCTTTCTTTGGGTGTTTCTAAGTATCTTCTGACTGGCCTCGTAACATGTGGCCGCGCGTTGTGTCATGCTGCAATATTACTTTGTCGTGACTTTCTTTGTATTGCGGTCATTTTTCCTTCAACGATCGGCTCAAACGCATTAATTGTAGTTGATAGTGATCTCCCGTGATGGTTTCGTTGGGCTTGAGGAGCTCATAATTCACTATACCCTGCTGATATGGAGCAGAGCAGAAATGATGATAGTGATGTTCCGACAGAGCATAGTCACCGTAAATTTCCACAAGAATAACAAATGCTTCAGCTGCAGATTAAAAAATATAGTGATGCAGTAAAATTTTCCGCGAATAATTTTTTTTAGCACGAATTTAGACATGTTTAACGCTATGAAAAAATATGTTATTTGTAAAGTATGTAAAGTTTCACGATGAAGTTGGCTGTAAATGTAAAAATATTAAGATGATATCATTTGTCGGGAAACACCGAGAACTTACTCAAGTTCCTTTTATAAAATCAAATAATCAAAATTCTTACTAATTTATTTCCTATACCTTCTCCCCCCCACAATCGAAATTCCATATCGTACATACACTCACATTTTCTCTTTCTTAAAAATAAACTAATTTGAACAATTACTTTATTTTTGTATAGATGTACATACTATTATTAACCGTGGAATCAGGTAAATATCGTATGCCTCGTTCGACGGGGCATACCGACACTACTCCCAATTATTTTACGAAAAATATATTTTAACTATTTTAAGTTGGAATGGTAAATTAAATGTATAAAGTTAAATTTGATATACTTTTCTTCATTAAAAGCTTCAAAACTCGTAATATTATGAAAAAATCCACAAAATTGCCCAAAGGCGTCGCGTCCGTACTCAGGGTTACTCTAATTGAACGCTTTGTAGCAGCGTTCATTAAGACGATTATTGATCGAAGAAATAAAGAACGATCAAAGGGTTTGCCAAACGATTTGTATTGTTGAATGTGAAGAAATTTAACCCTCATCACTTGTTAAACGCCATGTTTCAATACCCGGATGCGAGAAAATTAGTGACTTAACAAGTCTAATTCGGTAATTTATTTTATTTCTATCGAATAGAATCAATGTACTCGTACTTGCTCTTTCGATACTATTTGAATTGGATCGGGCAAAGGAGAAACTTATTTACTATGTCCAATCAAACCTTTAATTACATAGGATCTTGTGAAAGAGTAATTAATTAAACTGTAATATTTGTACTCCAAATTTAGCGTAGTGTATTAACACTTTGAACACCGGCCGAATACACATAGAGTTTACCCTGTGCCCGGCCCATTTTTGTGAAATTTCATGCTTTGTGAAGGGTTTTTTAAAAGTGTCATAATTATGAAAATACTGGATTAAATCAATTAAAACTTCTTTTAACATTTATTTGAAACCATTAAAAGGGTAATTTTTATATAATAGTTTTGTCAACATTGGCCTTTATGGAGAGCTATTTTGCATTGCAATGTTCGCACATATACAGGGCCTCACTCCTTTTTTCGTGCTTTGTATCCCGGAGCCGTGTAAACACGTGATTATAATAACCACGCGTTGTCTCCTAGTCCCGTGTTTTCACGTGGTTTATCAGCAGCAAAAAAGAACAAATGAAAGTCATTAGATGTCGATAAAATGCACTTTTTTAGACAGCTTGTAAACTACGTGAATTGTTATTGTGGTTATTCAATCAAGTGTTTACACGGCTCCGGGATACAAAGTGTTAAATTCGACATTAATGCCAGTTTTCAAAGATAAAACTAAAGATGAGGAATTAACATACTTATCTCATATCTAGAGAATAACTTGGGAGGTGAGGACAGTAGAATGTGCTATCCTTACCTTGAGTAACGTGTATGAATACGGGCATGAGTCTATTAAAAGTCATTTATATTAACCGTATGTGAATTATCACCACAATTTCCAAAGAAACAAACCAGCACAGCCGTGTGATATCAGACAGAGAAAGGCCCATTTTATACGCATCTTCTAAATCCATGCGGTAGGTACAATGAAATAAAGGTAGTTGTAATTTTTTTTTTTTTTTAATTTACCATATAAAATATTTTTTATACAAAGTTAACTTTAGAGCCCCCCTCACTAGAAAAACCGATTCTGAGGAGAATTGATTTTAATATTTTGTATTTCTTTACCTCTGTTTTACTTATTCTATGAGTTTAACATTGCGTAACCTATCTACGAAATTGTTTTGACTGTAAAAAATATTTTGGTTTCTGTATTTTATATCTAATATAACTATGAACATTACCTTTCGATATTATTTTAATTTGATCTGATAAAGGAAGAACCTGGTTCAATCAAACCCTTAATAAAATAAGATCTTGTAAAATAGGATAACCTGTAATAGGTAAACACCATTTTTGGTAATAAACACCGTATTTCGGAACTGAAACTGGAATGAATTTAATCTTAGTGAAATATATATAATTAAAAAATGTCTTAAATATCATTTAAAAATATAGTATAAATTCGCTCCAAAACAAATATT
Source organism: Micrasema longulum (assembly GCF_059751315.1). Taxonomy (NCBI): domain Eukaryota; kingdom Metazoa; phylum Arthropoda; class Insecta; order Trichoptera; family Brachycentridae; genus Micrasema; species Micrasema longulum. The sequence continues at coordinate 246,978 of NW_028277384.1, read as the reverse complement.
TTTTATGTGTTATGACGACAGCCAACATAATTTAATTTAATAATAGAAAAATTCAACATAATTTCCTATCCGCACCGAATGGTGCATAGGGCACTGCATTGGTACACCAACCGCAGCATGTCTTGATCATTTTTGTTTCATGAAGGTATGATGATTAGTCTTACGCTTCAGGTACCAGTCCTGGTACTATGAAATATTCTAGTGTGAAAACACCCTTTAAAATAAATATTGCATATCAACCATGTCAGGAATCGAACCCGAGACCTCTTGCATGGTAGGCAAACGCCCTGACCATTACATCACGAGGCTGACAAAATTAAGACGTGCAAAAAGAAATTAGTTGTAAATAAATAAACTCGCCTATTTTTAATTTCGGTAGGCACTTTAAAAAAATCCATATCAAATTTCGTATAAATTTGAATGTTCAACATGCCAGAGATAGAAAAAACATTAATTTAAAAACATTAAAATGAACTATTATTTGTGATGTTAAAAACCTTAAAACGATATTTCGAAATAAAGGGGGAATGCTAAAGTACTTCTTTTTACTTAAATTTCGTAAGAAACCATATTTTTTATTCTGTTCCATTATCTATAAAGTCATATTAAAATTAATTCATTTCATATAATATTTTCAACCAGTAATATTCCAATAATAAAAATAATAACTCATAATATTCTCGAGTATGCAATAAGTTGTAATAATATTCGGGGTATTTTTTAATTAAAACGAACATTTTAGAAATTAACCGTATTTTTATGCAATATTTCAACTGTTTTTAACAACTTTATAAAAAAATTCTTGAAAATACTCGTGAAGGCAAGAAGTTTGGTATCCAATTTAACGGAAATAGGAGTAAAGGTAAAGGCGAGAATTTATATGGGGAGATTCATGCCCTTAGTGAATTACAACATCTGTTATTTAACGTTGAAAAATAATGGTTGTAGACAGTGCGGTTGGATATAATGGAAGCATTAGAACTATTAAACGAAGCATTTTTACTTCATATCAATTTAATTAAATGTTACAGTTTGAAGAAAAACTGCTACACCATGAGAAAAACTATGAATATATATATATAAAAAAAAATCATTTGTTAATCTACATAACACTTAAATAGGACGCAAAAATAACATTTTACAAAAATTTATTATGTAACATAATTACTATCAACAATATTTTGAGTTTGTTCAAATTTTTGTAGACAGGGACTGGATTCAACTCCCTGGGGAGCTAATTATATTAACATATTACAACAAAGATGAAAAACATTTAAGAGAAGGTAATTTGGACAATCTCAAAATATCGTTGATAAATCCACCTGGTCCATGAAGAAGTATAGAAATTGAAAAAACAACATTTCAGGCGTTGCCTAATATGTAGGTGAAATAATTCAATTAGATGAATCTTACTCGCATTATTAAAGGTTTCTTAATGAAGGCTCTTTAACTTTACAAACATCAACAGATGAAAGAATTTAAGGAATTTAAGGAATATAGATGCTGAAATATAGGCAGAATGGTGAATGTTGTACACTGTGTAAAGTGGCCACTTAAACCAGCCAGTGACAGGTCATAAGCCCTGTAGACGCCTAGACTTCTATATTACCTTCTCTTAAATGTTCTTTATCTCTGTTGTAATATGTTAATAATTACTATCTATGCTAATACAACAGGAGTTTCATACAAGGAATAAGCTTAAATATTGAAATTAAAACAATTAAGCTATGTGTGCCTTTATATTTTTTAAAGTGTTTTTTTTTTGTTAAATAAGGTAAAAAATACAAATACATATATTAAACGCAAAGAGCAACAAAAAAACAAATCTTTCACCTACGTTTGAAGATCCATATTTCTTCAATTGTTGATTTTATTGAAGTTCAAGAGCTGAAACCTTTATTGTTGTGAAAAGATTCATTTGATTGAATCCAGTCTTTTGTCTACAAACATTTGGACAAACTAAAATATTGTAATTAAAATAAGATTTTGTAAAATTTTACGTTTTTTTCTTCAACATTAATTTTTTAACAAGAATTTGAAAAATTAATGTAGTTTTGCTCTTGCGAACTTATAAACTTTCAAAAAACTAGAAAACCCAAAATTAGAAGAGAAGTAAAAAAAATACTAAAATAATACTCTACAAAACTCTGATTAAACCAATCCTAACATATGCCTCTGAAACCTGGGTTATGATAAAGAATATTTAGGGAACCATTACAGCTTTCGAAAGAAGAATCTTCAGAGTTATCTATTGCCCTGTGAAAGAAAACAACCATTGGCGTCATCGCTAAAATAGAGATCTATACGATATCTACCGAGCGTCCGGTGTAATCAATTCCATCAAGGTAAGACGCTCGAGGTGGGAGGGCCATATAGTTAGAATGGACGATGAAAACCCCATCAAACGCCTAACTCCCTCTGTGCCACAAGGATGACGAAGACCAGGAAGGCCCAAAATACGATGGATGGACTGCATTTGTGCAGATATGTCCATTTTGGAAGTGAGGAACTGGAGAGGAAGGGCAGCAGACCGGCAAAAGTGGAGGAGACTCCTGGATTCAGCCAAGGCCCACCCAAAGTTGTCAAGCGTATAATGATGATGAGAAGAGAGTTCAGGTTACGGTTTCGGTTGAAAAGCTTATTTCGGTCGGTCACTATATATATATATATATATATAGTTGGATAATTTATATAGCGCCATTTTTGTGGAAATCACCTCAAGGGCGCTGTACAATTAATAAATATCCCAGTACGTCTTGCAGCTACAGAGCGCATGGACGGTTGGGATTCTAGTTCCTCGTTTTCAATTAAGATCAATAAAAAATTATAACAGATAGGAGCTAGATTACAGAACGTCTTGCAGCTACAGAGCGCATAGACAGTTAGAAATTTAGCCCCCATTTACACATTTTAAAAATTGACAAATAAATTTAGTGTATTGATGATAGTAGAAAAAAAAATTACTTATATGTAAGTTATTTCTGTATTGTTCAATAAAGATACATTGTGTTTATTGTTTTTTAATAGGGAAAATTGGTTATTAATTTTTTACTGAATAAAAATTATCATTTTTAACTGTATTTTTTAAAAATGTTTAATAAACTCAAATCGTTATGTATACTTCAATTTCTATAAGCGTACAACAAACATCTTTTGATGTATTTTCCCTGTGTTGCTTCTTTTTTACGATATTCTCTGTTTGCTTTACCTTGTATAATATTTTACGCATTTTCCCGGAAGATTTTCTTACGCAAACAAAATAGATTTATTTCATGTTGACCAAACATCACGGAGGGTAATTTTGAGGTTCTGTTTGTCTTAAACCCATCACGTATCAACAGAAAACCTTCGAAGTTTACTTCAAATACTTTACCAATACATATATCAAAATATGTACATCTGAGAATACTAAGCACGGAATTTCCTATCACCGGTTTTACGAGCTGGCAATCAAATAAACGAACATGAGAAGATCGCATAAAACATTGATAGGGTTTCAGAAATCGACTGATATAACGAATGCTTTCCTTTTTGTGAAGAGCAAGAAAACTCGTCACGAAAAAACATGTTAACGATATTCCGAAAAATTTTATAGCTTCTCATACGTTTTTTTCGTGTTTGATATAAGATTGAGGAAATTTATTGGAAGGGTCATGGTTTGAATGCTGACATTTTGCTTTGCGTTTTATATGTTTGATCGAGCATTCAAATCGTATTTTTCTTACAACACATTGTTTTTTTTTCGTTATGTATTTTTTCCAAATCGTGCACTAAAAAATACTCGAAAAAATTCAAGGAAATAAACATTAATTGAACTAAATATTTTTACTAGCCTAATGGAATTAAATATTTTCATTGTATAAAATCCTCCTCTTTTTTAAATTTAAAAAAAAACATAAAACTTTTAATTCTTGTTAACAAATGATGTATTTACAGGTATTACTTGTTATTTGCTAAGATTTCAAATATTTAGCGTTAGTTTATTTTTAAGCCTTGACAAAGGGTTGGTCATTTTATGTCATGTCGAACTGGTCGGCAGATTACATTTATTTTGTGACTTTACACAAAAAAAAACAATTAGTTTTATTACTTAACACGAAAAATTACAATGTCACTACATCAAATATTTATTTATTTTTGTCATTTAATCTTTCGACACTATATGATCATTACACTTTATATATTTTTGCAAATTTATATTAAATTCATATAAATTTATTAACTAACAAAAAATAGAAACAATCGTACTTATGGAAATATGCATTGTATTGTACAATATTTTATTAATTGTATTCAATTTATCATAGGAAATACAAATGAACGAAATATTAAAACCAAAATTTTAATTGATGTGTGCGATACACTTTTTAAGAAAATGATACACTTGACACTCAGAAATAATATTGTGAAAATTACATAAGTTGAAAAATTTACAAAGTTTAAAACTGATTTGGTATAAATAAATTTTATTGTTTTTAGCAGACATTCAACTTTTGAAACGGCTTTACTTTTCGTTCGATGGTCACATTATATTACTTTTAGGGATAAAAATATCGTTGAATTTTATCAAATTTTCTTTCTGCGGAAAAGTGTACATCCTCCCTCTACCCTCTGCAATACGACACATCTGTTTCAGCTACCCTTAGCAATTTATATTATAGGGTGAACGTGGAATGTCGAATAGCAGTACAAATTTCAATAATAATTCAAATTTAAGGCAAATTCGAGAAAACCGTGTTTGATTTTAAAATCAAAATCATCCCGTCATTATTAAAACCTTAAATGTGACTTATTATTCGATAAACACATTAATTTTTCGTCATCATATCCTGCCCCGGTGGTGCATAGGAAACTGCATAAGCACACCAATTACTGTGTATCTCGATTATAATTAAGTAAATAACGGCAAGATTTGAAAGCCCATGGTTTAAACCCCACTCTACCCTAACTTGGTTTTAATTTTCTAATAGTAAGTTATTCAAATCTCGTTAAAATGGTCACCGAAATTGAAAAATTTGGGTAAATTTTAGAAATTCTAATATATTTCATAAATAAAATATAAAAAAAGACTTATCGAAGATTTAACTGGAGATGTTTTTCACCTTTGGCATAAGTGATGACCATTGCACCGTGAGGCTACAAATAAAACTACGCTTTATCTTACGAAATTGAATTGTTGGAAGAATTTAAGGAAAAAGAATTTTCAAATATAAGTAGAATTGTGAACGTCGTCATTTTAACCAACTAATCATTACAGGTCAAAAACTTTGAAATTTTTTGAAAAAAGTTATTAGACCTTTTGAGATTCCTGAACCCCTAATTTGATTGAAATAATTTAACCTATTCGGTACCAATGCAATGGTCTCAATTAGAACGCATCACTATTTATCAAACCAATTTCTGTTTTTTTTACAATACAGATGTATCGTTTTATATCCTCGTAACAGTCCTAACTAATTTTTGATTAAAAAATTTTTAAAGGAATATTTGCGTTCTTATGATTTACCCAAATATTTCAATTTAAGACCCAATTTCAACGAGTCATCAATAACTTAATATAATTAATACAAGAAATTGGGAATCAAGTTGACAAATTGGGAATGAAGTGCGAACCACGGACCGTTGAGCCGTGAGTCCGAGACGCTAGCCACCGGGCAACAACCCGATTCGGTTTTTTGATAAATTCACGCGATTTCATTGATAAATTCACGCGTAAGGGTATTTCAGTTGCCATTTGACACTACACAAAAGATGACATTATTTTCTCTGTGAGTGTAATTTTTTACATGCCTTTTGATATACAATCAAAAATAAGATTAAAAACATACTAGAATGTTTTTTTCAAAATATAGATTCTAAAATAAAAATATTGAGAAAATTACGAAAACAATATCTCCAAATTTCAAAATAATGTGACATTTAAGACGTTAGCGATTAAGCTCGCTATAACCATCAAAACCGTGTCTCTTATTTAGAAAATAACGACTATAGTCTTCAGTCCAATAGACATTGATAGTGAAAAGACGTCTATTGCCTACGTGAAACTGAAGTAATTATATGGTAAGAGGAGATATTGTGTCCCTATAAAAATCAGTGCAAATCACAAAAAAAGTGTGCCAGTATGTTGGTCAAATTAGACTTACTTCAAACCGTCAACTACGGTCCAATCGGAAGTGAAATATTCCAATAAAGTAGAAAGATGTGTGTCAATATGAATAAACCCCGTGAGAAAAATGTGTCAAGGAACGTGAATCTATTTTTCAAACAGTTTTTGAGAAAAATATTTATATAACGTGCTTGAATCATGTTTTGCGGTAAAAAAACGTAGAAATATCATTATTCCATACATTAATCTCCTATTTTTCAGACCATCAGACGCACTTTTCCACACTGAAAATTCAACCAAAAATTGGGGTTCGATGAGTTTTATGGTCTAAAACATGTTTTAATCTCTAAAAAATGATAGATTAATTTTGGGGAGCGTCTTTTGACCCGATGCGTCTCATCGTTTGCAAAACACAATAAATCTCGTGAAATACTAAAAAAATATGAAGAAAAACTGAGACTTAATGGGTTAGCAGCAAAATTATCCCTCTGATTACAGCAAGACCAGTGTACATAATAATATAATGCAGGTGGTCGCTGAGGGGCAGTAATGACGTCACCAGGGGTTGCTTACCCTCAAAGTTCGCCACGGATGGAAAATGGGAAAGCATCTCCCTACATATTTATATTCACCTCAGCATGTCACCGAATTCGGATTCACAGCGCGACAGCCATTTGATTTGGGGCATTGCCTACGTGCAATTGCTTCATGCTACAAAATGTAAAATAATAATAAAAAATAAAAATCCTTTCCTAAATACGGCACCTTCTTAAGAGAAAATTTTTTTTTAGAACCTCTTCAAAATAATTACAAAATAATAGCATCATCATTTCAGTGGTGCATAGATCACCACATAGGCACTCTAACAGCAGCGTATCTGGATAATACAGCTTCTGTGGTGTAGTGGTTAGACTCATCCACGAGAAATTCCGGGTTCGACGCAATAATTTTTTGATGATCTCGATTGAAATATTTTTACATTCATACGAAATGCTTTTTATTATATTTATTTAAATTTGATATTAATTTAACATTGGTGTGCTTCCTTGTACCTGGTCGACATATTTGCCACAGATCTCCTTTATGTTCTGCAAGTTCTAGGACCAACTATCACATGCACTCGCCTATCCCTAGGCTCCACAGATATGGCAATCAGTATGAGGACAAGGCTGATAAAGTTGGTTCTGGACTTGATAGTTATAAAACGAGTCTGATTTCTTTTTTTTTTCGCAATATTATTCTTTAACTTTTATTTATATTTAAAAATGTTTTTTTCTTTTTTTGTTTTTTCATATTTATGTATTTATTTCGTTAAAAATTTTGGTTGCTTATGTGTATTTACCTACTTGTTACTATTGTTATAATTATGTATTTGTTTATTATTATTTTATTATGTATTTGTATGTGTATTTTTTTTCATATTTATGTTTAGTATATGTTAAGGCAATTTATGCCGTTTATGTAAAAATAAATAAATAAACATTTTGTTTTCTATATAATGCTTGTAAATCTGTATAATTTCTATTATATTATTTTTTTTAAATACGTAATATTGTTTTTAAGTGTTAATTTCAATGACGTTACCAATAATGTTGTTAAGGTTGTCAATGTTTTGTTGTTTCTTCGTAACACGAGCATAGCCAAAAAAGACATAGTAAAGTTGTGAATGTTGTATATTTTATTAATTTCCTTTGTCCCAGCTTTTTTCTGTATTTAATTTTTGTCCTTTCCATAAACAATATAATTGTAACTTAATGAACTGAATAAGTTCTTAAACAAAACAAACAAACAAACCATCACGCCGTTTCCCCGTTAGGGTAGGCAGAGAGAATAGAACGCCACAACCCTCTATCTTTGCATACAGATCTCGCTTCCTCTACATTCATACATCTTCTCATGCACGCGCGCCGATTATTCCAACTTTTGACATGTCCATCTTTAAGTATTTGTTGGATTTGGTCATGCCATGTCTTTCTTGGTCTTCCTCTATTTCTGCATCCATCAACATTCGCATTGTAACTATTCTTAGACGTTCTCTCGCTGTCCATTCGTTCTACATGTCCAAACCAGCGCAGAGCTCCTATTAATAATAATTTCAAAAGAATAAATAAAAAATGGTATCATCGTAACAAAAAACAAAGTAACAGTGGAACAGAGGTAAACAATATTATTTGTTGTATAAAAAATAACAAAAATGACATGATTATTACCGTCGATAAACAAATATTATATTTTGATGATGATCATTTTACCAGTCCTGTTAAAACATGCTCTCATAAAAACACATGAGTTCTTCAGTAATAATTGCTTTTTTGAACCCTTTGTGCACTTACTAATATTTTCATAATGCTAATGAACTGTCTGTTAAAATAATAATACATTCCGTACGATATTTAAAGCATTTTTTACAATATTTAAATACACTTACCATATTCAGTTACTTCTTATTTCAAAGTTCATTCTTCTAAAAAAGGGGATGCCTAGGACCAAATTTACTAACCTGAAACAACACAATAAAAAAACAAATTAGTAATGAATTACTTAATACACAGCTACCACACTACCTATGTTGGATCATTTAAGCTGATTTCAGAAAGTACATATTAGATTCAATCCAAATATACCTGCTGAAAAAGATCATAGGTACAAGTGAAGCCTTTAATCGATCTAATTTAAGTTTAATAATTACTTCCACGTTATGACTCTGCTTTCAATTTTACAATGTTAGAACAAGACTTATCAGAGATGATATTATAATCTCCATAATGTAGTAAGCCGAGCTTAATCACCTAACCACACACGATGTTTTAGAAATTGCGGCTTAAATGAAACAGGGTTGTACTGTAACGTTTATTTATGTTTAAAATCGATGAACTCAAAATACATACATTAAGTTTAATATATGTTGGACCACATATCTAATTATCGTAGGAAACTGAAATGGCTCAAATTAGACAGCGGATAGATTATCACACCCTCTCAATTTTATTTTTTATTAAGTAGTCCTAACACTTCGCTATACGGTAGTGAAAAATTTCAACGCTTGACAGTTCATGGCTTACAAAGCATCTTTTTGCTTCTCATTCACAATTCTTCCTTCCTTTCAATCTCATGAATCATCTCTCATCCACTATGAAAGATGTTTCAACAGTAGCCTTGTTTAAATCACGTCCAAATAGACATCTGCTTTCTCTTCCCTAATCTTCCCTATTTTTTTCTTCCTTTATTCCTCGTTTCCCATTGAATACTTGCATTAATAGTAATTTATTTATTTTTCATATATTGTGAGTTCTATTTTAGTATCTGTTGAATTTTGTTTTGTTTCGTACACTCTTGAAACTAAAGTAAACATACCTTTTATTATATTTATTGGTTGGAAGAAGTTGTAATTTTTTGCAATAAACATACTGAAAAAACATTAAAAAAGTATTTTAAATACGTTCAAATCATAATTATACATAGATGAGAACAGCGTACCGCATAAAGCGACTTGCAAATCAATACCATGCAGTACAGTGGTAATTAAGATCTTCTGTTTTAGAAGTCCCATTTTTTATAAAGAGTCAATTAGGGATTTAATTAGTAATTTGGTATTAAAGTACTCTAGTATTTCATATTTTTGTGTAGTCTTTTGTATTTTTATAACAGTACATATACATATAATACATGTAATTTGTTTGTAATGATTAAAGACGCATTGAAACGGGCTTCGATATTTTTAGCAAAGTATCGGCGATAATATAATATAATATTGGCGGCCTCCGAGGTGTAATGGCTAAGACGCTTTACTCATATTCGAAAAGCTCCGGGTTCGATTAAAAGAACACAAATATTGAATGTTTTTTTTCTCAAGCCTAGGTGTTCTGTGCTTTAGCTCGTTGCTGCAATTGGGCTTCTTGGCCTACTGTAGTCCAATAAAAATTAATACTGATAAATATAGTGAACTTAAAAGGTGCAAACTGCTAAACTAAGACACACAAATTTGCTAAAATTAATTTAATTGACTGAAGAAAAGACAAAATTGTTTTTTTTTTATTTATAGCAATTTTACTTGTAGAAGTAAACAATTAAAATTTACATTAATATGATTTTCATTTCGGAGACACAAAATTCTTAAGTTATGCAAAGAAAGGCAATTTTGTAAGTCTGTTTAGTTTAACTTGCTGTTGAAAATATGTGGGCACTGATTACAGTAGGAAGTAAACGGAGGTATCTCCAATTGTCTTTAAAATAAAAGGGAACTTTCTGTAAGAAAAATTGAAAATTCATTAAAAAAATTATTTAACCTCTTCGATTGCAGTGATTGACAAAGAAACTTCAAATTTATATACAAATATATCCATTTTAATACAAAAAAATTGTTTTTATTTTATAGATAGTTTAAGTTAATTCTGATAACTTCCCATTGGTATCGAGGCCCAATACACGATTAAATTTTTGGGTAAGCTTAATTTTCTAATAGCTCCATTCCAAACTCCCTAAAGACTAAAGTATTTAACCGATAAGTCCTACCCGTCCTAAAATACGGCGCAATAAAATAACACAAACTGCATTGCAAGACAAAAAGCTAACTATAGCCATTTCACTCGATATTAAAGGAGCCTTTCATAATGCTCGGTAGCCATTTTAAATGTACGAACAAAGCAATAAAAAGTGCCTTTAGAACTAATTTGTGATTGTTAAAAGTTATTTTCAACAGAAAAGCAGGTTTTTTGGTGCTGCACTGAAAAAGATCACATCCAAAGGTGGATAATATACTTCAGAAGAATCTAGGTCATGAAGTTGAATAAAAAGCACTAGCCAATAATATTTTATTAATAGTGATAGCTGATAAAACTGCCAATCTAGAAAAGTAGACCAAAGATGAACTAGATATCACTATAGAATGGGACTTTAAATCCAAACGTCACTTAGTAAAAGGTAAAACGAATGCCTTATCTAGAAGAAAAGAACTTCAACCAACTATACAAGTAAATGGTGTCTGCTTAAAATATGTGGATCAATTCGGAGTCCTTGAATTACTACAGATTGTCACCTCAACTGGTCCAAGCATGTTAACAACGTTTGTAAATAAGCAGCAGTTGTAACAAATGAAATTGTTAGCGTAGCCAAACCAACGGGGGGAGCATCACAAGAGGTTATGTAACAAATATGTATACATGGAGTGGTAGAGCTTGTTACCTATGCTTCAAGCATTTGGTTATTAGCGATTAACAGAACCAGCCAAATGACTGCTATTTTTCTTTTTACCTCATCCTGCTAAGCGTTACCGAATCGACCTTGGTTATAATGACGAAACGTTACCGGAAATGGTGCAGGGAGAGTTGAGAATATTTACTGAAGCCAGTCTTTTAAACCGTAAGTTAGTGCAGCATTTGTACCCTTTGATGGCATGAAAAAGCTGTGGACTAGAAAGCTGAAACTTGATGGTTTCTGCTCTGGTTTTTAGGCAAAAGTATTTGCAATCAACTCTAGTTGATGTTTTAAAGAAACAACCAAAAATGTGGAAGCAAATAACGATTTCGACATATTGTAAATCAGAAGTCCAAGCAACTCAATCAACTTAATTGTTATGGCCATTCAAACTAATATTCAAAAACTAAAATTCAGATCATAGAATGTGTATATTTTGGAATGATACAAGGCCACTGGGGAATTCAAGGCAATAAAAAAGCATATTAAAAGGCTCGAGAAGCTACTCTCAGGAAAAGAACTCATCATTCTGCCAAATATCCTTTTAGTTTTGCCTAAAAAAATATAAGAAGCAGAACTCGTAAGCGCTGGAACGACCATTATTTAAGTGAAACTACTAAACAGGTAACCAAAATATTTTTTACAACAATTTTTCATGCCATTTATTTCAGAAAAATGCAGCATGTTAGCTACGAACTGACTCAAATGCTCACCGACCACAGTAGTTTTAAGCGATTTTCACCGTTTTAAGCTCTAAAAAATATATATAACTGTTCTAAGAGATATCCTTAAATGTCCCTCATTTGTTGATGCATTGTCCCATTTTCAGCTTAGAGCGAATGGAGATAGAGGCGCGATGTAAAAGTCTGGATGAAGACCTAGAAGATATCTTATCTGTAACTTATCGGGTTAGGTAATATCATACATGGTAAAAGTAGTAAAGGTAGTAGTTGAAATAAATAAAAATAGGACACAAAATGGTGATCACTCTCAAAGCAGAATATAAGGTCTGCTGATATCTGTCAATAGTCCGGCGTCTGCTGAATGAGTTTTCTGTAGTGTATATGTATATTCTTCAATCAAATGCGGAAAAGTTCCTTAGCAAGGCCACAGCCGATTATCCCACCAAATTCTCACACTGTTGTTAGAGTAATTAGAAGAAATATACATTTTGCAGTATATATAAGCCTTGTTCAAAATTAACAAGGCAAAAAATAATCAAATCCCTTTAGGAAAAAATACAAACAGCGCGTGGGCTATTATTTCGACCGAGCAGTCTCCTCGTAAGTTACATGTTGCACAAAGAAATATGAAACGCGATATGGATGAAATAACATTAAGGAATAAGGAGAGAAAAGATTAAATCGCAGTCAAACCAAAGTATGCGATGTGTTGGAAAGAATTGGTTGGTTTAAATGGCAACAGGCAAGCCATATTTCTCGAACATCTGATCATAAATGGACAAAGCTTGTTCTCGAGTGGAGACCAAGGAATACAAGGCCCCAAGGACGCCCACCAATGAGATTGTTGGATGATATTCGGAGGTTTGCCGGGAGACAGTGGATGAGGATGGCTTAGAACCTGGAGGAATGGAGGAGACAAGGGAGGCCTATGTCCTGCAGTGGACCAACGTGGGCTGATTATGATAATAATGAGATGAAAAATGTTTTTAGAGATATTCTATTTTTCTATATAACCATCTTTTCCCGTTCGTAAGGTAAATCTTGACAGATATAATAATAAATAAATTGTTATTCAGTTATTATAATTTTCTGAATAATCATTCAGTTATGTTTTCCTTGATTATATCAAACTAATTGGTGTACATTAAATATTCAATCCACTGAGACATGCTTGATTAAGTTGATTGACAATCTTTCATATTATATTACGCAGTTAGAAAATGAGCTGGAACACTTCATAATAAAATAATAACAAACTGCTTGTCTCACTAAAAATCAATCACTTCTCGACGGGTATTTAAACAGAGACGAAGAACTTTTCAACGATAAGAAGCGTGAACAGAAGAAGATATTTCTAAAAGGCTGGTCATTGAAATGTTTGACAATTAAGAAAATAATGTTTATTGAATAAGATAAACGTATTTCATTATTTATTATTGTTTATGTCTTTGATTGGATTCTCTGTGTCCAGGTCCAGGCGGATGAATAATAAAGTTATGTGTGCGAAATAGAACCAAAGCCCTGGACGAGTGTTTTTGGCTCAATAGCCGCTCTCGGGTAAAAATCCTGAATAAGGTAATCGAGCGAAGATAAGTCCACCTCGTTGTGTAGTGGTTGACGCGTTCGCTTACTATTCTTGAGATCCTGGGTTCGATTTCTGGTAGTGTTGAGGTAAAATATTATTTCAAAGGTTTTTTGAACTGCAGTATATCATTGTTCCTAAACTAGGAATATGCACCTATGGATGCGTTTATATAATAATGTTTTTTTTTTTTTTTTATACGCCTCCACTCGTTTATATAATAATGTTCGATTGAACCATTTTGTGGAGATACAAAATACGTTTATTTTATTAGATTGTGAAAATCCACTCGGCACGGTAAAATAACAATAAACAATTCATTTAATTGATGGCGGGAAAACGTCCACTAATCTCCACTTGATTTCCTTTAAATTAATGTTTACCTGATAGTGCCTCTAAATTAATAAAACATTTTTTTTAAATACGTATAAAATATAAACCTACCCTCATTTAAATGGGCCATATACTGCACTTAAAACATTTATGGTAGATTAATTAACCATTAAAAAAAAATAAGCATATTTACTTGAAATATCATTGAATATTATCACTGATTAATGTATACTAATATAAAAACAATATTTTCAAGATAAATGTTTTCTGGAGAAAAAACAGAGCCTTGATTTCAAAGAGCTTTTAAATGTCTAAAAATCGAAGAAAGATTTGAAATGCGGCTATTAAATGAGGTTAAAAAATTTTAAGTATTCATAAAATAATTATATTTCTGTTTTCTAGTTTTTAATAGATTATTTACATTTAAAATATACTGGAATCATTCTGATATACATATTTTATTATTATTAATTGATATTTTCTAGATATCAGAATTAGACATGGATTAATCAAGATAGTAAAAGACGGTTTGTAATCAATATAATTTTTAAGCAGAGGCCCCGATGTTGTCGCAATATTGCACAAATAAAGCAAAAGGTCCATATTTTGTATGATTTCTTCCAGTATACTCAAGCATAATGCCTTATTTTGTGATACGTGCTCTTTTGCTTTCGCAGTAATTTTATCCCCGTAAGCCTAAACTGTAAGAACGGATAGTAAAGTAAACTTTTAAATCGGAAGGTCTACTATTTGAACTGAACATTTCAAATAATGTGTTGACCTTTTTTACTTATTTTAGAACCACCTTTATACCCAATATTTCACGTCCACCTTGCCAGGAATCAAACTTAGGACCTCAAAAACGGTGGGCAACTACACAGCAAGGTTGACTTATTTACTCAGTATATGGATACCTCCGTTGTGAATACGTTTGACTCACGCACGGAAGGTTCTGGGTTCGATTACCAGCGAGAACACAAAAATTGAATTTAATTTTTTAAAGAGCTGAAATGCACTTAACCAAATAAACGTATTTTTTGGATCTGAAATAAATAAATAAAAACTATAATATTCTTTCTTTCATTTTTTCGTTTTTCTTTTCGTTCAAAATTTTATTGTGTAACTAGTGACGAGTGATTCTAATTTAGTATAGTCTTACTAAAGGTATTAGTGGAATATTTATTATTTATTTTTAAATCTGGAAGAAGGGCACACATGGACATATTCTAAATAATAATAATAATAATCAAATTGTATTTATTTTATAATAATAATCAAATTGTATTTATTTTTTATATTATATTTATTTAAAACATAAATTTATTTACTCTAGTAAAACGGGAAAGCAGGCAGTTCTGTGCATATTTTTTTTATTAAATGTATGTATGTAAATAGATAGATAAATTGATTTCTTTTAGTTGTTATGACGTAGGATTTAGATATTCGTGGTTTATTTTTTATTTATCATTTATTTTTAAATCTGGAAATAGGGCACACAAAAACATTTTCTTATGTGCGCTCTAGTAATAATACTGTATACGCGTGTATTTAATTTATAAATAATTAAATATGTCTTATGTCTTGACTTTTGGAAAACTATCGAAGTGGATAAAAATATTTCATTTAAATTAATGATATTTATGAAAAAAATAACTTTAAAAATACATAATTTACTACCCTAGATCGGAAAAGCTGTCCCTACTTAGGCAGTTTAGATGACTCACCGGCAAAAACAAAAAATATGTATGTACACTGTTACTAATGAATTGTATAAAAAGTTCAATGAAACTTGCTGTAATTAATATGTAAATATGTAACAATAAAATTAATTAAAAGTTACCTTGAAACTACTTTACGTATAATAATTATAAATCTTTATAAACAGTAATAAACAATGTGATAAAGACAAGAAATTAAAATGGTTTATACAAATTTAATGTTTCTTGTACTATGCAGGCTTATTATGCTATTAAGGCTTAGATCAATTATTACTTTTTTATTTATATCCCTACAGAGATGAGGTAGATTTTTTTTTTCAAATTCAGGATTATGGATATTCGAGCGTTTACAGGGCTTATGACCTGTCATTGGCTGGGTTAAGTGGCCACTTTAAGTAGGTACTACAACATTCCCTGAATGTTGTAGTACCTAATTTGAAAAAAAAAATTCTACCTCATCTCTGTAGGGATATAAATAAAAAATATATACCTACTCTCCCTTGGGAGAAAATCCAGATTTGTGCGTGTACAAAAGTACACGTACCAAAAATAATGTTGTGCAATTATTACTTATTTAAACGGAGTTACAACTTTTGAGTGGTGAACTTATCAAACGTAGTGTGAATATATTTTCGGAAATTTCGGAAAAAAACGGATTTCGATTTCCTGTAAAATGCTTTTCTTATCAAGTTTTTGCTATTCACTGAAAAAAATACCTTATTCAGGTTTAAATAGCCAGGGGAAAAGGTAAGAAGACCGGTGTTTTGTTGGATGTGTGAAAAAAGAAGGCGATACCTCTGCATCCTTTCTCACCACTTACAGAAAATACAAATATCCGGAATACATACATTCCCATCGGGCTGTTATATTTCCAGTATAAATATTCCTTTTTTTTTTGTATTGAAGTAATCTAAGGATGACTTTTAGTCAATCTTGAACGTCAAATAATTACATTTCAAAATACTGTACAAGTTTTAAGTGGATTAGACTTCATGGAATTTTCCCATTTTAAGATATAAAAAAAAAGGTGACATGTAAATGTTTTAAAAGGCTATAAATGTAAATGCAATCGCCTAGACTTCCGTATTCCCTTCTCAAAAATGTTTGCCTCTCTGTTGCAACAAATTTAGATCTAAATTTCTCCCAAGGGCTGAAATCCAGCAAGTCTGCAAACATTTGGACATACTCAAAACTTTGTTAAATTAACTAACTGGTAAAAGAAGAAGTAACAAAATTGGAAAAAAAATTATGTCGTTGCCTAGTAGGTGAATTGGTTCAGCCGGATGAATCTAACCCGCATGATAAAGGTTTCAGCTGTTTTACAGAAGTCAACAGTTGGAAGAGTTAAGGAAATGTGGATGTTTAAACATTGGCTGAATAGATAATGTTACAGTGTGTAAAGTGGTTACTTGAACCAGCCAACGACAGGTCACAAACCCTGTAAAAGCCGAGACTTCCATATCCTCTTCTCAAAAAGGTTTTCCCTCTCTGTTGCAACAAATTTAAATTAAAAAAACCTAATCGGTTAAAAGAAAAATAAGAATTCTGATTCATAGCATCATCACCACTCTTTTTTCGAACCCAATAGTGCATAGAGCATTGCATTGGTAAACAAGCCGCTACAAATCGTGATCATTTGTATAACATGAAGATAAAATGATCAGTTTCTAGCTTTAGGTACCCGTAAAAACACATTTTAAAATGAATATTTCATATCAATTATCTCTGAAATTGACATAAAAATTGCTTGGTAACGCGCTTACCACTAAACCACAAGGCGGACACTGAGTTATCATTACACTAATATATTATACAATGGTGGCCTCCGTGGTGTAATGGCTAAGACACTTGACACACACACGGAAGGTTCTGGGATCCGGTGAGAACAAATTAATCTGATGCTGATATCACTACTATAATTGGGTCTCCAGGCCTGTTGTGGTGCAAAAAAATAGATAATTACAATAAATACATTCACAAGTACAAACCCAAAACCATATAATATGTCAATTTAGCTTAGTTAGAATGTAATTTATCAATTAAGTATACAATTGTACAGCGCCCTTGAGGTGATTTTTCACAAAAATGGCTCTTGTAAATCTGTAAGTATACTTGTAAATCAGCTAAATATTATTGTTAGTATTATATCGCTTACGAATATGAAATTAATTGTCATTTCTAATTTCGATGTTTGAAGTTTGAATCAAGTGCAATAAACATGTATGCAAAAAAAAAATGATACTTAAATAGAACTAGCAATATGTGTATATGAATAAAATGATATCAACACTTGTTTTCAGTGATATGAAAGGAATAAAGCAAAAATGAAAAGAGGAAAGATTAACTGGATAAGTGGTATAAGTGCGTAAAAACTTTAGAAGAGCTATTCTTTTTTTTTTTTTTTTTCATTGTTTATTTATTTTAATCATTAAATAGCATACATAATTGTACTGTTGTTCCCGCAAATCCGAGGATATAATTTGAGTTTATCATACTAGTTATTCTCTATTAATAATTAACATTTTATTTTTATTAAAATAGACAATCCTTTCACTTCCTTATTATATTATGATACATTTACATAATGCACACTATAACATACAATCTATAGCAAAGTCAAGAAAACCAGCAAAGTGCTTATTTTCCCCTGTTTACCTTAGAAACGTTCAGAATAGGGCTATTCAGCTCGCCATTTTCCTGCAAAGCAGATATTTGAATTTAATGTTCAATAAACTCTCCTTAACAATTGACTTGGTATATTTAATAATCTTATTCGTGAATTTTCAAAGTAAATTTTAACACGGCTTAAGTTCAAACGTAGGAAGTTACATCCCGTGATAAATTCAAACACATTATTATTTTTTTATTTTTTAATTTACAATTTTGGAAAATTTTCATTTCGTGATAAATTAAGAAATACACAACTCACAAAATAAAAAATGGCACATTAAAAATTCACATAAACGTCATTTTAAAAAATTCTTTTCAAATTATTTTTCTTGCACTTTTTAACAACAAAATATTATTTTTAATGCGTCTAAATTTATAAACTACAACACTATCTATGTAAAGTTAATGTATTTATATGTATATACATTTTCACTTTTCCTTATCCACATCCGCTCCTAAGTGGAAAACGTGGACTTTACCAGACACCTCTAGGAGACGCTTTTGCCAGCTAGCACTCTCGCCTCCTCCTACTGCGTCCCTTAGTTCCACCGAATAAACCCGAAAAATTGTCATCAATGGCCTTCCAGAACGGCAATAGCCCTCAGGTGTGAAAAAGAGGCAATTTAGTTTAAAGCTCTTTTGAGGCATACGCAGCACGTGTCCGAGCCACCTCCACCTCCGCCTACTCGAAACGCTCTTTATAGGAATCTGCTGTGTCCGTTCTCGGACTTCGATAATGGTTATGAAATTGAACAAACTTATGCCTTATATTCTCTTCAGGCACTAACTCAGATATTTTGTCTTTTAAGTTTAGATAAGGTCCCAGGATTCACCCCCATAAAGAAGTACTGGCATAATACAAAAAATAAAAATATTTAAATGCAATTATGTAGATGTCCTTGTGTGTATTAACTAATAAATCTAATAACTTTTTACAAAACTAAAATATGTACGCGACAAACAAAGGCAGCGCTATTTTATATTAACAAATTTAGTAATAATTGAACGCAGTTATGCAGAAAGCAACCAGTCCACAATTTTTTTATTTTTTTTTTTAATTAAAAAAAGAAATTGGTTTTATCAGGTGCGGTAAGGTGCAGTAAGGTCAGTTCTATGTTCTGCTAAAAACGGTCAGGCAGCTTTCATACAAAAAAACTGTAATAGTCACCTTCTGAAAAGTGTCTATAGAGACTACAGTATAGTCATAATCTTGAAAACAAATTTAGCTCTATTGATACATTTTTCAGCATAATATAAACTTTAGAAAAAAAATATTTATCAACCCTTGTGGTATGGGTATAAACTGTTTGTCTATTTTGAGTCCCATTATAATTTTTAGTATATTTTTTTAACATTTGCATTTTTGTAATAGTTTATTTTATTGACAGTTGACAGACTCATCCATTTCCCAATAAAATAATTTTAAAATATAAAACCCAGTAAAGGTGTTAAAAATGCATAAAATAAAATGTAGTAAATTACTTTTTTACTGTTCATTAATTTTCTTGAATCGTTTTCTTTCGAGTGCAATCTTAATTATTTTTTTATTAACTTTCCTCTCAACTTTGAGGTAAGTACCTACTTTGAACTTCAAACAAGGATGTTAATAATTTTAAATTACTTAGTAATTAAAACTTTATTTCCCAGGAGGTTGTTCATTTCTAAGTAGTTGTAAAAGCCTTTAACTTATTTTAAATTAATTACTTCAATACGCTCTATAATTTGGCTAAGCAGAGAAAACAAAAGATGGAAAAATGATCAAACGCCTTGAAACCAAAGCATAAAAACTAATTTTTTATTGTTTTGCCAATAGAAAGTTCGAAAAATTTGAAAAGTTAAGTACGACTTTTTAAAACTTATAATATAAGAAATCAAACACTGAATTGAGTCTACTGAACACTTTATTTTATTTTTACAAAAATAAAAATTGTATAAAAATACACTTATGTTTACATAAATTTCTTCATAATATTTCAATCATGCACTAAAATAAAAATGAACACCAACGTGTTACAATATTATTTATATAATTTTTACAACAATTATCTAAAGATATAATACTAAAAAGCTTTATCAATTACCTTACAATATATACACGTATGTCAAGAAATACTTACTTTTTAATAATTTTTTCCGTAATATAAATACCTAAATTCAAATATAAATATCTAAATTCAAATATTAATACCTAAATTCAACATTACCTATGAAACACTAAGCCTTGCCCTTAACTATTGGTTTTTCCCACAGTTATGATTAATGTACATGCTATGGTTCATAAGATTATTTTTATTTTTTACTTAAGTACCTTGAATTAAATAACTATATAAGGACATTCAATCCATCTATTCTTCACATTCATTTGAAAATACCCTAACAAGGCGAAACAATTGTCACGAATCGATCATCTCATGATCAATTATGGCAATAACATCGCCATTTCCTCGTGGGCAAAGAGGATAGAATGCCATATTAATTTTTATTGCATACAGACTTCGCTTTCTCTACATTCATACATTTTCTCATGCACGCGCGCCGACCATTCCGACTTTTGACCTGTCCATTTTAAGGATTTGTTGGAATTGGTCCATGTCTTTATCAGTCTTTCTGCATCCATCAACATTCGCAACTTAAATATTTTTCCTCCGTCTTGCCGCCCTACATGTCAAACCAACGCAGATGTGGTATTCTGAACTCAAAAGCGCGCGTAGAAAACGCATTTTCAACGCGTATTTACGTACTAAATACACGCTAACAGAGCGATCTCTTGCGCGCAATTTCGTTCAGAATACCAGCCCAGATCTCCTTTTTTGATTTTGTCAATAATACTTGTCAGCTTTTACGTAATGCACAGATCTTGATATTCAAAGATTTAAAAGACAAAAAGATCACACTATCACACTTATTTATGGTATATTTCATTGCCTGGATGCAGATTGCTGATCTACATTAACTGCATTTTGCTAACATTATCAGCTACATTTTATAAAAATAAAAATAATAACGCATATATCCTTACAAATGTACTTTTTATCAATAAACTAGTGGACCCGAAAGACGTTGTCCAGCCCGAACGTTGGTTTGCGTGCTAATAGCTTGGAAAAGGACTTTTCATTGAAAAGTAGGTACCTAGGTACTTGCTTATGATTGAATTCTCAAACTCAAAATTATTAATATTAATTTCAGTAGTTCCTAGGTACTTGTTTATGGTTGAGTTCCAAAACATAAAATAATTCATTTTTAAATATAGAATTTTTTTTTAAATGTCTTAACTCGGCTCTTCTCACCAATAGGGGTGTACTTTATTTAATAATGCGATTTTCAAAAATGTATTGAATATCAGTTAATATTATTTTAGTATTTTCAAAACTCCAGTAAAAGTAGATAATCACGAAGAAATTATAAGTAATGTAAGGAAAGGCTCTGATTGGGATCTATAAAAGTTGAATGTTGTTTGTAAACGTTCAAAAACAACCTTTTTCCAAACACAAAAAACAACATCCTTCCATTTTTTGTATATGCGTTCTTGTCAAATGCCACCCTGGAAGGTCGATGAAAAAAATATTTGTGCTTCCAACTTTTTTTTACAGATTCGATTGAAATTTTGAATATCTACTGACACGCGCAGCGCAAAGATCTACATCTCACTAAAAACAACATGTAAATCGGTTAAGCCATTCAGGAGGAATTCAATGACATCACACGTACAGAAGAATTATATATATAAAGATAATGTTGATGGTATTTTAGGATCGTTTGCCATAACGTTTTCTCAAAATCTTATTTTTTATGCTTTCCGATATTTTCAAACGATTTAAAGACACAAATAATAAGTGGGTTCCGTAACGATTTTATTCGTTAACAAAAAATGTAAGTATCTTAAAAATTTTGCTTACTGGAAACAGAATTTCTCAGAAATTCTGGGTTTTCTAGAAATTCATGGAACGTAATGTTTGTTTTTAATGAATATTTCATATGTTATTTTTTTCAATAGATGTATTTTTTATCACACACATATTAACAAAATATTTATTTGTATTTTTTCAATTTATAAATTTATGATGTTCTATAACTTTACTTACTAGTATTACACTATAATAATCCAAATAATTATACCTAACTAAATTAATATAATCTAGAATAATTCTACGAAATTTATTATTTATCCTTAATATTTACTAAGTATTTTATTCGAATAGTGGAAACGCTTCCAGCCTCCCTGAGACTTTCTGGCAACTTATTAAATAATTTCATTAGAACCGGGTTGTGGTCCCGTGGTAGTGTTGTGGATTCACGGATCAAAGGTCCGAGATTCAAATCCCACTCTACCACAACTCGAGGTTTATTTGTTCCAGCACAAGATATTTACGAAATAGTCTGTAAATTAAAATATTTCAGTAAATTTTTATCATAACGGTTTTTGTAATAAAGATTTTTTAAGTTCCAATCAGTCTCTCCTTAAGAAATCTGAAATTACACTCACTTCTCGTTCCATACTTGTGTAAATCGTTTTTATATTATTATTTTTTTACATGTATCCGGGAAGCAGTTTGTTTCTCAACTTGTTAATGAAATAAGTATTAAACAGAATATTTTTTTAATATCAAGAATATTTCATTTCTCTAACATAAATTTTATTTTAATGTATGTACTATACTTAAATACTACTCTCAATGCTTTAATTACACAATGCGATTAGTATATTTGAGTTAATATTTTAATACTTGACTTCAGCGAGGAATTCCTTCGTCAGACTGTCATGTTTAACAATATTCAGAAACCAAAACCTATGTATCCGTTTTGAAAAAACGGCCATAAAATTTTATACAAATTAATGTTCCTCATCAAATTTTATAACGAACATCCATGAACTTCTTTGGCATTTCTTTGTCAAGTTATTTTTTGTTTCCATCACATACAACAATAATCCTCCAGCTCTGCGGTAGGTAACTACTGTAATTTTTACTTTATTATTTGTTGTATAGCGTACACTTTATGTGTCATTATTTTTCGCAAATTACATACTCACGTTCAGAGCAAGAATGCATAAAATGTCTACCCGAGAAACACGTTCCACAGATTTTCTTTACGTGCGAGTTTACATTTTTTTCTTTTTTATTTTTTTACCGAAATAATAATGGTGTTTTACCGCAATTATATGCAAATCTAACAACTTAATATAAAGTTGCGAGGTAAGAATTGAACTTAATACTTGTTCTTATACGCCTTTCGAAGGCTTGTAGAATAATATAGAGATTATAAGACTACTATTATGTTTGTTAAGGAATTTTAGTTGAAAACTATCATATTTGTAATTTTTCATTATTGGCTAAGATTTCAATTGTTTGTTTGAAAACATTAAAATATGTTTTTAATATAAAAGGTCCATTTTATAAAACATTATTAATTATATCTTCTGGGTACACAACTTCTCATTGTTTTGTAAATATTATGGTCTAATTTTAATTAATTTCAAAGAATAACAAGACAACGACAGACAAACGTAAATGCGCATGGGCAATTTTTTTTCTATAGAACTGGACACAACTTCAAAATCGGTATCCGGCATATACAATGAATGCGTTGATGTCGGAAATACGCATACATAGAAATGTACTATTTTTAACAAAAACATTGTTTGAATCCGAAATCGCGTGCCCCCGAAAGTTATCTGTGAAATTTTAGTAAACAATCATTTTTTGTTCATGCTTATTATTTTTTAAATAACAAAATACAGTGCGTTCGAATATTAAATTTATTTGTACTAGTCAGTTAACCAAGTAAACAAAAATATTTCGTTTGAGTTATAACGCACACTAGAATATTTTATTTTAAAACTTTCTATTACGCACACATAAATAAAGGATATTAAAGATTTTAACCGATCGTACCATGACATATTCTTCTTTTATTTTCAAGGGATGCGTAGCATCCACAGCGTGTAAAGACTAAACGCGCGGCTTCATTAGTGTAGTGGTTAATTTGTTTGACTCACCCGAGGAAGGTTTCGGGTTCGATTACCGGTGAAAGTACAAAAAAAAGAATATCATATTTTTCAACCAGGGTGCTTTGTGGTGCAATTCACCACTCTAATCGGGCCTCCTGGCCGTTGTGTAGAAAATAAAAATTTATAAAGTAAATTTTAAAAATGATAATAGACGCAAAAAACTAAAAAGATGTAATCAAACTTGAAAATTGACATAAAAAGGCTTGATAATGAACGTATATGCATGAAAATATTAACATTTGTGTCTGTACATACAATGAGAATGAAGTAATGTTTGAATTTAAAGAGTGAGTGAGTGGTATGGCGTTTAATTCTTTCTGCTTATATTTTATTTTTTACTTCTCGCTATTTTTTGTTTTTATTAATGTAAAATAAGACCTATATGCGAATAATTAATAATACGTATGATATTATAAACAAACGAAAAGCAACAGCAGCTCGTGTGTTATTTGTTTCGACAATGAATAAAATAAACTTTATGGGGACAAAAAACGTTTCTTTTCCTTGACCTAATCGTAAAACTAGATAAAGGATCACCTAAGAGCATTGCCATGTTATCTCTTATTATTTGTCCTGATAAAAATGACCCCCCATCATCCTTTTGTACCGAAAATATCCTTTAACAGATTATTTGCCCAACATATTATTATCGTCATAAGAAAATGAAAACAAAAAAGGGTCCTAAAGGGATTGCCGACTTGTCTTGTGTTTATCCTGTCATAAATTCTGTAACCCTATGCAAAATCAGTAATAACCTAATGTGGACATTTTAAGCAACAATATTGCTAACAAATCTAATATAAATATATTTATTAATATCTCAATTTGTGTAACAGAGGGGGAAAACGAGAATGGAATATGAAAGTCTAGGAATTTACAGGGCGTATGACCTGTCATTGCACGCTGTAAGATTCACTATTTTGCCTTTGTTTCATTTTCAGTGCTGCAGAGCAGCGTTTATTTAATAATTAAAAAATACACATAAAATTTTGTTACCCACTAACTCTAAAGACTTTTCGGTGGGGCACATTTTTTTTTTTTTATGACAGGTTTATATTACATTTATTTTATTTATATTTTACACATTTATTTATAAACAGGCACTATAAAGTATCTAGAAGATATTTCTTCAGTTCTTTTTTTTCATTTGAAGATCTTTCATGTTAATGATGGGAGATCATTGAACAATCTTGGAACGCAATTTATTTAATGTTCGCTCTCCGAAGCAATTTGTAATTCGGGGAAAAAACAGGGAGCCCTTAGTTTTTAATCTAGTGTTGTGAGCGTGGGAAACTCTTTTTTTATATTCCGGATCAACAAAGTGATCTACAATCAATTTGTAGTCACAAAGTTGTTTTACCGGCAGGATATTACAGAATTTAAAATATACACCTTCGCCCATAGGTTTCGTCTCACGGATTATGATATCCGGTACAATCCCCCTCAACTTAATATCCACATTTCCACAACTGAAAACTTGAGTAAGTGGGTGAGATTAATCAGGCTGAACCATTATAAAGGTGTCAGCTCTTTTATTTCACAAAAGTCAACAGATGGAAGAGTTGTATATTATAAAAGACAAAAAAAAACCTTTAAAACCCCGGTTTTTCTTATAAAGTGTAATCTTCAAACGCCCATATCTCTAAATATGCATATGTTTTGGTTTTACACTCAAGGTGCGAATATTGATTTATTAAAAAAATTGAGTTAAAATATGTAAGCATACAATTGTTCGTAAAATGTTTCAGTTTGCAAATAGAGTTCTAGGCAATTCTCACGGAACGCTCTCAAATTCGTGGTCGACATCATTACTAGGACATTTATTTTGGCACAGAAAATTTCCTGACAAAACATTACGGTGTTGACATATTTTGTAAAGACATAATATTTTATTTTAAATACAATTTAAATGGCCTTTATGAACTAACTTTACCGAAAATTTCATTTTACTCGTGTGACGAAATTACGTCTCAGAAAATGTTATTAAACAAAATGTTAAGATATTTACAGAAAATGGTTTAAAGGCGATTTTTGCGATACTTGTATTTTAAAGAAACTAATAAGTATCCATTATTGTTTCTATGTTTATTTATAGCAGAGATGCTGGATTACAACATCCTTGAATCTTGACGTCAAATTTTTCTTGGGAAACACTCCTTAAAGCTGATTTCTGGAAGTATATGTAATCCAAATATACTAAAAGAGATCAGTTTTGTATAAGCCCAATGCTAGAACAAAGTCTCATGCACTGTTTTACGCACCCAGAATCCGTATAAATATTTAAAATTCACCCATCCATAGGGCAATTCGCTTGCTAACTACGGCTTCTGCGGATAATACGGATCTATTTTACTCTATTTATCGGCAGTTTAGCAGCTATCTGCTTTGTATTCAATAACTTATAATTTATATTTACATTTACATTTTGCATTATGTGATGAGTTAAACAAACTTCAGTTGTCAAATTAATTAGTAAAAAAATAGAATACATTTAAAAATATACGTATTTTTTTAATGAGGAAGTTTAACGGAAATTGGATGTATTTGGTTGAGCCGATAATTTGTTTCGATGTGTTTTTGTCAGAATAGTCATATGGGAATAGATACTGGTTAATTTTGGTTTCTATGCCTGACAGGACATTTTTGGTTTGGCAACACTGTTTTCCCGCGCGCACCATTTCGCTTTTTCGGCGGCTTTTATGCACGCTCGCTTTTTTAATTCATTCTGCAAGTGATACAATCATTTTCCGCTGTTTGCCGTGTAAGTTGTAAAAAGTCATCCTTCGCCTCTAAATGAAATTGTGTGCCTGCAGTGTTCCTGAAGACCAATTTCCCTGATAGGATGAGCTAATTGTCGACAAGTAAGAAGACTTAACACCAGGATAGTCAGTGTTATTACATGTCGATCTTATTTGTTTCAAATACATCCCTAGCAAATTGTTGGCTGCATTATCCACTAGCTCACATGGTCAGTTTGGCGAAATTAATTTATTGTTCAATCTGCCATCGCAAATTTATTTTTTACAAAAAATGTGAATCTATTTACATGATTCACCAATATTCTTAAGCACGCTAAAAATTAGAGCATTAAAGTATACGGCGTAGTTTCTTGAAAATGTATGAAAAAAAAAAACCAACTACTTTGAACGACATCACTAGTTCTTCCGAATCAACAAATGATAAGAAAGTTGTGGTAGATTTCTGGTTTACGGACTGACCAATCAGCAGAACTCAGACGAAGGGGAAAATAACTTTAAACGTCACAAGCGGAGTAATTTCAAAAATACAAAACTTACACGCTGCATAAAAATTTGTTTTTTTTTTGCCTTTGCACACTTTTTATCCTTATGAGTAATCTTATCTTTCTTATCTCTAGTCTCATATGTGTGTGGCATTGATAGTTGATTTCTTTTGTATTTTCCATATGATTTATTTAACCTGCAAATTGCAAAATAATAAAATTTATTTGGTGCTTTTCTGAGAGAAAGCTTATCTCGTTATGCATTAAATGATGTTTTTTTTTAAATATTCCTTAATCTAAAACATATGTTTATACATTTCCTTGGAAATAATCCCATAAATCTTACCTGCTGTCAACACAATTAATGACGTTACGCTATCGACACCCGACATCATTTACTTGTCAATATTTGTAAACACCGTGAGCGAAAGTCAAACAGAACGTGATCCATTTTACTAAACAAAAATAATGGAACGAAAATATTCCAAAACCAATAAAGACTGTTTAAGGCCGTTGAAAGCCAACCATTAATCATCGACTCTGATTTGAATCTCGTTAACACAAAAACAAACACGAAACATTTAAAGCAGAAACGTGAACACTCCTGAGGAATCATTGTAAACAACCGTGTTGCTACATTCGAGTTAGTGATGTAAATAATCGGTCATTCTAAACGTTTTTTGTTTACAGCTAGTTATTTTCATAACCGATACTAATCAAATATCCAGGAGTAGAAACAACGGAAAATGACAGCTTTCAAAAATAATTGTAAGTGTGGCTAGGAATAGCGGGCGCCACATTAAACAGTATGAAGGCTGCCGGGAGATCGAATATTCACTCAGTGAAAACCAAATGCAGCCTAACACCAACTCCCGTATAACAGGAAAAAAAACAGCAAACAACTGAGTTTGTAGAATAGATGTCTCAGAAGAATCTTGGGTGTTGCGTTGCGGTGGTTGACTCTGTAGAGAATGAAGTAATAAGATAACATGCCGAGAAGAAGCGGTTGGCTAGCCGTATACTACAGATGCCTCTGGAGAACCTTAACCAGGCTTGCCTACTTTACAAAGCATCGTGTTCTCGTTGGCCTGGACATCGTTGGCTGACTGTTCGTCGGTAGTTCATTTTAGAACCACAGAACCCAAAACCTGACTTGTGAGTGCGCACAGGTGCTGGCAGCCGTCAGAGATGCCTGGAGGATCTTTGTAGACACCACATGTTTCAACCAGCCAGCGGGCGTGAAACGAAGATACTGATCACAGTTACCTCGTAAACCTTGTCTCGTAGTGTTATTTTGTATTTATTTATATAGTCTGCCTTATTGTATTCTCTTCCTGGTTGGTCCTTTATGACTGAGGATCATGATCATCATGTCGAACTCTCGAGACTGCAGTCTTCCATTTGTCCTGTGAGCCCCAAGTGTCAAGTAAAACCCGTCGTGTGAGTGAAAATGACTTATATTCAAGAAAGCAAAAAAAAACGTATTTCAAACAATTATGCTTTCGAATTTGACGGTCACTAAATGATACTTAGTATACTTTATTTTTGAAAATGTATTGAATAATTTTATTTTAAAAATAACATAAAAAAATCGATTGCTTCTCAAACCGATTGAGCGCCTCACTAATAAAAACTACTTAAATCGAAGCGACCCAAGGGGCAAAGAGAAGTTAAATTGAAAAACGAATGAAGGATGGCAGATAAGAACGGTGATTCGGTAAGTTCATCTGAAAGTGCCAACAATCACGTCACAAGTACGTAAAAACCGATTACTTTGTAATTAAATGGTTAATTAAAAAAACGATCAAAGTTTAAAAATCATGATTTTACAGGAGAGAAAAAAAAGGTACTGAGAAAAAAATATACAATACAAACTGATATTTCATAGCCATAGTTTCCGAACTTTAAAAATAAAACTAGTTTCACGTGCATGGATTTCATTTGTTACTTCCAATATGGTTTGAATAAAAGAAAAAAATTGGATTTTTAAATATAGGCAAAATGATGAATGTGATCACTTATATGTATGTACCAGCCAACGATAGACCATAAGCTTTGTAAACACTTAGACTTTTATATTCTTTCCTCAAAAATTCTCCATGTCTGTCAACATAAATATAAATCCACAGATGGAAATTTAAATTATATCTAAGTAATCAAACAACCATTGTTCGAACTTTTTAAAGCACTTACCACTAATGTAGATTTTTTCTTTGCTAACTTTTTGTTAGAAGTTAAACGGTGTACCATAAACAATCATAGATACTAACCTGAAACAAAATAAAGTAAAAATTAATTTATGCTTTGCATAAAAAAATAGTTCATCAAATACATGTTATTGCTTACTATCCTAAGAACCAGATTCCATAACATCATTCTTCTTTTATCATAGATTTTCTCCCTTTTCCCTTCTAGACTCCTACCTCAGTGCACCCTTACCTCACAATGCGAAATGCAAAAGACTTATGGGTATTTCTACTATAACTTATGTAATATTATATTATTAATCTTTTTTATATTTGAAAGCACTATAGCGAAAGGCTGTAAAATCGGCAAGTAAAAATCTTGAACAACTTACACCAGTGTTTTTTGCTGGTTGAAACATATCACACAATGTAATTAGTCTGCCAGTAAACATAATATTCGAACTGTAAAAAGTATAATAAATGCATAATTTTACTTTAATTTCTTTTATTTTATTATAGTTGCAGGATTGATTAAATTTGTGTTAGTACTTGGGTAACCGTATTTACTTAGGATTTGTACGGTATTGAGGTTATCTTTTTATGCAGATTAAATCTGATCGCGTCACAATCTATATTTTTTACTATCTCGTACTGGGTACCAGGACAATTACTTAATCTGAATGATTTGTATCTAAAAGTCCGTGAAAATCTAAAAAATCTAACGCCCAAATAAATATTAGGTTTGGTCAGCAATTTTTTTGTTTCAAAGTTTAGGAAAATATTTTATATAAATTAATATTTGAAGCGCTAACTTAGTGATTTTCTATGTTTGGTAATTTATTTTTTTATTTAAAAAACATTTTTACAGAACAATATACTTATACTTACAATCTAAGTGGACTTATAAGATATTCATGTATTATATCTTATAAGTCCACTTAGATATACATGTAAGACAATTTCAAAAAATACAATGTTAACATATTTATAAAGCCAAACAATAATATTTATTTACAATTTATTTAGTACATCGGCACTGCTAAACAAGTCATATAGACTGATTCTCAGCAGCGCTGTATGTATTAGATGTGTTTGATTTAAAGATAAAAAATAGCAATAGATAAAAATAAATTCCTTCTCTTTCCAGCCGACATAGGTAAATCAACTTAATTTAAAAATAAGATACAGACATATGTACATATTGTTTTGAAATCCATCCTGATATTCTACGGTACACATTATGGCAAATAAAGTTTGACGACAATGCTGCCTTCCAACATAAAGTAACAGTTTTTTTATTTTTTTAAAGCTGTTTTATACCTAAGCTTTTCCATTCCAGATTGATGCTGTTATACAGTTTAGGGCCCAAGAACTTATAACACCTCTGAAAGAATGCTGTCCTAGTTTTTAATGTTACTACATAATTGTTTAATCGCAGGCATGTACTATATTCATGAACGGAAAAAATGTGTAATTTTGGATGAAGATGAATATATTTGGTCAACTTATACATATAGAACTTTATTTCAACAGAGAGGGAAAATTTTTTGAGAATTTAATCAAACATTGTTGAATTACTACCTGGTAAAAGAAGAAGTATAAAAATTGAAAAATTGTTTTCAGGCGTTGCCTAGTAGGTGATTTGGTTCAGCCGGATGAATCTCACCCACGTGATAAAGGTTTCAGCTCTTTTACTTCACAAAAGTCAACAGATGGAAGAGTTGAGGAAATATGGATGTTCAAACTTGTGCAGAATGGTGAATGTTACACAGTGTGTAAAGTGGCCACTTAAACCAGCCAATGACAGGTCATAAGCCCTGTAAATGCCTAGACTTCCATATTCCCTTCTCAAAAAATTTTCCCTCTCTGTTGAAATAAATTAATATATGAACAACTCCCTAGGGGGGAAATCCAGCCAGTCTGCAAGCACTTGGACATAATCAAACATTGTTATACATATAGATTTATCTCACGTCAAGTAACCCATGTTCTTTAAACAAATTGTCACTAGGAAACCTGTATGATTTTCGGTAGAGCACCCTAAAGACTGCTTTTTGGTCTTTTCCTACAGGATCTAATTGTGTTGAAGCTGCTCCTCCCCAGCCTAATATTCCATAGGTTAGTATCGAATGGCAATTCGTGGGCATATTGGTGAAACTATTGCCAACATTAGGATCAACAGTTTTTGATAGAAATAGAATACATGTGGCTTCATCAGCACACCGCTTTTATAAGAATAGATCTCTCATATCTACATATATTAGTAGGAGTTGCCTTAGAAATCTGCCAACTTTGGGAGCAGTAGGGGTAGAGAACAATTGGCAGGTGAAAATTTATTCAGTGCACGTAAAAAGAAAGAAAGCTGAAACTGAATACAAGATGCGCTCTGAGAAGTTCAAAAGATAACGGATCTTGAATCTCGAAGAATGTTAGCTGATTGTCTAGAAATTTATTCCAACATAAAAGGTTTTTCTGGCGAACCTTTTATACTGCGCAATGTGAAGGGTTTACACATACTAAGAAAAAATTGACACATAATTTAACAGAGACGAAGGTTCTTTTTGAAAAGCTTATATGGACATTTGCAGGGCCTATGACCTGACTAGTTGAGGATGTCACTTTTAATACCGCGTTACAAAACCATCCTGCCCATGAGTCACTTAAAACACGTAGATTTGTTTGTTTGTAATTTTTTTATTTTAAAAAATTATACATGTTTTTAAATATTTCTATGTAACCACTTATCGAAATAACCGGTAAGTGGTTATATACAAATATTTAATAACATTTAGTAAAATATTTGACCACAAAGTTAATGCTTTAAATATAAGTAATATATATTTTTTTATTTAATATATAATATTCGTAGTTATTAATTATAATAATAATAATAAATAAAAAAAACTTTATTTTTAAGCACATTTTTTTGGACGCCCGGTTTCAAAGCTACTTTGCCTCTTCATCAGGGTATGTTAAAAATGATTTTTTTCGTAGGACTTTTTCAACGTACAATACAAAATTAAAAAATATAGATTACACAAACATCACTCTGTCAGATTTAAAATTTACACTAAAAATGTATAATGTAACTTAGTAGACATTATAATAATAAATATGTACATCTCCCCTCCCCTCCTTATCCGCTCTTCAAGCATTTTTTGTCCTTATCCCGCCCAATTTACAGTAACTTAATGTTCTTAAAATAAATATTTTTAAAATCTTTGATTATTGAGTACATGAAAATAACATTTTTTTATGTATAAATTGTATGTATTTATTTGATATGTAATATATTTTCTTTACCAACTTTGTATACTATGTGGAAATCTGTTATTAGTTCTGAGTTTATACACTATATCTGTTTGTTTACTAAAAATATGAAAGTAGAACTGTTGGTTTCCCAAATAAAATAAAATAAAAAATAAAAATAAATTACTAATGAATCTTATCCTATTTTATTTTGTCTTCTTAATATTAAATCAAAACACATTGAGCTCATAAGCCAAGTCTTTTTTTCATATTGTTTTTGGTTCTTCTTGTTTGACGTGTGGAGTTAGGTATGTTAAGAAAGTAGACACTGTTCAAACAAAAAAAGGATAAGATACAATTATAAATTATACCTTGATAAATAAAAATTCTATTACTTTGAAACCGGTCGGTACAAAAAAATAGGTGGAAAAAAAAAAGCCGGATGAATTTTGCCCACATGTGTGAGTAGGTCCAAATGCTTGCAGACTGGCTGGATTTTCTCCCTAGGGAGTTGTTCATATTTAAATTTATTTTAACAGAGGGAAAACATTTTTGAGATGGGGACGTGATAAAGGTTTCAGCTCTTTTACTTCACAAAAGTCAACAGATAGAAGAGTTGAGGAATTGTGTATGTTAAAACATGGGCAGAATGGTGAATGTTACACAGTGTGTAAAGTGGGCACGGTTCCGTGGCTAGTGTCTCGGACTCACGGAAAGGTCCGTTGTTCGGATCCCACTCTACCCCATCTTGATCCCATTTTTTAATAGTGATTTATTTACAACTCGTTGAAAATGGCCCTCAAAATTAAATATTTGGGTAATCATGAGAACGCAAATATTTCTTTTTTTAAAAATAAAACCAGCCAATGACAGGTCATAAGCCCTGTAAAAGCCTATACTTCCATTTGCCTTTCTCAAAAATGTCTTTGCTCTATGTTGCAATAAAATAAAATCTTTTTTTTTTTTTTCAATTCACTAAACTCTCATATTTTTTTGGTCTTAGTTTTAATAAAAAAAATGCTGGATGTAACTCTCCACTGA
Source organism: Micrasema longulum (assembly GCF_059751315.1). Classification (NCBI taxonomy): domain Eukaryota; kingdom Metazoa; phylum Arthropoda; class Insecta; order Trichoptera; family Brachycentridae; genus Micrasema; species Micrasema longulum. The sequence goes on along the minus strand of NW_028277384.1, from coordinate 212,969 downwards.
ATTTTATTAAAATTTAAACAATATTAAATGTTACGCAGTTTGTAAAAATACGAGAATATTAAACCTGAAAATGCCTAGATTTACATGTTTCACGATAAATATTTTTACATCAAGGCCAAAACATAAAAAAGTTCGGTTATAATAAAGTTAAGAGTTAAACAACCGGTGCGTATTTGTCAAAATAATTTCTATGAAAGAGACAAAAACCCATTTTACTCATTTTTTATGGCAAATCTTATAAACAAAATATTGCGCAAATTGCCTTGAATATCTTTGTTTTTTTTTATTCATTACAACTACGTTTTCTGATTATTACAACTAAATTCGTTTTTATCAAGTAGTTTTCTGAAGACAGATTTTTTTAAATCAACACTGACTAATCATATCCCTGACTCAACATGGATCTTCTAGCGAGTCGGGGCAAGTTTACAGACATAGCTCATTTCTGGTTGTGTCACTGTTTTTGTAATAAATGAATGTATGTATAATGTTTTTAATAAATGAAATAAAATAAATTATTTTATAACGTAGCCGGCCAGATGATGCATTTGAAGATGAAGTAATTTCGTACAAAGACGCGTTTTTTTTATAAATAAATATGATTAATGATAATGGTGGGACATTTTGCCACCCCTGTTTCGTGATAGAGATATTATGAGTCCTTATAACAAGAGAAACGGAAAGCTTATGAACAATGTGTCTTCCTGGGAAAACTCCAAGCGATAACACCACTCCTGTGTTAGGGTTACCGTTCTGCGAAAGGAAGTTTTCTACACAAACGAACTCTTAAACTTTGTGAAAAATTGCAATTTTTTAAGAAATAGGGTGCGTGTGTTGATAATGAAATGGGTAGAATTGTAAAGCAAATATAAATCCCTGATTTATTATTGAATTTCTAACAGCTCGAGCACTTTTTCTCCAAATTGCTTATATACCAAGGAGATATTTTCAATAGATTGGAGATGTCTTCAAGAATTTTTCCGCAGTTTACCCAATCTTTTAAGGATTTATGGGATTTTTCCCGTCATGATTTTTCGCAAAGGCAAAACCAGAAAATTTCAGTTACAAAACTACTTATGTATAAATCTAGATATAATGTCCTTCTCGGAACTTTTGTATGTATTTTTGGACGTTAGTAGCGGTGTACCTTTTCCGTTTTTTGTATTTTTATCCCTGAATTTCAAATTATTAATGTATGAATATTTTGTAATTCTTGCTGACAATAAAAACGTGTTCTTTTTTGCAAAAAATTTGGTGCTTTAATTGACCTTAATTGTAAACAATTAGTAGTCAAATCTGAGTTGTTTGAAAATGAACAAATTATGAAATTTCTGAAGTTTGCCGTAGGGAATAGTTTTAATAGCGGGTTTCAGGGCTAATCGCCCCTAATTACAATCCCGGAGGGAATGGAAAAGCTGTAGTAGAGGGCACGAACATAAGAAATATAGCAATTGATGTTTGACTTTGAAACACAAAAGAGGCTTGAAACTAAGAAGAAATATCAATCAACAAAAAGCTAAGAAAGATACTAATGATGTTTAGTCGACAAAACTCCATACTTGATAATTTTGACTGATCTTATCTCCCAAAATCCAAAAGTTGACCAGTCGGTTTAATCAACAATATTTTCAGTTTGCCCAATTGTTTGTAGACAAGGACTTGAGTTAGTAAGATTAAAATATTCTCAAAAATCCAATCTTTGTATACAAAAATTTTAACGAACTTAAAATGTTCCTAATTTTAATTCGCTGTTTTATTGGTATTACGGTATTCATTTATTTAAAACTTCAAGTACAAAGAAACAAGTACTTTAGCGGACTTATTGCTTTTAGCAATATCTTCCGGCCAATCAAAAAACTGACAGGTCAAAAGAAGAGATTGGTCAAAATGTTGTACTAAAAAACCATAAATATATTACAATATTTGAGTTTGTCCAAATTTTTGTTGACAAAAGACTGGATTTCACCCCCTCGGGAGTCGTTAATATTAACAAATTACAACAGAGATGGAGAATACCCTAAAGAAGGGAATATGGAAGTCTAGGCATTTACAGGGCTTATGACCTGTCAATGCCTAGTTTAAGTGGCCACTTTACACACTGTGTAACATTCACCATTTTGCCTATGTTTGAACAACCACATTTCTTCAATTCTTCCATTTGTTCATTTTAGTGAAGTTAAAGAGCAGAAACCTTTATTGTTGTGACCTTTATTAAGTCAAACGAATCTCTTCACAACAATAAAGGTTTCAGCTCTTTAACTTCACTAAAATCAACAAATGGAAAAATTGAAGAAGTGTGGTTGTTTAAACATAGGCAAAATGGTGAATGTTACACAGTGTGTAAAGTGGCCACTTAAACCAGCCATTGACAGGTCATAAGATCTGTAAATGCCTAGACTTCCATATTCCCTTTTTTAAGGTATTCTCCATAAATTTATATCAAAAATGCTAAAATAAAATATTTTCAAAAACCTAATCAATTTAAATGAACAGCCATTTTTAAATTGAATTAATTAAACTTTCGATTAAAACAAACGGATTTAATGTCTTAGAAATATAAATACAAAACCTATAAGTATCAGACCTGTACCAGTAAGAAGAGAAAGGGAGGAATGTTTTAGGAGGTAGATTACAGGAAACAGAACTAAAACATTGAAATGGCATCAGGACGTAAACAAAACTGAACCTTATACAAACGTCACAAAGGAAAATCTTGAGCCACTTGCAATAAGGAGAGATATGAGTGAGGGGAAGACAAAGCAAAGATAACGCCACCTAGAAATATCCCTTCCTTAAACAATGATTAAGACTTTCAATTCAAAGGAAAAATAATGACAGAAATATCAGATAAGCCATACAACAATGACATAGAATGACTGAGTAATGGAGTTAGATGAATCCGGTTTAAAATATCTTAAATAATTGTATAAGATCTTCTTACTAGTATGGTATAAAATTTTATTTAACTCTTTCATAACTAAAATAAATTAATGTCACCATTACATGTCATACATTTATTTTCTTATATGTCCCAATCTTTGATGACTAATATTTATCATCATCAAACCCTTATCCGTCCCTAATGGTGCATAGCGCACTGCACTGCTTAAGTATCTTGATCATGTGTTACAAGGAAGGTTATAAGAATAACTAATACTGGAATTCAAAAACCTTAAAATTTTAAAGTTCGTTAAAGAAGCGTTGCCAACTCTACCGATTTTTATCCCTGTCATATATAAGCACCGATTTACCGAATTCTATGATGATTCAACTGATTTTTAAATATCTCTAATACTTGGCAATTTTTATGGTCCAAAATCCCTCTGTGGAAGGTACGCTAGTCCAAGAGTTTAAGGATTTACTCGATTAAAAAAAATATATTCCTCTGAAGTTTCGCGGTTCGGTCCTAAAACACGTATATACACAAACTTATGTGTTTCTTCATATTTTTATATCATGATTACGAAATAACAATTACCCAATGCAAAAGAACCACTTATGTAAATTAGTGTGTATTGAGTTTTGGAAATATCATACGAACGATTTAATCTTGCAAATAAATCCTAAGTAGAATGTCATAAAAAAAATACTGTTACAAAAAAATATTTTTTAATGCTATTCAAAATCTTAAGCCAAGTATTAATTTATAAATTTTTTTGCATCATGTATATTTATTAATACAAAACAATGAAAATAATGAGTCCTCACCGGAGTAATTCGTACTGAGAACAAACACCTACTAATTTATATATTTTTACATGTTAGATAACATTTGTTCGGTCTCGTGGTGTAGTGGTCAGCGCGTTTCCGTACCACGCAAGAGGTCTCGAATTCGATTCTCAACATGGCTGACATGAAGTATGTAAAAGGTGTTTTTACACTTTAATATTTCACAGTCTCTTGACTGGTACCTAAAGCGTGAGACTGATTATCTTACCTTCATGTTACAAAAAAAAAAAAAATGTTTCAAGATACACCGCAATTGGTGTACTAACGCAGTGTCCTACGCACCATTAGGTGCGGAAAGGGAATGATGATGATACACATGTACATAAATATAATATACAGAGAGAACTTTACAATATTTCAAAATAACCCATGGTTTAAAATACTTCACATAATATTATTGAATTTATACGTACAACGAAAGTGCAGATGCAATTATTTTGCTTTAGGTGATTACCTAATATTTCCATGTTGATTCGTGTCTCTTAAGAATGACACCGGTAGCGAGCGGGTTTAATTTGATTAAAACAAGAAGTAATTAACTAAAACATTAAGCAGGTAAAAAATGTCGTTTTCTTTTAATTCAAATTAGTGTAGAATATCAATGGATAATCAAAATTCCCACCAAAGAGATTCACCGCATGGTACACATGTTTTGTAACCAGATAATCAACTGGGAACTATTTATTTAATGAAGAGACACAAAAATATCAACAGTAGTAACATTAATTATGTTGAACATTTCAATCTATGGAACAGTAAAAAGACCCCTCCAATCTACGGAATGTGTGCGTACACACAATGACAGCGGTTCCCAAAAGTCGAACAGAAAATAAAAAGAGATAAAAAAACACAAAAAATGTCACCCTTTCTTGGACGACATGTTTGACTACCGTCCTGTCACGCCACCAGTGGTATGAAGTACATCTACATATTTTTTTATTATGTGAAGAACATGCAATAATGGATTGTAGATTATTTTAATCAACTTGGATAGCGAACAAGTGGAAGAATTTGCGTTTCTGGCAAGCATGTTTTCAAGAGATGGAGTAGAAAAATATGTTGAAAGGAAAGTGAATGCGGAAAACAAAATGAACGGCGCACATAACACAGTAATTGCTAATAACAATATGTCAATAGAAGCTAAACTGGCAGTGCACAACGGAGTGTTAGTCTCAACACTTATGTATGGAAATGAAACATGGAACAGACAGAGGAAAGATGAAAGCCGAGTGAACGCGGTTGACGAATGTGTGTGAAATTAATGTATGACAGGGTTACAAATTATGAAATCAGGCGAGAATGTAAATCTGAGTCAGGTATAATTGACTAGATTAAGAAAGGGTTTCTTTTGGTCATGTAGAACGAATGGACGACGGAAGAGTGGTAAAACAAGTTTACATGTCGAAGATTAACGGTTACGTGAGACGAGGACGACTAAGGAAGACGTGTCTTGATCAGATAAACTAAAATCTTAAGTCTGGTCAGGTAAAGCAGGCAGATCCGAAGGGCACGTATGACAATATGTATGAATGTGGAAGAAGCTAGAAATGTATGCCAGGATAGACGTGTGTGGCGGTCCATCCTCTATGCCTACCGCTACGAGGAAATAGCGTGATGGTGGTAGTGGTAGTAGTAACTTGGATATTGAACAATAAATATTGTGTCTGTGTGAGGGTGTATATTAGGGCGGGTGGAAAACAGCGATTTTATCAAATTCAAACAGGGCTTAAAACTTGCGTATTTTTTGTCAATTTTCTGTCTGCTTACTTTATTTGACAAGGGCTATTAACACTAGTATCAACAACAACAATACAACATGGACTATCTTTTTGTTCCAGTAATCAGAGAACCGTTATAATACCCATTCACCGCTCACTATTCACAGTAGTAGCTGATTGTGGAATAATCTACCCACTGATGTCAGAGACGCCCCCGCCCCTACTTTATTTGCGTTTTTATCAAAATTGAATTGTCACTATAAAAATATTTGAGTTTTTATAGTTTTTTATATTTGTAATATAAATTACACTATTCATTTTCGGAATTTCCTACAATGCTATTTTACTGAACGCAAAGCGGTATGCGTAAGAAAAGGGTGATCGTTTAGTATATTACAGCATTTATCGATATTATACCTGGCCGATTACCTTTCTTTCCTATCCTTCCCTTGACCATTCTTATAGTACCTACCTTACATCAAGATAGAAGAAATACAAAAATAGAACATTTCAATTTGGAGCAAAACAAACAACATTTTTGACATGACTAAAGATTGCATTAAAATTTTTGGATTTGTCTCGCGTCGTTGTAAAAGTTATCATAAATCATAACATAATTCATAGTAAATTTAATCATCCAGCGCCTAAAATTTAAGAACATCGTATCAAATGTAGATCCATTTCCATGTCCCTTTCTTTTCTTTAAATATTCCCAACCTTTTAAAAAACTGAATGAAGTTTGTTTTTTCACTAGTCCACTTTTTGTTAACGGCCATAGTGAACAACTTTGTTACGATTTTTTATTGTCTTGAAATGTGTTTTTATAAAATTAAGGTACAATAAATGGTGAACAATTAATTTTTTTTAAATCCCGAAATGATTTTTATACAATAAAAGCTATTCGCCATTGCTATTTATTTGGGATACTTTTTATACAGGACTACGTGGAACGTATCTCGTGTAAAGGGGGTTCCGATGTATTATACATTTAATATACAAAAAAAATATCCCACCCCGCTGCGTCCTGCTCCGATGCTGCCACAATTTTGATTCCTAGCGGTGTTCCACCGATTGGCTGATTATAACATTTGAGTTTTTCCTCGGCCTTTCATTGAGGCCTGCTATACAGTGAATGGAAGAGAGTTTAAGCATCAAAATATAACTTACTTTCTCCCTATTTAGATATTTTTGATACAAAAATTTGTGACTAAAAAAAAACTTTTTGACGCACTCTAAAATGAAACATTCTTTAGTGTGTGATTAATTTTTGTACCATTTAATATGCTTATTTTATTATAGTAAGTGAATTTTGAATAAGTCAACTTTTTTATAAAAAAAACCTCTCCTCCACATTATAATCTCTTCCCCAACCTACTTCCTGATCGCGCCACTTGCCCGTTAGCAGATAAACGCTCGAATTGCTGGTTTGTGGGATGCGTTATCCTTTATTTACTTTGCCGCAGAACCCTAAATACAATGACTGCAAACCTTATCCCGGGTTCTGGCACCTTTATTGTCTGGTACTTCTGTCGCGGCAGTCAGGATCAGATCCAATCTTGTTGTCAGGAAAGAGGGGCACTTGTTAATTACACAAAACAGTGGATTTAATAGTTATTGATCGTAAAATATTTTCTTTGTGATCGTGGTGAGAATATAAAAAGCACATGTACACACGGTCAGTTCCGTTGTGATTCTGGCGCTGGAACAATATTGGTACCTACAGTAGGCAAATGTAACACCTTAAGCAGGGCCCCGTAGGTAGCAAATAAATTCGAACGCCTCATCCTAGTAATTGCGCTATATATATGGGTGTACACATAGAGTTAATGTGGCGTAACCATCTACAGTACTTTTCTTGTCTTATCTTATGTAATATTTCATGTTTTCTCTTTTTTGGTAACATGTTTTATCATGATATTAATGAAAAACTTGAACGAATTGTATGTACTAATTTTTATATAACATCTGATGTTTTTCCTAAAAAAACAAAAAAAAATCAAATTAATAGCGTTTCTTCAAATAAGCTAATTTATACAATTATTTACATTATCTGGCCACGAATCAAACACCCGTCGCGTCATCTGCGAGTTGGCCATCATTTCGACATATTGATGAAAACCCATTTACGTTATTAGACATTTTAAAATTAAAAAATTTTGTAACATGAATATATTATCAACAACGGAAAAAAAACTTGAAATAATGAAAAACATTCAAGTTTTTTGGTATGTTAAAAAATACATATTCAAACCGTTGATTTTCGCTATAAAAATACTGTAAAAGCGTATATTTATAGGGAAGTTTAACGTTTGTTCAAGTATTTTCAAGTGTTTTTATCTTTTTAAGGAGAAAAAGGTTTTCAGTTAAAACGACGATTCCTTTGTTATGATTTGGAAGGACCGATTAAATAAAAACAGGAAAATCCGTCTCTCCGATTTCAGATACAATAAAAATAACGAGAAAATATTTTTTATTGAATATGCATTAGAATATAAATGGGCCTTGTCCATTTTATTAGTTATCGTTTTTACTGTAAAAATAACTTGAAAAAACATACACTTTTTGGTCTTGTAATTGCAGTAGTAGGGTAATAACAAAAAGATTCGTGCTTAAATTGCCCATTGATAAAAAACCCTTTTTTTTGTCTGATATTTATAACAAATAAAATAATAATAACAAAATAAGTTTGTTTTCAACTACTTTTTTTCTACCGACCGGTTTCAAAACTGCACAAGCATCTTTATCAAGGTATAATTTACTAAAAAGCAGTAAAGTGTTATCTTTATCATGTTTTTGGTACCTTCAAAAAAAGTGTTTTTGTATTTTTATAACTATTTAAAAATTAGTTCCACCTACTGATAAAATTGTTTTTTTTACATTAAAACAGTACCCGCAAAATAATATTTCGTATCAAATTTGATTTTTGAAAAACCATTTTTTTTATAAATTAATTCAAAACTCAGTAATGTATACCAGACTGAAGATGTTCATAAGAAGGTGAAAGCTCTTTTCCTGCGAGTTTATTAACTAAATAAACGTACTGATTGAACAATACTGATTAACAACAAAAAAGAAGTATGAATTTGCTTTTTTAGTGTGTTATTTTTATATTTCTAGGTGAATTTATATTTCCTCAAACCATAGACAAGTTGAATTACTTTTAACTTTTAAAGAGAAAATATAAAACACCCAAGTCTCTCCTAATTGATATGTAAAAACCGATTTTTGTAAATCGAAATGGTTGGTTTTAAACAAAGTTGTTATTTTATTATTTTTATTTATTTATTATATATACGGCCTAAGTCAATTACAATAGTTATATATAATATAATAGTTAACATGTGTACAAGAAACTAAACAAAAAGAAAGAAGAAGCAAACACAAAAAGGCAATAAAATAATGGTTTACAAAATATTAATAAACACGATAAACATCAAAGACTTTGAGCTAAGCCATGCCAATTCCTCTTCATCCCGCACTGTTTTAGTGGCAAAAAGATTTACAAAAAACCGAAAGATCTATCCAAAAGAATTCCAAGTTGTGTGACGAATTGACTTATCTACGCATTCTGGACATTGGGGCATTAAAACAAATATTGATTTTAGAAAATATGATAAACAGCTGATTTTGACCTTTGGTGACATGGAACAAGAAAAAAATTAAAAACAACAAAGTGTAAAAAATGTACATTTTATAAATAAAACAAAGACAAGTCATCTTCATCATCATTACTCTTTTCGTTCATAGTGGTGCATAGGGCACTGCGCTATTATAGGTATAAAAGTTAAATGTTCAGTCTTACGCTTCAGGTACCAGCCTAAAAACTTTAACATTTCGGTGTAAAAATACAACTTTTTATGATATATTTCATGTCAGCTGTTTCGGGAATTAAACTCGAAATATTTTCATGGCACGAAAACGCGCTGATCTTAAGACCATGAGTCGTAATAATCGGCGTGCGGGCATTATAAGATTGATCAATATAGAGGATGTGAAGTAAACTTATGTATTAAGATAAAATTAATGAAGAAGCTTTCTTTCCTTTTCGCTTCCTCCTTAAAATCAACGGCATAAAATTGAAGTGTGTAAAATAAATAATAATGTGGATTTACAGCGTTATTGATTTGAGCGCATAAAACATTTTCTCTAACCAATTCGATTTACGAGAAACGTTTTTCTCATATCAATTAGGAGAGACTTGAGGATTTTTTATTTTGCCTTCAAAAATTGTAAGCAATACAATTTGTCTGTGGTTTGAGAAATATTAATTCCCTTAATAACAATACCAAACTAGAAAACTAAAACATTACAAACGCTTTATTTGTTTATTTTTAAATCAGCACGTTTACTTTGTTTTCGTTTACGTAGGAACAGATTTCTTCACCCTCTAATGGGCTTCTTTAGACTGGCATAGATTACAGAGTATTAAATACATCATCATTATCATCGTTCCCTTTCCGCACATAATGGTGCATAGGGCACTGCATTGGTACACCAATCGCAGCATATCTTGATCATTTTTGTTACATTAAGGTAAGATGATCATTCTTACGCTTCAGGTACCAGTCCAGGGACTATGAAATATTCCAGTGTAAACGCACCCATTTAAATAAATATTTCAAATCCACCATGTCGGGAATCGAACCCGAGACCTCTTGCATGGCAGGCTAACGCGCTGACCATTACACCACGAGGCTGACAAGTATTGAATACATTTTTACAAAACAATTTTTTTTTATTTTTTAATTCGAAAGCTGTACAGTAATTTTTTTTTTTCATCAATTAAATTTTGGAGATACTCATTACTTTTTTCTGTTTTTAGCCGTTTTTTTTTTCACTTTATTTTTTAATATATTTTTCAATGTGTTTTTTTGCCATGTCTTTAACTGCATTTTTTTTGCTATGTGTGTTACTTTTAAATATATATATATTTTCACTTTTTTTTCATTTATTTCTTATTATTATTGTTATTTGTTTTATTCATCATTAATAAAATATAATATACATGAACAAGATATTATACTCCAAGGAGTTATAAAAAAAACTTATTTGGGACCGTACATAAAAAGAAAACATTTTCGAGACTATACATAAAATCAGTTAATTCAATCCAAAACAGTAAGATAACATAACATAAGAAACTTATTATAATACACTGTCAATATTAATAACATTAATAATTATTACCATCATAAAGATTTAAGTGGTATTTTTAAATTGCGACACTTTTAGATTTGCTATTCATCAATACTATTTGTGTACTTCTTTTTTTTTATTATTGTTTTTAATTTATTTTCTTATGTATTACCTTTTTTTATATTTTGACCCTTAGAACGGGGTAAATATCCATAGTTATACAGTCTAAGTAACTTCGTATAAATGTAAAATTGTATGTATATGATAATAAACAAATAAATATTACTATAATAATACAAAAGAAAGAGACAATGTTATGGGATACACGTGCTTGACGGTGAGCCCTAATTGGTCAAATAAATAAGATCTCTATTGTTTTGACTTAACACCAATTCATATTATGTGGGTACAGTTTAAAATAAAAGTCATTTATCAGTAGGTGGCATTAAATTTTGAATAATTATAAAAATACCCAAATACTTATTTTGAAGCTACTAAAAATATGATCAAGATAACAATTTCAATTTGTGACAGAGTAAAAAAAAATGTGTCGTCAGCAAACTTATGAATATGTAACATGAATAAGCCGACGAACAAGTTACTCGGGAACCTTATTCTGGAAACATATTGCATTTTGTCATCAGCTCGCCTATATTCGAATAGTCATGTCAAACAAATTTGCACATTGGTACTCTTTAAAACCCTTTAACAATTTATTGCACTGCAGTATCTGAGACGAATGAAAAGTACTAACAAATAAAAATATTTTTTAAATATGGACGTTTTTATTATCGCTTTTATTATTAAAAATGTAGAATTTTATTGTGGTCCCATAGTAGCATTGTGGATTTATGGATCACGGGTTTAATTATTACATTTTCATATTTTGGCATCAAATTACTTACTAGTTAAAAAAATATTAACGGCTTAAACAAATCACAAGACAGCGTTTTTATTTTAATACTTTTTTAAAACCATTCCGAAGACGACAACGTCACGTCATATGTATTTTCCCTTTAAATATATTGATATATATACACATAAGTAATTTTAGTAAACTCGTTAAAGTTATATAAACATATTATAAGGTCTAGTCATGTTATGTCTCGTCTGGTCAGCGTAGTCATCGTGTATTTTTAAGGTTGGTTTTAAATGTGTCTTTTCTCAAAATATATTAGTAGTAATACGTGTAAAAAAATATAACAAATAAAATATACAGAGAACAAAAACCAATGACAGTTATTCACAGAAATACATGAAATGTACATAAATCGAGTTCCTTGTGTGTGTAAGATATATTTTGAAAATTAGTTGTGAAGGTAAGTATGTTTGGGTGAGTTTAAGTGAGTGAGAGGGTAGATATGTGTGTATTTTTTATTGCACAAGTGTCAAAAAGAGATAAATTATGAAAAATTAGATAAAAAGTAAGATTTGATTCATATGAAATGGAAAAATTACTAATTATAAGAATAAAACGTGTGCTCAGGTAAGTCATTGTAGGGTTTAAGTCCATTGTATTGTATTTTTTACTGTCCTGCATTTGTCATTACTTTTTTAATGTAGCAGTGGTGCATAAGGCACTATATTGGTAAACCAATTGCAGTATAATTTGATCATCTGTTATATAAAGGTAAGGTGACCATCATTAGGCTTTAGGTGCACTCTTTAGGAAAAATGAAATACTGCAGTTCAAAAACTTTTAAAAATTACTATTTCACGTCCATTTTACCAGTAATCGAACTCAAGCCCTCAAAAATGGTAAGCAAACGTATCAACCAATACAGAACAAAACGGACTTATCTTCACTCGGTTTCTTGGTAAGAATTTTTCCTGAGAGCAGGCATTAAGTCAAAAACACACGTCCAGGCTTCTAATTCTATTATTATATGATTATACACAGAACTGTACTTTTCATCCGCCTAAACAAAGAAAGAATACATTCTTACTCCGATTTTAACTCTTTTGAGGGTCCTATATAACACTTAAATAGATGACAGACAAAACATGTAAGATTTGTATTTTGGATTTGAGTTGACCTCTTATTTTGAAAAAAGCAGTAACCATCACTTCGATCATAAAAAAACACCCTTCAATATAATAATCATTGTATCGTTATTTAACGTGTATTGTTTAATAAAAATCAACAACGATATAGATCAGCAACGATATAAATCACAATCAGGTTAATGAAGTTGGTCGTAAACTTTATAGCAGTTTGCACTCACTTAAAAGATTACAGAATTTCTTGCCAAATTATGTTAAGCAAATATGAGTCCAGTGTTCACTTCAGCCACACCCTGACTATTTATCCAGATGCTAACTCTGAATTACTTGATAAGTTAGAACGATTGTAGAATGTTTGTTTACGTTATATTTTTGATCTACGCAAATTCGACCACATAACCGAATATCGCACGCATCTACACTGGCTAAGTATCAAGGCATAGAAGAAACATTCACATTCTATCACTTCTTCACAATATTTGAAATAATCCCACTTCGCCTGTTTATTTGAGAGAGTTCTTCTAACCTCTATCACAACACAGACTATCTCTTCGTTCTAGTAACGAGAGACCCTTTTAATACCCATTTATCGATCTAATATCCTTGTCTTCTCTTTCACTGTAGTAGCTGCTTAATTGTGGAATAATCTACCAACTAATGTTAGAAACGCCCCTTCTTTATTTACATTTAAGTCAAGATTGAAGTGTCACTATCTAAATATTTCAGTTGTTCCTTTTTTCTTCTTTTTTCCTTCCCATCTTTTTTCATCTATTCATATTATAGTGTTAATTTGTATTTTTATTTTTATTTTCTTAATCTTTGTTTTAATGTTTTTCATTAAACTGTAAGATTTAATATATCCATGTACTTGTAATTTTCTCAAACTAAACAGTTTGGGAAGGTAGGAAGAAATTTCCTTAAGGCAATGTGCCCACCCTTATATGTTTATAAATTGTATATGTATATGAAGTGTTAAATAAAACAAATAAATAAATAAATCAGTTATTGAATTTAATACGCACTTTGTACATGCTTTAAGGGTACTAGACGTAAAGTCAATTGGTTTACAACCGTCATTGTCGCACACAAGAATCAAAAATAAATTTACTCGCCAATTTAGGATAGTCGCACTCGTACGACTCCAGCATTAGACCCCCGGTCTTTGGTCGTTACCCTAAAAAAGGATCGGAATTCGACTAACGCAAGTCCCGTCCCAGACCAAAGTTAAACAAACTTCACATTACTGGAGGCCTATTCTTTTAAGATTATAACAATGGCTATAAATGAAAGTCGTGACAAGAACGCATTCTGTCGCATTCTTTTCTGAATCAACAATCCGCATGGCCGTATTTGTTACCAACAGCTGGTTGGAAACGAGGCTACAGGTATTTACAAACTTAGTTCAAAAGGGTTTATTAAACTATCAAATAAAATTGAGCAGAAAATAAGGGTGTGCACCGTTGTATGAAATGGCGTTTTCATAGATTAATTATAAAAAACAGGTGGTTAAAAATTATTGTCATAAAAACACTTATGCATGAATGTGGTATAAAATTACTATTATTTATAATTTTATTACGGCTATTTTTAATAAGTACGCGACTGTGATTTTATATTTTAGTCACGATTTCTAGAAAAAAAATCCTTATTAATCGGACAAACAAGGGTGAAAATAGGGCATAAACGGTTAAAATTCGAGACCCTATTTACAAAATGAAAATATGAAATAATTCGATAGTTTATGACACTATTTACCCACGGAAGCTGGGTTAACAAACGTCTTACTACAGCAAAAATACTTAGTGCATGGATGAATAGAATTATTAATTATTCATGTACAAAATATATTGTTTATTAAACAGAGTAGGTTTGCTAAGTATCTATGATAAACATTAAACAAAAAACAATTAAATAAAGCACTGTTTTAACATATATGTACCTTAAAGGATAAACAATGGGAGTCGCATTTAATAAAATGTTATTAAATATTTAAATAAATAAAATAAATATATTAAAATAAATATTAAATATTTTTTATGATAATGCGATTTCCAAAAAACATAGCTTTTGAACCAAATGAGATAATTTAACCTATAAAGAACTTTCGTTATAATATTTTTTTATGATAATTGTACATTATAAAATAGATTATCTGGACTACTGATATATTTTTTGCATAAAAACGAATTGGACTTTTATTTAAACTCAAAAAAAACATTTTTGCGAAGAAAGTGGACTTCGGTGTTTTATTCACGTATAAAATAGCTGATTACGGTAATTTCAGCATTTTTAAATCCCCTCTTAATAGACTCCCGTGTTTTATTCTCTAAGATACAGATATTATTATTAACGAGATAAAGAAAGTGATAACCGATGTCCGAAGGAAGCTATTTAGGTAGTCCCACGTCTGCTATACTCTGCTGGACAGCTGAAGCTGCGGCTGGTAGCTGATTCCTGGCAGATGGAAGGTGCAAATGTTTAGGTAGGTACCAAGGATGATGCCTATTGTTCCATCGGCTATGCGTCCATTTTGGTCTGTTTCTTCGTTTTATGATATGCAACACCCCCACTCAAAATTTTCGATTCTATTTTTTACATTTTAGCCCACATACGCAATTATACTAATATCTTCAAAAAGTGGAAAAAGTTCAAGTGTACTTAATTCTTATTGTAAACCTTTTTAATGTTTGTATTATACTGTTAAGAAATAAAAACAGTGTTTACTTAATATTCGACTCAAGTCTCACCCACTCAAATAAATAAATACAATTATTGACTTATGATTCATTACACACTTAAGAAACGTTGTTAGAACAAAAGTGACCCATAAATCTTCTAGGCATCAATGACATACATACATTAATTAGTGATGAAATATGCTTACGGTGATTAACAAATTTCATCAACAGTGTTTTGAGTAAGTCCAAATTTCTACAAACAGGCTAAATTTCCTCCCTAGGGAGATATTTAGATCGAAATTTGTTGCGTGTATTTTATAAATTGGATCTCAATAACTCTCCAGGGAGGAAATCTACCCTGTCTGCAAAAATTTGGACATACTTAAAATTTTTTTGATCAAACTGGTATAAGAAGAAGTATAAAAAATAAAACATTGTTTTCAGACGTTGCCTCACCTACTTGATAAAGGTTTCAGCTCTTCAACTTCAAAAAAGGCAACAGATAGAAGAGTTGAGGAAATATGGATGTTTAATCATAGGCAGAATGGTGATGTTACACAGCGTGTACAGTGGCTACTTAAACCAGTCAACGACAGATCATAAGCCCTGTGAATGCCTAGACATACATATTCCTTTCATAAAATTGTTTTCCCTCTCTGTTGCAACAAATTTAAAATTTCATCAACTTAATTTTAACATAATTCAATTAAAGTGACGACGTCATAGCTAAACCAGTTTGAATTTTTTTAATTTATGCATTTATGGTGTCATTAAATAAAGTACGTGTATATTTGCAATTCCATTCTGGCATTTCTGGCTAAGATAATTATTCAGCAACATTTCCACCCTGGGCCTATATCAAATTTGACAACGCTTTGCTGTCATTGATTGGTTTAAGAAGCCTCTTTACATACTTTCTAACATTTACCATTCTGCCGACGTTTGAACATGTGCTCACTATCTCTTATATCGATGCTATACTGACAGAATGCATTAAGTCAACAGTCTTAATATTTATCACAACTATTTTTGAAAGATAGGTGCAAAATGTTGATTTCAAATTTTATAGTATTCAAAAAATACAAATTTTTCTTTCAAAGCTTTAAAAATATTCAAATAAAAGAAAATTGTAAAATATAAATAATGCATTGTTAGAATAAAGAAGCTTTAAATGCGATTATCTCGAAACTTGATTAAACGACTTAATGCATTCGAACAAAAGTTAAGAAAATGATTCAACTTCTAGATATCATGACAATTGATCAAAGAATCAAATTCAATGTTGCTAATGAAATACACGAAATTATTAAAGGAAAAGTTCCGAGATATTTTCAAAATAAACTAAAAAATAATGAGTTCTTTCATAGAAACTATGCAACAAGAGGATCTAAAAATATAAGACTGGAAAAGAAATCAAAAGCAATGTCCCAGAACTGCCTTATGTACAAGGGAATACAATTATTTGAGGAAATGCGAGAAAGCATAAAAATGAAATAAATGTAAATATATTTAAAATTAAATGTAAAAAGTATATATGTGAAAAATATTTGGTAATATATAGTTTAAATAGTGAATATAATTAATTAAAATTTACATATGAAACAGTGAATATTATAAATTAGGATTATTAAGTGTATAATAGTGATAAATAATGTTAGAATAAGTATAGATATAAATATTGTGTTGTAAATATATATTAGATTATGTTTATCATGGAACTAAATAAAATAAATAAATAATTCTGTCAGCAAAGCCTGTATATGTCAATCTTGATAACTCTCCGGGGTTAAAATCCAATATATGTCTACAAATATTTAGACAAACTCAATACAAGGGAATGATGACGATTATTAATTCATCACCGGGGTTGAGTCTATCGAATTAACTAGAAACATGTGGAAGTTTTAATCTGTTGGTGAGTTGTCTTTATTTAACTTTCATCTAAATAAAATAAAATATTTCACGTTTATCACACACGACTTCAACATTTCACGATAATATGGTCTCAATAAATTTACAGGGAATCAACAGGGCGATAAAACAGACTGTTTATTTTGTTATGGCCCTAAGCGACATTTTTATTCGATCCACCGAGTACAACATTTCTAAAAATAATAAATTATTAATATAATGTACTTTTTGCCCATGAATCCTATACAAAAAAATACTTATAAATAAGTCGTTGACTGATTATATAAATATCTATTTATAAAAGTCAATGTTCATATGTATGTCCTAGAAGGTTGTGATATTTATTTTCCCTATGATCTGATCCATTCCGAATCCGTACAATCCATTTGAAGTTTTTGTGAATGTGTGCCGTTAAAACAAAAAAAATAAATAAATAAATTATTTTAATGTAAGTATTCCTAAAAACAAATAATGAATGATTACTTGGTTCACGAACAGGCTCTAACATATGCACATTGTACGTTATATCTGTACCTTAAAGGATAAACCACGGGAGTCATATTGAACGAAATGTTCATGAAACAAAATTTTGTGGTTGAGCGATTTCCAAAACATCATAACATTTAAAACAAATGAGATAATTTTAATTTATAAAGAAATTTTAATGTAAAATGATGATTTTTTACATATAAAAATAGCATATCTGGGACAACTGGCGTTTTTCTGCATTAGAACAATGTGGACTTCATTTTTATTTCAACTTAAAAAAACATTTTTATAAAGAAAGTGCACTTTGGTGTTTTATTCACGTGTAAAATAGATTATTGCAAAAAATTGTTTTTTATTTCGTTTTTTTTAAATGTCACTTAAACTCTAAACTTCATTGTCAATTTTTTTTTTATTAATGTAAATAGGGGCTTGATTTCTTACTATCCATGCGCTCTGTAGCTGCAAGACGTGCTGTTATCTAGCTCCTATATATCATAATTTGAGACGAGGAACTAGAATCCCAACCGTCCATGCGCTCTATAGCTGCAAGACGTGCTGGGATATTTATTTATTGAACAGCGCCCTTGAGGTGATTTTTACGAAAATGGCGCTATATAAATTATCCAAAAATATATTTATATATATATATAAACTAAATAACTACTGAACCGATTTACGCGCGGTTTTATGCAAAATTATGAGCTTTGCAATAGATATTTTTAAAGCTCTTTGTTCTAAGGTCGACAGCATATTTTTAAAAGTATATAATGCAGCTTTTTTTAGAGACGTCTTAAGATAATTAATACAATGTTGAAAGTTGAATAATAAATAAAAATATGAAAATCTCACAAAAAATTATGTAACTATAAAATCAAAACGGTCAAAGTATATGTAACTGGAAAAATATATGAAAATAACAAAATATATGAAACTGAAAAAAAAAATACTCATTAAAAGATATACTGATAGAAAGTAATACATTTGTTAACAAACACTTGAAAATAAAAAAAACAACACACTGACAAATAAAATTATATAATACAAACTCTTTATAGCTATTCCAACCGTCTCCTTCCCATTTTTAAAATCCACTCATTTGTACCAATTTTAAATTTGTTTCCAGCCAAACATAATATTCATTGCTGACTGTCCGTCGGCAGTTTATGTCAGAACTTCAGAACGAGAATCTGACTTGGGAGGACGCAAAGGAGTTTGCAGCCGGTAGAGATGCATGGAGGCTCTTTGTAGATAACATATGCTCCAATTAAACAGCAGACATGGAATGATGATGAAAAAATAAGGTTGTATTCTGTCCCTCTTGTTTTTCAACTTGTATTCTGACTATGTTTTAAAGAAAGCGTTGTACAACAATGAAAGAGGCCTGAAGACCAATGGAGTTGTAATTAACAATATCAAGTACGCCGACGACACTGTTTTGCTGGCGGATACCATAACGGATCTTCAGAAGCTGTTAAATAGTGTGGATGCATATGGCGAACAACTGGGTTTAACAATTCATGTTAGTAAAACAAAATGGATAACATTTGGCCGACTTGATTACTCCGCATTTTCTCTCAAATTAAAGAGTAGTGACATTGAAAAGGTGGACAAATTTAAGTACCTCGGCAGCATTTTAACAAAGACCCTCGACTCAGGTATATAAATTAAATGCAGAATAGAGACAACAAGAGCTGCTTTTAATAAAATTAAATCCTTCTTCAGCAATGCTAATCTCAACTTGAAAATAGGGCAAAGATTGGTAAAATGTTATGTATGGTCTGTATTGTTGTATGGCTGCGAGACTTGGAATCTGAAGGTGAATACTATGAACAGGCTGGAGGCTTTTGAGATGTGGTTGCATCGCAGAATGCTTAAGATATCTTGGACAGACCTGATAATAAACTTATAATTCTTTAGCCGAGCTAGAACGAACAGAGAACTCTTAACCAACATAAAAGTTCGTAAAATTTCGTATCAAGGGCATATAATGCGTGGAGAAAAGTACCACTTGCTTCATTTAATTTTGAAAGGCAAGATCGAGGGTCATAGAGGGGCTGGAAGAAAACAGATGTCCTGGCTGCGAAATATACGAGGCTGGACTGGCTTCCGGACTGTGGAGCAGATTTCCTGGGCAGCACAGGACAGAGAGACTTTTGCCAGAGTGATTGCCAACGTTGAGGATACCTAACAGGGCACTAAAATAAGAAGTGTGCTGCGGTTGTGATACAGTGCCATATGCAAAATTATCTGCATAAAGTGATGATGAAAATATACACATATCTCATGATTTAATAATTGCATTATGACTTTCCAATAAAATAAAATAAATCATTAAGCGTGTCAAAAAAGAGACAAACTCTAAATGGTTTTGTGATTATTACTTCAAGCGTGCTAACACGAATGCAACAGATTATACGACACGTGCAAATGAATACCTGATTTAAATACTGAATAAATAAAATAACAAAACAACGAGGATTTATATTTCAATTAACTTTTAAACATTTTCATTTGCATCCCGCGCACTTCGTTAGAGATGTTGAATGATTTATTATCTAGCAATTTGAATATTGCGTTGCGAATATAAAGATGCCATAATGCCAGCAATTTAAATTCTCCGTCGCCTTTGCGCTGAACTTGATACTTGATACTAAACTTGGCTTCAGCAATACTCATAAGCTCGAAAGGCCATCGGATAACTCTATCATACAAAGTAAATCAGACGAAAAAGCGTGTTATTATTATTTAAATGTACAATAAAGGGGACTTGCATTGAATCTTTCTTATTGTCGAAAGTTAAATAGAATTCTGTATTTCGTCGGTACAATGGTAAAACCCTCTAAACGCATTATTTACCATACTAAGAAAAATGAATTAGACTTTCGTCATTTATTTATTTATTTTATCAATTTTATTCATTTTATTCATTTTATTCATTTTATTCATTTTATTCATTTTATTCATTTTATTCATTTTATTCATTTTATTCATTTTATTCATTTTATTCATTTTATTCATTTTATTCATTTTATTCATTTTATTCATTTTATTCATTTTATTCACTTTATTCATTGTATTCATTTTATTAATTTTGTTTATTTTATTTATTTATTTTTGAAACCAACACAGTCATAGTAATAAACGATACATAAAGAATAACAACAAATAACAATACCAATTATGGGTTTCATATAGAAACAAAAATATAAAAAAACAAAACGTACATTTCACTAGCGGGGGAAATAAAGTGGGATGGGAAAAAAAGGAAGGAAGAGAAGAAGAAGATTCGGAGTCTTTACGGATTACGGAGTCTAATGCGTACGTTCTCTTATTACTTCATTTTGCACAAAATCAAACTGTATGTCAAAATAAATGAGTTTTAAATAAATAAAAATCAGCAAATATTTGTAAATATCTATACATATGTAACCTCTTACCAACTTTGATACATCTATCGATTTCAAAACATACCAGTCTCTTCGTCAGGACACCAATCACACTAATTTGCAATCTCAATATGCACCTTCACCATAGTAGTTGCACAACAATATAAAACCAACGTGGTCATGCTATTAGAAGCTTATATTAACGTTTACGGTGTTAAATTCTAAAATAATGTGTCGTTTATCTTTCAATTACTGGTACCCTACTAAAACTCTATTTTCTTTTCTTTGCGCAAAGATTAACATTTCGATGAAAACCACACGTAAATCGGTTAAGCCGTTTAGGAGAAGTTCAGTGACATCACACGCACAGAAGAATTATACTCATAAAAGCATACATTTTTTTTTTTTAAATTTTGAACTACAGATTACCGACGAATATACTAAAAAAACTTACATGTAAACATTTTTTTACATAAATATCGATTTTACTTTATACCGTCTCGATATGTACCGATAAATATAGTGTTTGTAATCGCGACCCTGAAACAGATAAACTTGATCGAATACGTTAAAACAACATCAATTTTTTTTATTTGCAGAATAATTCAAATGTACATTATATTATATATAATTTTAAATTAACTTTTACGACATAAAAACGCCACAAAAATAACCACGAAATCGTTAGAATATCTTTTATGGCGATAAATTTTATTCCGATGCTCTGGTATAATAATAACACTCGGATTCAATCTTTATTGGTCCCTTATCTCAGGTTACCAGTCCCCGTCGTTAAGAAAAATAATGCGGGTTTAAGACGAATCATTTCGATTTAAAAAAAGGCGGGTTAGACTGATCCAAGCATAGCCTTTTCGATGCAATGAACTAAGGATTTTTAACTAAGTTCCAGCGCAGCGAAGTGGAAAAGTTCCTGAGAGAAGCCTTCGAAATAATAATATGAAGAAAATCTGAGGGATGACGGGGGTTTAAGTTAAGCTTCATCTTAATCTTAACGCTTGGAAAAGGGAACGTGTACCCGCCTGGTCAGCTGTGATAGGAAAATGGAACAAACTTTAACTACTTTTTAAAAAGTATTACGATCACTCGCGGATTGTTCGTTGTGCGAACTTTGTTAAAAAAAAGCTTTTGAATGTAAAACGTAAACAAGCGCATAAAAATAGCTGGCAATCTGAAGAAATATTTGTTTTTTATGACGGGAGTAATTTATTTATGTTATTTTGAGTTTTTACCAATATTATTATTGACAAATATACGTGATATTGGATTCAACCCTTGAGGGATATAATGTATATAATAAATAGCAAAGAAGCTATATAATTTGTATGTTTATTTTTAGACAACTTAAAGAAAACTGCAAATAAATTAAGAACTTTCAATATCTCTCTGTCTGAAGAGAATCTCAAGATAGTATTATAACATATTACAACAGAGATGAAGAACATTTAAGAGAAGGTGATATATAAGTCTAGGCATCTACAGGGTTTATGACCTGTCAATGACTGGTTTAAGTGGCCACTTTACACACTGTGAAACATTCACCATTCTGCTCATATTCAAACATCTATATTCCTTCAATTCTTTACATCACATAAAGTTTTTTATCTTTCATGCCAATAATGATCGATAATAAATAATATACGTTTGTAAATTAGCAATTTATTTTACGTTCAATCAAACCAAATTTATTTCTTAATTTAGCCAATAATTATTTATTTGTCCATTACAGTACTGCCCACGAATTCTGTAGGGTTTAATTTTAAATTGTAAAATAACGTCTTTCATTTGACTTTACGTGCGTCTTCCATTAAGAGAAAAATATTCAATAAATAATGTTCCAATAACATTTTTAGCGCTTTTACAAAGTGCCAAAGCTTACCAATCCAATCAAGTTTAGCATGTTGCCAGTCACAGGATTATATTTTATTTATGGTTTATCGATCCTTTCCAATTCAGAAGCAGGAATTTGATGTTAAGCACAAAACGAGGCTTGTACCGACGGAGATCCAATAAATATGATATTTTGTGGTCGAGAGAGAACCAACGAAGCGGAATCTCAGAGGATGAAGCATCAATTCCACGCCATTTGTCACAGAAACTCGTTAGGGCATAGACAAGATATCTTCAAGAATGAAACTATACATGAAATGAACCGTGTGTTCCAGAAACAACACTCAAGCCAACTTTTGAGATTTCAACTTAATGACGCCATCTTGTTTTTTTTAACCTAGACGCATCTGATCATTGGTGAATTGAATTTATTAATGATCAGTTGTTTGTTATTTCTGCTCAGAACGTGCGTTTATTCTTTATTTATTTTTTTTTTATTTATTTACAATTTTAAAAAAACCCGTTAGGGTTACATTAGAAATTTAATATTGTCTAGTCATTTTATGTCTCGTCTAGTCTAGTTAGTTCAGTCATCATGTGCTTTTTCAGATTGATTTTAAATTTGTCTCCAGTAAAAGTTTTCAAGTAGTAAGGTAGGTCGTTGTACTGTTTAAGTCCATTATGTAGTATTTTTGACTTTCCTGTGCTTGTCTTTGCTTTTTCAATATGATAGTGTTGTTGTTGTCTGGTGTTATATTTGTGTATGTCAGCATTTTTGACTAATATTATGTCGTCGTCTTGTATGTTTCCCAGTGTTATTTTGTGCACAATTTTTGAGGTCTCAATTTTAGTCAAGTAGTTTATGTCAAACTGGTGTGTTTTTTTTGTACAGTTCAGTCGTAGAGGTCAGGTAGGGTAGGTTGTATGATAGTTTAAGAATTTTTCAAATATTTCACTAGTTATGTTCATCTAAATACAAGCAAAATGGTTTATAGTACAGTCTTTTTTACCCTTTTACAGTCTTCTTTTTACTATGGAATAATTTGATAGGGAGAGCCTATAATAATCTTTAGAAACCGTATAAAAACTAATTATAAAAATAAACTTTTCTCTCCAGCCAATTATTCCAGGAATCTGAGCTTTTGGAGCTCAGAGAAATTTATTTCCAACAGTATCTAAAATACGTTTTTAAGAGCTAACACTTATTTTTTGAAAAAAAATATTGATCAAGCCAAAGAATGAATAGTATACTTGTAATTTCATATTGTAAATCAAGACTGGACTAAAAACATTTATCTTTCATAGCTCCAAAACTGTTCGGTGCATTCCTTAAGGATAACATGATAGAGACAAATATTTCAATTAGTTTCGATTCTAGTAGTAGTTTTTAGTAGTTTATGTCAAACTGGTGAGTTTATTTGTACAGTTCAGTCGTAGAGGTCAGGTAGGGTAGGTCGTATGTTAGTTTAAGAATTTTATTTTGTTGTCTTTGTATTCTTGTTATGTCTGTCTAGTTGTAGGTTCCCTAAAAGGCGATCATGTAACTCAATTTACTTTTAACATAGGCTTCATACATCATAATTTTTTCCTTTCTTGGTATAAAATCTTTAATTTTGTAGAAGAGGCTATGTAGTGATGCCATTACTTTAGTGAGTCCGTCCATTTTAATTGTCTGTCCATTGTGAGTCTTAATTATTTAATTCTTTATTTACATTTACGTCAAGATTGAAATGTCACTATCTAAATATTTCAGTTGTTCCTTTTTCCTTCTTCTTTTCTTCTCATCCCCTCTCCTCTATTCATAGTTTGGTGTTATTTTATTTGTATGTTTTTATTTTGTGATTCTTTGTTTTTAATTTTGTATAAAATTGTGAGATTCAATATGTCCATGTATTTGTAATTTTCTCAAACTGAACGGTTTGGGTAGGTAGGAATAAATTGCTCTAAGGCAATATACCCGCCCTTATATGTATATAAAGTGTAAAATAAATAAATAAAAAAACAAGATGCCATAATTAAGTTGAAATCCCAAAAGTTGGCTTGTGTGTTGTTTCTGAAACACACGATTCAAATACCTTCATAAGATAACTTCACTTACTCAAAATTTTAAATAATTTTTTGTATTTATACTTTGATTCAGAAGAGCACATAGTTTCTTTGTGAAAATTCTTGATAAAAGTAGGAACATTCTGATTTCTTATCGACATAAAAGACAAGTCATATACGAAAATGTGTTCGTCTATTTGTTTCTTTCCGTCACTTCACAACAGAGCGACTGATTGCCATGTTTTATTGCAAAGGGATAGCCGGAGACATTAGAAGTGAAATAAGCTACGTTTAATAAAAAAATAATAATATATGACAATATAACGATGGTACTTTGACATATAATAAAGCATCATCGTATTTTTTTGCATAATGATAGTTGGAGGGCCGGCAATCGTTACAAGCTACTTTTTTATCACAAAAAAAAATTCGTTCCATGGGGTTTTTTTTTATTGCTAAGCGACAAAACTTATAACTTCACTCATTTCTTCTTAATACCACCCGAGCGAAGCCGCGGGTAAAATCTTTTCGTTTAATCAATCATATAAGTATCAATCGTCTTTTATCTTTATAAAAATCGATTGATTCGAAAAACAATAATAAATTTATTGAGCTGGTTTTTTTTAAAGTGGAACTTCATTTTAATTATAATTATGACAAAGCTGTATTTAGTTTTATTACACTTTTATTTATAATTTTCACCAATGACCGGGTTTCGTAGTGATCAAGTCAAGTGATTCAAGTCTAAACACATTCTGCATATGAATTCGTTGCAACAGAGAAATTCAGCTTGTCTACAAACATTTGAACACGCTCAAAACATTGTTGGAATTCTACTTATCTATATTCTAAATAAATAAACGTGGAATAAAACTAAATTCAGTATTTTTACTATTATAATTTTAAAACAATTGTATGCACCAAAACATGTCTTGAAATACAAAATATAACAATGTTGCTTTTAAAATATTACAAAAGCCTAAAAATTAAAAAAAACTCATTCTAAAATAACAACAAAAACAAAGATCTTTTTTAACAATTTGACATGTAAATGCTATCGGTTTTGATCCTCATCCTGAATTCCTGGAATATTAAGGACAATTATATTTAAAATATCTTCAAGCACTTTTTGAACGGACACACGTCAAATAATTGCTCAGACTATCATACTGACTCCCCATTGTTCAACACCTAAGTTAATATCCTTTAAATTGAATTGAGGGAGTAAAAAAAAGTCCGCTTTGTAGTGTAATGGTTGTCAATTTCGCCTTTCATGTTTTAGGTCCCAGGTATGATTCCTGGTAGGGTCGACAGAAAATATTGTGGTTTATACGCTGCAATGTTTTACTCTCTCTAGACAGGCATTAGAAGCGTAAAATCTTCAGGGGCGCTATTATGTATCTTCTCGCGGGGGTAAAGAAGAAAAAATTCTGGGATTTATTTTTTTTACTTGCGATGATTAAACATCGGATTTGTCGAACTATGAAATGTAAATTATAAAACTGTTTTTAAAACAGAAAAAAACGAACACGGTTAGGTCAATTCAACCTAATTATATGTTTTGGATAATGCTTAAGGTCACAATAGTGTTCTTAATGAAAATAATTATGTTTGGTTTTACGTGTTCACATTTTTTTGAAGTTTAATTATCATTGTGACCATACATGAAGCAAAGTGTTGTCAGATGCAAAAAAAATATATTTTTTTTATTCTCTAACCCCGTGATAAGATTCGTATTTGCATCCCTGGACTGCTATTCTGAACGCTTTTATGGCGCGGCATAACTCGTATTTACGTTTTAAATACATGCTAATTCCAGCTCAGGGCTAGTATTCTGAACGTAATTGCGCGAGAAGAGATGCGCTGTTAGCGTGAATTTAGTACGTAAATACGCGTTAAAAATGCGTTTTCTAAGCGCGCTTTTGCGTTCAGAATACCACCCCAGGTGTACAATTGCAGTGCATCATGAGGAGTGAATATGGGGTATAAATAATATTATGAGTTTTTCATAATAATTAAAACAGCATTATTTTTTATTTAAAATATCAATCAAATTAAATTTAAAATGTTTATAAATAATAAGAAATGTGGGTATAGGTGATTACGTGTCTACCATAGCTAGATAGGTCCCATAAATAATTTCAACGACCAATCACAAACGTTCGCGCCATTAATCAAAATCGGAAAAAAAATGTCGAACGACAAGAATGATCGTCTCCCTTGTAAAAATGTTCGCTGTGGGAACGTACTCTGGTGAGTTTTTTTTAACATTTATTTAGTAACCGCATAGTTATCTGTCATTCGTTGAAATATCAATCATTTATAAAAATCTATTAAATCAAAATTATTCAATTGAATAAACAATTACAGTTGAAGCCTTTTAACTGCTTAGAAATATTTTAATGATCAACATTTATGTTTTTAAAGGTAGGCGTAATAGATTACTTGCATTGAGAATTATTTAATTTGTTACAAAGAAAACATCTTAACCCTTCCAGGCCGGGTACCTTGGATCCCCCAGGTTACATACTTTTTTATTAACTTCTTTGTTAATAATTCTATGCCATAATGTTAAGAATGTATCAAAATTATTTAAATATTATCCTGCTGAATTATTTACATTTATCTATGCTTTCTCCGAGTGCAATTAACAAAGGTTTTTTTTATTTATTTAATTTTATTTTCTGTTATTTACAAAACAAATAATACAAAAAGTACATACTCCCAGGAGTAATTAAAGAAACTCATTTGGGACCGTATATAAAATTTTAAAAAATTGACAATAAATAATATCATACATAGTTTATACATCCGAAATAGTAAGAAAACATTATTGTATAAGAAACATTAAAAAAAAACAATATTTTACACCATCTTTATAAATTAAATTAATAATTATCACTATCAAAAAGATTTAAGAAATATTTTTTCATTGTGACACTTCTGGATTTTTTATTCAATTTTTCGTGTTATAACTCATTGATATAGTTGGTCCTAGGAAGTATAATTTTTGCTATTTGGGCGCAAATATCCAGCCATAACGTTTTGTTAAAATTTCATACTTTACTGTTTTCCAGCAGTTATGCCCACAGTATAACTCGTTTTCTATTTCGTGCCTTTAAATAATTTTAGTAAGGACAAGTTGCAACAGTTAAGAGTATTAAAAAAGAGCTGCGTTTTCATCCAATTTGTCAAAATAAGTTACGTGAAAAAACTAAAATATAGATCTAGATCTAAGACCTTGATCTTGATCTTGATATTAGACCTAGATCTATGATCTAAGACCTAGATCTGATACCAATTCTGCACATTTCGACGAAAATCCAATTATTTGTTTTTAAACAAAACTTTTTCTTTTATTATATAAATAAAAGACGAGTGATAATTTAGACCACAAATTTGGAATATCCAGTGACCGGTTTCATCGCTTTCGCGACATCTTCTATTTATCCAATAAATTACAATGAACTTCCATCAAGAATTTTCACTAACAAACTGAAATGTTTTAGATAACTTTTTCTATTAAGACTGGTTTTTAAACAAATGTACCTACAATAATATTTGATATGCAAACTAATCAATAAGACTTTGGTGTGTTCTAATAATTGTGGACAGGTCTAGTACTTCCAAATTATTTTGACTTGCAAATTAATATTATACTTTATAACCAGGTATTATAAAATTTGTGTCCAGGCGGATTAACAAAACAGTTTTAGGTGCAATAAAATCAGAATCCCTGACGACTGTTAAAATTAATCATATTTATTATTTAATATTTTAAACAGCTGGACTAAATCTGACATTTCCCTCCTATCACTAATATGTAATAATGTAAATGCTTCATTACATATTAATATTCTATTTCTTCGTGGGAATGCTTAACTTGAACCTTAAAAACTAATTTTATCTGATGTTACGATTGTTCTTTTTGGTATTATTTCACTGAGATATCCGTTTTATTTATCCAAACAAAGAAAGCCTTATCAATATAATGTATAATATTCCGTATCAAATAATACTGATTTCAGGAATCAATCATACCACTCTCGTATCCCATACAAATGAAACTAAGTTTCATGTTACACCTTCTACGCCCCCATAGCCCTATTGTTACCAATAGAGATACACCCTCTTTAAGGCTTTCATTGTTTACGTTACAACCTCTTTTGAAATAAAAGTTATGGTTTATTTGACAAGGAGCGTGGCAAAAGCACATAAATTATACCTTAGTGCGCATATGCTATGACCAGACCACCATTACACTTTATTTTAATGGCGTAGATAAATTATTTTAATATTTTTTCATGTATTCTTAATTCCGCCGTAAGTAAAAGAAATATTTCAAATGGTTTCATATTGACAATTACTGCAGTAATTAATAGCAAAATCCTTACTCTGCAAATACCTTACCAAAATTAGTATGATTTTTTTTACTTATTTCAATAAAACAGAAAAATTTAGTTAAAAATAAAATCTGATCTAAAAAACATGTTTTTTTTTATATATCAAATCGCGTTTACTTGAATTTAACTGAAATGCTTTAAACGTAAGCTTGGCAAATTACATGTAGGGCATATGTCAGATATTTTCATTCATCTTCTTGACCCCTAATTACAAAAACACACACAGTAGCAAAAACTGTTTAATTGACTTGTGAATTGAGTTACAAAATTTAACTTCTCTTATGGTATTTTATGTAAATTGAATAATATCAATTTAGATTATTATTAAGCGATCAATTTTAATAAAGTTCTAAAATTAATATATTAATTCTAAATTTGGTAAGAAAAAACTAAATTAAAGAGCGCATAATATATAAAAGAAATGGCGCCATACGATGAGACATATTTTTTATTCACATAGTTTCAAAAGCCGATCAATTTGTAAAAAGTCAGAATAGTTGGCTGTAATTGAAACCTGCAAATAACCCCATTGCAATAAAGTATTTCGTGTGTAATAATGTTTTTGTTTGAATAAATCAAATGCAGAACTAGTTAATTTAGACGGGGGAAAATGAGGTTGCGTGTTTTATAGAATTAAAGATATCACTCATACAATATACATATACAAGATTTATATAATCTAGGTTACAAAATCTGAATTGCGCTTTTAATATTAAACTTCAGATTCAAATACGTAGGCAATCTTGGTTATTGAATTTAGCCGTGAATAAGGAATGATTTGATAAATTTAATTAACGCGTGCGTGGCCAGCGGAGAACAGAAGAGATTGAATCGGATTGTGGTCCCATGGCTAGTATTGGGGACTCATTGATCAGAAGTCCCGGGTTCGAATCCCACTCTCCTGGAATTAGATTATAATTTTCTAGTAGTGAGTTATTTACAATTCATCGAAAATGGCCCAAAAAAGATATTTGGGTAAATGATAAAAATGCAATTTTCATTTTTAAAAAAGTAAGATTACAAAGTTATTTATTGGATACAAATATAACATGTTAAAAAATAAAGCGTAATAGTGTAAATTCATCAACAGAAAGGTTTAATTCTATGTTTACGGCATTTATTGTGAAAATACGAATATGTTTATTATTTAATAAATTTTAATTTTGCTAATTTGCCCTATTTCAAGATTCAAAATAAAAAATATAAAATAATGTTTTTTTTATTATGTCGTGTGTCTTTCTTTCCGACGTTTCGGAGAACATTGTAACATACAACTTCTATCATATTTGTATAAATGCGTAATATTTAATTGTGTCAATTTGTGCTAACACATATAATTATTACACATGTGTATTTCAGTCAGAAGATGGCCAAATATGATACGTCGGGTTTTTAGGCATTGAGTTTTATATATCACTGGATTCTTCAGCAGTTTTACAGCATTTTGTGTAAACACATGAAGGTGAAAAAAAAACAGAATAAACGAACGTTCAATGCATTTATCAACTCTTTAATTAGGATTTTTAGCTAAAATTCCTTTTTTTATAATTGCTTTCCTTCAATATTTTTTTTAACAGTTCTGTAGGTTAACAAATTACAACAGGGAGAATACCTTAAAGAAGGGAATATGGAAGTCTAGGCATTTTCAGGGCTTATGACCTGTCAATGGCTGGTTTAAGTGGCCACTTTACACACTGTGAAACATTCACCATTTTTCCTGTATTTGAACATCCATATTTCTTCAATTCTTCAATTTGTTGATTTTAGTGAAGTTAAAGAGCTGAAACCTTTATTGTTGAGTAGAGATTCATCTGGCAACCCCTGAAAACAATTTTCTAATTTTTAAACTTCTTCTTGGACCAGTTGGTTTTATTACAATATTTGAGTTTAACCAAATGTTTGTAGACAAAAGACTGGATTTCACCCCCTCAGGAGTCGTTTAGATTCACAAATTACAACAGGGATCGAGAATACCTTAAAGAAGGTAATATGGAAGTATAGGCATTTACAGGGCTTATGACCTGTTCTGTAGGTTTTGTTTTACATACAAATGTGTTATTTCCAAACAAGTTTTTTTCAAAATGAATGTTAGCATACAAATTAAAAGTTATGTGTTACTATTTCTGGGAAAAAAACTGTTGGGAATTCTGAAGCAATCCATTTTATTTTTATTTATTTAAAACGCTCTCCTGAATGGCTGTTGGACTTTATTTTCCTGTTCTGAGGATAGACACATAAATAGACGCGGGTGGATGTACAAGTTACTTAAGTTACACACTTTAAATCACCAAATATGACAGAGGAATGAATATTCTTTAGAAACCAGTAGTAAAAATTAAATTATAGTGATTTTATCTACATGAAAACGGTTATAAACTAACAGTAGCAATGTGTTTGCGTGATTGATAACACCATTAAATTGCCTGATTCATATTTAAATATTTTTGAAAGAAACTTTAAGTAAGCACTACTTAATGAATAAATGACACTGTGTGTCACTGAACCGAAAATAAGGAGTAAGAAAAAGGAAAAGCAAAAAGTTATATAAAAAACAATAGAAGCATAATATTAGCATTGTTCTATTTATGTAAAAAACACTCATTGTCTTCTTGTCATAACAATGTAAGAAAATATCACAATCTTCTGTTTGCATAAGAAATAAAACAATAGTAAAAACTTGCTTACACAACAAAAAATAATACTAATCACTCTTCAACCGTCTTTTGAAACCATAATTGATTTCTACAAAGAATGTGGAGTACGTTCATAAAATAAAAATATGTTTTAAGTACAGATCCTTGTTCGATTTATCGTTGTAAGACGTAGGGACAATTTATTATTGTTTTCAGTCGATTCATTTGCGTCAATTCGAATCAACAGAAGTCATTCCTTTCAAGGATTTAAGACAGCTTATATCTTCGATCCTTAAACTGGTCTTTCAATTCGACAAATTGTATTTATTTTATGGACATTTCCATCAAATTCTATTAAGTGATATTTTATTTTATTGAGAAAAAATATGATCGTTTGTTTACTACTTATTTGAAAAAAATTGGACTAGAGAGTGGTTATTATTCTTATGCTGATATAGTCAATGTTAAATTTTTCTAGTCTACAAATACGTAAAATTCCATATTTTGACTCGTAGGTTGAGAAACAATGAAATACAGTTCATCGATCAGCATAGAACCAAACTATGACCTTAATTCTCAAATTACCTGTCTTTGTCGTATTGTTAACTCAAGACAAGATTTTGACTTTTTTGGTTTAAGTTTACAACGATTTAAACGAGCACTAAATAAATAGTCCAGATCTTATATCGATGTCCCTTATGTTTGTCAATGCTTCTTTTTTTTTTTTAATGTTTTCAACTATTCTTATATTGTAAATATAATTAGCATAAATAGACTATGTCCGTTAGTAAATAAATAAAATAAAATTATTTTGAATTAAAGGGAGAATTATTTTAATTACTTGAACGATTCGATAAGAGACCGAAGAATTAAAATTTACTTCCTTTTTTTAAACTTTAGTTCGATTGGAGTTTGTCTGCGTACATATTAGCAGTAAAATACATTTCGCTTCGTTTTTTTAATGTATTTTTTTACGCAATACTATTCTAATATTCTTTGTCGATAAAAATTAAACAAATGAACAAGGTGCAAAGCTTTAACTTTTCATCTATGTAGGTAGACTTTGTAAGTACATATGTGTATTGTAAAGGTAAATTCGTAACTACCCAGGTAAACCGAAAGTCAATTCTCATGTAAAATATAATAAAACCACATACGCCATAGGATTTACGGACTTCAAAGAACAAATCTATTATTTTAAAGAACTTTCAAACAAAAGTGGAACGTTTTATAACAAAACGGGGGTTATAAATCTCTGTACTCTATTTCCGAATGTCTTACTCTAAAAGTTCACGTTGCAGTCGAAGAACGCGTCGAAGCAAAAGATTTATCGGTCTAAATTCGGTCAGGGGTATTTTGGGTACAAAACTCCGCAAGAACAAATGGAGACAACTAGTTGCTATTAAAAAAAATAAACATAGGTATAATATATATATATATATATTATGTATGTAGAACGTGTAAGTACATTACACTCATCTTTTGGCCATTTTTACATTTGTCAAAGAGTAAAGATACAAAATTTATTATTAATATTTAAAGCATTAACTTTGTGGTCAAACATTTTACAATATTTAAAGGTTATTAAATATTTGTTATATAACCACTTACCGATTTTTTATGTCTACCGCTTTCGCGTGCATTTTGCATGTTGGTTTAATTGGTGTCCTGACGAAGAGACGGGTACGTCTCGAAACCAGTAGACATAAAAAAGTCGGTAAGGGGTTATATACAAATATTTAATAACATTTAATACAGAATTTACTTATATCTGCCCTATTTATACTACGTATTGTAAATTAATTAGAAATTTGTTTTCTCGGGTATAAAAAATGGACAAATGATGATAGGATTTTTTTTAAATCTGGTGTTAAAGTTTACATGCTAGTAAAAATAAAGAAGTTATAAGAAATGTTTTAGATGATTTATAGGCAGAATGATAAATGTAACATGCTTTTATATATCTGTCGAAATATTGATTTATCTTTATTCTTAATTTAAATCATTCTTAAACATATTTCTAAGTGTAAAAAAATTCTTCTTTTTTATATCCATGTATATTGAATATCCATATATTTGATATTTTTGGTTGCTTCTGTGTATTTACTTGTTACTATTGTTACAGTTATGCATTTTTATCATTTTTTTCTGTGAATTTATGTATTTTTTTTTCTTCATATTAATGTTCGATGTATATATAAAATACAATTTATGCCGTTTATGTAAAAATAAACAAATAAGAATCCCTTGAATCTAGATAAAAAAATCATAGATTTTTATTATTTTTTTTAAATAAAATCTATCACGTTCAGAAAATAAGCAGTATAATAAACCAAAATAAAAACACAAATAACCAGTACTTTAATGTCACAATAGATACAAGATATATTTTTCTCCGAAAAATCTTTAAAATATGAATAATACAGCCATAATAAGTCAATACATTTTCAATAAAGGTTAGTAATAAGGTCTAGAAGAATATGTTTTAACATCGTTTAAGACTAAAATGTTGTATTTAAAGACCGAAGTATAACGAAGGTGACAGTCTTCAGCGTGTCCCATCCATTTCCACGGTCGATTTGACCAGGTGAATCATTGCTCTCTTCGCCGAGAAGATGTGGGCTCGTGACTCGAGATGAGTCTACTCGCAATCATTTGTCACAAGTAAAAAAATATTTCATGTTTTGCTGCGAATTCCCGCCGCGTGGCTTTGGTGTCCCCTTTCTGGTTTTGGAGTTATTCGGGAACAATCTACTTTAATGGTGGGAGTATTTTTACACTTTGAGCACATAAACTAAATCAAACATGAAGCTTTTATAGATGGAGGACAGATAAGGGAATTTAGTAGCAGTTGAATTATTTTTATGAGACGACGCGACGTTTTGATACAAAATACAAAAGGGCATAAATGTAATCCTTGAGGAACGCCGCTGTGTATTTTGTTGTTATTTTATATCCGCCTGAGATTAAAATGATAAAATTAAAATATTCATATTTTTGTCAGCTTCGTGGTGGTTGGCGCGTTTGATGACCATACATGAGGTCATGAATTCAATTACCGACAAGTAAAAGTTAAATATTTGATTTTTCGATTAAACATAGTCTTTGAAATGGCATTTGCAGCGAATGTGACCAGCATGCTCTAAGATAACAAATCATCAAGGTGCGTTATTTAGTACGAAAAAATAGTAGGTTTAATGTAAAATTTTCTTTATTATTAACAGGTTTAATATGAAATATCAATCAAACACTTTTAAATAACTTATCAAGGTAATTTATTCATCGTGATTACCCGAGCAGGCGACTCAAGTAAAAGTAAAAAAAATCATGACATATTTCAATCAAATAAATTAATCAACAATGTTTTGGGTTTGTCCAAATGTTTGTAGACAGCTAGATTTCTTAGGGAGCTATTTACAACTAAATTTATTGCAACAGAGAGAAAAAAAACATTTTTCTGAAGGGAATATCAAACTCTAGGCATTTACGGAGCTTATAATCTGTCATTAGCTGGGTTAAGTGGCTACTTTATACAATGTGTAACATCCAACATTCTGCTCATATTTGAATATACACATTTCCTCAACTTTTCCATCTGTTGACTTTTGTACAATTCAACCTGAAGAACTGCACCCACTTGATAAAGGTTTCAGCTATTATACTTCACATATTTCCGTCTAAAAAATGTTTTCCTACTCTGTTGCAACACATTTTTAAAAACATTTGTAATTTATTATTACAATAGAAAAAAAACATGTTTTAAACTATCGTCCGGTTCCAGCTCCCTTATCAAGATTTAATTTAGAAAATATTTTTATCATTTTTATTTAATTTAAACAATTTCTTCACAAATAAATAAAAATGGAGGCAGTAGGTTGTGCAGATGCCCTTTGAAATAAATGTAAGTTTAATTTTTACTATTATTTAATTATGTACGTGCTTCCACTTTCCATTATGTTGTATCCCAACTCAACACAGGGCCCTTGGCCTCATAAAGTTTGGGATACCTTATTATTGTATTTTTTTGTAATACGTATGTTTTTTTATGAAATAAATAAATAATTAATTAAAAATATCAAATCTTTACGCGAAGTAAACCCATAATAGTTTCGAAACCGGTCTGTAATTCAATGAATAATACGGGGTTAACGACAAAGCGTTATTATTCCAATTCAAATGTTATAATAAATAAACAAATAGTTACTGCTTTCAACATAAAAAAAAAACATTTCTGCTAAAATCGCGACATTTTAATCTTTTTTGTATCGATAAACGCATATTTTTAAAAATTAACCTAATTCTCCCGTGCTAGTATTTTGTAGCGGATTATTTTCCGGGGTTCTGTGTTTTTTATTCAACAGTCGCAGTTTGGTCTCACATCATTTATTTCACACAAACAAATTATTCTATTTTCCATATCTGTGTCATCTTCACCCCTCTAGAACCATGTCACATGTGGGGGAGCAATGTAAGAATTTGCATACATACACTGTGTGAATATTTTATGCACACCAGTTACTGACAGACGTAATATTTAGTTTTTGCGAATGTGTAGTGCCTATTTTTTTACATAACTTAATAAAATATTTTAAATCCATATGTTTTTTCATTGAAATTTTATATTAAACTATTGCGCATATTTAAAATTACGAAAAATCTGTCATCGCGTATAAATTTTGACATTATTTTACTATTGCAATATGTATGGTTTATAATATACGTCACACAGTGACGAATAAAAAAATTAAATTTTATTTACCATTTGTCTGAAAAAGCTTTATTATATGTGAAATGTTTTATTCACATTATTATAATATTATTATACGTGAAATGTTTTATGCACATAGTTGGATAATTCATATACCGCCATTTTTTTTTATATCACTTCAAGGGTGCCATACAAAAAATATCCCAACTTGTCTTGCATCTGCAGTGCTCGTGAAAAGTTTTTTCTTTTACGAAAAAATACTTGAGTTCTTATTATTTACTTAAATATTTAAATTCAGACCATTTCCTAAAACTCGAAAATAACTTGTGCTAGCAAAATGGAAATCTAGTTAAAGTAGAGGGGGATTTGAACCTGGGACCTTTGGTCCGTGAGTCCACAATACTTCCACGGAACCACAACTCGGTTCGGTTGAAATTTTAGTTCCTCATTCCCAATCATGATCGATAGGAGCTAAATTACAGCACGTCTTGCAGCTGCAAAGTGCTTGGACGGCAAGAAATTTAACATTTATTTATATATTTTTTTTAATTGACTAGATTTAACACGTCTTGCAGCTACAGAGCCAATTAGCGGTTGAAATTCTAAAAATATTATTGGTTTTCTGTTGTTTTTCTCGCAATTTAACTTTTATTTAAACAATATGTTTGTCCGCAATACCGTATTTATTTATAAACGGCCGAAGCCAATTTGTACAAATTGTATGACATAGTAAAAAATAATAAGATACATATCAGGTTTATAAATTTTACATACATATTCTGATGTACACATAGGCACATTATGCATGTTGTATATGTTAGTACAGATAAAATTAATTTAACATATTTATAAACAGATTGAATTTTTACGTCGAAACCCGGCTGGCGGTTAAAGAACGACTAAATACACGTAGAGCAAAACTGAGCGTTTGGGCATGAGTTAAATGTCATAATTTCAGAGGGTTCTGGGTGCATTTTGTTTATGAATAGGTAGATGGATTTAATTAAGAACACCGAACCTGTTTCTATGGTAACATAAAATCATTATAAAGTAAAGTTTATGCTTATAATAATGTTTCAACTCAAGGGGAAACGCGGATTTTTCTTCATACAAACGTATTCCCGTATTTACTCTCTAGATTATGGTACCAGAGCAGTGATTTTTTTACACACTAGATATTTACTATTGGCGTGTTCTTTTTGTTTCGTTTTTATAAAATAGTTTATTATAGGAACTAGAACCATCCGAACCCGTAAATAAACAGAGAAGTATCTGCTGTCTTTGGGCGCACGATATACAAATATAATCTTTTTCTGAAAAACGCAAAACGTACCGATACAAAAAATTATATTCTGATACTCTTTCTAAAAAGTCACAAAATCGGTTGACTTTTGAGGTGCGGAAAACGGGATTTCGTCGTTTCTAACAAAAAGTCTGACATGCGGTTGTTTTTTTTCACACAGTATCGGGAGAGGCATCGCAAGACAGTGACAGGAAAATAATGTTCGAATACCTATTTATCAATATTCTCTGTCCTCAGAATCCATGAAAACCAAAACACAAAAATAATCATGTATACGTACATATTTAATTTGGACTAAATAAAATAATTGATATCAATCTTTCGATAGTGTTCATTTTATACGCGTATAAACATACGAGTATGTACTCAAATTCAGCAATAGCAAAACATTGCCGTGTTTGTTGCTGAGTTCAGCTGGTCAGTAATAAAAATAAAAATAATTTAGTAGCATTGAGTTCCTCCATCACATCAAAGAAAATATGAACTACGCATCATATGACCAGTTAAAATTATCTGCAAAGAAACGAAGCGAATGAAGTGAGAGATGCCAGTATTTGCTGCATATCAATTCTTGAGATTGAAACCAGAGAAAACTAATCGATAGATTCCGTATATATACCAAATATCGTCTGTCTTATATCAAAATCTACTAAACGTATGTTCAGGAAGGTCAAAAAGTACACGTGTTTATTCAAGCGAGGCCATCTATCCAAAAACCATTTAAAAATTTAAATTGTTGCAAATATCGTAGATGTCTTTATGTCTCTAGATATCTGGATACAATTTCGATTAAAATTCATTGCTCATGTTTTGAACCACTTAATCATTTGTGATCAAATTGTCAATTTAAAAAAATTGTTCTGTCAGCGACACGATATTTCAATATCCTTATTGTATAAATCTATAAATATTTTATCCGTTAGAGCTTTATTATGGTCCAAGCTGGTTTCTCAGCATGCGTCTCTATCTGAATATAGAAATAAATTAGAGCATGTATATAATACTCGGTTCACTAGTGTAGATAGACTAGCTCTCTCTAAATTCAATAATAAATACGGGAAAAGAACACTAGAGTACAATATACCAAAAATGTATAATATGCTCCCATTAAATATAAAAAATCGAAAAAACTTATCTGGCTAAAGAGAAAGACGTCTGCTGAGAATCTGGAATTT
The DNA here is from genome assembly GCF_059751315.1 of Micrasema longulum. NCBI lineage: Eukaryota > Metazoa > Arthropoda > Insecta > Trichoptera > Brachycentridae > Micrasema > Micrasema longulum. The sequence goes on along the minus strand of NW_028277384.1, from coordinate 173,802 downwards.
GGAACGTGGTTTTTTATCTTGATTTTTTTGTGTTTTTCTTTTTTATTTGGACATTTTTTTTATTTTCGATGTAGGTACATATTTTTTAACTTTTCCGTAGTGATAAGAGTTTTTATATATTTATAGAATTAAAGAGATAAAATTATGTAAATATGTTAGAACCTACTGACGAACTGCATTTTATGCAGTTCAGTAGAACTTGATAATTCTTGTGTTAATTTTTGTATGCTTTTGATAAATAAATAAAAAATAAAGAAAAGTTTTGTTTTAACTATCACATATTTTTTTCAAACCAATTTCAAAACATAGCATGTATTCAAACATGACTTAGAAATCAACAAAGGTTCATTTCTTATCTCATCATACCTAATGGTGCATAGGGCACTGTATTGGTACTCCGATTGCAGTTTATATACATCTTTTTTATTACAGAGAAAGAAAGGTATGTTATCTTAAGCTTCAGGTGCCAGTCCAAGAAAAATTCAATATTGCTGTCTAGAAACACCTTTAAAATCTATATTTCATGTCCAGTTTATGATTTGATAAGTCAGGATTTATTATTATTGACTAGAATTTACAGCAATTATTGACGAAAGCAATTGGAACACAATATCAAAACCTAATGAATATTGATTGTTAGGTTTTATTTTTTGTTGTGACATCTTTAAAAGATGTTATCGAGGAATATAATTTTATTTAATGAATTTTGGACCGCTATATTTATCCTTATACAAACTGATGGCAAACAAAATTTCAACGGCAATGTGTTTATTTTTCAGAAAAAATATGACTTTTCTTAAAATTGTCGCTTCCTACGTTTTAAAATTTGACAGCCGATATCTGACGAAACTTACTCAAGAACATATTTCAATATGAGAATCTGAATGGGAAAATATTGACAATATTTCCATAAAATAAAACTTCTTTCTTCCTCTTAGAAATCGAAACCCAGGAAGTCACAGACAACACCGACGCACAGTGGGGCTCCCTTATGAGCAGACATGGCGGATATTTCAGCGTTTTTTTTTAAATAACAGTTAGCCTGCATTGATTATTATTTTATATTAGTAAACATACTAGTGGATAATTTCTCATTCCCAGTTTTCTCCTAAACTGTTTTTATAAGACGCAGCTTCAACCAAAAACTACTTGACGCTGCATACGCTCGTTCATTTTCAAATAAATATGAATACGTGAAAATAGACGTGATTTTTTTTAGAACATTCTTGCGACCTTAAGCATTACTTAAAACACTTAGTCATTAAAGCACTAACTTTATGGTTATTCATTATAATAAAATAAATAAAACAACTTTTTTTTTAACCACTACGTTACGTAAACCTTGACAAAGAAGCTTGTTTGCTTTGAAACCGGTCGGTGAAAAATAAAAATTAATGGTTAAAAACAAAGTTGTTTTATTTGTTTTATCATATTATTGTTTTTCATTTTTTAAACACTTTTACGTATCATTTGATTTTTAATCATCAGTATGGCCATATGTGAAGCTATAAAGCAAAGTGTATTTAATACAAAAAATAAACATCCCCAAATTTCTTTTTTCTCTACCCCCGCGATAAGATCCATAATAGCACTCTTATTATTTTCTTAGCCACCTCACCTGTTAAATATTGACTATTTATTATCTACACATATTTTAAGTTATTCGTGATTTCATTCTAACCTAACGACCCCACAGAGAGGCCGATCTACGGAAGAACATGGTGAAAATTAAAAAAAAAACTTATTCTGAATCATTCATGTTATGTAGTTCGAGCAGTCAGTAGGGTTGCAGTGAGTCACATCTTGCTGGAGGGTGTGATTCTTTTAAACGCTGCGAATGCCCAGTTGCATTCCACCGGCAACACTACTTACTAATCCAACACATTAGCGTCCAAGTCGCAAACACAGCAAATAACGAGAGGATGAAAACCGACTTTCTGGCGCCTCCAAACCAGAACCAACCAACAGCTAAGAGAAAGTAACCTTGACAGAAAAATCCACCAGAGAAGACAACGGGAAACCACTCTGCTCAACTTTTCCCCTGAATCACTAAGGCGACTACATTCAACAAGCAGTTATCCTGGCTTCGGAGTAGCGCAAAACCAAAACGCTTTTGCTGTAGTGATCGCTAACGTCGGAGAAACCTGATACGTATTAACAAAGTCACAATTTTTAATTTCATACCTTTAATAAACATTGATATTTTATCATTTTATTGTTTTACTGTTTTAATTATTAATTGTCTGTACATTTTTTTTGCCGACTTTAACTTGATTTGATCCCACTGTGCGACGGCACAAATTTACGACTGAATAAACTATTTACAATTGTATGGTACATTATATTAGCGCTTATATTGTCTTTTAGATTAGCTCGTTAAAACAGAACGACCCAAATAAAACGGGTCATTCAATGTACATTAATTACAATAAATTAAAGGATGTTGTAACACTCCTAGCATGTGGAAATAAGCAATGACAATTGATACGAAGAGCCAATGACCTTCAACAGGCAAAAACCAAATACCGCGCCATTCATATTGAAACCAAGCAAACATTAGGAAATGAAACAGTGTGGAATGAAAGTACTGACAATGCGTGCTTTGCAGATATGTAAAATAATACTTCTGTCATATAAAGGCACAAGCCGGCTGAGAAAACATCCTAAATGAACAATAAACATTGTGTGACGCATCGAACCGGTTATACGCACTCACCAGGGCATACCCTCTTCTGTAACCTAATACACGCCACTTAATCAGGGGTAATCAACCCTCAAATTATTGCTGTTTATTTATTTAAATCTTAAAGTACACAGAATAAGTACTAATTTAAAATTAAAAACTAAGTTAATTTTACAACATAAGAGTTTGATATATGATAACTCAACTTGTTTCAAGTATTCTGAATTACCCATCATCAGTTATGTTATAATATATCAAACTTTTATGTAGTAAAAATTACAACGTGTTTCATTTCAAATATATATGTTTTTTTAATTTCCACAAAGTAAATCGATACCCTAGTTCTAAAAAAAAAAAAAAAATTTTAAAAATATTTTTTTTTTTAATAAATAAAAATTTTTAACTAAAGAATCACTATGTAAAGCGCCCTTGAGGTATTATATTAAGAAACTGGCGTTTTATAAGTAATTCATAATAATAATAGTAATAATATGGGGAAATAACTCAAAATGGCTCATTTTGAGTAACCTGCACTTATTTTATTGTATTTTATTGATTTGTTCTTTTACAATTTATGTAAAAAAAAATTTAGGTTAAAGACAGTGTTTCCTAGTCAAATTTGACCGATTTTTTTCTTGAAATGTGGAAAGGGATTGTTTCTTTACCATCTAGCATCATTAACTCAAAATTTGAAGATTTTGAGTTATTTTCCTATAGAACTGGGTGGGTTATCGAAATGCTGAAACAATAAATAATATAAGAATAAAAAAACAACATCTTTCATCGTCATCCCCTTTCCGCGCCTAATGGTGCATATGGCATTGTTACGCCAATCGCAGCGTATCATGATTATTTTTGTTACATGAAGGTAAGATGATCAGTCTTACGCTTCAGGTACCAATCCGAGAACTATAAAATGTTATAGTGTGAAAACGACCTTTAAATAAATATCTAATATCAACCATGTCGGGAACTGAACTCGAGACCTCCTGCATGGTAGGCAAACCTATATAAATAATAAATAATAATTAAAAATAAAGTGAATGAAAACCTTATAATCTTCAGATCAAAAATTCGAAAACCTTCAATATGAAATGATAAAAATCTTTGTTCTATTCGCAGTGGTGCATAAAGCACTGCATCAACACCCAATTGCTGTGTTACTTAAAAATCTATTACGCGAGGTACGGTGATCAATCATTCGCTTCAGGTGCTAGTCAAGGGACAATGAAATATTGCAGCGGAAAACCAACTTCAAAAAAATAATTTAGTGTCTACTTTGCCAGAAATACAACCCGAAACCTCAAGCATGGTAGCCAAACGTGACAATGACTAGACAACTAAGCTGACCTCCACTTGATTCCCTTTTTCAGGACTTTTTCCTGAGAGTAGCCATTGAGTCAAAGACAGTCGTGCAGTGTTGGGTTTATACACCACAGGACTGTATTCTTCAGCCACCCAGACACGGCAAAAATGATAGAAATTGGCTTCAATTAAGACGTTGATCAGTACAGGATCCGAAAAAGGAACAACGTTCTAATAAAAATTACCTGTGATATTTGGTACTAAATTCTTATTACCCGTTAGTCATGATAATTTGATAATAAATTTATAGCCGTATCCATGGAATTAAGAATAGTCCAGAAGGAGCGTAGAATCATATTTGAATACATCGGATTATGTCCAATAATCCCCCCACTACGCTCCACTTTCGCCGCGCGCATTCGTGATGTCGCCGCGTAATGTTGCACGATGGGAAAAAAAACATAACACAAATGTAAGGTAAAAAAATAGCAATATGTTCATTTATCTAAAATTTTATTGAGCACGCGGAAATATTGATTACATATTTTTAAAAAACAATCTGATATAATTGAACTAAAAATCCTGATTTACATACCTAAATTTATGCCAAGTACGACTTTTTTAATTTATGGTATTTTACTGTTATCTGACTGGGTTTTTGTTTTCGTGTTGCAATTTATTATTTCATTTATAATAAAACGATAATGTTATAATATTAATACTTGGCGTAATATTTGGTTTGTTAAGATTATACTTTCCATTTTTAATATCGACTGTCTATCTCTGATGTCTAATTGTCGCCCTAGTGATGTCATTAATGGTCAGCGCGTTTGCCTACCAAGCAAGGGATCTCGGGTTCGATTCCTGACATGGTTGATATGAAATATTTATTTAAAAGGGTGTTTTTACGCCATAATATTTCATAAGTAAGATTGAACACCTTACCTTCAGGTAACAAAATTGATCAAGATACGTTGCGATTTTTTGCCCTTTGCATCGTTGGGGAATAATGATGATGGTGATGTCTATCTTTGAAACATACAGATATGGAGTTGTGTACAAAAAGCTTATTTCGACGGTGCGAGAGGCAGTCGATCAAGATCATTAACTTAGGGTTGTGTTTTAGACTGTTAAATTAACAATTCTTTAAGTTTTTAAAACACCCCAACCTTTTGCATTGAAACAGCCTTTTGACTCTTACGGTTGGAATTGATAAAGAATGAGTTAGCAGCATCCTTTGTTAAATCTAATATTTTATGCACATTGTTCCAAAAATAAAGTCAACTGATTTTTTTAGATGTAGCTCCAGTTTTGGGTTCTTCACACCTGCGAGTTTCCTCCGTCCTGGAAGGCCATCGATGACGATCTTTCAGCTTTATTCGGCGGAACTAAGGGACCCGAGATTGACGTGGAAGGATGTGAGAGAACTGGCGAGCGATGGATTCTCCTAGAGGCGTCTAGTGACATCCACGTGCTCTACTTTAGAGCTGTTGTGCAAAAAAGGAAGAACAAAAGCAGCCTCAGTTATTTCGATTATGCGATCAGCAGTTTCGGTTGGTTGTTGATCCCTGCGCAGAATTCCAAACTTTGCCTTCTACATGCTGTATGCAAATTGGCTTCCCTTGTTACACACGCCCCGCGCAAGAAGTAATCTCCAGAATGGTAGTCTCGACCTTACAGATTACACAGGCGGTTTATTACAATAATATGAAAGTTCCGCCCCATTGTTACTGTTAAGTTTCGATCATCGTGATCCATACAAGAGAACTTAACAAACAACCCTTAAGAGAATTAATGATTTTGTATTTCCATATTTATTGCCTTCAATCGATCTGTCGGTGTCTGAGCACAGTTCTGTGTTTGATTGAACCTGAACCAGGTATTTCGACTCGACGCTAGCTTTCATGTAAAAATTGACGAATCTTTTACAGTGTATAAATTGATCACTTAACCTGCACTATTAATGATTAAATCTGTAAATGCGTACTTCCATAACAGCGTAATCATCGTTGAAAAAAACAAAAAAAAACTTAGACCACCGCGGTGATGACTAATAATTGGCTTAACTGTCATCACGCGTTTCATTAATAGAGAAAAATAATACAAGAAATAATAATATTACTTAGTTAAAATAAAAAAATCTTAAATTCAAATATATTCCTAAAAATATTATTAATTAAAATAAAATAAACTATTGTAAGACGTCACTCCCCATTATGTACTAAAGAATTGTTTATTTCTTTTACGTAGTGGGAAACGTTAATGTAAATATATATATTTGATCAATGTAAAAAATTGTATTTAATTGTAATATTGTATTTTTATTTGTTATTAATAAATGAAAAAAATAAAAAAATAATATTTGAATATACTCGTTAGCTTAATCATATTCAATCAGTGGTGTAGTAATTACCCATTTATCTAGTAAGCATGAGGTTCCAGATTCGGTTTCCTATAAGATTGACACAATACATTATGTGTTCAAAGGATGGATTTTCTCTTCAATGCTCGTATTTCAGTGTCCTTGAACTGGCAGCTGATGAGTAAAGCTAATTTTCCTACCTTTAAGTTACAACAAGTGTTCAAAATAAACTGCCTTTGGTGAACTGATGTTTTGCTGTATGATATTTAATCAAATTTAATCCGGCTCAAAGGACCAACGTGTGTTGCTTTGAATAGGTATAACCGTAAAATTCAAGTCTTTTTTCCGAGGAAAAGATCTCAAGATGAACGCTTCATCAGGCAAAGGGGAAAAACTTACAATTTATATTCACTAGCTTATTTTTCTATAGAAATCTGAGTGATGCCAGTGATCGGGTCCATTGCTTTAGCGACATGTTGAGGACTAAAATATAGGAAAATGTCACGAGAACCGGTCACCTTTTTTTCGTCACACCAATTTTTTTTTTAATTTTTTGAATTTAGCTATCACTGTATTTTATGCCCATAATACATTACCATGAACTTCCACTAAGATTTTTTACTTACAAACTTGAATATTTTTATATTCACGAGAATTCAAACGTATTTTTTCTCAACAAAACATGAGCATGGGTTGGTCGGAAGAAATTGCCATTTGACAATAAGCCTCCCAATGTACAACTTATTTTGTTAAAAAAAAGATAAATAAATAAACATTATATTATTCTCGAGAGAACAAGAAAATGAGAATGTTTTATTTTTTCAATTTCGTTTACGATTGGACCGGGCAGTTTGTTCTCAAAATGACAGCCCGGATAAACTAGCTATTCAAAACAGGGTTATTCGCCGTGTGAGAATTGTTTTGCACTATGTACAAACCCGAGTAAAAACTTCAGGATTGAAAACATGAAAAAATAAATAATAAACATCTACGTTTTTTCTGGAATCATATTTTATGTAAATAGAAAATCAAATCAGTAGACAATAAAAGAAAAATTATTTTCGCCTTTCAATATTATCATAATGAAAATACGTTTCAATGCGTATCATACGAATAAGATGTTTTAACAGCTTTTATGGATTTTTTAGTAAGAAAAATGCATTATTGATCACAGTATATAAAAAATTCAAGTACATTTTGAAGTTTGGGTCTGAAAGATTTTGTATTATTTTTATCAATATTTTGATAAGGATGAATGTCAATTATTACTTTTTCAATAAATTAAAATGTGATATATTTTTGCACTTGGTGGACAAATTCATTGATATTTTTTTTACAACAGCAATAAAATCCTCATGAAATACCTAAAAAATACTCGGGTACATATTTTTCTAGTGTAAAATATCACTAACTTAGCTGTTAGCTGCTCTCTGATAAAAGTCCCAAATAGAGAAATCGAGATTTACGCGTTCGCCTTTCATTCTTGAGGTTCTGGGTTTGATTTCTGGAGTGAACGTGAAATATTGTTCTAAATTTGTTACAATGGAGAGGAAAAACATGTCTGCGAAAGGATATCAAAGTCTAGGCATTTACAGGGCCTATGACATGTCATTGACTGGTTTAAGTGGCCACTTAACAAACTGTGTAACATTTATTATTCTGTCTATGTTTAAATATCCACATTTCTACAACTATTCTATCCGTTGGCTTTTGAGAAGTAAAAGAGCTGAAAACCTTATCATGTGGGCGAGATTCATTCGGCTGAACTATTTCACCTATTGGGCAACGCTTTACAAATTATATAAGAAAATGTTACACAGTGTGTCCAATGACCACTTAAACCAGCCAACGACAGGTCATTATCTCTGTAAATGCCTAGACTTCCATATAGCTTTCTCAAAAATATTTTCCCTCTCTGACGCAAAACCAATTTAATTCAAAATACTTTCCTAGGGAGGAAACCCAACCAGTCTACAAACATTTGGACGTTCTCAAAACATTGTTGGTGAAATAGGTGCGAAGGTTTTCACGGTCACTGTTATCAAAATTATGTATCTTTTTTGGGTGATACCGTATATGTTGGATTTGATCCGACGTTTCAGCTACCATTGCAGGAGCCATCTTCACAGACTCGAATGTTACACAGTTTTCCCTGAAGATGGCTCCTGCATTGGCAGCTGAAACGTCGGATCAAATCCAACATACACGGTATCACCCAAAAAAGATACATAATATTGATTGTTGGTGAAATATTGGTTTTAAAGATTTTTGAACTGCAATATTTCATTGCTCCTGGACTGGCCCCTGAACTGGACTGGTCACCATACCTTCATGTAATAGATGATAAAACTAAGATGTATTTTGTTTACCAATGCAGTGCTCTATGCACCACTGGGTGCGGATAGAAGGATGATTATGTTCTAAAATCATTGGCTTATCAGACTTGCATATTATGTAAGAAAGAAGAAATATGATATTTTCTGTATATTCCATAATTTTACTTCTTGTAAAAATGGAGATGGACCAGTTTAATTCTCATATATATATAATAGGTATAAAGTATTGTGGTAGTGAAAAGTTTGTGGTATGACAGGGCTTGCAATTGCTTGGGGCGGTTGGCTGAAATAGCCCCCTTTTTCAAATAAATCAAAACCGTCATAGTGCAGTTGACGGAAACCCTAAAATTTCCGTTTTTATACAAATTTTGCTTACATTTGGAAAATGTTCTAAGAACTACTTTCTTTAGATCTCTTAGGTATGACGTTTATTCAAAATACCATAACCGTTTTCATTAAGACCACGTTTTTTACTCTGATTGGACTGATAAATATTACTAAGCAGATAAAGATCATGTTTGAAAATTAGAGAAGACATTAATAAATGTTTCAATTCTTTTACTTCACAAAAATCTAAGCTGAATTTAAGCAAATCAAAAGCAGGGGTATGTTTGTTATGTCAATAAGAAGCAAGCTACAACTGAACAATCAATAAAAAAAAAATATTTATGCACGTTGATTAAAAAATAAAAGGAATTATTAAGGGGTTCAAACTGTCAGTAGGGTAACAGTAAGTCACATCGTGCTGGTGGGCGTGATAAAATAAAATGCTGCGAACACCCAGTTGCATTCCACCGGCAACACCACTGACTAGTCTTACTCGTAGATAACTACTAGCAGATAACGAGAGGATGAAAGGCGAGTTTCTGACGCCTCGAAACCAGAACCAACCAGCTAAGGGAAGGTAACGCCGACAGAAAAATCTACCCGAGAAGGCAACGGAAAACCACTCTGGTGAATTTTTCCCAGGAATCACCATGGCGAGTACATCCAATAAGCAGTTGTCTTGACTGCAGAATACAAGAGTAGCGCAGGACCAAGATGCTTTCGCTGTAGTGATTGCCAACGTCAGGGAGACCTGACAGGGCACCGCAAGAAGAAGAAGAATAAGATAAAATTTTGCAATAATTCATTAAAATCCCAAATTTCTGCCAAAGTTTTACTAAACACAAGAATACTGTTGGGAATTTTTAATATTTTTTATTTTAGTAAAGCGTTTTTTTTTGTTTTCTTTATTTTAATTAATGTAGATACCTACTGACCCTGGCTGTGAAAGTACTTCTTTCACATACCCGAAACCGTTATAAAGAACATGGGTCTTCCTATCATATTCACTCATGCAAAAAAGCAATGTTTTATTGACAATTTATTTATTAATGTATTTACTTAAAGGCAGTTTATTATACATTATTTGAGACATAAGTCCCAACGCCATGGGACTATACGTCCTGTGTTGAGTTAGAACGAGCAACTAGTTGCTCAGATATAAGAGCATCAGAAACACAACAATAATTATAACGATAAAAAAAACAAATATATGGCATCTCAATATGGTAAACAGTAAAACAAACTTTCGCAAAAACAATAAATGAGTTACCCTTTTAATTTTTGTAATTTTGTATATCGCGACTTAATTACTTTTACTACCCTTTCACCGTGAATTCGGAAAATTGTATGAAGGGTCTTTGACGGATATTATTTTTCATCTTCATGACCATATTGCAAATAAAAATAGCAGCAAAAACTGTATTTGTAGCTTCTGTTCATTATTGTAATTTTATAGCATTCTCAACTCCAACGCCCTTTATATAAGCCACCAAAAGATAAATTATCGAATCGTGCATTGACACCGCTTATTTAGAGGTTATTTACTACATCAATTTAATCAAGTCACAGTGAAAAGATATTTAAGTTGGTAGGTAATACGTTTGACAATTTTAACACCAAGGGTTAGCAACACTCCATCCCTTTGATGAAATAGGATGGTACTAAATATTGGTTCAGTTCATACCCAGAGACGTTGAGCTTCCGGAAAAATATGCTAAATCTAATTTACAAATCATTCTGCACATTCTATCTTAGGAGAGAATCACTGACCCTGGCTAAATGTGCCTCACGGCTTAAATTGCTTTCCTTTCCCCTGCAGACCTCGTTTCTTGTACATCATACATCTTCTCATGCACGCATGCCGATTATTCCGACTATTGACATAGCCATCTTCAATTACTTGTTGGATTCGGTCATGACATGTCTCAATTGGTGCTTTTCATTTTTGCTACCATCGACTTTCGCTGTGTTAATATTTTTATCCATTCGCTTTTCATGTTTAAACCAGCGCAGCATCTCTTTCTTGACTTTAATGATAATGCTTATCGCAATGTTGCCTGCTGCACGAATCTTGAAATTTTAATTTAAACAAAGATTTTGCCACACATTTCTTAATTTATCGCATTTCGACACCATTTAGTTGACTTTTATCGTTGTTTTTTTCCAATAACGTACTTCGTTTTCACACATATTTATGTGAAAACCTGTGAAAAAACGAAATCTAAAAAGTAGATAAAATATTTGGGAGTAACATTAGACTGTCAACGTTAATGGACTACCCATATTTTTTAAAAATATTTACAAGCTGAGATATGTGCCCTATGTTTTCAAATATTTCACTAGTTATGTTCATCTAAATACAAGCAAAATGGTTTATAGTACAGTCTTTTTCACCCTTACAGTCTTCTTTTTATTGTGGAATAATTTGATAGGGAGAGCCTATAATAATCTTTAGAAACCGTATAAAAACTAATTATAAAAATAAACATTTCTCTCCAGCCAATTATTCCAGGAATCTGAGCTTTTGGAGCTCAGAGAAATTTATTTCCAACAGTATCTAAAATACGTTTTTAAGCGCTAACACTTATTTTTGGAATAAAAATATTGATCAAGCCAAAGAATGAATAGTATACTTGTAATTTCATATTGTAAATCAAGACTGGACTAAAAACATTTATCTTTCATAGCTCCAAAACTGTTCGGTGCATTCCTTAAGGATAACATGATAGAAATAAATATTTCAATTAGTTTCGATTCTCATTTTAAATTATAGATGTAAACAATTTATTTTGTAATGCATAGCATTTACTTTTTTTATTAACAAAGGTAATTTTTTTTTTATCTATCAGCACTTTTTAATTTTATTTGACCTGTCGCTTTCTTCCAGTAGCCTTTAATGAAATTGAAAAAAAATATGTATGCGCACAAAAGCTATGTCATTGCGAGTTTTTCTTGTTAATGCTATAGTTTTTTTTACATTTTTAACATTTATTATAATACCTAAAAAATACTACAAAAATCCTACGTGATTAATGAAAATTTCTTCTGAAAGTTTATAATTCATACATTTATTGTTCTGCAGTTCTTTTACGTGACATTTTGTCATAAATTATTATCTAAATTTAGACCCCACCGAGTGACATTTGCGAGACATTTGAACAAACGTTCCCGAAAAATGAATAATGTTCTGAACTGTGGATAATTGTTATTCAGATCGCCTTCGGATCTAGTCTCCAGTAGACCATAATATATCTCGGCGTAGGACAGGTTCCATTGGAATACACGAAGTGCTTTTCTTGTCAAGATTTCGTAAACTAGCTGCCAACTTTCGGTTTGAAAAATAATATGTCGTTTTACAAATACATGCGGATGAAAAATTGAGTTATGTGTGTGAAAAAAAACCAAATTCATGGACGAGTGTTTTAGATTCGACGGCTACTGTTTAGGTTTGGTGTTCTTCTGTAGGTAGGTGCACCAGTGCATTACATACATATTTTGGTTTATATGTAGATCTACCCACAGAGGCTATATAAAGCGGTAAAATTTGCGCTCTTCCTCTTTCCTGCTCTTGGCTCCCTTACTTAGATCCCGAAACAGCAGTCGTGTCTTTCGTTTCCCATCAAAGAAAAGTAGTGTTACCTTTCTAACCTATAGGTCGTAATTATCAAACGTAGTACCTACTAATAATCTTTTCACTGTGACTTGATGAAATTGGAGTAGTTAATAACCTTCATATAAACGATGATACATGCATAATTATGGAATTAATATTTTGGTGACGTGAGTGAGGGTGTTGGAGTTACGTTGTGTTAAAAATAATGATAATAATTATCTAAATGATTGGAAATGGAAAAAGATTGTTCTGACTCAATTTAATACAAGTAAATACAATTTTTGCTACAATTCGTGTTTATAATATGGGGAGGAAAAATGTCAAAATCCAGCATAAGTCCTTAAACAAATTTTTCCCAACTTCCAGTAAAAGGGGTAAGGAAAACAGTGTAGAGTTGACTTCCATTAAAATAACGATTGGTGGAATCGAAGTTTTTATAGAGAAACTTGTTTATTGACAAAAAAATATTTTTCAGTATGATCGAAACCAGTTTTCTGGTTTAACATAAATCTTCCAATAATAAATCTTTACACATAACCAATTCCATTACAGTCTAAGGCTACAGTAACATAAAAAGAAACCTTCACAGCTACTCTCAGGTAAATATCCTTAAAAAGGTGATCGAGCGGAGAATCGTCCGCCTCTTAGTGTAGATATTGGTACATTTGCCGGCTTCGATTATCAGGCATGTTGACATGAAACATTAGTTTTAAAATGAGGTTTTCCACGAAAGTGTTTTACCGTCGTGGACTGGCTCCTGAAGCGTAAAACTCATCACCCTACCTTCCTGCAAAATATGGTCGATATACTCTGCGTTTGATTTAGAAATGCAGTGTCCATATGCCACTGTCCGGTGCGGATAAGGGTTTGATGATGATATCATTAAAAAATGCAAATGTAACTTGCGATTAAACACGAAAGAATACCGTGAAGACGGATTAATAACCTTTGATTTAATTTGATAAATGGAAAACATAAATATGGATTCAAGAATGATATCAATACAAGTCAGGAAAAGAGAGGAAACGCGGACTGACTTTTCTTAATACAAACATATTCTCGTATTTTCTCCTTGGACAATGGAACTAGAGCAGTGATTATTTTACGCAATATAGATATTTTTTGTCGGTCTCGTTATGTAGTGGTCAGCACATTTGCCTACCATGCGAGAGGTCTCGGGTTCAATTCCCGACATGACTAACATAAATTATTTGTTTAGAAAGGTGTTTTACACTGGAACATATCATTGTTCCTGGACTGGCACCTTACTGTAACAAAACTGATAAAAATACGCTGTGATTTGAATACCAATGCAGTGCCATTTGAACCATTAGGTGCAGAAAGAGAATAAAAATGATTATGATAGATATTTATCATTGGCGTATTTCCATCATTTTGCATTTTTATAAATTGTTTCTTATCCTTTAACCTTTAAGAAACCTTTAAATCAAAATAATAAAAAAAACAAAATCAAAAACCCTTAAAATCGTATGGTTTTATCTGTCATCTTCGGACGGACGGCATGCAAATATAATAAATAATTTTGAAAAACGGAAAAGGTACCGACACAAAAAAATTCATTGTGATTATCTTTAAAAAAAACTAATTGGTTCAGATTTTAGCTATGCATAATCAGTCCGACGTGCAGTTGTCTCTTTCACACAATATCGGGGTGCGATAAACTATTTTCAAATACGTATTCATCAAATTTCTCTGCCACCAAATTTCTCTAAAAAAGCTTTAAGTCAGGCCAACAAAGGTTTAAGAAACTGCATTAAAATAAATTGACAGCCGCCGTGGCGCAGTTAGTTAGACAGCCAACTGTGAAACTGGCATCGCGGGTTCGATTCCCGCCAGTTGCTAGAAGAATATCCAAGAAACATTTTTTCCCAAATGGTCTGAGTGTTGTGATGCATTTTTCACTACCTCCTTCCATATCCCCTCTATTTCACCTGCTGACAGCCTCAAAATAGAGGCGTAGCGGGTAAAAAAATAAAAATCGATAACAAATAAAACAAATTGTGGTGTCACTCGACAGGTTTGTCCCTTTATAATATCATGTTGATGGAGACAGGCTAAGCCGATAAACAAAACATCGCAAGCGGTAAATGAAAAATTCACAACGCCGTTCTGGGATTTGAGCGATTCTCGGCCCTGGAGTTTGCCGATTCTGAAAATGTACGGATAGGTTAGGTGCTTTTTTATCCTCATGCATGAACAAGACATCATTTCTCATCCTATCGGAAAACGCCATTCGTGTAGAGAATCTCGTATCAACTCTGTAGAAAAGATGTCAGGGGAATATGCCGAGCGGAGAAGAAAAATGTGAAGGAAAATGATAAATTCAGTAACTAGTCCCTCAATTTTCAGTAACTTTCATTATCATACTCATATACAAACCAGATGGTGCGCTGGGCACTCCACTGATAAACCAAATACAATGTATCGTGATCATTCGTTTTTTTTTTAATTTATGAGGCATTCTACCAAGACATGATAATCATGATCAGCATTCCCTTTCCGAAACGAATCGTGCATAAGGCACTGCATCGGTACACCAATTACAGCGTATCTTGATTATTTTTTTTTACATGAAGGTATGATGATACCAGTCCAGGGACTAAGGAATATCCTAGTTTAAAAACACACTTTAAATTAATATTTCATGTCAACCATGTCGGGAATCGAACCTGAGACCTCTTGCATGGTAGGCAAACGCGCTGACTATTACATAACGAGGCCGACAAATAGACATGAAAATATCGGCCGAAAATATGCAACATATTTAAAAATTACAATTTAATAGCATAGAAACAAAAAAGAAAGGCAATGGATATGCACAGAAAAACATGAAATGTAAGTTGTGACATGTGAATAAACTTCGTACAGGTTGCAGTTACTTTGTTAAACAAATGAAAAATCTAATTATATTGTGGACCCGGGCTAGTATTGCGGAGTCACAGGTCAAAGATCCGAGGTTTGCGCCCTTCTCTTCCACAACTTGATTTCCATTTTGTAATTTTAATTTCTCACGAAATTCACGTCGAAAATGGCTCCCAAAATTGAAATAAGTTGGTAAATTGTAAAAACCGAAACGTTTCTTCAAAAGGTTAACTAAAACCTTCAAATTTATTACTATAGCAAAAAAAGAATGTTCTCGCGACATTTTCTTGACCGGTCGCTAAAGCAATAAAACTAGTCACTGGATATTCTAAGTTTGTGGATTTAAGTATCACTCGTCTTTTATTTCTATAATAAAAAAATAATCTTCCAGAAAGGATTTCTACAACCAAACTTGCAAACCTTTTTGTAATAAAATTTAAAAGTCATTTTAAAAAAATACATTATATATTGAAAAAACACATTTACAATTTCATTCAAAACCCTTATTTCCGCAATAATGCAAACGCAGTTTTTTTTACTTATTTTTCTCTTTTTATCTTAAAGCAACGCAAATAATATCAAATATTAAAAACAATACGAAAGTTTTGAAAAAATCTATTTAAAATTTTGTGTAGTCATTTTTAGCAAACAGAATGTAAAAAGAGTAAAAAAATATAGGATACGTAGTAGATTTATCATTTTCATAAATTAGCCGTCCTTGATCCTCTCCATAATAAAATTCCAGACAAAAAAACTATAATAAAAATGATCCTTTATTTAAGAAATAACATTTACTCCATCAAATAAACGAGTTACAACAAGTGGACTATCAAATCAAGGAATCAAGTGTCCTAAGCAAACAATTCCTGAGTGGTTCAATCACGAAAAGGACGAGATACAGCCAAATACGGGAACTATTTTCTTTAGTATCCTTTAGTAATCCAGGAATTTACAAGGACTCGTCGTACATGTACGTGTCTATGGTTATTTATTACGGAAGTTTCACGAAATTTCCACACATGGCACCGCAGAACACCACCGTCGGGTCGGGTCATTTTTCATAAAGACAATCAATTTGTCACATGTTATTGGACGGGTATCCACTTCGACTGACCTTTTCATAAGAATTTTCCAGAAAAATGAAAAATCCGACATCGAAATTCGCTTCTCAGTATCGGTTTAACGCCTTTATTTTGCACCCCTTTTTGTATTCTTAACCGATCATGTAATATGTCATCGATAATGAAAAAAAATACTCTTTTTGGTGTTGTTTTCTTCACAATATTTTTTTTGTGTGCAACTGGCGTTTCACTTTATAATATTTATTTTATAAATTCAAAACTTCAAGTACAAAAAGATACGCATTTAGGCGAGTTTATTGCAAAAAGCAAACCAAAAAAAGGGGTCTAATAAAAAATTTGATTAAATTTGAATATGTATATATTTTTTTAATAATTCACTTTTTTATTATAGCTGTTTTTAGTGGGTAGATACAGCTAGCACAAATACACTTTTTAATAAAAATACACATTTGATGAGTAATGTGGGATCAGGTTATGAGTTTTTTAAGAGAGTGAAAAAGTATTTAAGAAAGAAAAAGAATTTCAAAATTACGTTGGAAAAATCTGAAAGGAATATGGAAGGTTATATTTTATTTTGATTCATACCCTCAAAATATTTTCAGTGGTTCTATGTATAAATTTAACAATTATTTATTTAGTAAATGTACCCCGACCTAAAATAGCTTTTTTATTTTCTTTTGGCTTGACTCGGGCATAGCCTAAAAAGAGTTAATTAGTTCATTAATATTTCAACTAGTTTAATTGTGAATGAATAAATAAATCTAAAAAAAAACAATAAATCAATATTTCTTACTAACCGAAAATCCAGAGTCAAGATTTCCGAAAGAGGAATCCCTACATAAAGAAACAAACACGCGGGTGGAAAAAAGGGTTGCCACTACGTTCGATTGGGGGAAAAAAGATTTATATTTTTTATTTCTGCAGCAAGAATATGATTTTCGGATTGAATTTTTAAGACATTATCCTAATTACTTTTTAAAGGTTAATTCTTTTTTTCCGATCTCACTTCGCCGCGCAGTGTACTTTTCAATGATACACTCTCATATGGTATATTTGTCGTGCATCTGGGGATTTGCCACAAAAAAGTGTGTATCAGAAATACAAGTAATACAGAATAGAGCTATAAGAAACATATACGGTATACCAATGGAAACGCATGTCAAAGACATTAACAAACTTACTGACATTTTCCCATTTTTGGTCATACCGTATTATGAGATTGCAAAAACGGTGCTTCAAGGTGTGAATAAAGACTCTCTGACTAATATTGGCCATACCTTTAATCGTGACGTCCATCAGTATAATACGCGACAGTGTCAAAATATTCACGTACCTGGATCACGCACGACAAGGTATGGTCTAAGGTCTCTGCTATACCTTGCTTGTGGTGAGTACAACAGGCTACCGGAGTCCTATAGAACGTCAATAAATAACTGTATTCATTTAAAAAATTACTCCTTGAGGAGGTACGTGGGGGGTGAAATTTAGTTTTAAGTTCTTTTTTTTCCCTTAAATATTTCTTTCTTGAAATATGTAAATATAAAATTTTTATTTTTTATTTTTATTATGGATTGTTTAAAGGATGGCAAGCAGATGTATAATTTGTATCATATATTTGCTTGCTATCTTATTTCAGTTTTTATGTACATATTATTACTTGTTACTTTATTACTATTTGTTGCTATATTATTATTGTTAACATACCTATATGTAAATATTTTTCTGTCCCAAAATGAGTTTGTTGTAACTCCTGGGAGTACAAAAATAAAATTTGTATGATTTAATAAAAAAAAATACATGAATATATATAAATTTAAAGGATTTTTTCAATAATTTCTCGTTAAAACGTATAAAAATATTTGATTACAACCGAGCAACTAATTGCAGACTTCATAAAATACTTTCTCTTATATTGTCTTAATCCGTTTGAAAAGTTAATACTAAATCCCTAACAATATTACGAATATTTGCCTCTGCTTCGGGATTAACGAACCATGAACAAATAAATTATTTTTTATTTAAAAATGGCGTCTTGTCAATGGACATCTTAAGTCGTTTTATTTAAATAAGAAAGCTGTAAATTATGAATAACGGCTAACTTATTATCCTCATAAATTCTGAAACAAGCCTTTTTATTTCTACTCAGAAGTTTCTTAAAAGAGAATAACTAAAAGTTTAATAACTTTATACGGTACTATTTCTTTGTCGCAATTTTGGTACATTTGATTTATTTCAACAGATCTTTAAAGCAATCTCAATGAATCTCTGAACGAATTAACTGTATTTACGTCGACGTTCTTTTCAGTGTTCAATTCCAAAAGACAAATACATTTCATCAAAGTAATGTATAAAATATTTTTCGCCCTTCGGTTTTTATCAACAATTTTGGACTTATACTTGAGTTTTGTAACAACTATTTAAGAACCGATTTTTTTTTCTAAACGCTATTATATTGCAATTTTCTAATTTTAATGGGATTTATTCACCGTAAACAAATATCTCAATAAAAATAATAATGAACAATATACAGGTAAAACATCATTTTTTAGTTTGACTTTTTGTACATAATTCGAGTTCCAAATTGGCGAACTTATTGCCAAATGGTAATTTCTTCCAACGAATCGATAAAATACAAGTGTTATTTTTATAATTTTAGTTTCAACGCGTTTTCAATAGACAATATTTTATTTTTATAACTTAAGATACACGAAAATAGAAATAACAATATTTGTATTTCGATTATTTTTAATCAGTATAAGTGCTTAGTGGGAAAAGGGAATAAAAATGAAAGAAAAACGAGGATAAATTAAGAAAGACAAAGGAAATATTTCTTTCGGCGTGATTTAAATTAAGATACTGTAGAGTCATCATCGATATAAAACTACAAATAAAATGTATTTAAGTATTTTAAAAACGAAAACGTAAGTTCCGTTTCTGTTCTATAATTATTTTAAAATTATTAAAAAACGTTATTATTCCGAACGAGATCACAACGATTATATTTAATTATACTCAAGCCTGTAACTCAATCACAAATAACTATCGACGTGCTTAAAAATATGCTAAGCATTTTAGCGATAACAATGAACAATAATGAACATGCTTAACTTATCCACGCGTGTGTAATGTCTAAGTCAACGCTCGTGTGGATTTGGTTTTTATTTTTCTCGTAAATAAATACAGTTCACTGACAAAAAATCGGCATTTGCTATAAAAAATAATTAAAAATATTGCATTTGCCAAATAGTAAGGAGTATCTAATACAAAAAAGTGAAAATTAAATTACAATTACTATGGCGACTGCTTTTCTTGGCATTTGGCTTGCCAACCGCCGCGCTGGCTAAATCCAATAAATAGCATGATGAATAATTATTAAATAAATAAAAAAAAGCAGTTTTGGAATATTTCCATATTTACACTGGTGAAATTCAAAAATATGATTGCGCAGCAAGATTATACGTCGCGAAACGTCAATATTTTGACATTTAATATTAGGTTTTCACAGATGATCCATTGTGATCGCAAATACGATAAACAACCATGGTGAGAAATTGTTATCACGTTGCTTATTAGCACGTCGATAGTTATTTGTGATGGAGCTACTGGGTGTTCTGTGCTATAATTCGCTTCTGTTATTAAGCTTAGTAAGGTGTTCCGGTGGGAAAAAAATAACTGTGGTACTTTCACACTTATAGATTACGCGGAGACTGTAGATATCGTCGATATACTTTAAACCTCAGAGAAGTAACGCGCTACAGCTACAGATATACCATTTCGCTCTATTTATTTTTTATTTACTTCATTTTTTATTCATGCAAATACATGTACTTTTAAAAATATATAAAATAACGTATTCCTAACTCTATGAGGCCAAGAGCCCTGTGTTGAGTTGGGGTACAACAAAATGGAAGGGGAAGCATGCACATTATTAAACAAGAGCAAAAATAAAAAATAGTGAATATTAAATAAACATGTATTTTATTACATAAAACAAGAGCGTTGCGAATTTTTGGTTTAACAACAAATGTGTAACGGACAGCTTTGTCGCCGTGCTTGCGATTCTCGATCTGAGTACCAAAGCCATTATTTTGCTGTAAACTATAACTAACTTCGTAGTTGATGAGTCTAGAATGATTTTTGTCTGTATGGAAAACGGGTAGCGCGTTATTACTCTGAGAATAAAACCTAAAAAATGTACTGTAATTTAAGTTTATTT
This sequence comes from Micrasema longulum, assembly GCF_059751315.1. Classification (NCBI taxonomy): domain Eukaryota; kingdom Metazoa; phylum Arthropoda; class Insecta; order Trichoptera; family Brachycentridae; genus Micrasema; species Micrasema longulum. The sequence goes on along the minus strand of NW_028277384.1, from coordinate 152,995 downwards.
GTACAAGCCTTACCTTCCCAGTAAAAAACAGCCGTTATTTTTTATATTTTTAAAAATTTTATTTACATGTTGACGTTACATTTAATTGAGACACAAATCTCAACTCCGTGGATCCAAAGTCCTGTATTGAGTTGGAACGAATATATGTATAACACTTCAAGAATCAATATCACCATATAATATATTGTACATAACAAAAACATCACAATATCTTAACATTTTATTTTTAATTAATTAGGTTTTTTCATTCTGCATCTTCCGATATAAATTTTGGTACAAACGTTTGACCAACTTTTCTTTTGATCTGTCCGATTTTAAGCTGGCTTAAAGATATAGCTTTTAGCAAGAAGTCTGCCCAAGTACTTATTATTTGTACTAGAAGTTGAAATAAATAATACATTTTGAAAAAACAAGTTAAACATGTATTTATTAATAGACTTGAGCTTTATCAACTGATTAAATCCTTTGAACCATCTAAGGTTTAGTTTCAAAGTAATTAATTAATTATTTTTTACCCACAATTTTTTTAATGTTTTCTGCTGAAATCCATTAATTTTATGAATTAGATTTTTTTATTGAAATCTCATCCGTTGAAACTTCAATGCTTTCAAGAGTATGTATATGTCCAAAATATGTTAAGTATATGAACTAAAATGCTTTCATGAGTGTGTATCATGTCCAAAATATGTTAAGTCAATCATTCAAAATGATTATTCAATATAGTCAATAATGCGTTAAAAGGGTTTTACCAGTACACCGACGATATATTATTAAAGACTACGCTAAGTTACACGATTCAAACCTGCCTATACATTATACAAGCAGCTGTCCTGCAATAAATCTGACGTATTTAATAATAAAAAATACAGGGAGTATTCTTGATATTCCCGTCGGATCTTTGATTCGTGAATGCGAAATTACTTGCGTTTATCACATATTGGGAGATTTTTTTGATTTGTTTGTCAGGAAGAAAGCGGAAATGAAAGAAAGAAAATTACGCTGCAAATGAAATTTATTCATCGAATTGGTAGATGCTGAATTTTAAAACGTAGGGCATAATTTAATCATTGGACTAAGTTGACGTGCAAACGTTAAGTCGATTGTTATTTTCCCATGTGTAGTGAAAGAGAATTTATAAAAGTTGTAGATCGTACACTCGATCACTAAAATTGACCAACTCTTTCCAGAGATACAACTTTACTGAGCGCGCACCGTGCCAACACAAGCCCAAATTTAAACCTCCACGCTCAGAGCTGTGACGTCACCTCTTAAACCCTCAACCGAGACAAACCATTTAGAGTGGTCGAAAAAACGGGCCAACTAGTCGTAGTTTAAGATATTATTTCATTCAAGGCCCTCAAAAGTACACAAATATTGGTCGCGGCAAAACCTTATATGACACCGAGAACGATCATTTGCATTTACATCAAAACATTTCGAATTTTATAGTGTCATTATATTTTTTTATTTAATGACATTTCAATTAAACGAGAGGTAGATTCTTTAACACAGTTGGTATTGTTTTAACATTGATTGTAGAACCGAAGCGTTTAAAACCGATTCAAACTGCACACTCCAAAGATTAATGAATAAATTAATTTAAAATACGTTTAAAATATCAGCGCAGTATTTCAACAAGAAAATTTATTTAAAAATTTATTTTTTTTCACAAAAATAGTTATAGCATCAGTTGTTTTATCAAAATATCAAACTCCACTGAATTTAATCAAATAACACTTTATTTGGGTAATTCAATCTTATGTGGCTGTGATGTCACACTTACTAGTCTTCATCCCATACAGGACTTGATATATCTTTTTTTTTTTTTTTAATGATAAAAATGTATTTTGTGTAATCTTTGAATGGACATTTTCGTACCGGATTTGGAAAGTAAAGTTTGTATAACTATGCTGGATTTTAATAAATGGAATATTATTTGCTATGCAGAGCATGAATGTGACGCCAATACATATGAGAATAGACGATAGAACTCAGAAAGACAGAGACGCTGTTCTGTGGCCGGTATTTGTGAGAAAGATATTCAGTCGGTTATTAACAGTGATAGGGGATGCATGCACGAACGTAAGATGATTGGCGTATTTATGATTTAAAATTTATTTTGCTATGACAGGGGTAAATTTAATGTTTATTTTTATTAATTGTAAAGGTTGAATAATTTAACAGTATGTGTCCATGTTTTTTTTTTCAAATGTCTGAACTTCAGAATATCCCGTCTTTTGCTTTTAGTAACACGATGTACATTACCGCGCGCAAAGGAATTATTTACCAGTCTTTTAAGAGTTAATGAATACTTCAGTACTTTGCCATTTACCGCTCATTATCACAGTACACAATATTGAATTTATAACCCTTAACATCGACAGGCGGTCTCGGGGGATGAAAGACTAAAATAAATTTGAAACCCCATCATACTTCCGTTTTAACCTTGGTACGAGTATTGGAAGGAACGGTTTTCCTTCAGGGAAGTGCGGTTTATTTCGAATAATAAGAAAACCTGACTTTGTAAAAAACTTGTACTGAAATGTTTATAATCTGTATCAAAAATAAAATTATAATAAACGCAGATATAAAATTTTTCTTCAATTTTAACTCATCAATAATTGTAATGCAAATACTGAATAAATAATATATTAATCAATGCCTTTCTTAAACAGGACTATGTTTGTGGTTACATTTATTTACACCAGTATGGGCACATGCAACACTGGACAAATACAATTCCAGGTGACAGGCCTGCCAACATAGAAGCGCAACACGTCGCCGACGGCTGAGAAATTAGTTTAGACTCTTCTCGATCAGCATTAATTCCAGTTGCCTTCAAAACGACGTTGCTAATCACTTATAACATTTAGCGTAAATCTATTCTAATTTTCACTGTTAGGTTTAAACAGTATTGTTCGGTATTCATTAATTGTATTTTATTTTAATTTCTCAATAGTCAACTAAGTTGTTAATAAAACTCTTAACAAAATATGTCAATTGAAATCATTTATTTTATACTCTCAATTTTGTAACAAAACAATGGTAAAATTATAATTCTATACAACTATCATAACCACGAAAAACTAGGTTCCACTGCACCAAATATAACAAATAGGTTCGTCAAATAACATTTTTTTGAAAATCTTGTCATTGACTTGTATATCCAAGATAGTGAAAAATTGTGAACAGATAGATGTTGAAAAAAAATACTTTAAAGTAATTACTTAACTTATACATTCTATTTTACACCATAAAAGGTTTTATTAAATGTTATATTTCGGACTTTTTTTTTAACGTTTCCAAAAATAATTAATTTGTTTCCGACTGTTCGTTTTAACAAAAACCATCGCCATTTGTACGTTTCCGTGAATTGCTATCACCAATTATTGTTTACTTTTTTGTTAAGTTTTTGTTTTTATCATTTGTATCAAATTTACATGGTTTTGTTTGATGAAAACCTATACATTAGAATCTCGTTTATCCGTACTCCAGTTACCTGAATTGCCAAATATTCGGATCGCTATCCGGAAATAAAACGTCGAAGTAAAGACATCGCTGCTTGTAAACGAGATTTTCGTCAAAACAGTGAACTTTGCTGGACATGTTAATTTTTAATACGATTGCAATTTGCTGTATTATTTCAAAAGCAATAAAAAGTGACTTTAGAGTAAAATTTTGCGTTTTCTTTCAAAATATTCCCTTAATTTAACGGATTATCTAATTATCCTGATATCTGCGTATAAGGAAAATGTCTGGCACTCGTTGATCTGGATAGTTGAAGTTTTATTCAATGGCACATTAATGACAATGATAAGTTTACATACAAAGATTAAAAATTTAGGGATTTGCAAAATCCAAGAAGAACTATCCCAAAAAACTTAAATATATTCCAACCGTTTCTGATTTAAAAGAGATACTTCTTTAATAAATTCAGCCACTCGTACTATGAAAGACGTGAAAAATATCGGATGATATAATATTTAAGTGTGTAACGCCTATGTCTCCCAGGGGATTTATTTTCGCTATCAACCCCTTCAACGCCCGCCCCAATCACCACCAATGCTCGGCCCATTTATCCAATAATTCGAGTGACTAAAGCCCTCGGTATTTTGTAATTATTTCGCAGTTTTACAAGATATTAACAAGTCTCAATAGAGTTTCCTAACATCTTAAGACTTACAAGTATTCCGTCTGACAGATCCAATATGGCTCCGTAATTCGACTTGGGAAATTTGTTAATCACCTTAGAAGCGAGTAATTTAATAGAACATCATTTTTAACTGAGGGCTAGAAATTTAAATTATTTTGTGCTAAGGATTATAAACTTCAACAGTATTCAATTAAATTATTTCTGATAAAATAGCGTAATATTACATGTAAATGCTAACATTTGTTAAGTCGGTTTATATTTACAAATTTAAAAACGAGCATTAAAAGTAAATCAAAACGGTGGAAACCTAATTCGAAATAGAATTACTCTATTAAATATTTTTTTTGCTTTTACGCTGCATATATTATTTTATTTTATTTGATCACAAGCCTTTAAAATATAATGTGAAGTAGACAGAAGTGAAACCCGAGACTCTTGCATGGTAGGCAAACGTGCTGACCATTACACCACGACGCCGACCGTGTATGTATTATGATCCAGTTATTAAAAACAAAACTGACTTCGTATCCTGATAATGTTCTTTTATCAGTGCTATGACGAGATAAGACACGTAAGAAAACTTTTCAGGAGAATTCCGAGAGCCAGCAAAATAAAACGGACTACAATTGCAACAAGTACCTTATACGAATATTCTAATAACCAGAATTCGATAGTTTTGCATCAGATTAAGTGGATTTGATTAAGTAAGATTATCTGAATGAGCCTCGAATGATCGATGCATCAATTATTCAAGAGGCCATACTACCTTCCATCGAGGAGTACTCCTATCACAGTCAATCCACACGAATTGTAAAAATAATTAAGCAAGCGTCAGTTTCGACAGAAATATGCAGACATGCAAAAACCAAAAAAAAAACAGGTTTATAAAAAAACGGCAAATATTAAGAAAATGAATGCCAGTGTTTAACACTAGACGTGATAACTGTCAACTGTAATTTTAATGTTTTTTTAACACACAAAAAATTAAAATAGTCTGTAACTGCTCAATACATATAATTTTTTTTAAATTTGTACGTTTTGCTTATGTTTTATCTGTAAAACAAAGAACAAACTTTTTGCTTCCCCAAATTTTTTTTAATTAAAATATTTTAACTTCAAAACTCTCGTGGCAAATATTATTGTTAAAATATTTTTCTTTGTTTATTTTTCCCTTAAGCCATAGAACATCTTTTTTAGTTGATGGACCTGTCTACGTGTCTACTGAGCCAGTAGTAAAGTCGACAATCAGCCGATTGCTTATGATTGATGGAATTTCGACTTTCGTATGGGATGAGTGTGTATGCATGAAAGATTTTACTTACATATTTATTTGGAGTTCATTATTAACTAAATTGACTATATCAAAAGAAGAATACAATAAAATGGATGCCGATAATACTGGCTTAACTGAACCGTGAAATATGAATTTAATTTACGTTAAATGTTGAAAGTCGTTGACACTGCCGTGTTGAAACAACCGAAATTAGCGCCGAACGAAGAGTCGGAATCTAGTTTTTCAGTTGTAAGGGACATGATGCGTTGCTACGTTGGTAGGCCTGGCACCTAGTGTTGCGAGCGTCTATAAGTTTGACGCTTTAGCTAGTCCAGGAACATGAAATATTGTAGAGTAGGAACACATTTTTAATCAAAATTTCATGTCGACCATCCCAGGAATCGAACCCGGGACCTCAAGACCTCATTTTGAAAGAAAGGCAATTTTAAATGGTAAAATCGTATAATTTCCTTACTTTCTATCAGACTTATGACCTTGACTACATTTCCCGCACCAATATGTTGGAATAATGAAATTCTTCAATATTATGAAAAAAAAACTCGTAATCAAAAAATGTGAAAATTACAAATAAATACGCCAACCTGTGTTTTTCAGTATTTGATTGCGGTTTTCTATACAGGTAACCACGTTTAAATTCACACTTAAGGCATACTTGGCTTTATAGTTCCAATAAGTACCTCTTTACAGTGTTAAATCCCTCAGTAAATTTACTGCTTTGTTGAAACTAAGCGGAAACAGGTGTAACATGAAGATTGGGCCTTAAATTACTCACACGTGCTTATTCTAGCCTTCTGTTTACTAATAGACATTTTATTTAAACGGTGTTTGAATCTAACAGCAATGACGGTTATTTGTATAAAATACTTTAATTAATATTGCTATTGTTAATAATAAATCTTTATCTTCACAAAAATCAACAAATGAAGAATTAAAGGAATATGAACACTAAAACATCCGCAGAATAGTGAATATCACGCAGTGTATAAAGCGACTGTTTAAAACAGCCAATAACAATACTAAGACTTTTATATTCCCTTCTTTAAAATGTTCCTCATCTATGTGGTATATTTAAATCTTTATAACCCCCTACCGATTAAAATCCAGTCTTTGTCTGCAGAATTTTGGACAAATTCTAAATATTGTTGAATAAACCAGCTGGTCCAAGAAGAAATTGAATTGGGCTGTGGTCCCATGGCTAGTGTTGCAAATTCACGGAGTAGAGGTCCAGGGTTCGAAACCCATTTTACTCCAATTGCATTTCCTTTTTCTAATAGTGAGTTATTTACAACTCGTAAATGCCCCCCAAAATTAAAATATTTGGATGAATTATAATAACAAAAATGCATAAGACCACCAAGCTGAGGTTTTACATTGTTGTACAGTTGAAAGAAGCTCAAATTTCTGAGGACTTGTAAAATATAATTATAAGTTACCTTAGGCGTCGTAATATCACATTAAATATATCTGATAGTGTTTGCTCTAAGGATAACTAGACTTCGTTCTCGGACCACTGCTGTGGAACGATAGTTAACAAAGCCTTGAAAGTGGATAGTGAAAATTTAGATGTCCACATATAGGCTTATGCCGACTCTGTGGGTAATGAAACTCTCAGCAAATTAGTGGAATGGGAATTCGACTAAACATTTCATCGCAAAAAAAAATTTCATGATCCGCACGAGACAACGTGGTATAACGCCTAATTTTTTATGCAGAGTCAAGCGTTACAAACTGTATCAAACTTCAGATTCTTGGCAGTCGAGATCGACTGAAAATTGACCTGGGCAGGTGAATTTCACACAAAAGAGAAGAATCGAAGGAAAATAAATGTTCAAACATCAATCACAGACAGACTGGTGAATATAACACAGTATTTAAATTTAAACAAGCCAATGACAAGGCATGAGTCCTGTTAATGCCTAGACTTCCCTATTTCTTATAATTGTTCTCCAACTCTTTTGTAATAATAATGTTAATTGCAAATGTACCGGGACAATCGTTTTCAAAATTTCACCATCCTCACCTATTAATACGTAGACCACCATGTTAGTCCTCTTATTATAGTATATTAGCGATTATTCGGAAATGAACATTAATTTTATGCATGAGGTAACAGTCCAGAGACATCAGTCATTCCTAAGCTCAGGGACACGAATATATTCCTCCCTACAACACAAATTGACCATATTGACCAAATTAACTTTATTAATTTGTTCAAAGGTGCGAGGATTATTTATCTGCCAAACTGTTACAGATAACAAAAAATATTTCAAAAACGAATTCAAAATCTGGGTAAATTAACATGAAATATGTTTTTGTTTTAAATTGAGTAACGTTTGAACAACGTAAATTAAATTTTGAACACTGAGCAGTCCACCTTAGAACATATTTCATTTCACGTGTTTTTTTGTAATAAAAAAGCTAAGTAAACAAAAATCATATTGCAGTGAAAAAATATATTTGAACCTTTTCTTCTTCTCTTTTTATAAATTGACGTCGTGGGGAACCAAACTCAAATGCTCGCATTGCGTTCAAATGTGCTTAAAACTTCACTACGAGACGGACGAATGAAGTATACACGGAGGTCATGAAGCACGTCATAAAAATTCGTGTGCTTTTTCTTGTTTGCTGTGGAATAAAAAAAATATTTTAAATAATTAAGCTTTTTTTTCAGTTCATTTTATGATACCATTATCTCTATATTTTTTAAATAAACTCAAAATGATAGTCAATAAAACCACCCTGACTTTTATATTAAGTTATACTCGTATCATCATAATCATTTCATAAATACACTTCCCGCACCCAGTGGTGCATAGAGTACTTCATCGGTAAACTAAAAGGAAGCTAAGTCTTTATAGATTTAAAAATTTACTAAGATAGACCGGATCTTGTCTTGAGGTAGTAATTTTTATTTTTTTGTCCTAGCTTTAATTTTATTTTATTGTATTTTATTTTATTAGTTCCTGTATCTATTGTAAGAAATTGTATTTACTATTGTTAGAATGTACTGCGTTAGTCCGTCAAATAAAAAACATATTTAAAAAAAAAGAAGCTACATCGACCATCTGTTACATGAAAGGAAGATAATCAGTCTTACGCTTCAAATGCCAGACAATGAAAATGAAATACTGCAGTTTAAATCTCTACTCTGCCAGAAATCGAACCAATCAGTTTGCAATGAGAAAGGCTTATCTCCACTAAATTTTCTTATTCAGGAATTTAACCTGAGTGTAGCTATCCAGTCGAAAACACTCGTACAAGGTTCTGGTTTTCTTTCAGACACAGAACTGTATTCGCCATCCGCCTGGACACAAAAAAACCCACACTCATTTCACGCATATTTCACTCGTTGATTGCACATTTTACGTTTCAAATATAAACATTTCATTCTATACCTCAACAGAACTTTGTTTTTGTAAGCCTTTTGTCTAAAGATAACACAACTGTATTTTCTATTATCATACAAAACTCCTTCCTATTCTCAATTGTCGTCTGCGACAATATAAATATAGGCAATTCTCGTCGAAATAGGTTACAAAAACAGCTTAAGTGGCAGGTTAAGTGGCAAACTAAGAAAATGTTTTCATAACCGCTACGCTAACATGTCTCGACATGTTGACAACCCACAATCAAAACACTTGTGCTCAATTAGTATAAAATGTCGGATTTTTTAACATGTGTTGAGGCTAACAGAAGGATACAGTCGATATTGATGAAATCCCAATAAGCCATGTACGGTGGTCCCTTTCAAAAGATAAATCAAATGAGTGGAGGAAAATTCATGAAGAAAAAACTGCCAATAAGTGAATCAAGCAACTTTTGAGAAGCACAAACGAGGCCAAAACATTTTGGAAGCTTGAAACGCCTACATATGAACTAACTCAGGCTCATTCGGGGCATGGATGCATGAGGGAATATCTGCATCGCTTTGGGCTGCGAAACGATAGTTTCTATCCATGTGATGGCATCACTGAGCAGACTGTAGAACATCTTCTTATATACTGTCCAATGTTTGATAGGCCGAGGTGGGAGCTTGAATGCAAAGTTAACACTCGGATTGCTGCTACTGATAACCTAGCTGAGCTTCTGAACTGTAATGATACACGGAGAGAGACTGTCCGATTCATAACAGGCACGATCTAGCAGGCTAAGTTATTTAATGGTGGTATCTAGCTCCTTTTGTTTTTTTGTGTTCAACCTTTACGACTGTTTTATTTTTAATATTTGTTAGTGTAATATTTCTACAGTTATTTTGTTTATTCTGATTCTGCTTTTATTTTTATTATTGTTATCTACAGTGAAAAGTGTAAAAGTCAACTAGATATAACCTAAAAATAAATATATTCGATAAAACCTTGCAAACAGGAGGCTTTAGTCTGATAAAAGTGCAAACATTTTACGATTTTTCCATTTTAAAACGCCATTCAAAATAAAATAAATAATGATTAGAAATTATTGAACTTCAGTTTACGGTATTTAACTAAAACATATTGATTAATCATTACTAACTTATCGACCGGCAGATTGCGCGTCATTATTATGTTCTTCTTTTTGATAAAAAAAATATTTGTGTTCTTACAATATACCCAAATATTTGAATTTTTGAGCCATTTTTAACCAGTTCTAAATTATCCACTATTAGAAAACAGGAAGCGAAATGGGGTAGAGCAAGATTCAAATTTTGGACCTCTGATCCGTGATTCCATAAGTCCGCAACTAGCCATGGAACCAAAACCTGTTTTAGAGTAATCTTAGGTGCATCATGTAAAAACACAGTATTTAAGAAAAATTCGTTGAAATGATTTGAAGAAAATAAATTGAACAAGAAAGTTATTAAAGAAAAAACATACAAGCATTTATAAATACAAGTATAGTATGGTATTTTTATCAGATTATAGGTTAAATTATGCCTTCAAAAATGACTGAAAAAAACATTATTTTACTGCACGTAAAACCTTCGTTAATAAGACTTGTGCCTTATGTATCAAAATTTAAAAAAATATTTTTTTTATTTTGTTTGGTTGGTTCCCCAACAGAAAGATACAAAAAGTTATTACAATATCCCTCATTATGAAGGTGGCATTTTTAACCATGTTTATTGTTAATGGAAAACTGTGCAACAATTTAAAACAGTTTTTTTTCATACATTTATAAATATGAACATTCCTTTGACAATAAGTAAAACTTTATAATTTAAAAATAGTAATGTACTTTACAAGAAAGATGATAAATGTTGGGTTCTATCAGAAAGGAAGAGTAAAATATGATTTCATTCCTCGCGAAATGTAAGAACGGGATATTTATAATCTTCGTACATAGATATGTTGTTTTTACGGCCTTAGTTTATGAAGGGTTTTATGTGGCAAGTGCGTGAAATTATGGGGGCAGAGAATTGTATATAAAGAGGTACGCCCATGGAAGACAACATTACCTTAGGAAAGATAGATGCCTACTCCGGTCTACTCGTATAATTCCCTGGGATAAGTTTGTTCAAAGAAACGCCGGTCGTCACCGTAAAAATACCTCCGCGAGGCATCAATTGTCTTTGCTTAACCCATTTGCTTCCTTTGTTTAATTCTAAAACTTCTTTCACGAAATTGTTCTCACAACTCAGTTTCACTTTTGTTATGGGTGCCCGGTGGCGTCAATTTTTCCCTGCATAATTTGTAAATCGGGGAACAAACAGGGAGCCCTTAGTTTTTAAATTCAACTTAGTAATTAATGTAGCAGCTTATTTAGGATTTTATTTTACCTATATATTGAGTTGATTCTGGAATCGATTAGCATACTTTAATTTTAAAATTATTTTTTTAATTTGTTTCTAATTAAATTCGTATTCTGGAAGACCTTCGATTATTTTTAGATATTTTTTCGCATTTTTTTTACAATTGATAACTCTATACCCAAGTTAAAAAATAAAATATAATCTGTGTACGTTAGAGTTAGCTACTAAAAACAAGTTTCCCATCAACGTGGTGTTTTTTTTATTGCGCAACTACTATGGTGAAAGTGTACAGCGGATTTTGCATGTTAGTGTAATAAGTGTCCTGACAAAGAAACGGGTACGCCTTGAAACTGGCTGACATAGAAATGTCGGTAAGAGGTTAAATACAATTATTTACATATTTTTTAAAAGTGAAATACGGCATTATTTCCATTGTTCTTGCACCGGAACCTGAAGCGTAAAACTGATCACCTTATCTTTTTGAATCAGATAAATACGCTACATTTTAAGATGATGTAGATATCTTTATAAATGTAAATAAGTTAATTAATTGAAAATAAATAAATAAATGAAAACTACAAAATATTTTTTTAAATGTAAAATTAAAATGACAATGTAACAAATTTTACAATAATCTTCTGTAATGTATTGAGTTTTTCTACTGACATTTTTTGGTGGGACTGCATTTTAATTATAACAATAAAAATACTTTATTGTTTTATTCCACTTTTATTTATAATTATTTTATATTTTTTTTACCCGGTCACTGGTAAAAACAATATGAAATAATTATAAATAAAAGTAGAATAAAACTATAAAGTATTTTTATTATTATAATAATCTTATGTAACAAAAATAGAGCAATGAGAATTATACTGAAAAAAAGTAAATATAATAGTGTTGAAAAAATGAGAAAACAATTGAACTGGATAGGAATAAAGAAAAGACTATTGTATAATGTATTTGTATTTATATATAAAGTGTTTAATAATCTCATGCCAAAGTATTTTATAAGTGAAATTATATTAAATAGAAATGTAACTAAATATAGGACAAGAAATAGAAATAGGATAAGACTACCACTTAAGAAAAAACAAAATCACAAAATAGCTTAATGTATAAAGGGTTAAAACTGTATGATGAGATGCCTGAAAGTATGAAGAATGAAAGAAAACTTACGGATTTAAAAAAAAAATGTTATGTTTATTGTAATAATGTAGTTATGTAAGAAATATTTAATAAGTATTTGTTATAATTGTAAATATATTAGTTAATATACAATGTAATATTAACTAACTTAAGTAAATAAATAAATAAAAAAACTTAATCTTAGTGTCCTGAATAAAAATTGTGTTTTTTATACTACGCAGTAAGATAAAGGGTTAAAAGTCTTCACCCTGTAGCGCGGTTAATATTTCAAATCGAGAGTCTGTTTTATTTTGGGGCTTTCTTCTGGAAGCTTTTAAGTTTACATGGACTGTATAGACGTAAAATAAACCGATAGGAAGGCAATTCTGTTAAGTAAATATAAAATGATATCAGTATTGGGTATGTTTTATGGTTTTGGTTATTTTAAATCCTACTTCTTTAAACAGAAGTTCTCAATGTGTGTACATGTCACGTTTTGAACGGGGCTTTTTAAGTATCTTGCAAATTCTGATTTTCATAAAGAAAACTCAATTTTGCTTTGTAGATAAAATTGAAGATAAATGTTAACTTCCCATTGTAATCGGGGCCCTGAACTGGCTCCAAAAGCGTGACACGGATCACCTCGCATTTATGTATAGAAAAAACATTTTTTCTAATGCTGCAGTCGGAGAACAAATGCAATGCCCTATGCACCATTAAGTGCAGATGGGGAATTGATTAATGATTGATTAATCAAAAAATATAACCTAATGGTTGTTCGTTTGTTTAAAATTTTGGAGGGCATATAACATGTTTGGGTTTTTCATACATTAAAAACAGAACTCGAAGTTATAGGGAAGGACCAGCGTCTTCCAAGATACCCTTCAGAAGAGTTGTTCTAGCGCCTAAAAGAAGCATTAACACACGTCGAACAATAAGAAGACGTCTCTGCAAAGTGTTCATACAAGGTTTTCAAAGAATATAAAACCCCTAGGACGTCTGTTGAGAGACATCTCGTAACCAAATATTTTGCGAACGAAAAATGAGAAATTTCAAAACCGTTTTTGCTTTTATAATTTTGCAGTGTTGTTAAATAAACAAAAAAATTTGAAACTTACTGGATTTGCAGAAATTTCAAACCAAGTGCGAATGTTGAATAGTTCCTACCTGAAAATAAAAATAAGAGAAATCAATTAGGATATAAAAAAAATAGAAGAGATGATAAAAACACCATACTATTGGTTTTCGTGTCCGAGCGAATAGAAAAATAGAGGTGTGTGTGGTACAGAATCAAAAATCAAGACTAGAGTTTTTTTTGTAGAGAAATAAACATTTGGTTATTTTCATTTTCAGACATTTTTCCCAATGGTCGTAAATAAAGAAAACTGTTTTTTAATATTTCATTTTTTCAAATACATGCAGTAAAATGTTAATATTGTCAAACAGTATTTGAATGTTAAAAAATAAATGAAAAAATATTTGCAGAATTTCTAAATGATGATATGTTTTATCAAATTACGACAGAAATGGACAACATTACGAAGATGAAAATATGGAAATCTAGGCATTTATAGGGCTTTAGACTTGTCATTGACTGATTTTAGTGGCCACTTAACACACTGTGCAACATTCCCCATTTTGCTTTTATTTATGCATCGATGCTCCTTCAACTCTTCCATCTGTTGGATTTTTTAGTTTTTATTGTATTACTGTGTATCATATTCATCCCAACTCAATATTTAAGTCTTACGGAGTTGAGATTTGTGTCTACATAATGTAGATTAATATTTTAATAATTTGTATTTAATAAATAAATATTCCCGATTTTTTAGGCACCATTCTTATAATTTCATTAATCATAAAAATTTAATTTACAATTGTTGGATTTACAATTTACGTAATATTTAGGTATTTTTTTATTCAACTGAACTTCTCAAAAAAAAGTGTATAGAGAAGAACTTAAACAGTGACTATTAGATATTATAGAGGACACTGTATTCTTAGTAGTTTTTAAAGTATTTTATTTCGACTAAATTTTATCAAAGCATGTAAAAGTTCAGTATCATACAACGGTACTAAAATATATCAGCCAAGCTTAGATATAAAATTGGCTAAAAACACTGAACAATTGCTTTGCCAGTAGAGAAGCGAAAAGTAATTTAGTTTTATATTTATATATACTACCTCGAGATTTCTCTTATGAAAATTCATTTAAGCTTTAGCGATTTAGTAATAAATTACCGCAAATCGTACCATGTTAATATTCCGGACTCACGCATCAAGGTTCCATTTTGCTCTAATACTAAAATGGCCACAAATTACTTTACACAAATTTTCATAAATTGTAGAGATTTATTCACATTTAAATCACAATTAAAATTTCCAAATACTTTAGTTTTTTCTCTCCTCTCGTTCTTTCCTTCCCACATTTATTTCTTTTCTCCTCCATTGTATAGAGAAGCATTTTACTGTATTTAATTTCTATCTCTGTTAAAAAATATAGGTTTTTCATGACATTTAAAAAAGTCAATTAAAACGATTGTGTAATTAACAATGTTTTGAGTTTGTCCAAATTTTTGTAGACAAGGACTGGATTCAACTCCCCGGGGAGCTGTTTATATTAAAATATCACAACAGAGATGAAGAACATTTAAGAGAAGGTAATATGGAAGTCTAGGCATCTACAGGGAAGAAGTATAGAAATTGAAAAAATAACATTTTCAGGCGTTGCCTAGTATGTAGGTGAAATAATTCAATTAGATGAATCTCACCCGCATAAATAAAGGTTTCAGCCCTTTAACTTCACAAACATCAACAGATGAAAGAATTGAAGGAATATGGATGTTCAAATATAGGCAGAATGGTGAATGTTACACAGTGTGTAAAGTGGCCACTTAAACCAGCCATTGACAGGTCATAAGCCCTGTAGATGCCTAGACTTCCATATTACCTTCTCTTAAATGTTCTTCATCTCTGTTGTGATATTTTGATTGTGTAATTTTTATTTATTTATTTTATTTTCTTTTATTGAGGAAACATACAGTACAGTTACAAAGTTTAATATTTTACACAATTAGACTTAATTCTAATGGACCAGTGAAGTTTCCATATTATAAAGCAATTATATGTAAGGTTAATTATGAAAGTATAAAAAAGAAAAGAAAAAAGAAAAACATAAATGAAAGTTGTTTAAAAATTAAAATTTAAGTGAAAAAAAGATATTTTAAAGTTTGTAGTTTGTAGTGAGTTTTAATAATAGTTGTAATATTCATTACATAGAATACTTTTACGTTACTGTTAATCAAAATGCTTTATTTAAACTAAAAATACATAATCAGTATTACATTATTTAAATCCAAATTTTTTGAAACAGAATGGGAAAACACCTTTGAGAAGGGAATATGAAAGTCTAGACATTTACAGGGCTTTTGACCTGTCATTGGCTGGTTTCAGTGGCCACTTTACAAACTGTGTAGTATTCACCATTCTGCCTATGTTTAAACATTCACATTTCCTCAACTCTTCCATATGTTGACTTTTGTTAAGTAAAAGAGCTGAAACCATGTGGGTGAGATTCATCTGGCTAATGACAGATCATAAGCCCCGTAATTGCTAAGACTTCCATATTTTCTTCTTAAATACGTTTTTCCTTTCTATTGCAACAAATTTGGATCTAAATAACACCCTATAGAGAAAGTCCAGCCAGTCTGCAAGCATTTGGACATACTGAAAATATTATTGAATTGACAAACTGGTAAAAGAAGAAGAACAAAAAATTCAAAATTGTTTTAAGACGTTGCCCAGTAGGTGAATTGGTTCAGCCGTAAAAAATATAATGTTATTTATCGGACATTTATTCGGCAAATTGTGAAGATTATGTGAAAAAAAAAAGTTAAAAACTTCGAAAATTGTGCGACAAAGTTTCTAGAAAGAGTATGAAAATGTACGTCACAAGTTCTTCCAAATTGACCAATGATAGAGTATTTTAATAGATTTCCGGTTTCCAGGAGGCCAACTACCAATCAGCAGTACTAACCGTCGAAAACTTGTGACGTCACGAGTGGAATAATTTCGACAGAAGTGATAATATTTTTAATCGAATGCTAAAAATGGCATCTTTCAAAAATAACTAAGAGTGCGACTTGGAATAGCAGGCGCCACATTCAATAGTATGAGGGCTGTCTGGAGATCGGATATTCACTCAGTGAAAACCAAATGCAGCCTATATAACGCCTGCATAACACTTATTGTCCTCTACGGATGCGAATCGTGACACCTCGCTAGGGCCCAAAGCAATAAAATTCTGAGTTTTGAGAATGGGTGTCTCAGAAGAATCTTGGGTGTGCGGTGGTTTGACTTTGTGAGGAATAAAGTAATAGGAGAATAAACGCAGCAAACTCCGGTGACAACTGTCATCAAGCGGAGGCGATACGGTTGGCTTGACCATGTGCTGCGGATGCCTCCTGAGAGCCTTAACCACGCTTGCCTACTTTACAAGGCATCAGGTTTTCGACGTCCTAGACGTTTACTGCTGACTGTTCGTCGGCAGTTCATGTCAGAACTACGGGACGCAAACCTGACTTGGGAGGATGCACAGGAGCTGGCAGCCAACAGAGATGCTTAGAGGATCTTTGTGGACATTGTATTCTCCAACTAGGGAGCGGACATGAGATAATAATAAAATAATAAAAACATGGAAAAAAAAACATTAGCTCATGCTCGTAGCGCGAGCAAAAGAACCGCAAACGTTATAAAATCATAACACTGATAATAGAATACATAATAATGTGAGATATTTTTTTTAGATTAGTTTGATATTATAGTATCAAATACAAAAACACTGAACTTCCTCACTGATTCTATTCTATTTTTTTAAAATACCATTATGGAAATTGATTTTTGTTGCTGAACATAAGATTGACCCTATCAGTTCAAGCGTCATTCCTCAGGTACACGAAAAAAAATAATCATATCTCGTTATTTTCTTAACCAATCGGCCTCATTTTTTGCATGCATCTAGCCGAAGATATACTCTTTACAAAATAATATGGTTTATATGTTGGTAACCCACGCTTGTTCTGACATTTGTGTTTTATAACGATTGTTTTTTAAATTTTTATTTCATTAAAAAAAACTTCGGAATAATTATTCTATTTTTTATTTTTATATTTATACAGGTGTTCATTAAGCCCTGTCACATCCGAAACCACGATGATCAGTATGAGCAATAAGACATATTGGCACATTTAAATATTTTTTTAGAACGAATTAATTAAATATATATATATATATATATATATATATATATATATAAAAGCAAATAGTTGCCTAATTCTGCAGGAGAGAAACAAGAAGGGGGAGCCGACAACCATGCTTCCGCGCTCCCCTTGCTTCTCCCTTGCAAAAGTAAGCAACCATTTTTTTTTTAAAACAAATTTATTTTA
This sequence comes from Micrasema longulum, assembly GCF_059751315.1. Lineage (NCBI taxonomy): Eukaryota > Metazoa > Arthropoda > Insecta > Trichoptera > Brachycentridae > Micrasema > Micrasema longulum. Next base: position 135,251 of record NW_028277384.1, on the reverse strand, counting down.
AAAATATATTTCATTGTTTTAAATTTATTTTTTAAGTATGTAATATATCTTTTTGTCCATACTGATCATCGTGGTTTCGGATGTGACAGGGTTTGATGACCACCCTGTAAATAAGGTTTGTATCATTTTTTTAAAAATCTTATATTTTGATTTATGTTATATGTTTTTTACCATTTTTTTATTAAAAAATATAAAACAGTAATAAATGTCTTTTGTGTTCTGTAACTTTATATCACAGTACCTGAGCTTCAATGTCCTTCCTCAAGTACATATTTCGTTTGTCAACTTTGCAAACTTAAATAAAAAAATATTGTGAAAATATTTGAAGAAATTCTTGTAATACATTTTATAAATGTAACGAAAATATTTTTTTTACTCTGTTACTGAGGGGTTAACGCAGTTTTCGGCAGGTACCATTCGTGTAATATCAATATTTTATTTTCTCTAGTAAGCTGAACTTATAAACGCTCCACTTACTTTACCAATGCAATGCCCTATGCACCATCAGACGCAGATAAGGAATAGATGATGAAATAGTTAATCTTATGATATCCATTTCTTTATTTTGAAAATTTGAATTTGCCAGCATATCGTATGATTCTCCACTGTAAGATTTTTTATCTTGCCGTCATTTTGAGTTTTGGCTGTAAAACATTTTATCGGGAACAAGTTCGGTAACATTGCGAGGCGAACAAAAGAGGGACAAAGGATGAGAAGGCTATTCCGCCTGACTGGTTTGGTTGCTGGCAGTGGGCACCCTTGCATCACGAGAATAGGATCTTTGTGATCCCACTTATTGGCTTTGCCCTTATGACCAGACGTTTGGGAGTTTTCAATCAGAAAGGTAGTAAAGAATATTTGAAGGATCCCGTCGTAAAATATTTTCGGCAGATCTGAATAACGGGCTTTCCATGCCTCAAATGGGTTGTTTAAAACTCGATCATTCTTCACATTTTTTAACGACCAAATGCCTGACTTCAAATTTTTATTTATTGATTAATAAATCCAATCGCGTCATCACCATTATAAAACCCTACTCCATGCCCAATAGTGCATAGAGCACTGTATTTGTAAAGTAAATGCAGCGTATGTCTGTTACGGGGAGGGAAGATGATAACCCTTATGCCTCGGGTCGAGACCTGGGATAATGAAATATTGCTGAGTGACTTTTCTTCACTCGATTTTTTTTATGGATTTATACATGATAATAGCCATCGAGTCGAAAATACAAGTCCTTGATTCTGTTTATATTTCACATATGGAACTGTATTAATTCACTGCTCTAATTTGTCTGTATTCTCTTTTACAGTAGTAGCCGCTCAATTGTGGAATAATCTACCCGCAAATGTCAGAAAACCTTTTTTATTTACACTTAAATCAAGATGAAAATTTCACTATCTGAATATTTGAATTTTTCCTTTCTCCTCCTTCTTTCCTTGCCATTACCCCTTCTCTCTTCATAGTAAAGTGTAGATTTTAGTCGAATTTTGTTTCTATATTATTATACCTAGAATATGTCAAGATACCTACCATTCATTTTCTCAAACTGAACAGTTTGGATAGGTAGGAAAAAATTGCCCTTGAGGTAATATGACGCCCTTATATGTATATCAAATGCATATTTAAATAAAGTGTTAAATAAATAAAAATTCACCGATTGCTCTCAGTGCTGTAGTCTAGTGGCTGGCGCGTTTGCCTACCATGTTTGATTTCATGTTGATTATATCAGTTCAATTCAGTTATCACCGTTACTCTCGCACTCATAACTAAATCACACATTGAAGCACAACGCCGTTTTCTTATATCATCTCCAACTGGTGTAGGAGATCCCTGCAAATGCAATAATAAATCCGGCCGATTAACATATAATGGAGAATGACGAATGCGTTGAATTGACGGGGGAAGGGGCAAAAATGCTGGCTGGCGATAGGGTCTCTATGACAGAAGAAGAGAAGAGAAGAGACACTATGTATACTACGGTGACGGCAAAGGTGAAAAAGGAATTTTAGTATTTGCAAGATGGTGTAGTGGGTGTCTTGACGAAGAGACGGGTACGTCTCGAAACCGGTAGACATAAAAAGTTGGTAAGTGGTTAAATACTAATATTTACTAATATTAATTAAGGAAAAGTGACATTTTTCGTAGTGAGAATTTTCTCGAAAATTGTGACCATCCAGTGCTTGAAGCTAGTCCACAAAACATCAAACCCTTTGATAGGCCCAATTACTAAACGGAAGCATGTGGTAATGTGCCTCCATTTAGAATGACAATAATTGAAGCACCTATTATCAAAATACCCGCAGTGCATTCTACGCGTCGACAATTTTTATTAGTCGTTTCTATTGAGTGTTGGACATTAGTATAAGTGCGCTAGTAACTTTATTATACTGTCAGTATTACGAGAGTATCATGTATGTAATGCATTTTATCACGCAACAGAGATGACATAGCTAATCTAATTTTATCAGGGGCGCTAGTCAAGTTGGATCTTCATCCATTCGTCGTCTCGTCGATCAACACGCCAACAAAAAAAAACAGACTTTTTTGTCAGACGATTGATGGTCATCTCCGCAAGCACTGTTCGAGAGAGGGGCAAATCAACAGATGAAAGAATTGCAGAAATGCGGATGTTCAAACATGGGGAAAAATTATGAATGTTACACAGTGTGTAGGTACAGTGGCCACTTAAACCAGCTAATGACACCTCATAAAATATCCCAACTAGAAACCTCAGACAAAACTTACTCTTTAATACCGATAACCAAAGAACTAACTATGGTTTTCATTCCCCTATGCCCAGAATTCTTAGGTCTGCCATTAAACATACCAGTCTCAATTTCTTTGATAACAAATTGTCTTCTTTCAAACGATCACTAAATCAAATTTAATTATAAACACCTCTCTCCCGCTTCCACTCCCACAAAGTCTACTATGAACCATTGTGTCTTTCTACTTTTTTCATAATAATTTTCTATGTATAAATGTGTTTATAAAAATGCCCATTGGGCGTATATATAAATAAATAAATAAAATAAGCCCTATAAATGCCTACACTTCTATTTTTCCCTCTCCAAAATGTTCTCCACCCCTGTTGATTTTATTATTGACAAATTGCAACAGGGAGGAAAAACATTTTTGAAAGGGGAATATGGAAATCTAGGCATTTACAGGGCTTATGACCTGTCATTGGCTGGTTTAAGTGGCCATTTTATACAATGTGTAACATTCACTATTCTGTCCATATTCAAACATCCATATTTTTTCAACTCTTCCATCTATTGACTTTTGTGAAGTAAAAAAGGAGAGACCTTTATCATGTGGATAAGATTCATCCGGCTGAACCAATTCACCTACTCGGCAAAGCCTGAAAACAATCGACCAATTTTTGTACTACGTTAATAAACAATGTTTTGAATACGTCCAAATGTTTGCAGACCGGCTTTTAGAACTCAAAAACTCCCTAAAGAAGAAATCCAGCCAGTCTGGAAGCATTTGGACAGGCTTAAAACATTGTTGAATTAACTAACGGGTAAAAGAAGAAGTATAAAAAATGAACAATAGTTTTCAGGCGTTGCCAAGTAGATAAATTGGTTCAGCCGTGTGCTCAGAATGTTACACAGTGTGTAAAGTTACCACTTAAACCGGCCAATCTCAGATTACAAGCCTTGCACATTCCTAGACTCCCATATTCCCTTCTAAAAAATGATTTTCTTTCTCTGTTGCAACAAATTTACATCTAAATAACCTTCTAGGAAGGAAACCTAGCCAGTCTGTAAACATTTGGACATACACAAAAAATTGTTGAATGACGATTTTCATTAAGAACATTATTGCAACCTTAAGCATTACCCGAAACAGTTAATTAGGTTGAATTGATCAAACCATATAAGTTTTTTTCCGTTTTTTTTAAATAGTATTATGTTGTATCATTTGACGTTTTCTTGTCAGTGTGGCCGTCATATGAAATAAATAGAGAAGATTTAAAATACCACCCCACGGCTCTTTCTTATTCTATCTTTGAAATTAGTTTGGCAATAAACGGGAAAATTTAACGTCGGAAGCGTGCACTTGCACAGAATATAAGTTTTGGATAAAGTTGAAAATGCAAGCCCGGCTATTTGTCAAAAACGCAATTCAAATTTGAATTAATATATTACAACAGAGATGAAGAAAATTTTATATAAGGAAATATAGAAGTCTAGACATTTACAGGGTTTTTTTTTTTCAATTTTTTATTTATTTTTTTTTTGTTTTCTTACAATAAACATAATAATAAAACAGAGTTTTAAAAAAGATAAAGCATAATTACATATAAACGAAATACATATTAATAGAATAAAAATAGACAAAAAATCCCACAACGGCATAGCCTGTTTGTGAGTATACAAGAAAATGTAAATGAATTTTTGCTTCTATAATAAACAATGGACAGTTATAATATTTTTGTACAACATAAGAAAGAAAAAAATAAAATATTCTGTAAAAGATAATATGGTATTTTTTTTTTCATAGTAATTTAATAAAATATTCATATTTTTATTTTTAATAATTTTTAATAGTAAATTGTATTAAAACTCGTAGGTTAAAATTTTGAAAAAGGAAATCGAGTGAAAATTAGTTTGTCTCGTGGTGTGGTGGTTGGTGCCTTTGTCTACAATGCTTGAGGTCCTGAGTTCGATCCCCGAATGGGTCATATAAACAAAGCATCATGTCTAGCAGCTACGTGGAGTACAGGCGCTTACAATAAGTAATAAAATTTATGGTAAATTTAAGCAACAGATGAAAGCCAGATAAAAACACGTTTTGCAACTACAGAGTGCATACGCTGTTGGAGTTCTAGCTCCTATTTATATTAAACACTATAATTTTACTACCAAGTGTTTTGATTTTGAGAAAAATTTACAGATAGACCCTTCATTATAACATGTGCTGCATCTTCAGAGTGCACGGAGAGTAGGCTTTCTAGAACGCGCGTTCCGTCCATACATACTGTAGATGCGGCGCTTTCATTGAATATTATAAAATAAGAATATATATTTTATTATTAAATTTAAATATGAAAAATATATTTATATATTCCTAAAATTATCGCAGAAAATGTTCGAGCGCACGCAATTTACAAATTCGAACAATAATTTCAGTATACCTTGGCCTTGATAGTTGATAGTATTCGTTTGATACGCTGGAATCTGGATACTACTCCTTATTTTGAGTCCAGTCTTTTATTGTTATTACAAATGTTCGAATTTCCGCGCGCGCGCATTAAAGTAACGCTGTCGTATAGTTTTACGAGACTCACAGAGATAAGAGCGTCCAACTTAAGTAATGCAAAGTAAAAACGACTCTTATAACGTAAACCATTAAGTGTAGCGTGTTATTGAAATGTAACCAAAATTTTAGAACATCTCGAGTTTTAGGTACTGGGTAGTGTCCAAATGTATACAGCTTCGCCGCTTGACGCGCCTGCTCTTGAGCGCCATTAATTTATATGTGATCAACTATTAATTATTATTTTTATTATTATTATAGAAAACTTACAAGCGCCCTTTACAAAAGTGATTGTATGCAATATTTATTTTCATTAGATATCTACCTATGTGTACTATCACACTCACTAAATGTATAAACATGATTATTTTTTGTCAGCATCCCTACTGATAATATACACCGCACGCGCCTGCTTTCGAGCCCTATTTAAAGAACATGTTGATTAGTTCGCGCAAACCTAGAAATAACAATAATAAAATGAGAAACCACAAAATAAAATAATTTTTAAGATATGTACGTGTTACACTTCAAGTACTTTTTAATTAAATATTAATATTATTCAAATAAAAGACGATTGGATCTTAAATTCACAAATTTGGAAAAACCTGTGAGTGGTTTCATTGCTTTTGCGACTTCTTCGAAACTGGTATATTTATTATAAAATTAAAGAACAGTAAGGATAGAAAACTCAAAATTACATACATAATTCACTATCATTTGAACTCACTGAAATAACATTGGAATATAAGCACTTGTATTTACCTGGTTACGCTTTGTAAAGATGTATTTTAGACAAATTACATTAAATTATTAATATTTCATTTTAAATTTTCCTTCCTTGTTGTTTTTGGGAACACTCATTTAATTTTCAGACTTGGGAATAAGCTACCACTTCATATAAAAAATGTTTATCTCACTGATGTATAATTAGTCAGAGATGATGCTTCATAGAAAGATTGTTTGAAATTATGTTACGAAAAATAAGACCTTTATACTTTTTTTCATGAACAACAACAAATAATTTTTTTTTTATTCGATCGATTTACATTGATCAATTTGTCCCATCTCTAACGACGTAACCTTGTAAAACGTCGTTTTTCAAAGTGATGAAACCGGTAAATAATTGTTCCAAATCAGTAAATTAATATATATTATTCGTATTTAATTTCTGTACAAAAATTATCTTCCACCAAGAATTTTCACTAACAAACTTAAACTAATTTGATGGTACATCCTCCACTGATTCAAGGGCATATAAATATATTAAATTAGGAATTTGAATGTTTTTTTAGTTTTTTTATTTATTACTAGTCCATCAAATCAAACCGTTTTTTTAAATTATTATTACGTATTATCAGCGCTATGATTTTTTAAAGTTTTTTTATTTCTGAAATAACTCGGCGTGTGCCGTATCAAGTTCTTTTCCGCTTCGTCGCGGTAAGTTTTGCCGATTGGTTCGTCGAAACCTCCCATAACCCTCTTATCATTGGTTGATTCATATGAACTAGTGACGTCCTTCAAAGCATTTCGTTTTCAATCAAATATTTTTTTATATATTTTCAAGAAACTTTTCGGTATAATTTAATTCTCCGATTTTTACCGTGCCAAAGAAATCATTTTATATCCTATTTCCCGTAGAGCTGAAATTTCTCATTGGATCGTGGAAAAACACATTTGAATAATAGTATACATTGATAGCTATGGGAATAAAAAAATATGTAAAAACAAAATGTAAATATTGTCTTATTTGTTTTTAGAACTCCGTGTCGTGTTTACGCGGGGAAAATATTGCATAGAAATATTGAAAATTCTATAAATACTTTGCAGAATCGTCAAACAATATAAAAATTCTCGTGATTCATAAATTATTCCACAATAATGTCAACATCAAATGGTAAGTGAAGTGTGTTGATGAACATAAGTTTTAGTTTATTTACAAGAACGCAAACAATTTAAATAATAAATTGAAAAACTTCTATAATGAAGATTATCAAATTACAACAGGGGTGGAAAATACCTTCAATAAGGGAATATAGAAGTCTAGGCGTTTACAGGGCTTATATGACCTGTCATTGGCTGGTTTAAGTCGCCACTTTATACACTGTGTAACATTCACCATTTTGCTTATGTTTGAAAATCAATTTTTCTTCAACTCTTCCATTTGTTGATTTTAGTGAAGTTAAAGAGCTGAAACCTTTATTGTTGAGAAGAGATTCATCTGACTGAATTATTTCACATACAAGGCAACGCCTGAAAACAATTTTTCAATTTTCAAACTTCTTGGACCAGTTGGTTTCAAAACGATATTTGAGTTTGTCCAAATGTTCGTAGACAAAAGACTGGATTTTACCCCCTCGGGAGTCATTAAGATGAACAAACTATAATAAAAGACTTAAGAAAGACTATACGTACACACCTGAAACTTGTATCTTTTTTAGAATTTTAACCTGCCAATGGTAATGCAGATTGCCAGGGCGTTATCTTTACCCGATATTATTTCCTTGTGTATTGACCTCTTATTCCCGCATTCATTGTTTTCCCGCATTTATAGTTTATTTCAATAAGCCCCTTTAAAAACGATAGATAGAGGATTCACTGTAATTATTCGTACATCGTATGACCTACTGTTGTCTAGTTTTAATGATGAAGGCAATTTTTTCCACACAACCAATCAAATAAAAAGAGTTTTTTTTTTCAAATAGATACAAAAATACAACTAGCGATATGCGTATATGAATAAACTAATACGAGTATTGAATTTTTATGTCTAAAACATTTTTCTTTGTGGTATGACATTTTACATTTATTTATTTTAAAACCTAAACTCTAATGCTGAAATGATTTATACAATTTTTCAAATAAATTAGTGTAAACTTATATTGATTGAAAAGGGGGAAATAAAAGAAGAGGATAAGAGGAGAGATTAAAGAAGGGAAAGTAGATTTTTCTTAAGGAGTGATTAAGCAAAGCTATTGTAGAATCATCTTTGATAGCGGATGAGAGTTAAAATCACAGTTGAGCTGCAAAGATTTTATATCTCTAAGTTAGAAAAGAAGGAGAAATTATGTATCTATGAGAATTAAGAGGGTGCTTTGAGAATGAAAACGAAGAGTAAAAACATGAACTTATAAGCATTAAAATAGTCAATAATTTGATCAATAACCAAAAAACCTTTCAATATATGATTTTTCATTATAATTGTCACCCTAAACCTATTGAACTCAAAATCCTTCTTCTATTCCCCTCTCCTTTTATTTATTTTCAACAATTTCTTAAACAACATAAAATATTTTTATAATCTAATTAGTGCATGTTTGTCATAATCAGTGCATGTGCTTTTTAAAAGGCATGTCGTGATGGTTTTATATTTTCGTGCAACAAGTATGGTGAATGGGTATATGGGTTTTGCATGTTGGTTTAATTGGTGTCTTGACGAAGAGACGGGTACTTCTCGAAACTGGTAGACACAGAAAAATCGGTTAGTGGTTATGTACAAATATTAATAACATTTAGTAAAATGTTTGACCACAAAGTTAATGCTTAAAATATTAATAATATTAAAATGGTGATCATTTTACACATAATAAAACATTTCATTCTGCCTATATCCAACAACCATATTAATTCAATTATTCCATTTGCTGATGTCAGCTTGGGTGCAGCTCTTATATTCACAAAATCGATAGATAACATTTACGACATTTATGCGTGTAAAATTATCACTTAACAAAGATCTGGCTTATTTAAAAATTAAAATCCTTTAATTTATTTTATTTTGACAAAACCCATATTAAATACAGAATTATAAAAAAACTGTTTTCTTAAAACGGGTTGATGCACTTTTACAAAATATCACATAGTTTACAGCCTAAAAACCGTATCAGTCTGACGATATCGCTAGAGCGATGAAACCGGTCATTGGTCTATTAATCGAAGTGTATTAAAATTTCTACCTATCTAAAAAAATAAATTAGTAATTGAGTAAAACGGCTAAATAGTGCAGATACAATTTCAATAACAAAAAAAAACTGTTATGTTTTTTTACAATTATTTTACTTTTTTTTTTTTCTAATTCAACTTTTTTACCTAAAAAGTGTTTTTAATGTATATTTTTTATAATTTGTACGTATATATATATATATATATATATAATTAATTATCTGATGAATAAATATTTTCCCAAAATAAAAATCAAGAAAATAAAAAATACAAATAATATTTTGTTGTTTGACGCACAAACATTGCGAAACAATATTATTCAATACATTAAAACGATTTTTTTATGAACTACTTTAAAAAAATAGTTAAAAACCAACTAGCTTTGACACACCCACCTTAGCCATTCCCACTATTCCCTTACTGTGTACATTTTATATTAGTAGAATTAACCCTAAAGAAGGCATAATGCTTTGCCGAAACTAGTTGGTTATCAAATTAAAAAAAAACTTTAGATTAAAAATAACGGAATTATTTCATTTAATTAAATAGAATACGAACAATCACTTGGTTTTCTTTTTTATTTAGGCGACTTTTGAAGACAGTTCGGTCCCGAATTCCAAACAACAGGGCCGAATTATCTTTTTCTCTTAGGCCAACGACACGAATAAGGCGACAATCCCACATTATCGGGTACTTTTTAATAACGGTGTGATATACGTTAAGAGTAGGGTCCCATAGCCCATAGCCAGTATTACACCGTACGCTGATTGACAATGGGCCGACAAACGTCATTTGCGTATTAACCACTTAGCGGCCGACACCGCACCGCTGATATGGACCCATTACACAATTGTCGGCTGGATTGTGAATGAAAGCGGCCGATGAATGGACACAGCGTGTCTATAGGGTTACGGAAAAGTAACTGTCCTTAAAACTCTTAAAGATCCGTCAAATATCTTACATTTTCTTGTGATTTCAAATCGGGTTGTCGTCCTATAGACATGTTGCGTAGTTAGGGATCAAAAGTTTGTAGTTCGCACCTCGCTCTACAACTTGATTACCCTTTTTTAATAGTAGTTTATTAATTAAAACTCATGAAAAACGGCCCTCTCAATATAAATATTTGGTTTAATCATAAGACAGCAAATATTCATATTTAAAAAAGATAAATATATGACCAGTCGGTTTTTAAGTTTCAGTTCCAGATCAAATATGGAGCATCTACCAATATATGTTCGCAATGGTTTAAACATTTTAAAAAAAATATGGGTGTTTAGTAAATTTTTTTTTATCTTTTGAAACATTTAAGTCAATTGAAGTAATTTTAAAAAAATAATTTCATCATTTTACTGAACACACATAAAAAAAACGTATTCATCTCTCTTTTAAATTGGTCAAATTTTAGTTATGTAGTGATGGAATTCCATTGACGTTATATAAATTAGACTAGCAGCTAAAAGAGCTGTCACATTAAATCTCATTAGTTAATATTTTCAGCAAGTTTTTAAACACCACTTTTTAAAAACATTATGATTCGAAGAAATAAGGAAACGCAACCAAAAATTTTCATGGCATCAGATCACTTACAATTAATCAATGGATGTTGGTGATTGGTGATTGGTTCTTCAGAAACTGAAACAAATTTTTAACTTTTGGCTCTATAATTTTTTTATTTCCTGATAAACTAAAAGAAACTATGAACTGAGGTGATTCGGGTAACTGGACTGCATATTGCTGATGTCTTCCGTAAGCTTTTTGCTCTTGCCTACTTTACAAGTCATCATTTTTTTTTAGCTCTGGACGACCTCTGCTGACAGTTCGTTACAATCTGTTAATTCTACAAACCAGACGGTTGAAAAATATCTTTTGTATTAAAAGGTATGCAAAACATGTGACCTTGTACTGAAGATGTTGGGTTTTATTCCCAGAACGCGCAGGGTTCTTGAGAATTCTAGCACACTCAGACCCCTACAATTCGTTAGTCCGGAGCCGGCTTGAGAGTGCTTTGAAGATGTGGTGTCCACATGAAGCAAGGTATTCCCTCACGTTGGAGAGGGTTGAGAATATTCTAAGGTATCTCTACACGAGGAAGTATGGTAGTTGCTACATTCTTAGTAACAGTTTTCAACGGTTTGCAACTTAGAAGGAATGGGTTTACACTGACCCATTTTTTTCCGGCAATTAAGAAGTTCTATCGAGAACTCAACCATTTTAGAGTTTATCATTTTTTATGTTCTTTATATATATATATATATATCTTCAAAAGCAACAGCACAAACTGTTTAACCTTCCGGCATCCAGAATCAACCTGCTTCTGGTTGTCGCGATTGGAAGATCAGTCAGGCAGCTGAACATAATCACTTTTGAGATTGACATATTTCTCATCAGTGAAACTATGTTTAAGAGGTAAACTCTATTTCTATTGTAGGTTCCTGGTCTGATATGTTGTCCCAATGTATCGCCTGAAATAATATAGTTTAGTCTAATAATTGATTTTGAAATTGAAAATGAAGACTCTTAGGAGCATATCTGGCAAAAATAACCGAGACACAGTAAAGAACTCAAAAGTTAGAGAAATATTCAAAATCAAAAATGTCGTCAGGTGGGGAAGGCAATGGAGACTTGGGAGGAGAATGGAGCTATCCAGACTCCCTCGCATTGCATTGCACGGCCAACCCCAAGGTACACGACTCCCAGGCAGATGTTTTAAAAATTGGAATCTTCTCTTGAAAACCAGGCCACAAGGCTTACACTAGGAATACGAAAATATTTATTCAACAACTTGTAGATATGTTTTTTATTTAAAATAGATCAATGAACTTTGGTATCTGATCAAACATTACAAGGTCACGATAAATAACTTAATGCAGATTTCATTTATGTAAATCATCTAGCAATCCATTAACACGTACGTACTATATATTATGAAGGAGTGCATGTTACGTGTTTGGCGAAAAAATAATTTGAATAAAATATCACACCCAAATTTATATACTTTTCCACGTGTGGCCTATACTGTAACTAATTCGTTTCGTAAATTCTTTCGTGTCATATGAGAGAGAACGAGAGCGAAATATGGTTTTAATTGCATTAGAATGAGATGGATACATGACGAACGAACGAACTTACGAAACAAAATTGTGACAGAATAAGCCCGCTGGTATTCGTGTATTTACGTTAATGTGTTTTTTATAGCTTTTTCACACATAATTTTAAAGGTGCCGCTTACAATAGATTTATGGGCGATTGCGATACATGAATTCTTGGGTTATATTGCAAAAAATGCCCAGCCGTGAAGGCCAGAGCCTAATTTGACTTTAATGATCCTTAGGTGGCTCCATAAGCTTGTCAAGCGTCGGCAAGAACAAGTGTGTGGATCGAGCATTTGGTTTGCCCTGTGGACGCTTGCTGCGGTTTGGGGCAGTATCGGTATTTTGTGCACAAATAAAAGAAAGCTATAGATTTAATATATATATCGATTTATTTTCAAATTTTTATTTATGATTCAATTTTTATTATTATCGGTATGTTTTCTAATTTATGATAATCATGTCTCATTTCTTAAATATTAATGGTATATTTTATAATTTATATTTATTATTCATTTTTATTATTATTACCTGCATGTTTTCTAATTAATATTTATATTGATTTTTTAAATGTTATTATTATTCTTTGAATTTATTAAGCATCATTTGATGAAATGAAAAAAACACAAGTAAAAAAGAAGGTCCTTCCTAAATACAGGAATTTCCTAGCTAGTTGGGACCTGAAACAAAGAAACTCTGTACATTTTAAAGCTGTGAAAAACATAAATAAATAAATAGTGTAGGCTTGAACCAATGAACGCTCAGGATTAACGGACACATTCGCAAGCGTGTGAATCCTGACGATTAACTTGCGAACTCTTGCGAAGCTTTTCTTGTTTTGAGATGGAAATATGGTAAAAAAATAATCCGGTGGAGATTAGCCCTCGTGGTATCCTGGTTGCGGACGCTGCGGACTCACATATCGGGGAACCGAGGATCAAACCTCTCTCTACTACAACATGATTCCTTTGTTATAATAAGTTATTAAAAACTCTTTGAAAACGATTACAAGATTTTAAATACTTACTTTTGATATGTCATAAAAACGTGAGTATTTCGATTTTTTAAAATTAAACAATTAGAAGAACGTTTTAGAGAAGGTTTTATAGAAGTCTAAACATCTACAGGGCTTATGACCTGTCATTTGCTGGTTTAAGTAGCCACTTTACACAATGTGTAACATTTACCATTCTGCCCATATTTGAACATCTATATTCCTTCAATGCTTTTATCTGTTGATGTTTGTGGAATCAAAGAGCTGAAACCTTTATTTATGCGGGTGAGGTTCGTCTAATTGAATTATTTCACCTACTAGGCAACGCATGAAAATTAATTTTGTATTTTTTTATTTTCAATTTCTATACTTCTTCATGGACCAGGTGGATTTATCAACAATATTTTTAGTTTTTCCAATTTTTTGTAGACAAGTACTAGATTCAACTCCCTAGGGAGCTGTTAGTATTAACATTTTACGAAAGAGATGGATGGTAATATAAAAGTCTAGGCATCTACAGGGCTAATGAACTGTTATTGGCTGGCTCTAAAATGTTCTTCATCTCTGTTGTAATATATTAATATCTAATTTGGACTAAATACAATAATTGATATCAAACTTTCGATTGTGTTTATTTAATCCAATCTAACAATAATATAACATTGCAAGTTCAGCTCGTCATATATATATTCTGCTTGTATTATCCAGATTTATTTTATACGACTTTTTGCTCACAGTAATCTGCCATTGGATACAGCAAAATAATAAAAAAAATTGTTATCACTTAAATCATTCCCATGGGGTGCAACCTACAAGTTATTTCGGAAGCGCTTTCAATTTTGAGATATAATTTTATTTTATTCTCTTTTTTGCTCACAGCAATCCGCCATTGTATACAGCAAAATAATAAAAAAATGCTATCACTTAAATCATTCCCATGGGGTGCAACCTACAAGTTATTTCGGAAGCGCTTTCAATTTTGAGATATAATTTTATTTTATTCTCTTTTTTGTTCACAGCAATCCGCCATTGTATACAGCAAAATAATAAAAAAATGCTATCACTTAAATCATTCCCATGGGGTGCAACCTACAAGTTATTTCGAAAGCGCTTTCAATTTTGAGATATAATTTTATTTTATTCTACTTTTTGCTCACAGCAATCTGCCATTGTATACAGCAAAATAATTTAAACAATGCTATCACTTAAATCATTCCCATGGGGTGCAACCTACAAGTTATTTCGGAAGCACTTTCAATTTTACGAAACGATTCGTCTATCCGGATCCAGAGTAAAAACTGGATATTTTAAAAAAGTTTTCATTATCATTATTATTTCCTTCCCACGTGTATTATAAAATAGTGCATAAGGCACTGCTTTGATACACCAACCTAAGGTAAAATGGTCATCACTTTGAAAAAAAAATATAACAAACGATGTTTTTCTTTTTTTATATGGGAGTTGCATTATTTTTTACCTTGCTTATAATATCATCATCACCATCATTCCTTTCCGCACCTAATAATGCATAGGGCACTGCATTGGTACACCAATCGCAGCGTATCTTGATCACGTTTGTTACATGAAGGTAAGGTGATCAGTCTTACGCTTCAGGTACCAGTCTAGGGACTATAAAATATTCTAGTGTAAAAACACCCTTTTAAATAATAGTTTATGTCAACCATGTCGAGAATCGAACCCGAGACCTCTTGCATGGTAGGCAAACGCGCTGACCATTACACCACGAAGCCGACAAATATACAAGGTTTACATTTCAAAAAGATGATTTTTCTGCTATTGTATTACTTTATTTAGGCTCAACTGTTGGAATCAGGAAAGATATTCTAATATGGGCCAATCAGGAACTTTTTCGCATTTACTCATGTGGAGAGGAAACCACTTAAAACTCTTCAGGAGAAGCCGGCCTGTTGACAGTTGTCAACAGGCCTTCCGTTCCACTAGAAGAGTGTTCGGCATTTTGTTCCCTACTTCGGTTTATTTTACCAATTGCCTGCACTATATTGATCATGTATGATTCTACCCAAAGAAATGTAAAACATTTTTAAAAAAGAATTGTCTTTGGCCGGTTAAAGAATACAGTTCTGAATATAAAATAAAACTAGAACCCTGGACGAGTGTTTTAGACACGGTGGCTACTCTGAGACAATTATGAACAAGGAAATCGAGAAGTGATAAGTCCGCCTCGTAATGTAGTAGCTGCCAAAAAAATAAAATATATTTCGTGTCAATAATCAAACTCGAGACTTATATCATTGGAATCGTAAAAATACCTAATTGCGTACAGAAAAGTGAATATACTCAAAATAAAGTTTTTTCGATCGCACCCCTCTGTAACATTTAAGGATCTAGTAACTGAATCAATTACTCCCAGTAAACTCCGACCGACAGCTTATTCCTTATAAAACAGGTAAATAAACCACACGTTTGCTGTTAAACTGGTACTGAACGAGCAGCGCTGAAACAACCAGTTTTGCAGACCGCATTTCAATATGGCAAATTGATTGACGTTTTTTATACTATCAAGATCAAATTAATCTTAAACATTTCGTTCGGCATTCCTTATTCAATGAGAACACATTATAACTTGTGTATAATGTAACCACCTCCGAGGAAATTAAATCATTAAGAAGCAAACGATCAGTTGAATATCCTTTAATAAATGTAATACAGCTACCTATTTTTAATTTTTAACGCTGGAACCAAAAACCTGGCATTAATTTCACCTTTCTTCCATTTATCGGGCAGTCTATTGAGTATGTGTGAAAGGATTTTCACCATAATCTTCCATGCGTATTTAATGCCCCTTTTCTGAGAGATTTCCTTTCACTTTTTGACGCTTTCTATGGTATATCGGCGTTTTGTAGATATCTTTTAGGAATTTTTCTTTTATCTTGAAAAACTTGAAAAAACAGAGATGAAAGTTGGCTGAATGCTGTCAAAATGCAATTTCTCATGCGAAAATGTGGCATATCGAAAATGTGGTACGAATCTCTTAACTTGCACGATAGATGCACAAATTAAGAGATTCGTACATTTTGTACGGCTGAAATAAGCACCATCGACAAAATCAAGAAAGGAGCTCTGCGCTGGTTTGGACATGTAGAACGAATGGACAGCGAAAGAACGGCTAAGAGTATTTACAGTGCAAATGTTGATGGATGCAGAAATAAAAGAAGACCGAGAAAGACATGACATGACCAAATCCAACAAATACTTGAAGATGGACATGTCAAACGTCGGAATAATCGGCGCCCGTGCATGATAAAAGGTATGAATGTAGAGGAAGCGAGATCTGTATGCGAAGATAGAGTGATGTGGCTTTCTATCCTCTCTGCCTACTTTTACGGGGAAACGGTGAGGTAGATTACTTTTGTTTTTCGTTTGACACATGGTGAATAGATTGTCATAGTCATCCTCATTTTCATAAAAGGAACTACTCGTAGGATACCAACCGTCTATGCGCTCTGTAGCTCCATGACTGTTAGAATATTTTTTATTGAACAGATGTACAGTGCTCTTGGGGTAATTTTCCAAAAATTAGCGCTTTATAGATTATCGGACAATATATAATTATAAGATTTATTGCCAAATGGCAACTTCTCCCCGCCAACTGATGATGACGATTTCACTAAATAAAGATATTATTTAGTTAATTTAAGTTTTTTTTTTATTGTTTAAAAAACTTAAAAATTTTTAAGTACTAATTGTGTATTAATTTTTTATATTTTTATTATCTAGTTATTTTCAACTTTACAGTGTTCTATTTATATTTAGAACATAAGATTTTCTCATGGTTATTGCTATCTTTTATTGAGAGATGTAATGTTTCTTTTTTACTTTTTTGTTTTTGTATTATATGTTCACTAAATTTTTTCGTTTTAATTGTTCTATTATTTCATACTATGTACTAATTTATTATTGTGCACTGTTGTGATTATTTCTGTCAATTGTTATTTTTTTGTGAAAGGTTCTTTGAACCGTTGATGCATAAATAAATCAATGTAAAAAAAATAGCTTGGTATGTATTTAAGACATATTTATAAAAAAAACATATTAAATGTGAGGCACAGCCAATTGAATAAACACCTTGCTAAAATGTATCATTCTAAAAATTCGAGCTGTAGGTTCTGCAGTGCAGATGGGGAAACACCTATACACATTCTATGTAAATGTGATGCTTTACATCATAGAAGAAGCTTCATCCTCGGGGGAAGACCAGTTGAACCTGAGGATGTTAAAGAGCTCGCCTCTTACTTAATAGCTTGATACTTTACGGGAGATTTAGTAAAATAAGAACTCTCGCCTTTCACACAGTAGCCAGGCCGTTTTCTGGACCTGAAACTGAATAACAAAAAACTATCTACGTGCTTAAAAATACGCTAAGCATTTGAGCGATCACAATGAACAATAATGAACATGCTTAAGTTATCGCAGTCATAAGTCAACGCGTGTGTAATCTCTAAGTCTTTTTTAGTTTGTTTTATGTTTTCCTCGTAAATTCACATTTGACTGGCGCAAAATCGGCGTTTACTATAAAAAATAATACAATATATTGCATTTGCAAAATAGTAAGGAGTGTCTAGTTGAGCCGATAATTTGTTTCAATGTATTTTAGCCAGAAAAATCGCATGTAAGTAGATACTGGCTAATTTTGGTTTTGTGAGGTTGCTACGTCTGACGGGACATTTTGTTGTTTGGCAACACTGCTTGTCTTCCACGCTACTCTTCGCTTTTTCAACGAGTTATGTTCGCACGCTTTTCTGATTGTTGAAAAGTATTTTTCGTTATTTCTCCGTGAAAGTTAATATAACTCGCACAACGCCGCAAACATTTTATCATCCATCGCCATTGATCATCATCTGCCGCGCCGCCTCCAGACTCCAGACAATTGTGTGCATGCAGTTTTCCTGACCACCAGTTTCCCCGTTAGCGCGTGAGCTGATCGCCGACAAGGAAGAAGACTCAGCACCAGGTTAGTCAGTGTAATTACATATTGATTTTCTCTGGTTCGAGTACATCTTAAAAGGTTGTTAGCTGCATAATCCACTAGCTCATATTGGCAGTTTTGGAGAAAATAATTTGATTGTCCTCTCATCATAAAATATTTTTTTTTTTTTTTTTTTTTTTTATTTTATTTAGAAAACATACAGTCATACAAAATCAGTATTAAAAACAACAATTTTTTAACATAAAAAGACCAATTAAGTTTTCATAAATTAAAAAGATATAAACATTAAATGTGACAAAAAATAAAAAATAAATAAGAATTTTAAGTGAAAAAAAGATAATTGTTGACATTTGCGTTTTCCATGGAGGTAATAAATTAAAATAAATAAAAATACCGAATGTACACTCCGAGCCATCCACGCACACACATGAACGCACATATAAAACATACACAAACATATACATTACATGCGGCACATATGCATAGCATAAACCACTCAAGATGTACATTCAGCAACTATCCCAAATAATCGACCCCATGAAGAAATTTTCTGTACAAATGCAACGTGCAGTTAAAAATGTCTACATCAATACTGAGTCCGTTATAATTTCTACAGGTGCGTCTAATGAATGAATTCGAGGTATAATTGTTTTTACAAGTTGGTACATAAAAAAGGGAATTTAATCTAGTATAGCGAAGAGGACAACGGAAACTAATATTTTGTAAAAGATACGGCGAATCAACTATGTTATTGAGAATTTTGAAAAGAAAAATTAAATCATATCTAAGGCGCCTTTTTTGTAGTGATTCTATATTAAAATTGATCAAAGATGCGCTGTAATCATTTTCAATGTTACCAAAACGATATTCCAGGCTCCTTATAAATTTCTTTTGAATGTTTTCAATTTGATTAATATATACATTATATTGAGGGGACCATACTAATGAAGCGAATTCGAGTTGACTTCGCACATAAGTATAGTAAAGAAGTTTTAATGTATTTGGTGATGAGAATGGCTTGGAGATTCGTAAGATAAACCCTAGAAGTCTGTACGCCTTATCTACTATTGTATTTATGTGATCTCTAAATAAAAGCTTATCATCCATCAGTACACCCAAATCTCTCGCTTTCATTGAACGATTGACAATTTTCCCAGATAGTTTGTAGTCAAATAGTATACTTTTTTTCTTTCGAGTAAATGACATGACAAGACATTTATCAGAATTCAATAATAACTGATTGTCCTTGCAATAGCAACAGATTCTATCTAAGTCAGCTTGAAGAACTTCGCAATCATTTATTGAAGACACAATTTTAAATACTTTATTGTCATCAGCGTATAGCAAAAAATTTGAGTTTTGAATGCATAAACTTATATCATTGATATAAATAATAAAAAATAAGGGTCCAAGATGCGAACCTTGAGGGACACCTGATGGGATTGGTTTAAATGATGAATTAAATCCCTTGGGTGAGACCGATTGACTGCGGTTACTAATGTAGGAACATATCCAACGATACAGATTCCCCCGTATACCAATGTTCCAAAGCTTGCGAAGTAAGACCGAATGACTTATTTTATCGAAAGCCTTTGAATAATCCGTATATAAAACGTCTACCTGAAAACCTGCATCCATTGCATTCAAAACAATATCGGTAAATTCACAAAGATTTGATTCAACTGACCGTTTCTTATAGAATCCATGTTGATTGGGATTAATATGTGGTTTTATAACATCGAAGAGCTGATCGGTTACTATATTTTCAAGGATTTTACTAAAAATGGGAAGAAGAGAAATGGGTCGATAATTTACTACAAGACTCTTATTTCCTTTTTTATGCACAGGTGTAATATTTGCCTTTTTCGATATTTCAGGAAACGTGCCTTCCTTTATTGATAATTGAAAAAGATAAGTAAGAGGACGCGCAAGCTGTTTAATACATTTAGAAATAAAAAAAAGGGTGTATGCCATCAAAGCCAGCACCCTTGCTGACTTTAAGTTTTTTGAGATATTTTGTTACCAATGACTCATTTATTTCTATAGCATTAAGATCAATTACACTATTTTCTTCGGCAGGAACACTACAACTAGATGCATTAGTTTCCAAAAATTCAGAATGGAAATATTCCGCAAAAGCATTACAAATATTCTGACCGCCAATTACCAAATTATCTTTGTAGGACATTTGAAGAGGCACATCACACCCAGCTCGCTTGGACTTGACAAAAGACCAGAAAAGTTTAGGTTCTCGGTTAATGTTATATTCAGCAGTTGTGATAAAATGTAGGTAACATTCCTTATTCGTGCGTTTTTGTCTTTCCCTCAGCAAAGAAAAAGTATGATAATCAGACGCTTGAGAGTACTTTTTCCATTTTTTGTGAAATTTTTTTTTTTCTGAAATTAACTTAATTAGCGGTCGAGTGTACCATGGAGGATATCGGCAATTATTATTTGTGAGACGCTTGGGAACAAAATTGTTTATAACTCCATTTAGAACAACGTAAAATTGCTGGGTTGCGTCTTCCATGTTCAGATTAGACAAAGTATCGAACCAATTAATATCATCTAAATGGGCACAAACATCATCGTAGTTTGCCTTATGAAATAAACGAACAAATCTTTGATTATCGGGAAGAATTTTGAATTGTAAATTGAGCAAAATTACAAGAGTCTTATGATGGGCGTCTTCCAGTGTTAATGGGGATACACATTCGGTGACTACGCAGTCAAAGTTGGAGATAACTAGATCTAGAATACGGCCACGAGTATTGGCATGCGAATTGAACTGGTAGAAGTTATTAAATGACATAAAATTACATAGAGACTTGCTAAGTGGATCATCCTTAGGATCGAGGGTGCAGTGAGTAAAACTGGGATTCGAAAGCCAGGCAGCATTAGATATATTGAAATCACCAATAATCAGGAAAATTTCATTAGGAGACGTTAAGAGTGTATCGGAAACTTTGTCAAAAAACTCGGATATCACTCGCAAATGTGAATTTCTATGAGGAAAGTAGGAACAGAACATATTTAAGGTTTTGTGATGTGTGATTGTGTTTACTTTAATCCAAATAACTTCCGCCGTTAGGTCCCAAGAATCTACTACAGAACTACAAAACATTTTTTTGACAGCTATAAGCACGCCTCCACCGAGAGTCTGTTGTGTTTTCTCATAATCACGGTCTCTTCGAAATACGTTATATCTACTATCAAAAATTTCGCTATCATTGATACTTGGAAGGAGCCATGTTTCAGATAAAAAAATCATATCATAATCATTAATCAAGACGTTATTTAAAAAATCATGAGTTTTGGAGCGAATGCCGCGTACGTTTTGGTAGTAAATAGATAGACTATTTATGGGATTAGCGCCTGAGAATATTAAAATATTTCAACCTATTAAACAATAAACTTAAAATACACCAGTAAAATTGATTTAAATTATATTGGACGCACCTGTAAAATGAGTCTCTATATATCAATGCAGTCACTAAAGGCAAGTAGTTCGCTAAATTATACACATTAAAAAAGTTGAAAATAGTACAAAGAAAAGGTAAAAACAAAAAATATGGAAAACAAGAAATAACACTAGTCAGCTGCTTCAAAAGTCATATTATTTTTTCAAGATCAGCGTCTGATGAGATTTTGGATATGGGTGATATATATTAATCGCAAAAGGAGAATTCTATTTACACGGATTCTCCAATTACTATGGCGACTGCTAATCTTGACATTCAGCTTGCCAATCGCCGGCTAAATTCAATAAATAGCATGAGAAATAATAAATAAAAATACCAGTTTTAGAATATTTTCCATATTTACTCCGGTGAAATTCAAATATGTGATTGCGCAGCAGGATTATACGTCGCGAAACGTAAATATTTTGACATTTAATACCTATTAGGTGTTCACGGATGTTCCATTGTGATCGCAAATATGATCAACAACCATGGTGAGAAATTTATAAACGTCGCTTATTGGCACGTCGGTAGTTATTTGTGATTGGCTTGGAGGGCGAGAACGTTTCAAGTCGCAGAGACGTGAGGAGCTTGCATAGCACTGACTACCACCTCTAAAATAAGAGTAAAATGTTTCCCTCAGAACCCCCATGAGGGAAGATTCTTTTTTAGAACGAAAAGAATGTTAAATAATAAATTAATTCAAAATCCGTATATATCCGAAATAAATTAGAAGCCTGAAACGTAGAGATAAACAAAACTAAGACATTACGTATACTATACAAACGCGTTTATCATAAGCCTATTAGACAGATCCTTTGCTTTACTATTTGATTCAGCAGATTCGTTTTTATTTACTTTTGTGTGGCCATGACGTAACACGAGCCTGCATGGGATACAAAAATTGATAATATGTATATATATCTCCTATTTTTTTTTATTCAAATGGACATTTTCACACCTGATTTGGAAAGAAAATTTTTCATCAATAAAAAATATACTTATCCTCGCTATGCGCGGAATAATTATTATATGAATGAAAGCGATAGCCATACAACAAAAAATCTGTTCAACTGTGGAAGAAAAAGCATAAGAATAGAAATTATAACAAAGAAGACAAACATGTTGTTCAGTGGCCGATGTTTGAGTGAAAAAGGCAACAGCATCAAGATAGCACGATATACAGGGTGTTGTTTAAACCCTGTCACATCCGAAACCACGATGATCAGTATGGGCAAGAAGACATATTGACATGTTTAAAAAAATATTTAGAACGAAGAAAATTTATAAATATAAAACATTCAAAATAACAAATGGTTGCTTACTTCTGCAGGGGAGAAGCGAGGGGGGCGCGGCCGCGTGGTTAACGGTGTGTCAGACTCCCCCTCCCCCCTCTTCGTTTCTCTCCTGCAGAAGTTAGCAACCATTTGATATTTTTAATATTTTTTTTTTTTAATTTTATTCGTTCTAAAAATTTATTTTAATGTGCCAATATGTCTTCTTGCTCATACTGATCATCGTGGTTTCGGATGTGACAGGGTTTAAAGAACACCTTGTAAAGTGTACCATTTATAAGAAAGCAGCTTGCCCACATACCTCACACCGCATGTGAGGACACAAGTCTTCTTACCCATTCATAAAACAAAGAAGACATCAGTCGTCTGTGTTTTTCTCATTCATTCAATCAGTCGATTATTGGTAGAGAGCGGGCGTGTACGCTAGTTAAATAGCCGGCGTATTTATTTTTATTTTATTTATTTATTTTACTAGTGTACGCGGCACCAATGCCTTTTATAAACATAAACATACATACATTTAACATAACAGTGTTCTATTACAAAATTATAAAATAATGTTTTATACATTGTGCTATATGATAACTGCGATTTTTATACTTAAAATACTTGAGTACATTTTTTTTTTTTTTATATAAAGATAACGCAGTATATTCAAAATAGCGAAAATCATAAATCATTGATTTCTTGGTATTGTTGCAATCTATAATGAATGCCCTAGGTACAATACTAATTATCTCCTAATAAGAGCTCTGGAGCTCTTAACCTTTTTAAAAATAAATTATAAAAGGAAATAAAATAATAAACGTTTTGAAATATTTTTTTTTTTTTTTTTTAATTATTTAAAATTATAAAAAAAAAGAATATCTTGTCATGCGTTTATATATATATATGTATATATAGATATATATATATTTGACGTGCATTTATTTATACATTTCTTTATCTTTTTTTACAAATTAACATTAATACTTAAACAGCGGTCAGAATCCTAAACTATTTCTTTAATTGCAAGTTTAAACTTCATTTGGCTAATGTAAAAAATGACAACTAATCTGGTTCCCTAGACTGTGCAATCTTGGGATAAGTGAATTAAAAGCATAATAAGTAGCAGCAATATTCATATGAAATGGCACATTATGTCGTATTTATAATTTTCATTTATTTATTTAACAATAATTGGCCTAAATTAAATAACAATAATAGGCCTAAATTAAATTATTAATAATAGGTCTAAATTAAATAAAAAATTTTATAAATTATTAAACAGTACGTCGCTAATGTCTGAACTTCAAAATATTCTGTATTTTACTTGTTGTTACACGATGTTACAGAACCGCGCCTAAAGGAATTTTGTAGCACAGCCTATTAAGAGTTAAAAACGACGATTCTTGCGTATAAGATACGAGTATTCAGATTTATAAAAGAAATCCATGTAAATAATTTCATATGATGTTATTTGCAAGCTGTAATAAGTTACAAATAATAATAATTAGGAGATACTACCTATTCATTTATACAAAACTGTCTTGTAAATATATTATGTCTGAATAATTTAGTAACGTAGTTATGTGAATAATAATATATGCTTCGTAATAAATACACCTTAGTGTTTTATTAAGTATCCGTATATTAATAAAATTATTATTTAAATTATATTCAATAAGGCTGTTAAACTACCATTTTATATTTTTGCCATGAAATTTAATATCACGTTAAAGAAAATATTTATGACTAACTTTACTCGGCGTATCATGAGGTTTATAAAAATAAAAAACATTTTATCGAGTAATTTCAAAATCAACTTTCTACGCATTTCTTAACATTTTATAGATATAATAACATAACTGAATAATTTATTAATATTCACAAAATATGCTGAATGTATGTTGAATTGGTTATTGTATTGGGGTACCATGCACGGATTTTTTATTCGGTTCTCAGCAAGGTTGACTGAAAATATTTATTGAAGACATCGATGGAAGACGAAAAATAGTAGCATCCAATATACCGTACGTATGAAATGCACAAAAACAAAAATGAAATTTTACAGAAAAAAGGGCGCTTAATACGTATGGAGACAGGACTAGGGGGTGTATTCTCCCCCGCATTTTAATTTAACTGCCCGATGAAGGAAAAGCGGAATTAACAACAAAAAAAATCATTTTAAATGCAGTCTGAAAATATGATTTTGGCATAATTTGTTTTACAAAAACACTGCGTTTGCAGTTTGGCGCGAATTTAGGAACGTCCACTTAATGAGAAAGATCAACCCTACGGGAAATCGGATTATGTATCCATAAGCAAGGTAAATTTTTTAAGCCAAATTTGCGTTTTGATTATTAAAAGTTTTTTTTATTTTGAAATTAGTCCAAACATGACGTCACAAGTTCTTCTGTGAAGTTCTGCTGATCGTTGAGTTAAGATCACAACTCTCTTTCATTGGTTTATCCAAGTGAACTTATGACATACGTACTTCAATGTAGTTAATTTTTATGAAAATTATTTTAATTAATTCTACATTTTCGAGAATTTTCGTGGTACAATCAAATGACCTAATTTTTACCGGGTGTAAGAAAACATTTTTGAAATCCAATTTCCCGTAGCACAAAACTTCCTCATTTTGGAATGAAAATAATCATTTTTTAATTAAAAAAATTAATGAAACCATGGTGAACAGATTCGAAACTATTTCAATAAACTGAATGAGAAGGGAGTCGTATCACGGACTTTCGTATTTACTTTCTTACAGAAGGATCGTATCCAGGCGGATGAAAAATACAGTTCAATCTGTGAAATAGAATCAGAAACTTGTTCTTGTGTTTTCGACTCGTTAGTTTTGATCAGGTAAAAGTCCTGAAAAAGGAAATCAAGTGGAGATAAGTCAGCCTCGTGGTATAATAGTTGTAGCGTTTGCCTACCATGCCAGAGGTCTGTGGTTCGATTTCCGGCACGGGCGATGTAGAATAAGTATTTCGAAGGGTTTTTACACTGTATAATTATTTAAGAAAAAAAAAAAAAATAAGTAAAGTAAAAAAAGATGGCGATATACAGCCATGTGTCTACAATTAATCTGCTCAGCTAACTCTCCAGTGCAGTGGTTCGAAGGGGATCTTCTTGAATAATATGGTTTAAGCGATCCTTATCGAAGTCCACCGGTCGTAAGGAACGCTCGATGTCTTTCAGGTCAAAATTACGTCTTAAAAACGCAAAAGCCATCGACAAGCTGTATTTTTATTCATAGCATTTTCGCCGTACACTGTGAAAATATTGCAAACACCTTTGGCCACATACCAGCCAATGACAGGTCATAAGCCCTGTAAATGCCTTGACTTCCATATTCTCTTCTCAAAAATGTTTTCCCTCTCTGTTGCAACAAATTTAGATCTGAACAACTCCCTAGAGAGGAAATCCAGCCTGGCTGCAAACATTTGGACATACTCAAAACATTGTTAAATTTTTAAGTACTATATACATTTCTACTTACCCACACCATGAAATACAATCTGTTTTATACCCAATACATACAATGTCCTCTAATGAATCAAAATAAATGGCACCCACATTTTTACTCGTTATTGTTTGCGTGTGTTAGTGTGGTAACAAAAGGAGTACTTAGGTTAAAAGCCCAGAACGTATTACGTCATTTATCAAGTCTTTTGGTGGTCAAATACGACTCTGAAACTCTGAATGCAAGCGGTTATATTGTATTTGTATGTATGTGACATGTATAAAAGCTTAGAGTATATACATCTAAAAGTACGTATAATTTAATTAGTGTATTTTATGGACTTTATGATAGAAAGGAGTGTCTAAAACAAAAAAGTGAAAATTTCATTATATTTACTATGGCGACTGCTTTTCTTGACATTTGGCTTGCCAACCGCCGCGCCGGCTAAATGCAATAAAAAGCATAATAAATAAACAAATAAAAACAGCAGTTTCGGAATACTTTCCATATTTACACCGGTGAAATTCAAATATGTGATTGAGCAGCAGGATTATACGTCGGAAGGTTGAGAAATTTTTATCACGTCGCTTATTATCACGTCGATAGTTATTTGTGATTAAGCTACTGGACATAACCGCGAGGCGAAATTTTGGGACCAACGGGGAATTTTTCATGGATCTTTATCGGATATTTTTTTAACTGATTCAATATCTGCATTAGCCAGATTTCCAATTTTGTTTTTTTGCTGCACAATTAAAATGCACTATAGACTCGGACAATTGTTTGAAATCCGTTTTCTACCATTTCGAGTATTTTTAGTATCTTATCTAAAGTCACTACCCTGCGAAAAAAAATGCGTTATGACGAAACTGCACTCGCGATCAACGGGGGCCATTTGTATTGTTAAATATTTTACATTAAAAAACAATCGATTTTATCTATATTTAAATCGTTTCAGCATTTAATTTATGGAATAATATTTTTAATATAATATTAATACAACACTGTGTATACAAATGAAAATCAGAACCTTATATTTATATTTTTTAGATATATTTTGTTGTTTTTTTTTTTTTTTTGACTTTCGATAATAATGTTTTTTAGTAAATATGTTTATATATTGAGTTTTTCCTCTGACATTTCTTGGTGGAACAGCATTTTTAATTATAATAATAAAAATACTACAGTCTGACGATGTCGGTCACGACGAAACCCGGTCACTGGTAAAAAATTATAAATAAAAGTGGAATAAAACTAAATACGTATTTTTATTATTATAATTAAATGTGTTTATGAAAAAAATAACAAAATATGTAATTGTTATTTATTCTAAATCACCACTACCGTTTATATCTTCCGACAAAAAAAATATTTAAAGTGCGCCCAGCCCGTTCTCAGTGAACGATGAAACTAGCCGATTACCTCAGCTTATTCTCCATACAAAAACGTGCACTATATTTTACATCTTTAACCAAGTCAGATTTTTTAGTACTAAAATAAACTTGAAAATTACAAATATTATATAAAGATTCTCTATTTGGAAACTACTATTTCTAACATTCTTTCCGAAGGACTATTTTTCTTTGATAGGATACCGTTGACATATTATGTATCACATAGGACATGTGGCTTTCGCAGTGGTCGTTTTTGGCATTATTCATTTTAAAAGGAATCGGCCAGTGCTCAATATTGACAGTTACTGCTAAATGTCATTGTGGTATTTATTAATAAACTTTTGTACAAGTATTGTATCAAAATAGTGTTGAATAAAGATATGTATATCGCGTGACTAACAACAATTCTTGTTTGAGTTGAGTTTCACAGAACCAAAGAAAAAATAGTCATTTATTAGTATATTACTTACATATTTTGTACTTATATGTAGGTACAAATTAATGATCATTTTATGTAGATTACCTTTAAAATAAATCACGGCTCGCCACTGCTTTATACCACACACGAGTTTAATATTAGTTAGAACACAACTAGTTTCAGGTATTCTAAATTATCCATCATTGGATGTAAATATCAATTTCAGTAACGGGAGTTCACATTTGTACCTGATGATGGGTTATTCAGAATACCTGAAAATAGTTGTGTTCAATTTGATTATATTCACCAAATAATTAAAAGTGAAATATTTATTAGAATGGATACATCATTTATTGTTTATTTATCTTAGAAATATAATTTGGAATCTTTCATCAAAATTTAATTACTCGTATTTATAATACCTGTATTAAAAAACCTTTGGTTAATTGATTTTACAAACTATTGAAATGCTATTAAAAGAACAACAAACCTTTATTTCATTTAATATCCATATATAATGCAATTTAAGTACAGTATATAATAATTAATAAAAGTATCAGTATTTTCGGAGGAAAAAAAATTTACATACATTATTTCTACGGCTTTCAATTAGATTTTTTGTTCTCCTGGCAATTTTTTAAAACGATTTGGACCTAATTTTGTTTTCATTACATAACTCTGATGTGTACCTATAAAAAGCATCTGCAAATAGATTTAGCAATTAAATTCCGAATGATTTAAATTTGTATAATTAATTCTTACCATTATCCTGAAAGTTAATTCAAAATAATTAATGGGAAGAACTCACAAATCTGTAATTGAGTTATTTTTGCGTACAAATTTTCTTCAAAATATATTACGAAACGGAAATCATCAAACAAAACCGATTTTCTAAAAATAAATTAATTTGTAATGGTATACTACCTGTTAAAGCAAATGACGCGTTATTATTTAAAATTAACCATGCTAAGAGAATCAATTAATTTTTCGTGTATTGGTCGTTTGGCATTTATACACAAGCGTAATTGATCATCAATTAAACCTCTGTAATATATTCTATTCTTAATACTTCATACTCACTCATCTGTCGTTACATAAGAAATTGATTTTTGAATTGAAATAGTTAGACATTGAAGTCAATATAGATAAAGTTAATTTACAATTACATATGATATTTAGATTCGAATAATTTTTCACTATTCAATATAAATTGGAGAAAAAATTATTAAAACACTTAAAATATTATATGTCACCACCAAACAGTTAAATCAGCCACTCAATTGGACGACTAGGCTATTCAATAGATGCCGGCATTCAATTGAATGGCTAACGGACGCTTGGCCAAAATGTTGAAAGCAACGTTTAATGAAAGACCTGAACATGTAAGTTACATGCTAGGATGAATTATACTGCTAACGTCGTCGAACAAAAACATTATCGTTTTTACTACGTATCTTGGCTATGCTATAAATTTCTTTATGATGTCAAAAATAAAAGTTCGACTGTTATGTTTGTATATGGTTATGTCTATTGCCATATTCAGCCGTGCTCATACGTTTAAGTTAAGGCATTTAAATCGTCTCGAATCTATTCAGCATCGTTTCACTAAAAAAAAATACTTGATTGAATGATTACTCTTGTTCTGAAATTGAAAAAAAACATATATATCTCTAGCTCAAAATAAAGATTAAATGCAGATTGAATCTGTATCTTCAAAATAGTAAAATAGTTGTGTTATTTATTACCGGCTTGAAAACTATTGTATATTTTTGATTACCTGCTAGATTATTAAACAGCCTAGCAATCCAATTGAGTGGCTGATTTTACAATTTGGCAGTGACAAATACAGGAATGAAAAATCACTTTTTAATCAATGTTTCTTATAATAAACTTATTTACGGACCCATTGAGTTATAATAAAACACGTTTTTTTTGTTGTATACAAGTTCAACTAAAAATAATAAAAAAAACTACTTCGAAACAAGATCTGGTCTATACTAGTGATTGTTGAAAGCTAAAAAGACTTGTACCAAAAAGTCCAAATCCTATCTCGAGTTTACATTACGAAGAATTGACGACTATTCGAGCTGTCATGTAAAGCTCGTTTAGAACAGCATACTTTTTATCTTTTCCTATATAATAAAGTAAAAGTTAACAAAAAAAAGAAATGCACTCCCTGCATTTTAGGTCAAGAGCCGACATTCGCCAAAATTACAAAGAATGTAAAAATAATATGCATATAAGGTAAAATTACGATAAAGCCTTGTTTGAGAAAGTATGCTGAATTATTCATTTTATTACATTTATATAGTTTCTTAAAGCAGTTTTAAAGCGTCATATGCATTTGATAGTGATGTAAAATGTGAAATGTGGGAGGTCTAAAATAAATATGGCATAATTTAAAAAATAACTTAGGTGTCAATGGAAATGATTTTTTAAAAGGTATTAGTTGATGATGTTATAACTTATATTTACATATAAGTTATTAATTTAATCTCCCACTTATTTATTTGACCAATTAGCGCTTTCACCTTATAATGGACATCATTACATTAAGTCCATTCGATCATTGAAAATATTATACTGTTCTCTTGTAAGAAGTAATTTAGATTTCAATTCATCAATATGGTCACCCTGCTATAATGTTCATGTTTATAATATAGAAAACATTCAACATAAATTTCTACGATATATAAACTACAAACTAAACATTCCAATACAAAATGTGAATTATGACTATTTATTAACACTGCTTAACCTAACAACACTTTCTGAAAGAAGAACTATTAATAGAAGTAAAATAGAAGTCTAGGCATCTACAGGGCTTACGACCTGAATATGGGCAGAATGGTGAATGTTAGACAGTGTGTAAAGTGGCCACTTAAACCAACCAATGACAGGTCATAAGCCCTGTAGATGCCTAGACTTCTATATTGTCCTTATCTAAGTAGTTCTTCTTCTCTGTTGTAATATGTTAATATTAACAGCTTCCTAGGGAGTTGAATACAGTCCTTGTCTACAAAAATTTAGACAAACTCAGAATTTTGTTGATAAATCCACCTGGTCCATGAAGAAGTATGGTAATTGAAACTAAACTTTCAGGCGTTGCCTAGTATGCAGGTGAAATAACTCCATTAGATGAATCTCACCCGCATAAATAAAAGTCTTAGTTCTTTGACTTACAAACATCAACAGATAAACGAATTGAAGGGATATAGATGTTCAAATACGGGCAGAATGGTGAATGTTACACAGAGTGTAAAGTGGCCACTTAAACCAGCCAATGACAAGTCATAAGCCCAGCCAAAGACAGCTTATAAGCCCTGTAGATGCCCAGACTTCCATTTTACCTTCTTCCTTTACCTAAATTGTTGTTTATTTCTGTTGTAATATGTTCATATTTACAGCTCCCTAGGGAGTTGAATCCAGTCCTTGTCTCTGAAAATTTGGATAAACTCAAAATATTGTTTCTGATTCTAGTTTGTTAAAGCCAAAATTTATAAGGAGTGATATTTTTTTTTAGAACACTAAAAAACACTTTTTAACATTTTTATTTCAGCCGGGCCTCTGCAATCCTCGCAAAATAAAAAGAAATCGTATTACCAATATACCGCAAGGAATAAATACAGATTCTTTTTAACTGGAAATCTCTAGTGCAGTAACTACGCCTCCCCATATTCCAAATACTGCAACAATACTAAATTAAATCCTTGGCTCTGTACACCATAACAGCCAGCCGGAGATAAATTTCAAAGTAAACAGTATTTATGGGATGGGCCAGTATTGTCGCCGCTGCCGCTACGTACGTATTTTGCGAATCACAACAAAAGGGTCATACATACATATATAGTTACTGCAACACTGCGTAATCATACAACATTATTTTTGAAAAAGGCCTGGTCGTGCATGATTAACAATTAGGGAGATTGTTATTGGCTGTTAGTGTTTATTTCGCTATTTTTATCCACAGTTATTGACATGTATGTATATTAGGTTAGTCCCAACACTTATGTATGAAAGTGAAACATGGAACTGGCAGAGGAAGGATGAAAGCCGAGTGAACGCGGTTGAAATGCGATCTCTTAGACGAGTGTGTGAAATCAATGTATGAAAGGGTTACGAACGATTTAATTGTACTAGAAATTATGGATAAAAAAGGCAGGTTTAAACATGTAACTAATTCTTATTATACTTTATACATACTCCTAGAGTCGAGTACTTTCAGGTAAAAATCCAGAATAAGGAAAACGACTGGATATAAGTCCGCCTCGTTAAGTAGTGGTTGGCGTGATCGCCTACCATTCTTTAAGCCTAGGGTTCGATTCCTGTCAGGGTGGACGTGAACTACTAATTTTTAAGGTCTTTTATCATCTACCTTCATGTATTAGATTGATTATGTAAATACGCTGTATTTTGTTTACCAATACAGTGCGAAAAGGGAAATGATGAAAAAAACATTTTTTTTTTATAGTAAAATTGATGCACAAAATTGTTTGATCCGAAATTTAAACATCACTATAAAAAACTTGACGTTTTCATAAGGTTTTTAATGTATTACTTATTTTTTGTACTATTTTTTTGTTCAATTTAGAGGTATTCTTATTTTTATTTAATTTATTTAACTATTTGTGCACAATGCAATATTGGCGGGCTTATTGTCAAATGGCAATTTCTTCCAACAGATTAATAAAATATTTTTTTTCTAATAATTCACATTACAAAACATATTCAATAGGAAATAAAATAAAAAGCTGAAAATATAGAAAAATAGGAGTAACTGGATTTGGAGAAACTATTACTCAATGGGAAAAAAGAACAAAGAGAAAAGAAAAAATTAAGATAGTTTAGGGAGGAAAAGGAGATGTTTCTTTAGACGTGATTTAAACAGAGTTACTGTAATAAACATCTTTGATAGTGGATGGGAGATGTTTCCACAGTCGAGCCGCATGGGCTCTATATGAGTTGGAGAAGAAAGAGGAATTGTGGATGGGTATTAAGAGGGTGTTTTGAGAATCAGGACAAAGAGGTAAACTATGAGCGTTCAAATTTTTCACGGAGGAACTTAGGTGCATTAGGACTATGCAGTACAGTTAACAGAAGTGAGATGGAGTGATAGTCTCTCCGCTCTCTAATTTAGAGCGATCCCAGTTGTATACGATAATCAGGAAGGTAACTTTATAATTTAACAAAAACACAATACTAAAATACTGTTTAATAATCAGAAACAAAAAATAGTAAAACCTTCAAGTTGTCAAAATCAAAATGTCAAATAAAATTCTCTATATTTTATAAATTTTATTATGAATTTCACACATTCACGACTTGTTCAAAGAAAGTACTTTTTAGTATTTTTCTACTGAGAAATTATTCCAAATGAGTTAGCATTTTTCTCATAGAGAACGGATACGTCAAAACATGTGCTAGCCGAAATATCACATCACAGTTCCGTTGCGTAAAACAATATATATTTCTCGGTGACAATTCCTATACTATTTCATTTTGCCTTGGTAGTTCATTTATAAAAATGTGGTGGTGAAAATGTATTTTATCGTTAATTTATCACTATGTTCGTCTTATTAGCGGTTGATAGGCAGAGTGATGGAACACCTTATTTTATTAAAAGTTTTTCTGGCACCTTCCCAAACTCTTCGAATATATGAGTGGAGATACAAGTCTATCGGTGAAAATGTTTTTCCTAACGATCTGGGATAGTTGTGCTGAGCGGACAAAGGAATGCGTGAAGTATTGGAGTATCTAGTAGATAATCTACTGTCTACAAATCTTGTGTAAAATAAAAAATACAAATATTATCTTGACGTCAATTCCTAAAAGATGCCACGAATATTAATTAGGCCGATTACCGAATATTTGGAAAAAAAAGTATGCATTTCGCGCGTTACAAGTTGCGGCCTGTTTCATTGCGGTGCGTGCGATGGTGAAGGGGTAAAGGAGTAGATCATGTCCTCCGTGATGTAGTGGTTAAGACGCTAAACACACGCACGGAAGGTATTGGGTTCGATTCCCCATGAAAACACAAAAAAAGGTGATTTTTCTCAAACTTATGTGTTCTGACGTATTATTTTGTTAAGCTAGGGTCTCGTAGGACAGCGGTGCCCGTATTTTAACGGCCGTAGAGAACGGTGATGTGGTGGATAGCCGTCGTAACGTCAACTAGAGAGTGGTTTTCTAGGGAAACGGTGTTAAATAGTGTTGATAATACCGTTTTCCTAGGAAACCACACTCTAGTCACCGTTACGACGGTTATCCACCGCATCACCGTTCACTACGGCCGTTAAAATACGGGCACCGCTGTTCTAGGAAACCCTAGCTTTAAAGCTTAGGACGGTAGCGGTGGGAAGAAATCGCATTAGAGCAATATGTCCACCCTTATATGTATGTAAATTGTATATGTATTTAAAGTATTAAGTAAATAAATAATAGGATACACAGCACAGCCTTTTAAGAGTCAACTATTGTTTGCGGTTTAACAAGGATTTTGTAGCGGAATCTACATAGTGCAGCGGTATATATCAATTTACGGATATACTCGTATTTTGGATTCTAAATTTATGCAATTTTTCGTCATAACGAGATTCTTTTGATTTCAATGAAGTTTATCAACAAATCACATACGTCAGTCTGAATTGATTTACGATTAAATTTCCAATGTTTGAAAGCTAATCTATCTCCGTCTTTTCATATTTCATTCTTGATACCAATATTTACAGAAAAAAATAATTTCCATGAAAAATTTCAAATACGAAAATCGAATGATTCACAATATTATTTGATCTTTTTTATAGTAACAACACGAAGAGTAAGTAATACAAACTAACGGATTGCTATATCAATCATTGTTAACTTTTTCATACCAGTCCATCATATCAATAAACATAAAAGATCAACGTACAAACAACATTTCACATGAAATTATTGACTTGTTTGCGTTGGTGTGATGCCATAAAATTATGTTAAACTACGTGCTTCAAGTACATACTAAATCTTAATTACTGTATTTTATATATTTGCTTTAGCTTTTATGGTATTGATGACAATTCAAACAAAAAATTATGAATGTAAAAAAAATACGTCATTATTGGCGACACTAAAGTGGTTTCAACTATGCATCTTTATATATATATTTCCTCTGTACGTGTGATGTCAACGTACTCCTCCTAAACGGCTTAACCGATTTACGTGCGGTTTTGAGAGAAATGTAGATCTTTGCGGTGTGCGTGTTCGTAGATATTAAAATCTTCAATCGAATTTGTAAAAAATAAGTTAGGAGCATAAATGTTTTATTCATCGATCTACCAGGGTTGCATTACGAGGAGAACGCATTTGCAAGCAAATATAAAGATGTTGTTTTTTTGTGTATAAAAAAGTTTGTTTTTGAAAGTTTACAAACAACATTTGTTTATTGTGGATCTTAATCAGATTTTTTCCTTAAATTCCTTATAATTTCTACGCATTTATTTCTTTTTATTGGATTTTTGATAATACTAAAATAATATTTAATTCAATACATTTTGAAAAATCGTATTATTACATAAGTACACCCCTTTGTTGGTAAGACGGCCGGGGTTTGACGTTTGCAAAAAGAATTCCATATTTTAAAAAATATTTATTTTATGTTTTGGAATTCAACCATAAACAACTACCTATTAAATTCAATATTTTTGGAATATTGACAATTTTTAGTTTTGGAATTTAATCATAAACAAGTACCTAGGTACCAACTTATCAATAAAAAGTCTTTTTCCAAGGCAAGCCAACGTTCGGGCAGGACAACGTCTGTCGGGTCAGCTAGTATTGAATAAAAAGTGTGAGTAAAAACGGTGTTTTAAAAAACAAAAAAAATAATGTTTAATAACCTATTTTTTTCAATCTCGGATATATATCGAGGCATAAACGGCAGAAAAACATAAGCGACTTTTTAGAGAATTGCGTTTTTTGAGGAAAAGTGTTCCTTATTACCCCCTGCACAAGTGTTTAAAACATCACATATACCTAAATTGATAATTGTAAGTTTGAAATAATTTTAAGTCTAGTTTTAAGTATGTATTAGCATATATGACTGTAGATAAATAAAATAAATAAAAAAAATATTACCAATGAGGGGAAAAACAGAATCCACAGTCACAGCATATTCAGAATTAGCATCTGGATAACAAACATCTAAATAATCGAGAAGTGAAAAAAGTTGAATTCCTAAACTTTAAATAATTAATTTTCAAATAAAGAATTCTTTCTGCAAATGACAAACTCTGTTTTTCTCACCAACAGGGGTCCACTGTATTAAAGAATGCGATTTTCAAAAATGTATCGAATGTCAGATGATATTATTTTCGTATTACTAAAAATCCAGTAAAAAGAAATAAATGGGTAGAAATTATAAAGAATTTAAGGAAGTAATCTGATTGGGAGCCAGAAAAAACTAATGTTATTTACAAACATTAAAAAAATATTTTTTTTATACACTAAAAAATAACATCTTCCTAATTTTTTATTGTATGTATTCTCATCGAATGCAACCCTGGAGATGGATAAAAAAAAAAATTTACGCTCTTAACTTTTTTTTCTACGTAATAAATTAAATAGCTATACTTATTCTCGTGGCCAAGATCTATATTTCGCTAAAAACCGCACATAAATCGGTTCAGTAGTTATTCAGTTCATCGAGGACACACATACGAACATTGTCTTTTATATATGTAGATAGAAGATAAATAGATAGGTTTAAATTTACAAGCTACTTTTCTCTATTGCAACCAGCATGTAATGTACTCCGAAATAATATGATATCCGCATCCACCCCTAGTTAATGTATGGTCATTTTTAGTTACACGAGAGTAGGATGATCACTCTTTCGCTTGAGATGCCCGTCTAGAAACTATGAAATATTATATAGGAAATAGCTTTTTGACATAATATTTTTTAAATAAATTTGTTGCAACAGAGGGAAATCATTTTGAGAAGGGAATATGGAAGTCTAGGCATTTACAGGGCGGGCTCGTGCCCTGTCATTGGCTGGTTTAAGTGGCCACTTAAGCCACTGTATGAAATCGAAAAATTAAATGAAAATCGTTATTTGTTACAGAACATTGAATTTGAAAAAATATATTTTATGTACTCTGTTCAGATGTAGTTTGTATTTTTTTCAAAGGGAAATAAACTTATTTGTTAAATAAACTTGTAAAATGTATTTCTTAGCCCAAGATTTCCCATTGAGGAAATACATCATAAACAAATCATGTATATCTTTTTAAACGAAAGATTGATAAAAAAAACTTATGCGAGTGAGCATTTGGAACTTACTAATGGCAAATAATTTTTATAGCCTTTTAAATGAGTGTAGACTGAAATGTATTTTAAGACTTATTAATTAGTTTTAGCTCAAAATTCAAAAGATACTCGACGTAAAATTCAACTGCAAACATAAAAAGCACAAATTTCTACCCATCACGATGTCAAAATAGCGAATCGTTGAAAAGTTTTCGCAGCACTGGCGTAATTAATTATCTTTAAGTCATTTTCCTTGACTGTTGACATTGATTACATTACACTTTATGTTTATTTAATTAATATTTGATTACATGATTGAATCATTCAATCTCTTCACGTTTCAACTGCCCTTAATCTCAAATCACAAATGTAATGCCGCTCATTGAATTTATTAATGTCACGGATATATTCCTTCTATACAATACAACAAGGAGATGACAAGAGAAGGGCACTTAATAATATTAAAAAGGTAATCGTGTTTTATCAGTCAGGATCATTGACAAGTGGGATTTTAACGGGACACTAATCGTATGTATGTATTATGCATTAAGTCTATTTTATTTCTAGAGGTACTTGACTCCAGTGAGATAATCTCTGGAAATAAGCGCGCCAGGGGATATAAACTATTGCTGTAGATTCTTGAATAAACAATAAAATAAAATTACAAAAGGCACAGCAAAACTCTATTGGGTATCAAAAGACAAAATTCTTACAAAGTGGGTGCTCTAAGGAAAGCGGTCCAGAGAGAGACTAAGGAAGTAGTTGATAAACTGTGTAAATGGGGGGGGGAGGGGGTTATCTGTATAGTTATTTTTTAATATGAACAGAACTTTTTTTTTTTTAAAATTCATAGGTAATTTTTCTGTGCACAAATACATATAATTTAGCCCTGTTATGGAAAAATAAATTAAAAATCACAAACACACCGCTCATGTAACGTGCGTGCGTCCCCCGTCAATGTCATCAACCGACTGAAGACTGAATCGGTTTTAGACAACACCTGGCATAGAACAGCGTCTCTGTCTTCCTTGTTATGACTTTTATCTTCGTGCTTTCACTTGCATAAGGTATCTGTATAGATGTGTTGCTGAATTAGCGGGCATTTATTCTTAGCGTAGCAAGAATAAATTGTATTAAAATAAATAAAACAGCTTTGTTTTTGACCATTAATTTTTTTTTTCCACCGACCGGTTTCAAAGCAAACAATCTTCTTCGTCAAGGTTTACGAAACTAAAGAATTAATTCCTATTTTATTTTTATCATGTTCACTAAATACTAAACGTGGACCCAATAAACCAAGTCTTTTTTTCCTTACAAGGGTGGTAATTTGCTATCAATATTTTTGAAGCTAGACAGGAGAGGACTAAAAGAAATAATGTTTATTATTTATTTTGTTCTTATAGTGAATCGCTTTTTTGATTACTAAGATTTCTAAGTTGTCTAATTTTAATATTTTATTTTCAATATTAAGTACTTTTAATCCAGTGTTTTTATTGAAGTTCTGAATTTTTTCAATCAGATGATTTGCGAATTCAGAAAAATTATTATTATTTAAGCATCTTAAGTGTTCTTTTACTATTAATATTAATTAAATTTTTCTTTTAATTTTTCCAATGTAGATTGAATGTATTGGTATATCCCAGATTTATTATATTTATGGACTTTGTCTTTGTGATTTTTTAACAATGATCCTATATTATTAGTTGTGTAGAAATCCGGTTTAATGTTCGATTGATAATTGTTTTGAAAAATTGTCATTTATAAAAATAATCCGCCTCCATTGTTGTTTGCTTTATTTACTGTGGGAGTAGAATATAAATATTTATTTATGGATTTGCATCTTTGTTTTTGATTGAATATTTTATCATTTAAACTCTCATTATATCCATTATTTTTAGCAATCTGTTTTATTGTATTCAGTTCTTTTTTTACATTAGTATAACTAGTGGAACGTTAATTAACCCATGTATCATTGAATTGAATGCGGAATGTTTATGAGCAATTGGGTGATTTTTTTTGTATGAAAATTTTGCATAGTTATACAAGTTATACTTTCCAAATCGGGTGTGAAAATGTCCATTTGAAGATTACAAAATATACGATTTCATCATTTAAGAAAATAAGAGAGATATATCAAGTCTTGTGTCCTATGTTGACTTGTGTGACATCACAGCCACACGAGAGTTTATAATAATATACAAAAAATAAAACGAAAATATAAACTATCACAGCACCAACTACGTACACACTGAAATATATACCACAAATTTTGTAACAAGGGTAACAAGATATAATAAAATAATGTAATTGAATAAATAATAAATAAATAATTGTACCTACGTACAGATTACATTATTTCGTGTCGCTATTGTTTCGTGAGTAACATAAGTGAGGTAGATAGAATGGCGGCCTCCGTGGTGTAGTGGTCAAGACGCTTGACTCACGCACGGAAGGTTCCGGGTTCGATTCCCGGTGAGAACACAAAAATTAAAATGTGATTTTTCTCAAGCCTGGGTGCTCTGTGATATAATTCACCACTGTAATTAGGCCTCCTGGCCTGTTGTGGTGCAAAAAAAATATAGTTACGGGAATAAAATTAGTTAAGATATGAATAGAAAATTTGATAATTATTAAATCAATGAGACTTAGCTTCCGTTTGTAGCGTACTGAATGAAGTAATCAGATTTACATGTTTTTTTATTTATTTTTATAAATTCTACGTTTTTTAAAAAATATTTATGAGTCATTTTAATAAGGTACACCTGTTTTAAGGAGAACTGGAAATTCTTTTTTTAAAATTTAATCTTAAAATATAAAGGATAACTTCAAAAAAGAAAATATTAAAAAATTTGTCACGAGAAAAACGCGACATGTTTGGCATTAAAAGTTGTGACGGCAAGATTCGTGACGATGTTCTCAAAAAAATTAAATGGTTTGAAACAGAGTCGAAAATGAACATGAATCGTGACGTATTAGGGGCGTATTAATGCGATGACCGTTTTTACGGGAATTCAAAATTACAAATTAAAAAATAAATTTTATGCTTCTCCTAAGTAGCAACGTGATATTTACCTATTGTTGAAAAGTAATCAGTTTTATGCATCAGATTTAAAGAAACTGCAGTTTTTGCAGCCATTTTACTTGTAATCATTATGTTGTGTGTCTTCATGATTTTGTACTATTTGAAATTCTTGTGGGAGCATTGATTAGACTTCTTAATCTATGGTAAAACAACTTTTGTAGATTTTCATATTTATTTAGATATTTATAATAATGTTCTGTTAAATGTAAATTTGTCGGCCTCGTGGTGTAATGGTCAGCGCGTTAGCCTGCCATGCAAGAGGTCTCGGGTTCGATTCCCAACATGGTTGATGTGAAATATTTATTTAAATGGGTGTTTTCACACTAGAATATTTCCTGGAGTACCCGAAGCGTAAGACTGGTCATCTTACCTTCATGTAACAAAAATGATCAAGATACGATGCGATTAGTGTACCAATTCAGTGCCCTGTGTACCATTAGATACGGAAAGTGAACGATGACGATGATGAAATGTAAATTAAATCAGTCGTTCAGTAAATAATTCTGCTATTTATCGTTTTCCAGTCACGTAAAGTTTGGTGACACCTGACACGGAGTATATTAGCTGACCAGAGACCGGGCACCGGGGACCGGGAGAGCAGACAGAGGAAGGAGATGATGGAATAGACAAT
Organism: Micrasema longulum; assembly: GCF_059751315.1. Taxonomy (NCBI): domain Eukaryota; kingdom Metazoa; phylum Arthropoda; class Insecta; order Trichoptera; family Brachycentridae; genus Micrasema; species Micrasema longulum. The sequence continues at coordinate 93,975 of NW_028277384.1, read as the reverse complement.
TGGGTGGTGACGGATGAAGCGGACCGCAATAGCCGTAACCCGACACGTCCGACCAGACTATTCTATAACACTTCAATAAGTGCGTCCGTTATCTAAAGGCCCGCTTTGGGCTTTCACGCAGGTTCAACGCACTGCCGACAGTGGCCCATTTGTGACGATGGCGATAGTGAAAATCCGCACTGCATGATTAAATAGTGAAATATAACAATTTTTTTAAATTTTTAAAGTAATAAAGGTCTATGAAATACTGTCCAGTAAAAAAAAATTTTTTTGCTAATTATTAGTAGCATAAAAAATATTTTTGAATATGTTTGAAAAGCTGACACAAGTGGCCCTCTCCATCTCCACATTGCTCTCAAGGTTTTATAACCTTTGTGCCTATAAACAACAACCCTCGCATTCAATTTTTAGATTATGTACCATCCTCCAAAATAAATATACTTAACGTATATGTTAAGGTGATTTTACACTAAAATTTTAAACTAATTATTCATAGATGCTTTTATCATTTTTTTATTGAAATTATTTTTCGTTTATTTTCAATGTTAATTTTACAAAACTTGGTTTGCGGAAACGTTACACTATATTGATTGTTATAAATACAGAAACAATATAATTTACGCCCTTTTCACATAATGGTTCACAAAACAAAAAATAACTTATCTTATTTTTTGTTTTGTACACCATTTTGTAAAAAAGGACCCTGGTTACATTGTTATGGTATTTGTTCCAATCAACATAATGTAAAGTTTTTGCAAACCAAATTTTGTAAAATGAACGTAAAAATTCCATTTTTCAATAAAAAATTATAAAAGCGCTATCTATGAATAATTAGTTTTATATTTTAATTTAGAATCACCTTAAAGTATAACCATGTTGATATTCTGTTAATTTTAATTTACAGTTTTTTTGTGGTAATAAAGTTTTTATTGTTTTAAACGTGTCTATAATATTGTTAAAGCGATTTAAAAAGGATAGGGAGACGCGGAAAAAAATGTTCTTTTAAGGGAGGCGTAGTAGCATAAAGGTTAGAAACCGCTGCTGTAAGGTAAACATATCATTGTTTTTTTGGGTGATCCCGTTTTGTTTGAAATCATTATGATGTTTTTGGTACCATTGTAGGCGCCATCTTGAAGGTAAATTATCATCAAACTCTTATCTGCACGCGACGGTGTCTAGGGCTCGGCAAAATCAAATGTAGCGTATCTCAATCATCTGTTACAGGAATATAAGCTGATCAATCTTAAGCTTTAGGTACCAGTCCAGGGACAATAAAATACTAAAATGTAAAACAACCTTTGAAAACGAATTTTTTTTATGCATAGGAATCGAACCCAGGACCTCAAACATGGTAGCCAAACGCACCGACCACTACACTATGAGACGGACATTTTTCGGATCGATTTTTTTATCGGGATTTTTAATTGAAAGCAGCCAGCGAGTCAAGAATATCTGTCCAGGATTATGATTCAATTTTTCACACAGAACTGTATTCTTCATCCCTCCTGACGCAGACTCAACTAAACTAAACTATACCATATTTTAACAATGTTTTAGATTCCACAAATAAGATCAAAACATAAATTACTTTATTCCGCTGATCTAGCAAATTGCGATTAGTGGTTAGCCAGTTAGTCTATCATGGCCCGTATTACAATGGGAAGTTAACATTTATCTTCGATTTTAAATAAAAAGTAAAATGTAGTTTTTCGTATGAAAAATAGAACATGCATACAAATTTTCATTCTAAACATGTTCAATTACAGGTAACAGATAAAGATACGTTCTCAATTAATGTTTTTTTATTTAAATTTAAATATTTTTGAAATATGAATTTTCAAACAAATATACACACTTTCGTAAGACCATACCGATTTTACTTTATATAGTCTCGATATATATCGATTAAGATAGCACTTGTAATCGCGACCTATGTGGAGGGTGTCGAGTTCAATTTCCGATATAATTGACATTTCACATTGAAAGGAAATTTTGTACTTAATCCTTTCAAATAGTTTAATTAATTGCCAAAAGGATTCAGAGTACCAATTTTGAAATAAAGGCACAGGACGTGCAAATTAAATTTTTTTTTCTGGAAATACTTTGAATTAATAAAATTGCTTTAGTTGCTTCAGAGAATGTTCAAAGTGTAATTTTTAAAACTTTTTTTATCTTTTTTTTTACAACAAACATAAGAGGTAAAACAGGGTATTAAAAAAGTAAAGGATAGTTACATAGCAATGTAATACATATTAATAGTAAAAATAGTAAACAAAAAAATCCCACAAAGGCATGGCCTGTTTATTTATTTATTTGACGGACTTATGCAGTCCATTCTAACAATGGTAAATACAATTTCTTAAAATAAATACAGGCACTAATAAAATAAAATACAATTAAATAAAATTAAAGCTAGGACAAAAAAAAATTACTACCTCAAGAAAAGATCCGGTCTACCTTAGTGAATTTTTAAATCTATAAAGACTTACACCAAAAAAGTCCAGTTCCTTTCTCGAGTTTACAATACACAATTGGGACATTGGTGCATGCAAGCCATGGTTTGTGCTTTGTTGTTTGTGGGTATACAAGAAAATGTTAATGAATTTTGCTCCTATAACAGTTTTAATATTTTTTTGTAACATAAGAAAGAGAAAATAAAATATTTTGTAAAAGATTATTAGGTATTTTTTTATAGTAATTAAAAAAAGGAAATAAAAAATATTTTTTAAAAAAACATTAAAATATTCCTAAAGGGCAAAAAAATACATCATGGAAAAAAGGAGTTCAAATTCTTTAATTTGTATCCAGGATAGTGCGTGTTTTTTAAAAGAAGGAAAATTTTGAAAGTTTGTAATCAATGAAATCAGTAAAAAAATAATTAAAAATTTGGGCCTATAAAATATGCATGTCTCTGTGCGAGCCTCGTTTTACAATGTAGTATTTCTAACACACTATTCTTTTTTTGACTTGATCTATTTGAATTACTTGAAAAATAAATTTTGGTCTTAAATATATATTTTAAACATTTAAAACAATATATTTGTCTTATGTCTAAAAGTTACGCTTCTGGGAACAATTGGAAAGAGGAAAAAGTGCGATTAAATTAAAAGTAAATAATAAATATCTGTAACGATTTATAATACGTTATAAATTATTTTTTCGACTTGTTGATTTATAATATATGATAATTATTATTCTCCTTTCGTACACGATCGTTAAAATGAAACCCGTTCTGACTTTTCCTTATACAAACGTTTTCCCGTATTTTCCCCTGGATTCTACATACTTGAGCAGTGTTTTTTTTACACACTAAAGATATTTACCATTGGCGTGTCTCAATCGATTTGCTTTTTTGATTAATTGTTTCTTATAAGAGCTAGGACCATCCATAAACCCTTACACAAATATGATAAATAGTTTGGAAAAACAGGAAAGGTACCGACACGGTACAAGACACGACAGGGCACCGGCATAAATGATATATGAGGGTTTAGAAGGAAACTTAGAAATCTCAATTTCTTCCTTAAAATGTAACATGATTAGAAAGACAGTTATCAGAAAAAGTGACGACATAACTTTGTAGTAACGCCAAAGGAGTTATTTATATTGACACACGAAAAATCATTTGTATCTGGCGTGTTAATTTATTTTTTTATTACAATGCTTGAAACGTGAATCAACATTAATATATAAAATCAGCTTTAAAACTAAAATAAACCTAATTATTTACGACGTTCTTACAAGGTTACATCATTTTGTGAAAACGTTAGAGATGGGACAAATTGATCAATGTAAATTAATCGAATAAAAAAATAATTAATTTGATGTTGTTTACGAAAAAAGTATAAATGCCTAATTTTTTGGTGAATAATTGTGTTAAACACACTATAATAGCCTTGTTTTTGCGTTTTTTATATCAATTTTCGGAAACAGAGTTTCATGATTGCATGAAATAACTGATGAAATCGATTTGATCAGTGATTAGTAATTTCCCATCACTAATGAAATTAGTTTGACAGCTAGCATTCTAATCAAGCTATATTTTAAGGACTATAAGATATTTGCGAAAAACTTTTTTTTTTTAAAGTTATATTTCTAATTATGCTTCGCCAACTCAATAGAGAATGCTAAAATTGCGGTGTCAAGTAGTATAACTGAAAGCTGTGCAAGATTTAGAGGTGGTTTTGAATTACGCTATTATTCAGATACGTAGGTTTTTAAGTATTGTTTATTCTGACGTCAATAACTAATTTTTCCATTTTTGGTTGGGATTTCTTAGTTCGCTTCTAATGTCCTCATATAATACAATGAGTTGACAACCAAAACAATCTCAGGATCTATTTAAATGTACAATAGGTATGGTCAAGACATGATCTAGGCAGACATGGCACGTGTGTCTTCTCAAGTCAGGAGTGATAACACCGCTTGCTTCTTGAGTGTTTGCGTTTGCTGTAGGAATACATCGACAGCGTTTATGAGATTTTGTTAACTGTTCTGGAGATCCTTGGCAGAGGGGAAAAGAATCGGACGTTGATTCTAAAATTTTCCAGAGCAAAGACAGCATTGGTACGCAAGTTGCGGTGAGGTACATTAAGATTCATCTGAGAAAGAATATCATGGGCATGTATATATTATATAGTTATATATTATATGTACCATTGCGTGCGAATAAGGAAATTATGATGATGACGGCTTTAAAATCTCGTTGCGTCACTATATTTTGAAACTTTCAAACATATTTCTGTGATAATTAACTTTTTTTTCATGTTGACGTATGTCGCCATTTTGACTAACCGCTAAGTTGATTGACAGAAATAAATCCGCGGGAAACAAAACACGTCAAGACTAATTCCGTACTCATAATGAAGAGTCAAGCAAGCCACTAGACTTTTCTTGAGCCCGAGACAAAATATCAATGTAGACGATATTGGTTTTTCTTTCACAATACCGTGAATTCCTTACTTTTTATAAATTCACTGTGGATTTTTTTTAGAAGGATGACACGTATTTGAATAGGAGTTTAAAAACTTACGAAACTTTAAATCTGCTGAATTTTATACAAGCTAAAAAATTAGAGCCCGGTAGCTAATGTACTTTAAATATAATTATTTTCTCGTTAGGTTGACTCGATTAAATTGAAATAAAAAAACGCTTTTCTGAAAACAGTTGAATTGAAAAGTTTAAACATCTTACGCATTAAAACACGTTAAATGTATGAATATGGAGGACACAATTTTTTTAATATATTTTTTTTTTTCAAATAACCCGCTAAGCCTCTATTTAAGAGGCTTCACAGCAGGTGGGAAAGAAGGGATATGGAAGGAGTTAATGAAAAATTCACCACAACACCCAGACCAATTGAGAAAAAAATCTTTCATGGATTTTTTTCTTGCAACTGGCGGAAATCGAACCTGCAACGCCAGTTTCACAGTCAGCCGTGTAACCAACTGCTCCACGACGCCTGTCACCTAATAAAAACTAGGTTTTGAGTATACGTAATAGGTAAATTCTTATTCTTGTTCCTAAGAACATATTTTATAGCACCGTCCCCCACCTCTAAAGGTTTAGGTCGGTGCTATACACGTTCCTGACGTCACTGCGACCTGTAAATATCTACTGTGGCGGATCCCCGTGAATAGTTCTCGCCCTTCAAACCCTGGTCTATTAAGAGACTGGCTACTGTGTGGAAGGCGTGAGCTCTCATTTTGCTTAACCTCCCCGTCCAAACCCAGGTCCGTAAAGTATCGGGCTATTACTAGGCAGAGCTCCTTTATCGTCAGGTTTGACCAGTAGTCCCCCGAGGATGCTGCTTCTTTTATGATGTAAAGCATATCTGTACCCTCATATTCTTTTCATTTGGAAAAAAACGGATACAACCAACGTATGATAACATCTAATATTATCAATTTGATTACAAAACACAACTGTCGGAATTTGTATATAATATGCTTATAAAAAAGGATAAATTTGTATATACAGGGAGTTCTTTAAACCATGTCACATCCGAAACCACGATGATCAGTATAAGCAAGAAGACATATTGGCACATTGAAAAAAACAAATGGTTGCTAACTTCTTCAGGGGAGAAACAAGGAGGGGGGAGGGGGGAGTCTGACACACCGTTAACCGCGCGGCCGGCCCCCCCTCGCTTCACCCCTGTAGAAGTAAGCAACCATTTGTTATTTTTAATATTTTATTTTTACAAATTTTCTTTGTTCTAAATATTTTTTAAAATTTGCTAATATGTCTTCTTGCCCATACTGATCATCGTGGTTTCGGATGTGACAGGGTGTAAAGAACACCTGTATATTTATTAAAAACTTATAAACAAAGTAGGAACGTGGCGTGGTTATTGCTTCAAATAAGTATTCAAATCTCTTTTAACCACCCAATAAAAATTCACACGTTTTTTCTGTATTTTAAGCTGTTCATCGTTACCTCTAATTTTTAGCAGTTTAAAAGTATGATAAATAGAATATGCGGTGGCAGAGGAGATCAATGAATAGGTATTTTAATGCCTCCCCGATACTACATAAAAGACAACTGCACTTCAGATTCATTATGCCTAAATAAAATCCACAAAATCCACGTGTCGTATTCTCGGTTTCCGCACCCCAAAACCGAACGGATTTTTATTTTAGAAAGAGTATCGGAATAAAATAAAAAGAGTCAGTGCCTTTTGTGCTTTTCAGTAATATTTGCCACATCTGTATATGGTGCGTCCGAAGATGGGCTCTTCTAAGGGTTTTTGAATTGTCTAAGATACAATAAAATAAAAAAATATCAAAATAACAAAGCCTAAAAGACACGCCGATAGTTTAAAAAAAATTCTCTTATGCCATAATCCAGGGAGAAAATACGAAAATACGTTTTCATGAAGAAAAGCCAGACCACGTTTCCCATTAACCCTTTATAGGACAATTATTTTGTATAGATTTACATTCTGTAAACCTAATAAAACATTAACGTATTACAACAGAGATAAATAATATTTTACAGAAGGGAATGTAGAAGTCTAGACATACACAGGGCTAATGGCCTGTCATTGGCTGGTTTAAGTGGCCAATTTACACACGATGTAACATACACCATTCTGCCTATATTTAAACATCTACATTCCTTTGACTCTTCTATGTGGTGACGTTTGTAAAATGTCCTTCATGTATGTTGTAATATGTTAATATTAACAGCTTTCTAGGGGGTTGAAACCTTATCTACAAAAATTTATACAAACTTAAAACATTGTAAATAAAAATATTATTTTTTTAGATAATTAACATATTGCATTTGAAAAACCTGACAGGTAGTCTAATCTACGAGTGTATGTTATTACAATACTCTTGTGATGTTAGACTTATTATTTATTGATTCGAAATATTAGAAAATAAATATCTCAATTCTGGTGGTACATTTTTGTACCACTTTGTTCTTGGTATCCAATAAAGGGTTAACGCATTTTTTTCCATAGCCTACATTTAAATCATATTCAAAACTTAACGATAGCGAACATCTTCGATATGTTCTGTGGTAGGCCCCGAGATCTTAATAAACTGTCAACTGTCAGTTTTGTGAAAAAAAGAAAAATTATTTTTAGTGTCTATTTTTCCTAAAAAATATTCCATATTAAATTGCAATGTGGTGTGTTAATCATATTTTCATTTACCAAAGATTAATCTCTTAAATCCTTATTCTTAGGTACTGGTCTCGGGGTAATTGACAGTTATTACTTTAGACCTGAGCTTTTATGACAACGCGTTGAAAGGTCAAGTTCGTGAGATCTCTGTCTTAATGAATCGATCAAAATTCACGAGATGTTAATTATTTTATTATAGTTGGAGAGTGCTTGTATCAAAACAGTTTATCAGATTTATTGATGAACGGCTTCTGTGTCTAATAAACCTGTTATTTTATTACGTATCCGAATGATTATTAATTAACAATAAAATATATACCAGTCGGGACTACGTTCAAGGCGCTATTTCGAATAAAATTCATGAATCTCCGATATATATTTAGGTTAATTTCTAGTTTTTAATGTATTCGGAAAGAAATACGATTTTTTACTTACGTATCTGTAAATACTGAATAAAAATTAAAACGCTTTGTTTTCAATCACTTGATATTTTTTTTATTTACCGACCAGTTTCGAAGTTACATAAGCTCCAATTAAAATATAATTTAGTTTATTTTTTTTATTTAATGCTTCGCAAAAATACATTACACAATTGAATTAACAATGCATTTCTCAATTAGAAAACCCCTGCCGAGGAAGACTTTTCACCATTTTATTTTAGTTGAGTACAATTTTTTTTTTTTGTTAATGAATACTTTTGAAGCTTGGGTTATAAGATAACTATAGGATCCAGGTTAATCGCATTTCTAATTATTAATATATTTTATAATAATATAGTGCCGAACATTTTTTGGCAGGCTGTTAAATGATTTACGTATTATGTAGCTTCATATATTTTGGATAATGTTGCGTTTTGAAATGTTATTTTAAGCTTTATTAGAAGTTGATTGTACCTGCTGGACAGTTGCAATCTGGTACATCTCTGATCTTCCTCAACAAGGAGACCAGACCGCTCCTCGGCTGATTCGCCTCCAGCTCCGCCGCCAGCAACCTCCGACCGGTGGAAGCCGCCTCCCTCGTCATCCTGTGTTGCAGCTTTCCCTCCACTTCCCTCCTCAGCCGGAGGAGCAGAGCCTCGCTCGGCTCCGACGAGGACCTCTGGAGGACGGTAAACCTAGTCTCCAGATCCAGGACCCTGCCTTCGAGAAGACTGCCCCGGTACGCGGAGAACACACTGATAGCTAAACTAAAGAAACAAAGACCACAAAGGAAAAGATTCGACTGCGTTTTGCTCTTGTCCCCAGCGTCGATCGTGAAGGTTTGCATCTTGTTTTTAATTGTCTCCTTACTTAGTTTGTTATGTTTCTTGCCTAGGGATGCAGCCGTCGGCTGGTTGGGATCCATCTTTCGGTTCGGCGGATTCCCTTTTTCCACTGTCTTCTGGGTTAAACGGTTTTAATTGCCGATGCTACCCTGAGGCCTGGAACGAGCGGGCTGCGGAGCTCGTTCCCCGCGGCTATACATGGAAGCGAGCCTCCCCTAGACGGGTTTTAATGAGCACTTTACCTCGAAATGAGGATCCCGAGTACACGACACAGCAACGTTACAGAAACTGCACTAGGACACCCACAGTCCTTTTCGATCGCGGATATTTATTTTATCTCCTAGAAACCTCACAAACTTTGCTTGTTTAAGATTCATCTTTTCTCATCACCAGAATAAAATAATAAACACACGGAGACAGTATAAAATAATTTATACTGTATAAAGCTGGCGATTATGTAGCAATAGCGCCGCTAGATAATCCGTTCGAGGAACACATCACATTCGTATCATTTGTAAAGGGGTCCCATCCGAGACTTCATCAATCACTGAAAGCCTATTCATCCGGGGGTAGGTTTATTGGGGTGACACTAATCACTTTGTTTATGCGCAACAATTAAAAAAAACCGCCAAAAAAGTAAACATGAAACTCGCTGTATATCAACAATAGTGTCACACCGAAAAAAAAATAGCGCCTGTCTCGCAATCAAGTCAAAACGAACGATAAGTTTGACAGGTATTCGGAAATCTTCGTTATAAAATTACGATTCGACGATTTCGGCGACTTCCGACTAGAGAACGACCGACACCCTACGGCGACGGCGGTCAAAACTCGACTGGTTTTGAATCTGGAAACAACGTGCCACAACTTTAGTCTCCGCCACGCATCGGCCGTTTCCGCCAAAGCTCGTGATTTGAAACTTGGGGTAAGAAAGTTATCCCCTGTGTCTCTTTTGTCGGAGGGTTGGCTGAAAAAATGCAGTGTGTACTTTTCATTGTCAGCGCGGCTTTATTTATACCACCGCGATGTATTGGGTTATTTTACGTATTATACAATGTTTTTAAACAGTTTGTAAAAGGTGTGTAAGTGGGGTGGAAAGGACAATGAGTTGTAGAAGTTTTATTTATTTTCATTCAGCCATAAGGAGACCAGGTAAATATTGAACTAGCAAAGGGAATACTTCACGACTGGTTGGAAGAATGGAATGGCATTCGAGGGGGAAATCTTTCACACCGTTACGTCAATGGCCGCTAAGGAGAATGGGATGAATGTTATCTTAATCTGTCGAAATATCCTTTGTTGTGATTTATTTCACTCGCATTGTGATGCGAATAATCGGTCTCGATAATCAAATATCTACATAATGAATTTATTATGTTACTTCCGTAGCCTTACATTGTGATTATCATTGGAGTCAACCATCAACTACTGGGTAATTATATTATTAGTTTTCTAAAAAAAAAAAATTGTTCACTCGGTATGATGACTTAAAAACATATATTATTTTGTTAAGCAAAAAATGATTCTAACTATTCACCTTGATTTTTAACAAAAATAATATTTTTTTGATATTTTTGACAACCTAAAAGAGTTTCTTCAAGTAAGTATATTCTGAAAAATAATAAGAAAAATAAAAACCCTGTTAGGAGTGGAAACATTGTTTTAAAACATTTCTCATGTTTTAACATAGTGCTCGATTTTTCAATGTGCAAAATGCGATCACTTTTATATTTTCTGGAACAAAAATATTTGTCATTTGACGTATTTCTTTCAACTAACATTTTTAAATACACTTTACAAAAAAACGTTCACAAAGCTTTCCAAGCCAACCACTCAACAAAAAAAAATTCATGATTTATTTTCACTTATATTTACAAAATACTCCTGTATAAATATTTACAAAAATAGCCCTGCTGAATTACAAGCATGCAATTCATCAGCGGGTTCTTTTATATTTATTATATTTATATTTTTAACCTACGTTATAATTTTATTTAAAATCCTTACACATTTTATTACAAATTAATATTATCATTGATATTCGAAACATTTTTCCATCGGCAATAACTTACTATATTATATTAATAACATAAATAAAAAATTAATTTAAAAAATATATATATATTTTTAAATAACGAGTTTTTTGGAAATCAATCATTTATGTCGAACTTATTGGACTGAATGAATTACCCGACTATCAGAAGATCTATATATAAGGTGATTGATTTAGATCAACCGGTTTTGAATTATTTGATTCCTTTTTAATCGATATTTTACATTACTGGTAAACATTTTTTCGCAACGTCTCGTCGTGGAATGTAATTCGGTTGAGGTTGTGCAAAAAGTGTCTAACAAAAATTGTGGCAACCAATCAAAGTATACAGTTCTGAGATTGTATTTATTTCAAGAAACTCAATTCAACAATGCCGTTATTCAAGAAATATTTTTTTTAGTCAACGTAGACGAAAATTTTTCATCTTGTACGTTCCGCGTCCTAGTAAACTTTTTGATCTAAATCGGAAATGCTTATTTTTTATTAAAAAACAACGACAACAAAATAAAATATTGAAGTTTGTACCTCCCGTATCCAACATCAACCAAAGGAATCTTTAAAAAAAACTTGACAGTTAAATATTGACGAAAATTTCAAATAAATAAATAAATTATAAAACTTAAACTTAAAAAAAATTGTAATTAACGTGTAATAAAAGAATATCGGAACAATACCACATACAACATTCCAAAACGAAACAATTGAGATTAATAAATCAGGGACAGAAATTATACAATATACCACAGACAAAACTAAACAAAAGACCAAATAAAAGACAATATTTTCAAAAGATGTAAAAAAAAATATTTTCAACAACAGAGCATGAATAAAAAAATTTATTTTCGTTTTGTAAAATGAATGTAATAGTCCATAAGGGTTGACAAAAAGTTTTCAAATAAAAAAAATATATTTAAAAAACTATTTTGTTTAATTCTATAATTGAAGATATACTCATATAAGCGTGTGAAATTGTATTAACGAAAAACTTCATAATTTGTGTTTTCTATTATGCATCTTTGTTGAATTACCTTATAAAATAAAATGAATAAATATCACAGCGCTGAATTTTTTTACAACCTGTATTTGTGGATTGAGTGCTTTACGCACAACTGCGACAAATTATAATCATGTGTGGTGAGTGTAAACACGTCGGTGGCCAAGCACGTACTTACGTATTCAATAGCTTCCGATTATTTATTCGTTAAAAGCGGCCCATCGATCAAGTCGGTTTGCAAATGTCACTGAGAGTGACATAAAGTTTGGGTGAGCTGCGTACGATAAATGTTGATTTATTGACTCAATAATTTACCTCGTCACGGTAGGGTTAAGCGGAAACACCCTTTTTCAAGTTGCGATACTTATATTTAATTATTACAATAACTGTTAGATCATAACATTATGAGCGATGAGCACTTTATTATATTGCCAATAAAAATGAAAAAGTAAATGGGTTGATTAATTTTAATTTTGTATTTCTTTTAGATGCTTGTTTATTTTTTTTAAAGCAGCCTAATGGATTTTAATCTCTGCATTCATTCATAAACTTTTCTAACCAACATAATTATGATAACCCCATAACGTGTCATCTTTTTATAGTGCATAAGCAGCGTGTCAGCGATCACAATACGGATGTGAGTTTTTTTTTAATTAAAGAATAGAAAACATTTTGCTTTTGTGAACTACTAAATGAATTTTGGTGGATATGAAAAATAAATTGTACTCTATATACAGGTTGTTCTTTAAACCCTGTCATATCCGAAACCACGGTGATCTGTATGAGAAAGAAGACATATTGGCACATTAAAATATTTTTTTAGAATGACCAAAATCTTAAAAAATAAAATATAGAAAAAAAAACAAATGGTTGCTTACTTCTGCAGGGGAGAAACTAGGGGGGAGTCTGAACCGCGCGGCCGCGCCCCCCTCGCTTCTTTCCTGCAGAAGTAAGCAACCATTTGTTTTTTTTTCTTTATTATTTTTTTTTAGATTTTAGTCGTTCTAAAAAAATATTCTCATACTCATCATCGTGGTTTCGGATGTGACAGGGTTTAAAAAACACCCTGTTTATACAAAAAGAATTATTAGAATGAAAAAAAAACTGTTTTTTATAAAATTAATATTTGAAGCACTAACTTTGTGGTTATTAATTACAGTTAAATAAATAAAAACAATTTTGTTTTTAACCGCATTTTTTTCTTTACCAACCGGTTTCAAAGCTTTTTTGTCGAGACATTTCGTACTTAAGAAAATATACAACTTTATTTTTTATTAAAATTCGGCTCTTAAACTGATAATAAACCCAAAAAGTTCAATAAAACATGTTTATTCATGAAAAATCTTAAAATATATTACGTTTATTGTTTTATGGTATTTAAATATATTTAAAAATTGCTTTAAATATTATTTAGAAGGACGACATGAATTCTCTCCAAAACAAACAAACCAGCCAGAAGTCAGTAACACAACTAAAAAACGAAATTTCTGTGCAATGTCGTCTACCCACATACCTGAGCAGAAAAAAAGAGACGTACTTAGAGATATCAGTACAGCTGACCCTCCTACAACACGGTAGATGGGTTCTTATAAAATGCCGTGAAATGTGAAACTGTGTTATACGAAACTACGAATCAGAAAAACAAAAGGGAAAGTTCCTTAAATATTTAAATCAGTTTTTTGTTTTTTATTTTCTATGAAAATTTTATTTGTATGTCAAACAGTTAAAAAATACATTTTTCAATTTTTTAAATCCTTATTTAATAAATTTCTTTTTCGTCGGTGCTCGATACAACGAGACGGAAAGATTTTTTCGGTTGATTGAAAATGATCATTTTTACTCTCTAAATATTTTTTTATCATTTGCTCTTCCGCCGCGCCGTCTTTATTAAATCTGTGATTTTTGTTTACTTACTGTTCCTTATAAGGTCGTTTTCAGCAAACAAGTCCGCATTAAAAAAAATCTTAACTTTTAAAATTTATTTAAAATAAAAAAATATATTTATAAATTTTGTTGCAACAGAGAATGAAAACATTTTTGAGGAGGAGACGTCTAGGCATTTACAAGGTTGTAAATGCGTCGACTTTCATATTCAGTTTTTCAAAAATGTTTTCCCTCTCTGTTGCAACAAAATTTAAATCTAAATACCTCTCTAGAGAGGAAATTCAGCCTGTCTAAAAACATTTGTACATACTTAAAACATTTTCAATTATTTTATTTCGCAATCTTCATCACTATTCTTCTCCTCGAATCGATTTAATCGTTCGAAGTTATTTCCAGCAAATCTGCTTCGCCAATTTCATCATCCATCAATAAACCTTGAACGTCCTAAATGCTCATATTGTCAAAACCCTCGGCTCAGGTCGATTTCGCAAGGTCAAATATGCCAACAATTTCATTTTCTAATGATTTACGGTCGTTTTTTGCTTTAATTGACAATTGCTAAATTCATCATATTCTCAACCATGTTGTGAGAAGACGTGTTACAGCGAAACTGTTTTATTAGAGTTTGAAAGAAGGCTATTTGAAACCAAAAAATATACTAATCACGTATTAGTTTGGGTTGGAATATGAGTAAATAAATCGTAAATTATGTGTGTATTTTAATTTACGATTGGGCTGAAAGGGTTAATTTACTTTTTGAAATCCTTCTGAGAAACGTTTTACTTGTCTTAAACACTATGTACATTTATCAAATATTCATGTTATTAAAATCTAAAATCCGATTTCTAAACTTTTTATCAATAAGGCTTTATATCTATGACTTACGAAGAAAAACTTTTGTTTTGTATAGCATTTATCGACATTTCGTGTCATGGGATTTTCAGCTGTATAAATAAAAAGTCGATACTTGAGTTTAAGTTCTTGAGTCACGAAATGATAATCAAATCAGTTGTAGCTGAAATCATTTCGTCACGCGATTCTAACTCGTTCAGACTCCACAGGTAACCCTTAAAAACAATGTTGATAATGAATGGTTATAAAGGACCTACCTTAGTAAATTAACTCCTATTCAAATAATGGTATTATCAGTACAATCATCACGCAGTGGTGCATTGGGCACTGTATTGGTAAACCAAATGCATCGTTTTTCGATCATCTATTACATCAAGGTATCAAATAGACGAAAGTGAGCCTGCAATGTGAGCAAAATGCTCACTTTTATCTACTTGTCGATATTTATTTAATTTTTCATTTCGCATTACTAAATATTCCATTTTGAAGGCTTGTAATCAAATAAAATAATATGTTTAACGTAACAGCAAATACATGTATTACCAATAATTGAATTACTATAAAATATCGTGGACATAGGAAAATGTGTCAATTGTTTTTTTTTTAAATTTTCAATAGGTAAATAATTTGTTCTTTAAAAATATTGAATTAAATACTTGGGAATTACGCGCGTCATTGTGAAAGTTATCATAAATCGTTTAAAATCATAATTCTTACTTAACTTTTATCATCCGATGCCCAAAATAGAAGAACATCCTCATCGCATCAAAGGTAGGTCCATGTCCGTGCTCCTTTCCATTACTCAAATATTTCTAACCTTTTTCAAAACTGGATGAAATTAGTTTTTTCGCTAGGCCACTTTTCGTTTACAAATACAATACACAATGTATTGCCAACCATTTTAAAATCATAACCCGGATCCAATTTAATGTTTTTTTTTTAAATTGGTTACTTGACTTATTTGTTGAAATATATTTTATAAAAAAAAAAAGTTAACGAAAGAAAAGGATTTTTACTATTTCTTTAATTGTGTATTCAATTTACTAGTAGGTAGTCACACAAAAAAATATCTGCCTTAAAACAGGTTGTACCTTGTTAGGGAGACTACCCAAAATCCAGAGATATCTATCACCATAAAAAATGTAGGGATATTGTTATTTTGGTTATAAACTATTATTTTTATTTAAAATCTTTTAGAGCTAAATTTTTATTATTCGAATAGCGTATAACCTTTATCATTTTGTCTACTTTTCGTGTTCATTTTTCTAACACAGCTCATACAGTAATAAATAAATAAATCGACTTACATTTTACTACACATTTTTTTTTCAAGCATTTCCAAATTTCCAAATTAATGATGTATTCAACTTTAGTTATATAATACTGCATTTACTCAGCAATATCCAATACGCTTCACTCAGATGAATTATCAGTTTTTATTGTGTACTAAAAGCTTCTTCGCGGATACCAATAATTCAAATGGCCTTAATTTTTTATCGCGTTCCTCAGTTCGTATCCTAGAAGCATTTTCTTGTCATCAAGTCATTTATTTCATCTCTTATTCCTTCTCCCACGTCTTCTTTCCTTACACTCAAATCCTATATCACGCTGTCAATATTTTAAAAGCTTTGCTAAAAACGTCACGCAGATCCCCGTATTCTTTCAATTGCCATTTATATTCCCATCCCCGCAGTAAGTGATATGGCGGAAAACAAAAACAATACCAAAAACATGGATTTAACTGTCACTGAATTCATTAATAATATTTTTTCATTATTTTTATTCATTTATGTATTACAGTTTTGTTTGTATAATTTATATTTCGTTTCTGATCCAGACTAACGAGAAGGTTTCTGTTTTAAAAAGGGAATTTTTAAAATATTCCACATGTATAAAAGCTCTGTTACTATACGCACATCAACATTATTCTTTACCTTCCGTTACAAATATAAGAGTTACTAGATACTCTCCCCTGATACTGCAAAAAAAATAAAAAAATAATACAACCTTCGGCCAAAGAGGATTGGCTTACTACTTGGTTAAAGTGCACAAACTACTTCCATTATCCATGTGAACAATTAGTAAGAACTCTCAATATAAAATTTCTATTAAGAAATGGATAGTGGAGGTGGGTTGCGCACGGATCGATAAGTGGATCAAGCCAAATAGGTAAAATGTGTGTACTGTTTATGAAATTTATTCTATTGGTCTGTATAAATTGGTTATGTTTGTTATGATTTTTTTAGTTTATATTGTTCATTATGTTAATGATAATTAGGTTGATTAGATTAATTAT
Organism: Micrasema longulum; assembly: GCF_059751315.1. Lineage (NCBI taxonomy): Eukaryota > Metazoa > Arthropoda > Insecta > Trichoptera > Brachycentridae > Micrasema > Micrasema longulum. Next base: position 76,999 of record NW_028277384.1, on the reverse strand, counting down.
GTATTTTTATTATTACGTTAACTTTGTTAAATAACTAATTTAAGGCATGTTTCACATTTTGTAAAATGTTTCCCTCGGCGCGGGACACCCCAGTGAGGGAACATTATTCTGCATAAAAAATAGAATTCAAACATTGTAAAAGTATAAATAAATATGTCAATTGTCTTGTGTATACTTATACTGTGTTACTTGCTAGTAACAGAAGGGACCTGCAATTCTTTGAAACTAAATCAAGGTCTACGATATATACCAGAAAAATGATCTCCTGATCAATGTTGATAATTCAAATGCAATGGTTTTTAAAGAAATTAAAGTACGATTAAATGTGAAATCACTGTAAATGTAGTCATACGAAAACAAGTAGAAAAATTGACACGCTACGCCACCATAGACGGATCATCGTACTTTTTCATAGCGATAGAAGGAATACCGAGCTACTTTCACTATCGAACTTTATCGTTCCATCGAAACAAATATTATTTTCAATTTTAGTTTATTAGGTAATTCAACAAAGGTACATACTAGAAAACATTCAATTTGAAACCATTCGTCGAATAAATTTTACATGCATATATCTTCAATAATAGAATTACACAAAATTGATTTACATATTAAGATGTCATACATATTTTTTAATATATTTTTTATATATACACGATACAATGCAATAAACAGAAAGTTGTTCGTGTGCACTTATTTAATAAGATTTATTCCTAAGAGATTATTTGCAAAAGCTGAGAGAGTATCATGAAAAAAAACAATTTTATTATTTCGGCAGTATATATTATATTTCTGACACATGCGGGCCATAGGTGTGTGGTATGTAGTATTACTTGAAAACAAAGGCAGTTTAAATATTTCCCGATGTCTGAATGATCTCAATTCCGCATTAATTTGTATTTTATTTAGGAGGTTAGTACCCAGTTTATAGTTAAATATTTTATATCTAAAACCGCGCGGCGTTTTATCAGAGAATCAAAATGAAAAAGAGTTAGAAATTGTTCGTAATTTGAATTTGAACGTGAGTCGAAAATTTGGGACTTATACAAAAGGTACTTTATTTTAACAGATTCTATTGAGTTCATATGACTTTGATATTGCGGACTTTATACGCATGAGGCATACTCAAGATTACTGCGAATCAAACTCATATATATTTACATATAACAGTTTCCTAATAATAAAAACACAACTAATTGATGTAAGTACCTAAATAATTTCTCTATAATACCACGTGAACGAAGCTGCGGGTAAAAACTAGTATTTTAAAAAGGACTGACATTATAGGATCCAAGTTGATTATGAGCACAGTAAATTTATTAAGCGATTTGCAAATATTTTTTTTATTTTACTGATAAAATCATTCTGGTTCTGATTTTTATTGAAAGTCTGATCATTCTGAGTAAAGGTGCCAACAATTTTTTTCGTGCAGTCAATTTTAAATCGGATAAAGAAATCAACATAACAAAAATATTAAAACGATGCAAAATTATTAGATACGTGCCTTAGCAATATTGGTAAACAAACATATAAATACTTCTTTATTAATTTATTGGCGAATTTAATAACTTCATTTCACGCTCACGCAAGCACCTCACGTAGTAAATAAATAATTTCAACCTGACTATTATATCAGAACCAATAGATTGAATTCAATTGCATCTTTCGCAAAACAAGCGTAACCACCAATAGCTCGCCTTTAGTTTAGACATTTCTCTTTGAGAAGGTTTGGCACTTACGTTGCTTTCACGGTTCATTGTTCATATCTTAATCTCGCTCTTCGGGATGGTTATAAACCAATTATTAGCGATGTATCGCGGTGAGGATAAATAATATCCATTCATCCGGACAAAGGAAATCATTGGAATCCGCAAACTGAAGTACTGGAGATTTACAGTTGTAATCAACTACAAAAATTTACTACCTATTAAGTAAAATAAACGACAGTTTTAATAAATTGGTATGGCATTGTATTTTACAATGGGTAAAAAATAAAATTTTGTCAACAATGTTATATTTCAATATTTATTTAAAAATGTAGATCTAAATAACTCCCTAAGGAAGAAATCCAGCCTGTCTGCAAATGCATTGTTGATTAAACTAACCGGTGTGAGAATATAAAAATTGAACAATTGTTTTTAGGTGTTGCCTCGTAGTTGAGATAAATCTCACCCACATGATAAAGGTTTCAGCTCTTTGATTTTACGAAAGTCAACAGATGGAAAAGTTGAGGAAATGTGGATGTTTAAACGTACGCAGAATGGTGAATGTAACACAATGTGTAAATGGGCACTTAAACCAGGCAATAGCAGGTCATAAGCCCTGTAAAAGTCTAAACTTCTATATTCTCTTCTCAAAGATGTTTCCCTTCTCTGTTGCAGTAAATTTTGACAGTTCAATAATATTCACAATTGATATTTTGCTTTTTTGCACTATTCCTTTAGTCAGTTCATAATGAACTACGCATAATTCGATGTGACGTCATGCCTCTCCATGACGTCATAATTAGTAAGCAGCCCTTGTTAATTTTTCCGTGCGTGAACATAGGGTTTATTGAAAGAGACATTAAGTGGGGGTGAATATTATTGCTCGCTTGAAAAACAATTATTTCAACCCTTGTCTCGTTCAAGGTGAAACAATAATTCGGTTAAGCTAGGGTTTCCTAGGAGAGCGGTGCCCGTATTTTAACGGCCGTAGTGAACGGTGATGCAGTGGACAGCCGTCGTAACGTCGACTAGAGAGTGGTTTCCTAGGGAAACGGTGTTAAATGGTGTTGATAACACCGTTTTCCTAGGAAACCACACTCTAGTCACCGTTACGACGGATGTCCACTGCATCACCGTTCACTACGGCCGTTAAAATACGGGCACCGCTGTCCTAGGAAACCCTAGCTTTAATTTAAGTTGTCGTGGCAAGTTTGAAACTTATTAATATACTCATTCCGATAAAAAAAAACGAACGTGTGTAATACGAAATATTTTCCCGTATCCGATCGGAAGAAAGAACACAATTGTTTGTGAAACTAGAACCCTGGACGAGTGAAAACAGAAATCGAGTAGAGATAACTCCAACGTATCGAATACAGGCATAGAAAAAACATTAATAATTAAAATTTGAATACCTGGTAGGCACTAGAAGTAAGGAATTATTTTTTTCAACAATTCACGGACCAACTTTGAAATGCACTCACCTATACCCAGTACCCAGGATACATAGGTATGGAAATGAATTAGAACAAATATTTTATATTTTCAATACAAATTCTGTTCATGAATCAAAACGTTTTCTCACTCGTTATTTTATAGTAAAGTAATGGATTTATTTTAAAAGATATTATTAAATTTAACTTTGTTTTCTAGATTACGTGATTTTTCATTTCTTTATTTTAACATGTTAGACATAACTTAAATTGTACGTTGGTAGATTTATTGGCAAATGGCAACTTCTTCCAACCAACTGATGATGATGATTTCACTTAATAAAGATATTATTTAGATAATTTCAGTTTTTCTTTAATTTTTATTTTATTTTATTGCTAAAAAAACTTATAATTTTTTAGTATCTAATGTTGTATTATTTTTTCAAAATTACCATTACCTAGTTATACTCAACTTTACTGTGTTATATTTGTATTTAGAACATAAGATTTTCTCATAGTTATTGTTATCTTTTATTTAGAGATGTTATGTTTCTTTTTAACTTTTTTGTTTTTTGTATTATACGAGTATGTTCAGTAAATTTTTAGTTTAAATTATTCTATTATTTCATACTTTGTACTACATGATTATTGTGCACTGCTGGAAGTATTTCTGTCAATTGTTATTTTTTTGTAAAAGGTTCTTTGAACCATTGATGAATAAATAAATAAACATTCACATTATGTCATTTCTTCTTAATATTTTAAATAATTTTCTGATAGAGCTATTTCAGCTTCTATCACAGCATGGGCCATATTTTTGTTCTAGTAACGCGAGAACCCTTACAATACCCATTCACCGCTCTAATTTTTCTACCAACTCTTTCACAGTAGTAGCTGCTCAATTGTGGTATCATCTTGATTGCGGAATTTTAAGTGGTTTTTTTTATTGCATGTTCTTTTTTATATTTGATTTGCCATGTATTTTTTAATAGTGTTTTTTTCTATGTTGTATATTATTATGATATTGATTGTTGAAGTTTTCTACATATATTTGTCCAAACTCAACATAGGACTTTGGTTCCATGGAGTTGGGACTTGTGTCTTAATAAATGTTAAATGAATATATTATGAATAAAATAAATAATTGAATAAATCTATCACTAATGTCAGAGACACTCCTTCTTCAAAACGCCATAAGAATAATTCAGGTTTTCTGTTATCCTTCTTCTTTCCCTCTCACTTCGCCCAACCAGGGATAATAAAATATTCAAGCGTAAAAACACATTAATAAATTATTATTTATTATCAACCATGTCAGGAATTGAACCCAAGACCTCTTGCATGGTAGGCAAGCGCATTGACTACTACACAACGAGGCCGACAAAAAAAATTAACTCAAAAGTTCGACGTGAAATATTCATTAAAAGGTAGTTTTGGACAGCGATAATAAGACAATATCACTTTTTGTGCATTTTTTTAAGTAATAAGGGTCTTTGAAATACTATGCAGTAGAAAAAAAAATTGCTACTTGTTAGTAGCAAAAAAAAAACTTTTAAATGTGCAAAAACGGTCATTGAATTGGCCACGCCACTTATACGCCAAGATTCATGTTCCTTTTCGACTTTGTTCCAAACCATTCAAGATTTTTTAGGACATCACTACGAATCTTGACGCCACAACTATCAATGTTAAACATGTCGCGTTTTTCTAGTGACATATTTTTTTCATATTTTTTTAAAAGTTAAATATGAAAACATTTCTCCACAATATCCTTATTGATTTTGAAAATACAATTTATTGTTCTAAATTTATTTCATATATCTTTATCGGTATTTGGAGTACGTGATATTTCCTTATTGTACATGCGATGGCGCCTGATGAAAAATAAAGATCATTTTATATTCATAAATATTTTTTGCAATTGATTACTTATTTATTTTTACTTTAACATTGTTTGTATTATTAATTGGAGTATTTATGTGCACATTTTGCTCCATGGGGAAGCATGGTAAATATACTTTTATATATATATATATATATATATATATATATATATATATATATATATATATATGGTTAATATGATTATTTGAGTGCTTCTTGAATTAATTCAGTGATTAAAAAATCCACCCTAATTTTATTAAATATTGCAGAACAGTTTTTCTAGACAGTCGTAAAAAATAATTCTACTTACTAATTTCGTAATTGTGAGGTCAAATCGTGTTAAAAAAATATTTTCTTTTTTGTTATTTGAATTATGTATCTCATTGCTATTGTTTTACGGAGTCTTCCTCTCAGTCTCAATCCTGAGGATTGGTTTGCAGCATCGTCCTAAAACTCGTCTTCCACTGTTCTCCTTTCTCTGCAGCCCTCTTCAGCTCACCATATGAAACGCTTTTTAAGTCCTCCCACGCTTGTTCTAAATACTTCCGTAATAAAACAAGTGTGTACAGACAAAAGGATCAATGTAATGGAGCTTTTGAGCAAGTCTTATAAAGAGCAGATTTTAATGGCTTAAAATTAAAAAAGAATGTTCATTGTTTGTAATGCATGTTGTTGAAAACTTTTACCCATAAATTCCCCATGACTTGGCAACTGTATCGTGTAAATCGCTTCAGGCAAACCATGTAATATTCCTATATTCACAAACATCAACCGTACAATTTATGTCCAATAACCCTTCCCCAAAAGCGTGCAGTAGCTACAAATAAACCTGTTTTGCAAACTTGCAATACAGGCGCCCTTGTTATATCCGTGTGTAAATTCGAACCTTTCTATAAAAAAATTGGACTCTGAATACGAAAGTAATTCTCTTTGGACTACGAGATATCTTGTTTCTCATATTACCATCCATGTTTGATTTTTTTTACTTTTTTAAAGAGGAAAAACATTTAAAGTGGGAAACGAAATAATGTTTCTCATTTGTAAAACTTTTTTCATCCCGGGTAGGAAATAATTAGCATGGAACTTTAAATCTTTTTTATGAAAGTATTATGGTTACTCGTTGATATTTTCAAATCGTTATTAACAGCGAAACCTAGAGAGGCTGCGGACTGATAAAAAATAAATAAGTCATACGATTTTGCTATTTTAAAACGCTGTTCTTTTAACATAGCATCATTTAAAAAAATATACATTTCATAAAATCTCTTTTTACCGACATGGTTGACATGGAATATTAACTTAAAGGGGTGTTTTCACACTAGAATATTTCATATTCTCTAGACTGGTACATGAGACAGATTATCTTACCTTCATGTAACAAAAATCATCATGATACGCTGCAATTGGTGTATCAATGCAGTACCCTTTGCACCATCAGGTGCGGAAAGGGAATGATGATGACGTTTATTTATTTTTTAAAGAAATACAAATATTTAATAACACAATTTTTTTGTGGATATTTTTATTATATTCTACGTTGAATTGTGGCACTAATAATAAACATTTTAAATATTTTACATCAAACCCTGTTTTATGGAATAATGTTTTTTTATTCCAAGAAGAGTATTTTGTTGGTAAAAATAAATTAAAAAACAGTGTATTTATGCATTATGTTTTTAGAAAAACGAAAAATAATTATTATTTTTGTTATTTAAAACATAAAAGAATATTTTTTTATCAGAAATACCTTAGAAAATGGTTGTTTGTATCTAAAATCTTCATTGATTTATTTTATTGTTTTTTTTTTATGTCAAAATCTAATGATTTTTTTATCAGACTAAGCCTTAAGCATAATGAATCAATGAATTAACTTTATCACTATACCACAAAGCGAGGAGAAATTCCATGATTAAGATTAATTTTAGTGCGTCATGATGACTACGAGATTATTTTTGATCGTCATTTGGATGCCAAATTTGATTGATAACAATCAACCCTAATTAATCTTTTACGAACGATTCCATCGGCTCAGTATCGGGAGTCAAATCACGCTTTAGCTCATAATAAGATATATGTAGGATATTTTATTACGTACACGCGCATCGAATCCGTTACGCGATAACATTATCGTATGCTGATTTTATTTATATGTAACATGTACATATCGTATAGTTTACATAATATGCGAACGTTGTGAAACTGCAATTTTCGCTCAAGTGAGTTTGCATAATAAAAGATATATGTGTTTCAAAATATAAGATAGAAATTATTAGTTATTCATTAGAATTCTATTTTAATTATCATTTAGTTAGAAAAAAAACTCCCCCCATAAATGAGTCTTTTGAAGGCTTAGAGTAGATACTTTTACATACATAGACATACAATTATTCAATAAGATTTGTATGTCGAAGAAGACCTATTATTATATCTATGCTGTTTACAATAATAAAGTGCTAAATACCAAGCACGAGTCTGTTCGCAGGAGAATTGTAGAATACTGAAAGCTCTCTTTGCTTAGCTTCCATTGACAATGAATTACGCTCTCTCTCTCCCGGCGTCTTAACAATTATAAAGTGTCAGGCAAATAGCAATCGTGGACAAACAAATTTCCCTCGCAATCCAATCCGACCAACAATGGAGCAAGTTTAGAACCGCCCACGTCTTGCGAACTCTCGACTGTATTATGAAACCGATAATTATATATCTTTAGTCCTCTTAATTCCGTCATTATTGTTATAGATACGAGAATTACGGAACCAAAACTGGTGCTGGTTATTTACGCTCTCCACTGTAAAATTGTATCAAAATTTAAGGTTTGTGCGCTCTGGATAATTCATTTATCTTAACCGAATTTTTTTATTTATGTCTGGATTTGAAGCTAATTTTCTTTTGAAAGATTATACAGAACGAAAATGGCGTATAAAATTTATTTATCGCGTAATCGATAATTTTCGTATTCATAGGGTCTGAGAATTCCATCTCCGGTGGGTATGAGTTATAAAAAAGAAATAAGTACCATGTTTCTATGATTTGCCAAAATATTTCAACTTTGGTTACCATTTTTAACGAGAAATAACTAACTACAGTTGAACTTGGCTATTACGAGGAAGATAGGACCGATTGAATTTGCTCGTTATAAGCGTTACTTGTTATACCAGAGAAAGGTTTTTTTATACAATCGCTTTAGCACATTATCACTAAGTAAACAAGTAAAAAAAACATTTCGTTATCCAAGTGACTTGCTCTTCAAAGGATTCAGAGTACTGAATATTATTCAACAGTATTTATTGAGAACGGTAGTGGTTACACACATAAATAGAGACATTTACCCAAGCGTCAACCACAACCATAATACAAGATACTCTAATAGGGATATGATACTAAGTGAAGGGGTCAACACTGTTCTGGCATCGAGACAACACTATTACGTAGGCAAAAAGGTCCATAACCTTTTGCCAGAATCGTGGAAAGACGCGAGTGTTGTCAAGTTACGGAAGGTGTTGACCTCGCTCTTTCATGACATTAGTCGTAGGGAGTCAGAAAAGTTGATGCATGCCACGGATTGGAGAATCTTACTGGATGTCAAAAATAAAAAATAAGGAATAATTTAAAAAAATATATTTATAGATGACAACCATGAAGTTTCGCATAAATAAATTGTCGATGTTTTTATGAATGTATGTATGTGTATGCGCATTGGTGTATGTACGTGTGTGTGTATGTACATGTGTATATATGTATATATATATATATATTTGTGTGTGTATATGTGTATGTCTGTATGTATATGAATCAAAATGTGTATCCGAATAAGTGTATATTTTTTTTGTCTGTGCTCTATATAAATTTGTTAACTATTATAATATATTAAAATGTAATTGCCTAGCTTGGAACGGGGTTTGTACTCTTGTTAGCTGGGCAAAGTGAACATGGAATTGTATTTTGATAAAGAGTGTGAATAAATAAATAAATAAATACATATGTGTACATATAATTCATCCAGATTTTTTTTTTTAAAAATGGGAAAATTGCCCCTTTTTAACGAATTGACAGACACTTCCTAATGTTAGTAGTCATGTTTAGAATTCAGGGTTTCGGCTTAAACTGATCTGGTTTAGAACTCATTTGACATCACCCACTTGTAATGTTTATTGCGTATTAAAATAAGCATAGAACATTGAATATATTTTTTTTAAAACCCGTAAAAACCCTCGAAACAAGCATGTTATTTATAAACCACAAAAGCATTTGTAAATTGTTATAATGTGCCGAACCGGCACTCACTAAGTTCACAAAAATCGGATTTTTTAAAAACCATGTGTGATCATTTTTCGATATTGTCGGCAAAAAATTCAATTTGGTAACCTTAACACTTACAAAGCTATCATAAACATAATCCGATCCCAACGCCCGGCAGTATTTTTCTTTTACGTTAGCCGACCGTTTGGATTTTATTACTTGGGTTCTAATTTCGAGAATTATGTTTTTAACAATTGAAGTTTTTTGACAATATTTTTGTTCGGTATGTCCGAGAAGTAGCTCGTTATAACAGTGAAAACCATGAACTAAAATGTCAACTAATGTTTCCTCGTTACATCCGAGATCTCGCTATTTCCGTAATCATTATAACCGAGTTCGACTGTTTTTCAAAATTTTGGGTTTGTTCATATTATGTTTGTAGGCAAAAAACTGGATTATACTCTCTTGGGAGTTGTTTAGATTTACAAATTGCAACAGAGATGGAGAACAGAGATGGGAAGTCTGGGCATTTGTAGGGCTTATGACCTGTCCTATGGATGTTAAAACGTAGGCAAAATGGTGAATGTTAAACTATGTGATAAGTGGCCACTTAAACGAGCGAATGACAGGTTATAAGCCCTGTAAATGTCTGGACTTCCATATTCCTTTCTCCAAAATGTGAGATATCCCTCGTAACTCACTATTAGTAAATCGGCATTAAGATGGGTATGAGTAATAATGTTTAGAGTGATTAGAGTGATAATGTTTATCGCAGGAGGCTAAACTAGCAGTTCACAACGGAGTTCTATTTCCAACTCTAATGTATGGGAGCGAAGTATGGAATTGGAAAAATAATGATGAAAGTAGGTTGAATGCTGTCGAAATGCGATCCCTCAGGCGAATGTGTGGTAAAACGATGTATGATAGGTGCACAAATGTCGAGATCCGTGAAGTGTGTAAGGCTGAGACATGCATTATTGACAGAATTAAGAAAGGGGTGCTGCGTTGGTTTGGACATATAGAGCGAATGGACAGCGAAAGAACGACTAAAAGGATCTACGATGCAAATGTTGATGGATGCAGAAAACGAGGAAGACCGAGAAAGACATGGCACGATCAAGTCCATCAAATACTTGAAGATGAACATGTCAAAAGTAGGAATAATCGGCGTGCGTGCATAAGAAGATGTATGAATGTAGAGGAAGCGAGGTCTGTATGCCAAGATAGAGTGTTATGGCGTTCTATCCTCTCTGCCTACCCCTACGGGGAAACGGCGTGATGGTTTGTTGTTGTATGAGTTTCGGACCTCCAGCTCTATTGCCACAGGACTTTAACCTGGATTCATGTGATTTTAATTATTTATTTATTGAATTTTTAAATTAAACCATTTTTAAATTCTAAAAATATTTCTAATCAAAAACGTTTTGAGTATGTCCAAATGTTTGTAGACAGGCTAGACTTCACTCCCGAGGGAGTTATTTAGATTTGAATTTATTGTCACGGAGATAAAGCTTGTGATCTGTCATTGACTGGATTAAATGGCCTCTTTTCACACTGGAACATTTTCAGTAGGTTAAATACTTCAGCCAGATGAATCTCACCCACATTGGTAAAGGTTTCAGCTATTTTCTTTACTTCTCTACTTCATAAGGTCAACAGATGGAAGAGTTAAGGAAATGTGGATGTTTTGACATGGGTAGAATGGTAAATGTTACACAGTTTATAAAGTGGCGACTTAATCTAGCCGATGACAAATTTTTCAGGTAGATATTTTTTTTCTCACAAATTTTAGCTTGTAAACAGTATGTTTCTTTTCGGTTCATATTATATTTGATTAGCCCTGTAAATGTCAATACTTCCATATTTTTTTCTCAATTTTTATCTCACTATTTTAATATTCCATATTTACTTCTTCAAACTGTTCTTCACTCTGTTGAAATATATTAATATAAAATAGGTTTTTAAATAACGCGCCTGTTATTGAAAAAAAATAATTCATAAATTATAATTAAATCAAAATTAAATCAGATGAATCTCTTCACAACAATTGAGGTTTCGGCTCTTTAGCTTCACTAAAATCAACATATGGAAGAATTGAAGAAATTTGGATTTTCAAACATAAGCAAAATGGTTAATGTTACACAGTGTGTAAAGTGGCCACCTTAACCAGCCAATGACAGGTCATAAGCCCTGTAAATGCCTAGACTTCCATATTTTTTTATCTAAAGTGTTCTCCATCCCAATTATAATTTTGTTTTTTTTTTTTATTTATTCGCCTTTAGACTTAGACCACGTTACTTAAATTGTACAGGTACATTAAGTTATTTAATAAATAAATAAAAGACACTTCTTAAAATATTGCCGGTTATCATATTCTATACTTCAAATGAACGTAATTATGCAGAAAGCAGCCAGTTCACAATTTTGAAAAAATTAGATATTGATATTATCGGGTGCAGTAAGGTCCGTTCTATGTTTTGCTTAAAACAACCAGACCACTTTCATACAAAAAACTGCATAAATCACAATATTTGAGTTTGTCCAAATGTTTGTAGACAAAAGACTGAATTTCACCCCCTCGGGAGTTAAGATTGACAAATTACAACAGGGATGGAGAATACCTTAAATAAGGGAATATGGAATTCTAGGCATTTACGGGGCTTCTGACCTATCATTGGCTGGTTTAAGTGGCCACTTTACACACTGTGTAACATTCACCATTTTGCCTATGTTTGAACATCCATATTTCTTCAATTCTTCCATCTGTTGATTCGTTGCCCACTTAAACCAGCCAATGACAAGTCATAAGCCCTGTAAATGCCTAGAATTCCATATTCCCTTATTTAAGGTTTTCTCCATCCCTGTTGTAATTTGTTAATCTGTATAAATCACCTTCTGAAATTGGTGTCGATTACAAAAGCGCCATTTCTCAATTTGCAGAAAACACCCACAGCACTAGAAAAATCTTACGGTACTTTAAAAATCATTAAAACTGGTTAAATATATAGTGAGATTCTTGTTTGTAATAAAAAAAAACTAATGTATTCTTTGTTTATCATTTGTTTAAGTCAAAAACATTTCAACAGTTAAGTACATTCGATTATTCACTCTTTTCACAAAAGTGCCATTATCTCAGTTTCACTTTTCTATGACTGGCTGCTTTCTGCATAACTACGTTCAAATATGAGACTAGAAACGTGATTTGATCATTTAAGCATACGTGAATTCTAGATTCACATATTGTTTCATTGCTGATTACAATCTAGGCTTATTAGCTTGCCAGACGAGGTCGCGTCGTAAGGACTTTACTACTGACTACAGATACATATCTCAGTTCTTCCGTTTGCTTGTGATGATCCCTTTATTCCAGTGATGGGTAACCTTTTTAGCTCGGCGTGTCACAATTCTGAAAAACCTTGCTTTACTCGAGTGTCGTGACACATATTTATATATTTATATTTTATAAACATAAACGGCAAATCTGCCTTTTACAAACATTTATAATATTAACATATTTGTCTTAATGTTTTTTTTTTCTTAAACATGAATTTGCTTATACCTAAGATTTATAAAAAAAAATTAAACCAAAAATTATACAAGATTTATGTTAAAAAAAATAAGCTAAAAATTATACAGCGTATTCAGTAGAAATTTTAAATAATAAAACATTCTACAGTAAAACAACGAGAAAATCATAAGTACGGTTTCACACAGCTAGGCAAAGTGAGCAAAAAACTGTGTATATATATATATATATATATTATGAAATGCATGAATAAATAAATATAATTACCATTCACCATCTTTGAAAGTTCAAAAGGTTTGTTCTATAGGAACAATACCCTACATTAAATATATTAGATACGTGGGAATAACTATTGCCGAGTTCATGAAGTCTATTTAATATGGCATAACAAGTAAACACTGTCCGTAAATTGTTGCTACAAAACGGTGGCACCTGTCTAGTCATTCTTCCAGGCACCCTGAAGTTGATGAGAGTTCAGGGCAATCCCATATTGAATTTACAATTTTGAATAAATTTACCATATTCTTCTATCGTTAAGTTTTAACTTAAAGTTTAATTTAATGTTTTTAGTAAAAAATCGTTATTTAAAAATTCATGACTGATTCTAAGTTTAAAATTTATATACCGTAAGAATTTTACATCTAGGAATATTATTTTTTGCAGCCCTAGAAAAAGAGTATCAACTAAATGTTATTAAATATTTGTAAATAACCACTTACCAGCATTTTTATGTGTACCGGTTTCGAGACGTACCCGTTTTTTTTGTGCAACAATTATGGTGAAGGTGTATAGTGGGTTGTGTATGTTGGTTTAATTAGTGTCCTTACAAAGAGACGGGTACGTCTCGAAACCGGTTGATATGGAAAAGTCTGTAGATGGTAATATACAAATATTTCAAAACCTTTTGTAAAATGTTTGACCACAAAGTTAATGCTTTAAATATTAATAATAATATATTTTATCGAAGTGTATTAATTTTAAACTATTTACTTGTTACTAATAATGTATTTAAATGCCTTGTTACATGTTTTACATTTATAAATATCAATTCAGACATGTGTTAAAAAAAAGTAGAAAATGAAAATCAATTAAGAAGCATGAGAAAAATTAATTGAAAAAAAACTTGTTCACATATTTGTAAAAATATATGGCTATGCATAGAGTACATACTTCCTATAAATTATGGTGGAGACTAAAAAATGCATTTTTCCCATCAGTTTTATGAAAAGAATCTTAAAATTAGAAGAAGTTAATAATAATAATTAAGAATACATATATTAATTAATAAAAGGTACATAATTTAAATCAACACAGTAGTATAGGTATTTAAGTTTTAAGATAATGAATTGATACACTGCCTTTTACAAATCAAAATTGTAAATTCTCTTTATTGGAAAGTGTTCACTGTAGTTAGTTGAGGGTATATATTTCCATTGAAGAGTTTATTTAATCAAATAACTTATTTATTTACCAAGTATCAAAAAGCAAAAAAAAAATTACATTGGTTACTTTTTGTTGAAGAGTTACATTCGCCAAATCTTCAATCGAGGGTTGGTATTTTGTTTATCTTTTGTTTTTTTAATATTTAGTTAATCAGTTCCAAACAAGTAAATATTTTGCTCGTAATGACACTGTTCTCCATTTTTTAAACGATTTATTTTTTAATGTGTTTCTTTGCAGTCTCAATCCTGGGGATAGGTTTGCAGCAAAGTCCTGCATCTCGCCCTCCATTGGTCTCTATTTTCTGCAGCCCTCTTCAGCTCGACATATGAGGCGCAGTTAAAATCTTCGAACACTTGCTCCAAATATTCTCGTCGGGGGCGCCCTCTATAATTTGTCCCCTCAGCCATTTCCTCTGTGATGTCATGCAGGAGACCCTAATGACGCATAATGTGGCCGATCCATCGGGCTCGCCTCTCTGAGATGGTTTTGATTAGGTGCCTACCTTCTTCAATTCTGTTGAGAACCTGGTCATTGGTGATGTGGTCTCTTCAGCAAATTCCTAATATTTTTCTGTAGCACCACATCTCGAAGGCCTCTATTCTTTTTTTATATCTTTTGGTAAGGCACCATGCCTCAAAACCGTGCATCAATATGCTCCATTTATATTTCTTGCCAAGTTGCTTGCGGAGTTTTAAATTGATATTATTTGACTCAAACATCTTTGATTTTTTGTTAAACGCAAGCCTTGCTTGGTGTATGCGGCAGTCGACTTCTCTTTTTGTTCTCTCATCCCAGGTGATCTTGCTTCCAAGGTACACAAACTCTTTCGCGTTTTTCAGAGTTGCTCCTAACATTACTATATTCATTCGTTGCTCATTACGGGCCACAGCCATTACTTTAGTTTTGCTCCTGTTTTATCCTATTATTTATCCTTTTTTATCCGGATATTTGATTGTTCGATCTAGGGATCCAAATTGAGGCATTGTTTCAATTTAGTTACTGAAATAAGACATTTTTTTTAAAGTCATTGACACATTTCTGGTCATGCGTCTACAAGAGGAGATCCCAGCAGAATGCTCGTACGAGGTTTTCCTGTAATTTGAATTATATAATACCGAAAGCACGGACAACTTAAGCTCAGAGAAATTTCTCTTTTGTGGCCCCAAGAGTATTCAATAATCAAATAAACATATTAAGTTATCCAAAATGAAAGCCAGTTTTGCCTAAGAGGAGATACCATTGCAGGAGACTGCTGCAAGACATTGCATAGATGTATATATGGTTATATTAAGCGTTTTGTCCAGATGTTTATTGAAATTTAAGTTTTTGTAATATTTTTCATTCGCAGTATTCTTTAGTAATATGCATGCTTTCACTTTCAATTTTGTTGTATCTCAACTCAAAACATGGCTCTTGGCTTCACAGAGTTAGCTTCTTTTTTTTAAAATATGTTTCCGCATATGAATAAATAAATAAAAGTAAAAAATTGATTGAATATTTTACCAATGCAATGTACTTTACATTCATAAATTGTATGGTGCTGGCCTCCTTGAAATACTTTTTTGCTGGAGGAAAATACTGATAAGTTTAGATTGTTCCATAAATTATACGAGCGAAGAAAGCGCATCGCTCGTCCTGGGACGTTGATTGCCCGTAAACGATGCCTGTCATCTAAAATGTCTTAGCGTGTCGCATTTCATAGGTTGTCCATCACTGTTTTATTCCATAAACCGGGGTTTATTAAATTCACAGGATGAAGCAATTTAAGTTATTGGATTGTAAGTTATTAATAACTTTTCAAGAATTTGATGTCTTACTCTTAAAGCCGCATACTTCATAATTATTACTTCATCATCATATCACTATCTGCTCCTGATGGTGCATATGTGTTACATGAAGGTAAGTTAATCATTGTCTTTACTTCAGTTGCGAGGCCATGGACAACATAATATTGCAGTGGATACCATATTTTAATGAATCTCCAAGAATTGAACCCGGCACCTTAAATACTGTCCACTGTGGTGCTTGAAAAGTAGGTACCGGCCACTGTCAAGAAAATAGAGCAATAGACAACAAAAACGACAGGTCGGCAACCCAGAGTATCAGTGACGTGGGCAAACATATAAAAGCAGCTCGCCACCTACAACCAAGACCTAAAATCTAAGATCATCTCACTTTGAGATTATTTTCAACCGCGTAGTAAAAATATATATAAATTATAACTTCAGTGCTCATTTGCATTAGGAAAATATTCCGATTGGGTTTCATTTAATCTTTAATAAATAGTGTTTAAAACTCTTGAAAGTACCGACTTTCATTTTATTTATTTATTTATTTTATTTACATACATAAGGTTATTGTACATTTTTTGAGACAATAAGTCCCAACTCCATGGGACTAAAAGTCCTGAGTTGAGATGGGACGAGCAATTATATGAGATAGACACATGAGTATATCACCACAAATATAGGATTAGAAACATAAAAAAAAACTATAAGAAATATTTTTTAAAACATATATATATGGCACATCAATATGGTAAACAGTAAACTCAAGAGTTTGGGAAATCATCAAGGACTCCTTTCTTAAAAATATTTTTTGTCCTTGAGAGCTTAATACGTTCTTACAAAATATTGAATACTCTCGGTGCGATAAATGAGAGATGTCTCTGAGCAAAATTCGTACCGGTTTTGGGTATGACATAATGAACTCTGAAGCTCTGGGAAAACCTCGTACGGACATTCTGCTGGGATCTCTCCTTATTATTTGACCAGAAGTGTGTGAGTGCTTCTTTTAGGTACAGTTGTCTCATACCCAGCACCTTCATGTATTGGAACAGCTGTTCTGACGGGTATGTTGGAGGGCGCTGGAACATTATTCTCAATAATAATTTCTGTGAAATTATGAGTGGCTTAAAAATGGATGCCGCACAACCCTCCCATCCAGCTATTCTGATCCAGTAGTAGAGTCGACAATTAGCCAATCGCTAATTGGTGACCACCACAACTGGTGACCCCGACAACTGGCCCCCCACACCGCTATCCACTACACTACAAGACTTATCTCAACTCGATTTCATTTTTCGTGATTTTTATTTACAAGCTATCGAGTAAAATGGTTTGAATGCTCTGCAGAACGTTGATCTTATGTTTGGCATAATGTAATGTATTGAATTCAATAGAAAACGATAACTTGCTTCATCGGTCGTCGCACTATATTTCAGAAGAACATTTTTAGCACGTGTGAATGTTATCAATCATAGACTGGTCTACTGATTTCAAGATGTACCCGTCTATCCGTCAGGACACCAATTACAAGATTAAACAAATCTCATTGTACACTTTCATCATAATGGTTGCACAAAAATATAAAACTAAAACCAACGTGCACCGTGTTAGCTTCTAATAAAGTGTGTCATATCGACATGTTAGTTCAATGATTTTGTGCAACTTCTATGATGATGGCGCGTATTAAGATTTACATACGAGTCTAAAACTTAGGTATTATCATTCATAAGCATTTAGGGTGGCACGATTAGGTTAACGAAGTTAGTCGTAAACTTTATAGCAGTTTGCGCTCACTTAAAAGATTACAGAATTTCTTGCCAATTAATGTTAAGCAAAAATTAGTCCAGAGCTTACTTCTTCCACTTCTTGACTATGCGGATGTATGTTATCCTGATACTAACTCTGAATTACTTGATAAGTTAGAACGATTCGTTATATCTTTGACCTTCACAAATTTATCCACATAACCGAGTATCGCACGCAACTACACTGACTCACTATCAGGTATAGAAGAAACATTCACATTCTATCACTTCTTCACAATATTTTAAATAATCCCACTTCGCCTGTTTATCTGAGAGAGCTCATCCAACCTCTTTCACATCACGGACTATCTCTTCGTTCTAGTAACGAGAGAACCCTTTTAATACCCTGTCATCGCTCTAATTTTCTTGCCTCCTCTTTCACAGTAGTAGCCGCTCGATTGTGGAATAATCTACCCACTAATATTAGAGACCTTCCCTTACCCCTTATTTATTTACATTTAAGTCAAGATTTAAATGTCACTATCTAAATATTTAAATTGTTCCTTTATCCATGTTCTTTCCTTCCCATCCCCTCTCTTCTCTTCATAGTATAGTGTTAATTTTATTTAAAATATTTTTATTTTGTTAATCTTTGTTTTTAATTTTTGTATAAAGTTGTAAGATTCAATATGTCCATGTATTTATAATTTTCTCAAACTGAACGGTTAGGTAGGAAGAAATTGCCTTTAGGCAATATGCCCGCCCTTATGTGTTTATATATATTGTATATGTATATAAAGTGTCAAATAAATAAAAATAAAATAATTATTGTCTGGATGTAGACATGGGTACGTCTCGAAACTGGTAGACATAGAAAAGTCAGTACCTATGTGTTAATACAATTATTTACTTACATTTATTGAAAATGTGATCAGTTCTATGGAATCCAAAAGCAAATTTAAAAAAAAATACTCGTACAAGGTAGTTAGGCAACTCGTTTTTTATTATTATTTAATATTGTTTGTATGTGTAACTATTTTAATCGAAATGCAATTACAATTGCTTCCTAATTGCGAAGATGTGAATGCACTTGAAAAGGAACACGGGTGCGCATTGTAAATTTAATTATTTTTTTCAGTGGCGAGATAAATATTTTACTATGTACTATTTTCATTTAAAAAAAGTCAATTAATCATTTTTCAAATAAAATTGTAAAAAAATATGTCTAAACGGAAGCGCGACATGTTTGGCTTTGATAATTGTGACGTCAGGATTCGTGAGGACGTTCTACTTAAATTTAAACGGTCCCAAACAAAAGTCAAAATTTAACTAAAGCTTGACGTGTTAGACGCGTGGCCAACGCAATGAACCATTTTCGCGGGAACGTTTTTTTACCAATCTAAGTTATTACCCACTTATTAAGTTGAGTTATTACTAATCTGACTTTGTTTTCTTACATCAGATTAAATTCATTACTCGATGCTCCTGAGACACTCAACTTGATCAATATAATAACTTGACCCAAAAACTTATAACAGAAGCAACTTTTTCAAACAGAAAACCATATAACTAATTATGGGTTTTACTCCCCTAAATCCTCAAAGTTGTAAACACAAATTCCAATCTTTACTTTTTTGATAACAAATCGTTTTCCTTCGTGCAATTGCTGAATTAATAATTCAGATATAACAATTTTACTCTTTTCTTCTTAAGTAATTTTACTTATGCCCTTATTGATAGCGGTAAGGGCAGGTATGAAGGTCATAAAAACGTTAATAAGATGTTATAAATTGAATATTACAACCAGAATTATCCTACTTTTAAAAAATAAAATAAAAATTGTAAAAATATTTCAATAAATAAAGTATTACCAAGGGCATAATTTTACGTAGAAATTGTCACAAAAATGTATGTGATTTAAAATGTTTGTATTTCTTTTCAAAAACAGAAAATTAAGATTTTTCTGCGGCCACTTTAATGTTAAATTTAATATCTTCAAATTATTGCAAGAATATTTAGTTCAACACTTAGTCTTTGTTGAGATTCCAGATACCTAAATTAAGTCTTTATTTGAAATGGCGTAATCTGCCGGTTTAAAAGTAATTATTTTAGTTACATAAAACTTTTAAGTATATTTTTTCATAGAAATACCTTTAAAAATTATTGTTTTTTATTTTTTTAATATTACGCCATTTAAAAAAAACAATTCGTTTTAAAATATCAAAATCGTATGATTTCCTCATTTTGCGCGCGTTTTACCAGACTACAGCCTTAAGGTACAGATATTTATATTTAAGTTTACATTTACGTATCTCAGACGTGAGTTATCACGATTACTTGGTTGTTTATTTCAAATACGAGTATTTTTGTGTACATCTTATTTTCTTTCCTTGCCAATGAATCGGAACCTTTTATTCTTGTTTATGAATGTTAAAATATTGTGAGACTCGTTAATTAGTCAAAATAAATAAATAGCTTATTTACTGCACATTTCGATATAAAAATCAAACAATTTTCTTTCAAACCCGACCCTGGATTATAAAAGGCAAAAACAATTCATTCTTCCCCTTCTAGAGTGTTCTAATTATCGGTGCAATTACAAAACCGTCTCAACGATTTCTTTCCCCGGACATTCACTGCATTCAAGTCACGACAGCTGCACTGACAATGATCCAGGAGCTCAATTACAGCAAAAAACAACTTAAGTAACAGACCACTTCGCGGAAATTTTCGTCTTTTGCTCATCTTACTAGTTACGAAGATAATGAATAAAAGCACTTTTTTATATTACGGTATTCCTTCAGACGGTTTTATCAAACTTTTGTTTTATCGATTTTTGAAGGATGTTCAAAAAAATTCATTGAAAATGGCAGCAAATACCGAAAATGAAGCCTGAAGCGACATTTTTGAAATGTGAAAGATGTGCTTAATTTGCGATAATTTATATTTATCATAATTTTCCTACCCGCATTCGGTGATGCATAGGACACTGAATTAAAACTCAAGTTTCAATTACATGGAAGTTAAGGTGATAAGTCTAACGCTCCAAGAACATTGAAATATTTACCAAAATAATTTAATTTATTTTATTAAATTTATTTTGGTTCACAAACAGTAATCAATACATGTGACATTGGTATACTAATCACAAAGTGTTATTTTAGATATTGGTTATTAATTATATGTGAACACAGCATGCACGAATAAAGAAAAAAAACCGTTTATTGTAGATTTATTTTTAAATTGGCTAGCTTAACTGAATTCTATGGTTGTTTTAAAAGTTTTTACCATAAATTATTACTAACAGTTTATTACAAGTTATTTTACCTAACTAACATGGCAGGCGCCGTGGCGCAGTTAATTAGACGGTCAACTGTGAAACTGGCGTCGCGGGTTCGATTCCCGCCAGTTGCAAGAAAATTATCCATGAAAAATGTTTTCTTAATTGGTCTGGGTGTTGTGGCATATTTTTCGTTACCTCCTTCCATATTCCCTCTATCCCACCTGCTGACAAGCCTCAAAATAGAGGCTTAGCGGGTTATTCCTTTTTTAAAAAAAAGGGACCGTTTGATTTTATAAATTGCTTTATAGTTTTACTATAATTATTTCATGTATCGTTAAAGATATCAATATCAGCATTACTTTCTACATTATTATACAATCTTAACATACGTGATAATACATTAAAGTGTGCCATATTATTATTGAAGGTTGGAAGATAAAATGTTGCGTACGATCTCAATCGCGGACTGGGGACATTCAGGGGTATATTCTCTAAACAAAATGTAGAATCAACATTACAATGAATTATTTTCAACATTACAATTATTTTTTTTTGGCCCAACAAAAATGAATTTGAATATGCGGCGTAAGTATAGCCTGTGAGCTCGCCAATACATGACAGATGACATTAACATAACCATAGAAAAACATAGCAGTTGAGCTCTCAGAAGTAAAGCAACGTGAATGCAGCAATGCTTGAACTTCATGTCAATAATATTCTAATAATAAATAATATTATTTGGCCATACGGAACTTTAAAGCACACCTTGGTTTAATTACTAATAGTATTTTATCGGTTAGGTAGGTGTATTTAAAAAAAATGTTGCGTACCTGAAAAAAGCACAAATAATTATGTTTTTGTAAATGATGTCAGTAGCGACACTCAGAGAGTGGCTTTGTGACGTTTTGACATTTTTTATAAGAAATTCATGGCGTAGCCGAAATATTGTTATAAAAACGAGGATGTTTTTGTTGATTGACGTTAGCAGGCGCTACCCAGGGGCGACTTTGTGACGTGAGAAATTATTTAAAAAAAGAGATTCATGGCGTAGCCAAAATATTGTAATTAAAACGAGGATGTTTTTGTTGATTGACGTTAGCAGGCGCTACCCAGGGGCGACTTTGTGACGTGAGAAATTATTTAAAAAAAGAGATTTATGGCGTAGCCGAAATATTGTAATTAAAACGAGGATGTTTTTCTTGATTGACGTTAGCAGGCGCTACCCAGGGGCGACTTCATGACGTGTGAAATTATTAATTTAAATATTTTTTTTCATTTTACATAGCGTAGCCGAGATAAGAAATTGCGTGGTGTATCGAAATTTAACCGTGTAGGTAGCCACCTAGTTACAATATTATTTTTGTATTTGTATAACTCCTGTTTTATAATGTTTATGTATTTATCGCTATAAGAATTAAACTAAAGATAGTTTTTACTTTTAATCGCTATCCGTTTTTTAAATTATGTTTGTAACACTCAGTAATATTTATTTTTCAAGTATTCAATGTTATTTTTGCATTTTAATTAATATTGTTAATATAAAGCGTATTTTTATTTATTCGAATTTACTAGACTGTTTTATTACAAAAAATAAAAATGCATATTTCTCTATGTATTTTTCTGTTATAAACAATCTATTAAAATAATACACATCAAATTTCCATTGTCTGTTGATTTTATTTGCAATCTTCTTTTTTTCGATGGTTAAAACTCTAGGAAATTCAAAGACAATAAAATTTTTACTGTCATATATTGGCGAGCTCACACGCTATACATAGCCCGAATATGCATAAAATTGGAGAAATATTTTTTTTCAAGAATTTTCAATTTCACATACATGTTTTTTTCAACTTAATTATAATCTTTGGGATCTGGGCCCAGATAACAATGGGAAGTTAACATGTATCTTGAATTTTATCTACAAAGTAAAATAAAGTTTCCCGTATGAAAAGCAGATTTTGAATATGCATATAATATTTTTTTCCAAACATGTTCAATTATATTTGTATAATAACGATTTTCAATTTCTTACATTTGATTAGCTAGGCATTTCAAATTAAGTAGTTTTAGTTTTTTTTTTATTATTGTTATATTAGTATAGGACTACTTATGCTTTAAAATATAAAAAATATCTATCTTAGAACAGACTGAGCCATGTAAGATGGAGACTATCCTAAACAGAGAACACTCCGTTTTCATTTTCTATTTACTAGTTTTATATAGATTTTCTGTTACTAAATATGTATACTTATTTTATGCAATAATGTGCATACTTATTTTATGCAACAAATATTGTTTGCTCAGAGACATCTCTCATTTATCGCACCGAGAGTGTTCAATATTTTACTGTTTTACTACTACTGTACTATTGTTTGAGAGTAAGAACGTATTAAGTTCTCAAGGACAAAAAATATTTTCAAGGAAAGAGTTAAGGGCAGGATTTTCCTTAGTGGTTGGGAAACTCCTTGATGATTTTCCAAATGCTTGAGTTTACTGTTTACCATATTGATGAGCCATATACATGTTTTTTAAAATATTTTTTTAAATTATTTTTTGTTTTTTTATCCTATATTTGTGGTGATACTCGTATATTCATGTGTCTGTGTCACATAATTGCTCGTCCCATCTCATCACAGGACTTTTAGTCCCATGGAGTTGGGACTTATTATCTCAAAAAAATTACAATAACCTTATGTATGTAAATAAATAAATAAACAAAATAAATAAATAGGTTACCGACAAAGATACTTTAAATATGCATGCAAATATACTCATTTTCGTACACAAATATCGGTTTTTCTTTATAGACAGTCGAAGATAACTCTGTTAACTTCCCATTGTAATCGGGGCCCTGGTCATGTATATGAACATATTATCGGTAGTGGTATAGCAAAATGGTATATCTGTCATTTTCTAAACTGTACAGGACTAGCAGATAATTCCTTCTGTCCCATAGCTACATACATATGTAGATACTAATTATGCACGACACTCTCCGATTCCGCGTTTACATTTTTTGGCAAACAAATTTACTAGTGAAATAGACATTTTGAATACAACAATTATTCATTTTAAAACGTACTTAAATACATTGTTTAAAGCTTATTATTATTAAAATCATTTTAAAATTTTCTTTTTTGTGCAATTTTTTCTTTGTTTTTTATGTGTATTGTTGTATCTAATACTCTTACTGTTTTTTTTCTGTGTAATGGTCAGCGCGTTTGCCTACCATGCAAGAGGTCTCAAGTTCAATTCCCGACATGGTTAATATGAAATATTTATTTAAAGGGGTATTTTCACACTAAAATATTTTATAGTCCGTGGACTGGTACCTAAAGCGTAAGACTGATCATATTACCTTGATATAACAAAAATTATCAAGGCTCGCTGCGATTGGCGTACCAATTCAGTACCCTATGCACTATTAAGTACGGAAAGGGAATGATGATGATGAATGTAAAATTATATCCGTATTCTCCTTTTCATTATTAAAATAAGTTTTACTTTTCATTTTTTATTGCAACATGCTTTTTTGGTTTCTATATGTCTTTAAAAAAAAAAAAAAACTTGTTTATTTTTCAAATTATTGTTATGCTTATACTCACCTGTATTATTTTTATAAAGGCCACTTGGGCAAATATCTGAAAGTACGAAAAGAACAGATGAACCCATAATTTAATATGGCTAATTTGAATACAAACTTATATATGACCGGACCAATAGTTCTGTTTTATTTTATTGTTAATAAAGTTAAGTTAAATAAAGTTCAAAGTTAAACAATAAAATTGTCGCATTTTCTTCAAAATGGAGAAAAGAGTTCGCATGAAAAAGTTAAATAAAACAAATTATTCTGCACATTCTGACAAAACCGCAACAATTATTTAACTCAACTTGTTTTGATGCAACTGGCTCTCTAAGCCTTCCTTGGCCATCCAAAAAATATTATTACATTGAGCATGAAAAACCCATTAACTCGTCTGATTTCGGGATTGGTCAAGAAAAATAATATGCAAGCAATTCTACTGGGCCATTCAAACAATTAGAGCGATATTATAAGCATGGACTAAAAACCCACCAGACCAAGACTGCTCAGATACATAAAATGTATACGATAAGCATAGAATTAAGAATAGTCCAGAAACCGCATACGCACATCAAACAGAAGGCGACTAAATTACTCATAAATGAGTAGGTTTACGTTTTGACCCATTAGTTTCTTTGTAGACGTCGCTCAGTACGCAACTCCTGGTTTAAATTTAACTATGCCGTGTTGTGTCCTTTTAAAGTGTAGAAATACTGATAGGATCTTAAAGAAACAGAATGGGATCACATTTCATGTGTAATCAGCATATGAATGTGTAAGTAGCAAATACATTACTCAAAATTTAATTATTTTTCCATCTGTCAGATTGTCGAGGAAATCGAAATGGACATTTCGTTAGTGTTGCCAGGGAAGTAAATTTGTTTACCCTACTTTGCTCATCCAATGAGAGAACTAATGAAAATTAGACCTCAGATTAAACAACTCTGGTGGACACTTAACCGACATCTTTTAATTATTATACATATTTTTATATCATGTTAAATAATTTCAAATATTATTTAACAAGATATATACAAATATCCGTTATATGTCAAATAAAATTTGTTTTATATTGTAAGTTCAAAGTCTATTAATTCAATAACTCTTATTAAATGACCCTTTACTTATCTACTCTGTTGTGTCAATCAATATACCGCGTGCACAAAAAAATTTTAGAGAAATTAACAAATTGCTTTTTTTTTACCCTTCATTTGTGTGATAATTATATTGTTTCCCATCGTGCAACATTACGCGGCAACATAACGAATGCATGCGGCGAAAGTTGGGCATAGTGGGAGAATTATTGGACACAGTCCGATGCATTCAAGTATGATTCTACGCTCCTTCTAGACTATTCTTAATTCTATGACGATAAGATTTAGTTTCGTAGACGCAAGACCTTACTTATAAACCTAGTTTAAAGTTGTGCCTAGGCATAACTTTATATCAGGTTTATAAGTAAGGCCCAGGGTGTATGTGTAATTGCGTAATGGTGTGACCAAGGAGACTTTTCAATGATAACCAGAGTGTTGGATAAATGACTGTTTATTATTCGTTATGTACACTTTCGTTGTTTACCATGCATAACCTGCTACTTGCTACTGCGGCCGCGTAGACCATCCCGCCTATTTTACTATCCCCTGCCTCTCCACATACTTCACACTGCACACCACCTGCATTTGGTCTATCTAAAGGACTCAAACAATTTTTTTAAAAACAAGCAATCACGCTGTTCGGGTTACAAAAAGAGGATAGAACGCCACATTACTCTGTATTTATGTAAGTCACTATTTCAGATTCGGCTGACGGGAATCGAACCCAGGACCTCAAAAAAGGTAGGTGAATGTGTCAACCATTACACAACGTGGCAGACTTATCTCCACTCGATTTACTTAATCAGAACTTTTACCTGAGAGCAGCCATCGGAGTCGAAAACGAAGAATGGAAAATACGGTTATGGTTCTATTTCACACACACAGAACTGTATACTACATAAAAGTTTGCAAGCTATGGTACAAAAAAGATAGTTAATTACAAAGTTTTTCAAAAATATTAAGCCTTGTTTTTTTAAGCAACGAGCAAAAATCTTTACCAACATTTAAAGAAATTATTCTACCAACTAGGAAACGCCTGAAAACACTATTTCACTTTTGGACCAGTCGATTTGATAAACAATAAAATAAATTAAACAGATTATCATGAAGCAAAATGAGGCCGATCTAAATCGCACGCCATTGTTATGTGAATTTAATTAATTAAGTTACGGTCTTTTCAATTATTCATTTAGTATAGGTACTTTATTTGTCATAACTCTTCATATAATTACTAGAACTCGTGATAAAAATAACATAATAAAACAGATCAGGAAAAATCGATCTCCACGTAAAAAGTTCGCTTTAAAATCCATTTCAATAACTCCATGAAAAACAAATTAATGTAAGTGGGTAAACTTTTAGTGTGCTAAACAATTAATTATCCCCAGTTTAAAACGCCATTTTGTGTTAGGTCTCAGCAAACAGGGTATAAGTGCATAAATTCTTGCTAACGCGGATAATACGGTGAAGGATCGTACATAATGTACAAATACAAACTAGTAATGCGAAAAAAACAATAATTTTTTATTTTTAATTTTACACTCCCGAATTATTAGATTATCAATTATGATTTCTTTCGTTAAGATTATAAATTTGTTAAATAAACGCTAAATACTAATAAATGGTTACAAACTCATTTCAAAATTAAGATTGATTAAGTTAGACAACATTTTTAAATATGGCATGAAAATTGTCCAGTTCAATTTAAAGCAATATCAATAATTTGTAAAAAAAATAGTAACGAAAAACAGTGAGTTAATTATCAATCGTAATAATAATCAGTGCCCAATAATATTTTGCTTGGAAAAACTCAGAAAACGAATTTTCCCAGATGCAAAGCGTTGTGGTTTATATGATAATACATAGATAGATAGTATGCCTGTTTATTTATAAGATGTCAGTAAATATGTATGTAATGAATATTTAAGTTTTCCCTTTTTCCTCCCTCTTTGCTTCACTCTTTACCCCCTCCTCTTCATAGTGTAGTGTAGATATTTAGTCAATTTATAATTATTAAAAAAAAAAAACAATATGTTGTCCTGTAAATAAATTTTTAATAAACCAGCATGTTCATATACCACTGATTTTCTCAAATTAAACGGTTTGGGTTGGTCGGAAGAAATTGCCTCAAGGCAATATGCCCGCTCTTATGCATATGTATTTAAACTATATACGTATATAAAGTGTTTAAATAAATTAATATGAACGTTCATTATTATGTTTTGTACCTTCTTCAATATTTTTATAAAACTGTTTTTTTTTCTTACTCTTTAAATTTATATTATTTTCTATTTTATTTCTATTTACTTTATTATTTTTATTATACACATACACACATATATTTATTTTTTATTATAATTTCTAAATTCCTAACATTTTTAAATTTTTAAACAACTGTTATTTGAATACCTATAATGTATTAAATCAACAGCTTACTTAACTGTGGAAAATTTATATTGACCATTTTTAATAATTTTATTTTTTATATGCTCTTATTTTCTGTATGCAATAAATGCAACAGTAATTTTCCCACATAAATAAATAAATAATGAGATATAATTAATGTACTATATTGTTCAAGATTATAATTAATTAGCGCAATGCGATTTGCGGTGGCGGGGGTCGTGGTGTCAACCACACCGGTGTCAATAAATTGTCGTCCACAAATTCGTCTCAGAAAGATTGAGTAGAATGTAATGGCCACTAACCTGTTCATGGCTTCTTTCTCCTTCCTGTAGCACTTTTCTTTGGACTGGTCCTGACACCTAACATTATATAATGGCGCGGCGGTCGCGATGATTGCATAACACGATAGACCTTCGGCACAGATCTTAAGACACACCACTGGCGCGATCGGATGAACACGTACAGCCAAGACAAGTCTTGATTCCGCGGCGTTTGCCAAAGGACTGATTTTGTATGGAAGGGCAAGTAGGTGGATTATGAATTTTAGTGTATTTGCGACAATAACAATTGACACCAATGCATACGCGCGCAGCTGATTATGAAAAAAAAGTATTGTTTATACAAATCAAATCAAATTAGAATCGTCTTTAATCGTATTAGGAAAAAATCGTATCATGAAACAGAAACAATTTTTTATGAAATCTGTAAAAATACCGAAAAATTACGACTATTTTACGAAGTTTTTTTTACGTTAAAAAATTTGACCAACAAATAACTAATCAAAACTACTTTTTTCGACAAAGGGTGAATTTTTAATTAGGCAGTATTTTATAACAACTGATACCTGATATATTCCCATACTATGAAGGCCACAAATAAAGTATTGAAAAGTCCATAATAAATTACGAAAATGTGTACCGTACGGGAACAATTACCAATTCAATCATTATGATGAAGCTTAGAATAAGTTTTATATGAATTAAATTATGTTTGATAAGGCATGTTTAAAATTATGTAAAATGTCTCCTTCCGCGCGGGACACATTATCATTAATGTAAAAAAGTTATACATACATTGTAAAAAAACAAATAAATACATTTTAAGATAGACTCCTGGGATAATAGACGGCAGATTGGTGACTTAATGTTTTTATTCAAAGTTTTAAATGTCATTACCGACTGCCTAATTTTACTTAGTTTATTTAATTTACATGTACTCTTTAAACGTACCCGTCATACCAAATTATTTTACAGTGCCGACGTACATACTAATGCAGCAAAAAATGCATAAATTCATACAATTTGCAACTTATATAATAACATTATTGGAGCCAATGCGAGTGATATATTCAACTTGAATAATAATAAATTCAAAAAGGAAATCAGCGACAGCATGCGGGCATTATCGTCGTGTGTGAGTAATGACCGGTAAATAAAATAGTACTTTTTCAAGTTTTAAATTTACAAAAATAAATATGCACTAACATTTAACTTTTTGTTTTCCAAATTATATTCTTGTATCATATAACTATACCTATGAAACATTGGATATATTGTTAATTGTAAGTTTGAAATGATTTTTAGTCTAATCCTAAGTATCAATTATAATATAATTGTATTACTGTGTAAGTATATGACTGTAGATTTCAATAAATAAAAAACATTTTGAAAAAAATAATATATCGATCGAACGGTTATTTTTGTAACCGGTTATGAGTTATTCGGTTTTATTTTTAAAAATCGGTTATGCGCATGACTAATACAAACATTACCATGGAGATTCTGTTCCGGTGGTGGCTAGTTGGCTAGTGGATACTTATATGACCGGGCTCAGTGCTCAGTGCTGATACCATAATCCTATTATGATGTGTCGATAGAGCGTTATTCTCTATTAATGCGGTTTTCCCGCCAAAGCATACAGAAAAGCGTCCATAGTGACTAGTGACGCCGGACATTTGCATCTCCCCCACAAGAATTTGGACGTTTGCCAAACATTTCGAAAAATAAATATTATTTCAATCAATATCCGTGTAGAAGCCTCATATTTCTTACAAAAGTTTCTGCATTTACTGAGATTTTTATTTGCACTACGATATTTCAGGAGAATAGATTGGAGAACACCCACCAACCTTGTGAAAAATCACGTTTTATTTTTACGTGCTCATCGAGAATCGAACCCGGAACCTTTTGTGTGAGTCGGCGTCTTAGCTATTACACCGCAGAGACCGCCAAGATAATATTATAATATATAAGAGGAAATTGCAGGAGACTGCTGCGAGATATTGCATAGATTTATATACTACTAAGCGTGCCGTCCAGATGTTTATTGAAATAAATGTTAATACAATAATTTGTATTTTTGGTATTTTTTTAATAATATGCACGCTTCCACTTTCCATTTTGTTGTATCCCAACTCAACACGGAGCTCTTGACCTCATAGAGTTGGGATACGTTAATTTATTTTTGTAATATATGTATTTGTGTGAATAAATATATAAATATTTTTGTCGATAAGTTCAGTAAAGAGTTAAATCCATTGGTAATTATTATTATGTGTAACTTCTACAGCCCCACATTCTTTATCTCATACCTTAAGGACGCTTCGCAAAAAGGATTCTATGGAGTGTGAAATTACATGCTATAGATTTAAGTCAAATTATTGATCAAATAATATTTATTTGCATTACTTGAAAAAGTATTTTTTACTGTATTAAAAAATTTGACCGCCAGCAATATTTTGTTCGCCGAAATAGTTTTAGCATTATATACCTGTGCATAGAACTTCATTTGTACAATGTAATATGCTTTACCAAAGCGAAATAAATATCAAAAAATATTTGTTCACCTTAATTGAATTACTGATTTTTTTTCGAAAATGTTCCATTAATCGATGCTCAGTGTACAGGAATATGCAGAACAAATATTTTTTCAACGTTTTATAAATAAAACATATTGGAAAAGACTGAATTGAAGAGTTAAATGTGAGTTACCACGTAATTACCCTGGAAGGCAATTACCCACCTGTTGAAATGTCATTTTCTTCGCGCTTGTAACGTATCAATCGTATATTTTTTTATTAATATAGTTACATAAATTACATTTATTTATTTATGACTAAATACATCGTTTTAAACTTTACATATTACATAACATAACATATTTTATTTGAACGAAATATTCCCAATCAGCGAAAGTGTTGGTATGAGGGGATATCATTTATTATTATGACACAATAGTTTTAATAAAAAGTCGATAAAATAACATCACATATCACTCGTCACACGGGCTGTAAGAACTGTTTTATTTAGGTGTTTTTTAAGTACGTATGTGTTTTGTATATTTTTTTAATTCATTAGAAAGTGAACAGTAGAACTTGATTGCTGTATACACAAAACTGTTTCATTTTCTGTTAGTCCTAGGTTGTTCGCAAGTAAAATTATTTGACGCCCTTGTATTTCTTTGATGTATATTGTAGTTAAATTAAATTAAATATTTATCTTGATTTTATTTATTTAATCTTAAATATTATCTTTACCCATAGAATTAAGAATAGTCCAGAAACCGCATACGCACATGAAGGCGTCTCAACTACTCATAAATGAGTAGGTTTACGTTTTGACCCGTTAGTTTCTTTGTAGACGTCTCTCAGTACGCAGCTCCCGATTTTAATTCAACTATGCCGTGTTCTGTCATTTTGAAGTGTAAAAATACTGCTGGGATCTTAAAGAAACACGATGGGATCACATTTCATGTGTTAGTACCAAATACATGTGTATGTAGCAAATGCATTACTCAAAATTTTTATTATTTTTCCACCTGTCAGATTTTTAAAGAAAACAAAATAGACATTTTGTTAGTGTTGCCAGGGTAGTCAATTTTTTTACGCTACTTATTATTAATAAGAAAATTTGTTCAATTTTTAAGTTCAAAGTTCATTTATTCAATTACTCTTATCAAATATATTAACTCATTTTTTTTATGATATATTTGTTGCCCTTTTAAGGGAATTATTATGTTCATTATATTAATTGATTATTTTTTTATTTTTTTTTGTTTTTTAAAACATTTTATTTCCCTTTTTAATTGCTATTAAATAAAAAAAGTACCTTCTGATCTTTTACAAAATATTTTATTTTCTCTTTCTTATATTACACAAAAATATTATACCTGTCTATTTATTATAGGAGCAAACAATTCACAAACATTTCTTGTATACCCACGAACAGGCCATGCCTTTGTGGGATTTTTTGTTTACTATTTTTACTGTTAATATGCATTTCATTGCCATATAATTATCTTTAATTTTTTAATGCTCTGTTTTACCTATAATAAATTTTATAAAAAAAAATAAGCAAAATTTACTTATTAACTCTTGTGTCAATCAATGTTTTCGCGTGTACAATAAAATTTTAGAGAAATTAACAAATCGCTTTTTAAAATTTTTATATTAATTACATTTGACTTGTGGTTATATTTTTCGCAACATGGCAACACTAAGTGGCGACTTTAAGTATGCGCGCGGCGAAAGTGCAATATAGTAAGGGCTTCTTTAGACACAGTCCGATGTATTCAAATATGATTCTACGCTCCTTCTGGACTATTCTTAATTCTATGTCTTGACCTTTTTTGTGTAAATTAATAAATTAATCTTAATTGAGTATTTTAGTTGTTCCATATAAATCTGTAATTCTAGTATATTTATTCAAATTAAATGTTAATTCATTGTTCTTTTAACTGATTCTTGCATTTATTTACTGCATTGCTACCACATTATTATACATACATGTTGTTTTTCTCTATTACAATCTACTTTTATAAATTTAGTTAATTTTATAACTGTAACATTTCAAAAAAGAGACTAGCTCTTGTGCTTGGAGAGTAAGACACACTATAATAGATATTAAGTAATCTAAAGCTATATAATTTCGAATATACAAAAGAAAAAAAAAACCGAAATGAAAAGAAAAAGAGGAAAAAAAAATACATTTTACGTCATTAACCGCCACTACAATTTCGTTTTATGCTCACCTTTTTACCTATTTATGAATAGTATTTTTGATTATAATGGGGGATTATTTTGGACGGCCGCAATTATGTAACTCCATACCCCCCAGACGGGTTGGTATGGGAGATTTTTCCGAATCTACTTCCTGAAGTTTCCGAAGTACCCACATTACTTAACTAACTGTGAGAAGACTGGTAAATAATTATTTTGCGCGCGGTGATGTAACATCGCGTTACCGCGAGCAAATGACGGAATATTTTAAAGTTCAGACATTTGAAAAAAAAAATTGGAAGCATACTGTTAAATTATTCATTTTCCATAATTTATGAAAAAAACATGTTATTTTGCTCTGTTATAGAAAAATAAATTTAAAATCATAAATACGGCGTTTATAGTACAAGCGTGCGTCCTCCCCAAATTTCACTTTCCGAATCTGGTGTGAAGATGTATATTTGAAGATTACAAAGAACACAACTTTATTATTAAAAAAATAAGAGAGATATATAAAACTTTATATCGTATGGTCTACATACATATAGTGTGACATTACAGCCACACAAGAGTCAAAGAAGAAAGTTTTCGATGCTTGTGTTCTCCCTGTACTGACATATGGCTGTGAAACTTTTGTGTTCACGAAAAAAAAATTACACAGTGTCACAAAGAGCTATGGAAACGAGAACCTTGGGTTTTTCGTTGATAGATGGAAGAACTAACACATCTTCAAAGGTCATGGATGTGGTCCATAGGGTTGCTGACCAGAAATGGAGCTGGGCTGATCATATGGCCAGAACCACCGACTCTAGATACCTGAAATATTCCTGGAATGGCGACCCAGAACTGGCAGAAGAAGTGTCGGACGGTCTCAGAGAAGGTGTTCTGGCGACAGAGGACGGTTTCAGGAAGTGGTTGGATGCGGTTGGTTCAGGATAGGAAGACGTTGAAATTTAAAGGGGAGGCCTATGTTTACCATTGAACAAGATACGGCTGATGATGGGCAATTTTTGTTTATCATAAAATATTTTAGTGGAACCGAATACTTTAAATGTTAATTGAATATAAAACATATGTTAATTTAACAACCATGTTTCTTTATTTGCACATAAAACGTACAGTTTCCTTCACAACAATGGAAATGATAATAAAATATTTTTTTCTAACGATCCATGAGACCATGATTGACAATACGCTAAAATCCATTTTCATCGGAGTATCATTTACAAAAATTTACATAATATCATATGGATATTTTACCAAAGTAGCCTTCACACGAGGACAGGGCAATATTGTTCTATCATAGACATATTTTCCTAGTGTGAACAGAAATTTAGAGGACAGGGCAATGGTCCCAAGACATTGTTCTTGAGATAGACAAGCAGAGTAACCGGTCTCCGCCGCATTGTCCTTGCGTAAGCGCGAAAGAACAGGACAGTATGACAATAACAATTTCGTCACTCACTGGCATTTAAAAAAAAAAAAATGTCGCGTAGATGGCATCTGGAAGAAATCAAAATGTTTATTTTATTTATCAATGTTTCGAGTAAGTCCAAATTTTTGCAGAAAGGCTGGATAGTTATTTAGATCTAAATTTGTTGCAACAGAGAGGAAAAGCATTTTTGAGAAGGGAATGTGGAAGTCTAGGCATTTGCCAAGTGACCACTTAGACTAGCCAATGACAGGTCATAAGCCCTGTAAATGCCTAGACTTCCATAATTTCTTCTCAAAAATGTTTTCCCTCTCTGTTACAACAAATGTAGATCTGAACAACTCCCTAGAGAGGAAATACAGCCTGTCTGCAAACATTTGGACATACTCAAAACATTGTTGAAAAATATATAACTTTAAATTTTAAATAAATAAATGCCGATTTTTCCATATTCCTTCTCAAAAGTGTTGTCCCTATCTGTTTAGTATATTTATTTGTCAATTATTTTAATTTGCATTACCTAACGAGTTAATTAACCTATGACGTAATGCAGACTGTGAATGTAAGGTTCTAACATTGCAAATTACAAGTTAATTAATAGAAAACAGACAGCTGCAAAAACTGTCGGTTTGTACAAATCTGCTGAAGCACTATTCAGCAAGCAAATTGCCCTATTAATGGGTGGATTTTGGCTTGCTTTATTTTTTTGTTATTGTTTATTTAGTTCGTCCTTTAACAGTTCCAATACATCTTCGTACAATAGAAATAATATTTTCTCGAACTCGCATACTATTCATATTTTTGCAGCGTTTCGCATGCGAACTACTGTAGAACTGTTGTACGGTCCTATTGTCTTGTCGTGCGCTGTCGAGGCTGTTCACGGAGCTGGGACATGACAGTATTGCCTGTTAATTGTGTTTTCCTCGTATGAACCCTGCTTAAGACATTTCTATTTTTATGCATTACACATTGGCTATCAATTAAGTCTAAACATGATAGACAGTTACTTTGAATGAAATAGATAAAGCGGGGAATTAATAATATTGTGTTTCATATGAAAATCCATTTGATCAAACGGGTCCACCCACGTGTGGGCATTGTAACGATGAACAAAATGATTACCTACGTAGGAATTCGAACCCCCGACCTTTGAGTCTGTAGGCGAACTATGCATGTTCGTAATCACTCGCAATAAGACAGCCAACATTTTGAAATAATAGTGGGATTTAATTCGTTTACATTCAGCATATTATTTCATAGTGAATATTACAATGACAACAATTTTTATGGCGACAGTAATCATAAAATGGATATTTTATAGTAACATCTATGTAAGTACTTTAAAATTAACTAAACGTTAATCATTGTGGCCATAAAATAATTTCACTTAAAATATCAGATGCCAAGTAAATCTCAGAACATTGTTTTTTTATCAACGAACGAAATGAGAGAGTGGATGGAAATGGAGAGCGTCTTTGATAATTATTATTTTTAAATATTTTTCTATTTTCAGAAATTAAATTTGAGCGTTTTCGGGCTGATGACGACTATAATTCTGTGTATGACACTAAACCAAAAACCTGGACGAGTGTTTTAAAGTAATGGCTACTCTTAGGTTCTGCAAGAAGTATTATAAGCAGGACTCTGCATCTGTTTTTAATGGCTTTGATTCCAGGAAAAGTCAGCGTATGAGCTTCGAACTGACACAAATCCTTACCGGTTATGGCAGATTTATAGGTTACCTGCATTGTTTTAAAAATCTATTCATCTGACAATAAAACCCCTAAATGTTCTTAACTTATTTCTTCCTTTTCAGCATCGAAAGACATAATCTGGAGGCACGATGCAGAAGCATTGGTAAGGAAGACACGTCCATTCCTTTAATAAGTCACAATGATTTACCATAAGAGGTGGTGTCTTACATGGTTAGAATAGTATAGATAATAAGAACGACAATTGATAACGGGACACAAAATGCTGTGATTTCTTCATGTGAAACGGAAGGCCTACTGATGTCTATCAACATCTGGCTTCTCTTGAATGAGTTTTTTGTGGCTGCATTAAGCAAACGCGGGGATTTTTTTTTAAAGATCCACAGCCGAAATTGCCTCCCATTTCTAACACTACACAGATGAAGATAGTCAAGAAATATAAACCTTGTACATTTTAAGCATGGTCAATAATACTGCAACTCTCAATGCAAAAATACTCTCAGGTAAAATTTCCGAAAAAGAAAAGCGGAGATGAGTGTGATTTGAAAACTGCGGTTGGAGCATTTTCCTATGCTTCAGGTTCCGGGTTCAATTCAACATCAAATACGTTTTGGATATGGTTGTATACTTCAATATTTTACCATCACTTGACACGCACGTAATGCGAAAATATTATCTTAGGTCACCAGATATAATCGAGATACGCTGCATTTGGTTTACCTATCAATGAAGTAGTGCTATATGCACCATAAGTTGCGGATAGAAGTACGATGATGATGATGTGTATAAGGTTTTTTTTTAAAATATATAAACGTAAAGGTTAAGAACGAAAAAATAAATTACTATTTCAATTTACACGTTGTAAAGATTACCGAGGGTGTAGCTTACAGTAAATCGAGGTTCAGACGGATTATAGGGGGTCTCGTTAGCGATCACGGACCGGAAGTTGATAACTTTGACCCCTTCAATTCCCGAGCGGCTACGCCACTGGACTTATAAATCTCTATGGCGCTCTGCGTAAAAATGGCGACAACCTTTGCCCTCAGATAAGCTTGCTTGATGCTGCGACTTTACCCTTTTGATTTGGTACTTGATTCGCTTGCGACAAAAGTATATTTCTTGCTAAAAGGATCACGTGATGGGAATCATCCAAATGCCTTTTATTTATTTTTAAAATTAAAGTCTAATTTTAATTAGAATCGGCGGGATTTAAAGGGTTGAGATAGGTTAAAAAAGTTATATGAAATACCTAATATTGGCCCATTTTACATGTGTCGTCTTATCCACACGGCACGGTAAAATTAGGGTGAGTGGATGCATATTTATTATTTTCTAATCTTCTTCTAACGGGGTTCGATGGTGAGTCTAGTCTTGTGTAATGCCATATTTATTACTTTAATAAAAAGTTATTATTCACTATTACACAATTATTCACTGTATGTGTGTATATGTGATAGCGTATATATGTGATAGCGTATATATGTGATAGCGTATATATGTGCATATATGTTTACACGTATGTTTAAGAATGCATCACAAGTGCTCCGCCTCAAGACGGATTTTTTAGTGAGTTGGGGTAAGTTCACGGGCATGGTTTGTGTCATCAATAAGCTGCATTTTAATACCTATTTAATAAATTACTTAAATGTTATTTTTTATTAAATAGACATGTAAAATTAATAAATGTAAGAAGCATAATCGCTTTTTTGGTTTTCATAAAATATGAATGACCTTTGCGATCGAATCTGTGAACTCAGCGAGTAAATTGTATCCATATGCAAAACAAGTAATCTGGATTTTCGGTGGCTGTTTCGTTTCCATCTTCAGGGGATATCAGCGGAACAGTTTGATGGGGTGATTTTATCTAAACGTGATTCGCAGACTAAAGGACCTCACATCCTATTTGGCGAAATTCAAGATCTACACAGATTCCCTAAGGAATAAATGTGAACTTACACTATATATGGAAGAAAACGTATGCAATATAATATGAATATTATACGGTGGGAAAGCAGTTTGATTGAATATATAAATTGAAGTGAAAGTCGTCAAATTGTGATTATTATTGATTACTTAAATCTTCTTTAATGTAAAAATTATTATATTAAATAATAAATACTTTAAAATAATTTATTATTGATGATATGAAATCAATTTTAAATAAATTGAGGGTTTTGGAAAACAAACTTAGAAATCTCCACCAAAAACGGAAAATTAGTTATTAATGCCAAAATGAACCATACATAAAAACCTACCAACCTAAATAATAGCTTAATTCAAAACCATCTCTAAATCTTGTAAAATCAAATTTCAATTATTCTACACCGACACCGCAAAATAGTATTTTTCATTGCGTTAGTGAAGCATAATTAGAAATCTCAAAATTATTTTTTCACAGTTTTTTGCAAATATCTCAGTAACTGCTTCAATGGAGATTTCTGAGCTTTCTTCTAATACTCCCAAATATTTAGTCTCAACACGATATATGAAATAGTTTTGTTTATTCAATTTATTCATTTTCACTTCAACCTTTCCAGTTTTTACAGTAAAATAATTTAGTTAAACATTATGAAGCGTTTTATGCCTAATAAATTATCAATATTTATAGTATGTTCATATTTTTGTAGAATCATATAAGATTTTATCCAAATAGGCAAATTAAAAATTAAAAAAAAAAAAAAAATTAAACATGATGAATAAATCATACATTTTTTTATAAATTATGAGACTTAATGAAAACGAGAAATGGTATTCTATCCTCTTCGTTTATTATTTCAATAGAAAGCAAACTAGTAGCTCAGTAGTAATTTCATTTTAACATAGTTTTGATGACTAGCAATAATATAATTTACGTATTGTTGTAAATTATATTATTGCTCTTTGACTGTAATAAATACGAGAAAGTAAATTAATACAATTAGATCTTACCTGATGACGTGCATAAAACGTTTCTTGAAAGTTTTCAGTCATTTTATGTAAATTCCCGAAACAATTGCAAAACACTACGCTTTACTGTTGTTATATATATTATTTGTTGATGGATGAATTCGTAATTAAGATATAATACAAAGGTGCGTCGATTAACTGTTTACCACGACTCTCATCCAACTGTCGAAAAGGAAAGTAATGAAAAAATACATGAAAAGGCAAAAAACGGAATTGTCAAGCAATAAATAATGAATTTGCATTTATTACTTGTTTAAAGTGCGTCGTTTAATTGTTGTCAAAACGCCAAGAGTACTAAACGACTCGATTAATATTAGCTGTTATTGTGAAATAACCACTAAACTATTGATTAAAGTTATTTTTAAAACGTTGTTAATTAACCTTTTTTCTAAACATAATTTATTAACTTTATTTATTTGTACAAATATACATATTACAAATAAAAAAAGTATCCCTAACTCCGTGAGGCCAATTATAGCCCTGCGTTGAGTTGGGATACAACATAATGGAAAGTGGAAGCATACATATTATTAAAGAATACAAAAATTACAATAATTACATAAATATCAATCGTTTAATAAAAAAAATAATCAACTGTGGCGTTTGCCATAATTTTTTATTTAAAAAAATTATAAAATAAAAGTATACAAATTTAATACCAATGTATCTATATAAAACTAGTTAATTAGAAAATTAATAAGGAGCGTCCTCTGGTTAGGATAGTCTCCATCTAACATGACTCGACCTATTTAAAGATGTAGATATTTTTATGTTTTAAAATTTAAATAGTTGTATAATAATACAACAATAACAATTTAAAACTAAAACTACTTAGTTATAAATGCATAGCTAATTTTATATAAGAATATTATCAACATTATTATATAAATAAAAATACATAATGTTACTTAATCATAAATAATAAAGTAAAATTTATTATAAAAAACAAACATAAATTGATGAATACAAGGGAATATAAATAATATATGTACCGATTATATAAAGTAATAAGTTGATTAGTCTAAATATTTTGTAAAGTTGTGTTTTTTTTATTTTTTTTATTTGTTTGAATAATGGCAGATAATGATAGATAATTTGTAATAGTGATAATTCATTTACTTATACGTAATATGTTACTTTACATCTCGTAAACACATCTAGCAAAATAGGATGATGGCCAAAACAATCTGACGAAATCAGCTGATAAATGTATTCAGAGACTACATTAAACCTTGTCTTTTCACAATTTTATATCCATTTTAGGCGCAGTTATTTACGGGAAATTAAAAAGTTGAATGGCTCCAAAAAACTATTTTTTTTGGGTAAATCGCAAGAGAGCAAATATCTATTTCATTTTTTTTTAGAAATTCATCATTCATCTGACATTGCAGGTATTAAGTGACACTATGTGATTTAATATACATAACCGCCCTCTATCTTTGAATAAAATGAAAAACTCCAATGTTGGCGAGTGATGACGCAGTACTGTTTACCTATGTTAATTGTCATCATCGTTCAGTTATCTATACTGTGGTGTCCACAAAAAGCCTCCAAGTCTCTCCGTCAGCTACCCTCTCTAGTCAGGTTGCGTCTGGTAGTTCTTACACTTAGTAATCAAGCGTGGTTGAGGCTCTCGGTAGGCATACGCAGTATGTGACATAGACAATTGTGTATATTCTATTTTATATTAAATTTAAATATCAAAACTACCATAGGTAATAAATTGTCTTTGTCCGCATTCTCCTCTCCGTTCCTCTCTATCCCCGAATAAATATAAGTTTTATAGTGAGAATTTTTAAAAATATAATTATGTATCCCCGTACTGCGAGCCAACTATTTGTGACAACTTATTTTTACTATTCATATAATTTCTATCAAACTTATATGTTACTCTTATTCATTTTTGTAATGTATATGTTATATTTAAAATAAATTAATTGAATTGAATTGAATTGAATTAATAAAAAAGATGCAATATTATGTAGGTGCATATCGTATGTATTTGAATGTTCGTTTTAAATAAACGCACGCGTATTGTCATACCTACTATGACATTGTATTCACTGCATTTTGTGGTTACCTACCGTATTGTATGGGACTCGTTGCGCATTATTTATTCAGTGTGTATCAATTCAATTTTAAAATAAACTGCTTTTTTCAGAATAAGGTTTAGAAATTTACTATACTTTATGACATTTCTTGACTTATATATTTACAAAAAGGTTTCGAAAGTAGATAAAAATGATTATTATTTTATTTTATTTTATTTTTTATAATCAAACTTCTAACTAAGCTCTTTCTTGTACACTTTTCAATATAATTTTAAGTTTTTTTTTATACTTACGCACCCACACACACGCACTCTCACCCTCATTCATTCACACACGCACACCCTCTCTTATTAATTCACACATACATACATTCACATACACACACATGAATACAAACGTCACACACATACGATTACGTAAACTATTTTTCTTATATATTATGAATTATTAAATTTACAGGGGGTTTTTTGGATTGGCTCTAGTATTGTTAATATATTTCTACTAATTTTTTCATGTAATAGCTGTAAAAATCCGAAATAAAATAAAATAAATCAATTAAATAAATATTCTTTAAACGTAGTGTCAATGCTAAACAAACCCCTGAAAATATGCCGCCTATGTAAATTTAATGTTGTGATAGGTATCCGTAAATTAACTCACGCCCTCTAAGTCAAGTCTTTGGAGAGCCAGGCTACTGAATGCGGACGAATGCTTTCATATATATATATTACTAAATCTCGTCCTTCAAGCCCATTAACAAATAGCAGCGATCCATCGAGGATTCGGCTCCTTTTGTAATATAAAGCAACACATTCACATAATATGTGTACAGTCTTTTGTCTACAAACATTTGGACAAACTCAAATATAGTAATAAAACCAACTGGTCCAAAAAGAAGTTTTAAAATCAGAAAAATGCTTTCAGGCGTTGCCTAGTATGTGAAACAATTCAGTTAGATGAATCTCTTTACATTAATAAAGGTTTCAGCTCTTTAACTTCACTTAAATCAACAAACGGAAGAATCGAAGAAATATGGATGTTCAAACATAGGCAACATATAACACATGTATATTTACATATATTCAAAATATACCGACTCTTTCATACATCAACAATATTTTAAGTTTGTCCAAATTTTGTAGACAAGGATTGGATTCAACTCCCTGGGGAGCTGTTAAAATTAACATTTTACAACAGAGATGAGGAACATTTCAGAGAAGGTAATATAGAAATCTATATATGTTACATATAGTGAATATTACACAGTTTGTAAAGTGGCCATAGTGAATGATACACAGTGTGTTAAGAGGCCACTTAAACCAGCCAATGACAGGTCATAAGCCCTGTAAATGCTTAGACTTCCATATTTCCTTCTTGAAAGTATTCTCCATCCCTGTTGTTATTTGTTAATGTGCATAGGTGTTTCATCATCTGCACTGTAGCACCTACATTTATAAGTTACAGAGATATTAATTCTAGCAAGGTGTTTATTCAATCTGCAGTACCCTATAAAGGCTCTAGTGATAAACCTAACTTGGTCTTGGCTTAGTTTTATTCTAAAAAAATTAAGCATTCAAGTTCAAAGCAAACCTTTGCGATTATCTCGTAGCCAACGGTATTGCATTCGCTTGATGTCTGTCACCGCAGTTGTTCTTAACTTTCAAAGATACATATATTATATTATACTTGAATATCCACCACTCCCTCACTCTAATCACATTATAATAACATTTAAACTATAAGTGACTTGACACTATTCTACCTCTGTGATGCTCACATCTGACTTGGCCATAATTTTCTGAACACAGATTAAGCTTGTTGCGAAGCTTACAAGTTAGAACGTGTTACCGCGTTTATCCACAAGAGCAAGGTTCGAATGATGTCATCTCAAAGAATTTATGGCGTAAATTATGGGTCGGCCTCATGGTGTAATGGTCAGCGCATTTGCTTATCATGCAATAGGTCTCTGGTGCGATTCCCGAGATGGTTGAGATGAAATATTCATTAACTCTTAGGTGGCCGTTGGCTGTGATGTCACACTA
The DNA here is from genome assembly GCF_059751315.1 of Micrasema longulum. Taxonomy (NCBI): domain Eukaryota; kingdom Metazoa; phylum Arthropoda; class Insecta; order Trichoptera; family Brachycentridae; genus Micrasema; species Micrasema longulum. The sequence continues at coordinate 33,691 of NW_028277384.1, read as the reverse complement.
GTCGAAATACGATACAAGACTTAATATATCTCTGTATTTTTTTTAGTGATGAGGTTTTTTTTGTTAAATCTTTAAATGTTCATTTTAACACTGGATTTGGATAGCACAATTTTCATACAAAAAACATTTATCCTTGCTATGCGAAAATGAATGTGACGCCAATACAGCAATAAATCCGTGTAAGAGAGAGCACGAAGATATAACTCATAACAGGGAAGATTGAGAGGCTGTTTTGTAGCCGGTGTTTGTGTGCAAGAGATTTAGTCGGTTATTGGCAAAGAGCGGGGGTGCACGCATGTAAGATGACCGGCATATTTTTTATTTTTGTCGTTATTTATTTTTCTATAACAGGACTTAGTTTGATTTTTATTTTTATAAATTATTTCAAAGGAATTGTTAAACAATGCGTATCTTTGTTTTATTTATTAAATCTCTGAACATAAGAATATTCCGTCTGTTGCTTGAGTTAACACGATGTTTCTTTACTGCGCGCAATTTTTTTATCACAGTCTTTTAAGACTTACGAAATGTGTTTTTACAGAAGAATATTTCATAGTCCCTGGACTAGCACCTGTATCGTAAAACTGATCATCTAACCTTCATGTAACAAAAAATAAATGTTCGAGATACCAATGTTCATCCAATGCTCTGCCCTATGCACTATTAGGTACGGAAAGGGAATGATGATGATTATGAAATTATAGGTAAAAACCCTTAGAGTATGTACATTTTTTACTTTTTTTTTTGCACCACTACAGGCCAGGAGGCCTAATTACAGTGGTGAATTACATCACAGAGCACCCAGCCTTGAGAAAAATCACGTTTTAATTTTTGTGTTCTCACCGGGAATCGAACCCGGAACCTTCCGTGCGTCTTGACCACTACTCTAAGTATATACCACACTAGTTATAGATATAAGATTAATAGAATTGGTAAAGTTATTATTTGTACTATTTATAAGGAACTCAAAATTATTATTTGCATTTTCTGTGTTCTTATGATTTATCCAAATATTTTGATTTCTGGGACCATTTTCAACAAGTTGTAAATAACTCGCTATTAAGAAATAAAAATTTATTTCTTTTTACGTATTTTTTGTTATTTTTAACCGGGAAATAATACTTTTTAAATTATTTAAAGTAATAAAAATCTATGAAATACGGTCCAGTAAAACAAAAAAATTTCGCTAATTATTAGTAGCATAAATAATATTTTTAAATTTGTAATTTTGAATACCCGCAAAAACGGTCATTCCATTAGCCACGCCCCTAATACGTCACGATTCATGTTTATTTGATCCTGCCATTCAAATTTATTTAGAACATCGTCACAAATCTTGACGTCACAACTGTCAAGGCCAAACATGTTGCGTTTTTCTAGCGACGTATTTTTAATAAAGTTTTTTTTAATTTATGGATGAAAACATTTTTCCACAATATCCATATTGATTTCACAATTAATTATTTTAAATGGCTATTAATAATTCTGATTGGCGGCCTCTGTGGTGTAGTGGTCAAGACGCTTGACTCACACGGCAGGTTCCGGGTTCGATTCCCGATGAGAACACAAAAATTAAATGGTGTTCTGTGATGTAAATCACCACTGTAATTGGGCCTCTTGACCTGCTGTGGTGCAAATAAAAAAAATATTTAATCCATTTCATATATTTTTATCGGTAATTGTAGTTTGTGATTTTAATATTCTATTGAAATCAACCATATTTGTATTCGAACCTACACAGCATTATTACACTAAATGCAGCGTATTTCGATTATCTGTTACATGAAAGAAAGATCAGTCTTACGCTTCAGGTGCCACTCTAAGAACAGTAAATGATTGCATTTTTGACAACCTTTAAAATCATCACTTCACGTCCACTCTGCCGTGAGTCGAACACCGGACGAGGCGGATTTATCGCCACTCAATTATCTCGTTCGGGCATTTTTACCTGAGAGTAGCCATCGAGTCGGTTTTGGTTCTATTTCACACCCTGAACTGTACTCTCTATTCGTCTGGATACAAAGATTGACGTTGAAAGACTAGTACTAAAAAAAATACATGTTGCGAGTTTCAATTGTGTTTGCATTTTCGTAATAATATTTTTTTTCCTCAGCAATATAAAACATTAGTTTAATAACGAAAACAATGAATTAATTATTGTTTAACAAATACAAAATTTTTTATTTGAGTCGTTTTTCTATTAAAAATGAACAATTTTAATCATTACGAAATAAACATTTTTGTTAGCAGCCAAGGTTTTTTTAATTTAGCCGTCAAAAACATGATAATTAATATATTGAGGGCAAAAGAGCTTTTAAATATTTATTTTGCATCGTGCCAATCAATTTTGGAGTACGGTATAATCGGATGGGATGATGCGAGTGACACAGTTTTAAATAGTGTATTTGTTGCACAAAAATCTATAAATATAATAATACTTAGATACAAACATCTACTGAAGAAATATTCCACAAATCACAACTTATGACACCAAAGCAATTATATGCTAAAACAATACTCGCTAATAAATTCAAAAACTATTCTTATTCAAATGAAAGACATAACCTCATCAATATAACACATACAAATAATTAGATAACATAAATCACTAGATCCTCAACACAAAGACAACTTAAACAAATCAAAACTAAAACCACTTTCAGCCAAAGAGATTTTGTGTATTAATATATTAATTAAAATCTATAACCTACTTCCACTGTCCATTAAACAATCAGTAACAAAGATAGGTTCAAAAAGGCTATAAAAAAATGGAAAGTGTAACTGGGTATAAGTCAAATTAATTGTATCATTCGCCCAAACCAATATTGAATCACCTGCTCCACAGACGTTTAGTTTATGTTATGTTTTTGTTCTTTTATTGTGCGTTTTATAATAGAAATAATATAGACATACATCAATTAAATATAAAAATAAATACGCAGTGTTTCAAACTGTCTGAACATTTTTTGTATATTTTCAAATATAAAAAAAAAGTTTATTTTTATGTGTTCTCGGCACGAGTAACCCCACCCCAGTGGGGTCACATTATTTTTATTATTGCTTGTAATGTGAGAAGAAAAAAAATTTAATAAAAACATGTTTTTCAAAAGAATTTGCTGGGATTATTCGAAATATATCCCCTTGTAATATTTTTCCGTTAAATGCTTACGATAAATAAGATCTTTTTTTACGAGTTATAAAAGCGCCCGAGTAATTTCTTTCTTTTAACTTTTACATGTTATAACGTCTTAGTAATATTACTTTTTGTTTTATGCGATTTCCTGCGGAATTATATTACCAGGCGAGGAAAGTTTAAGGTCGAAAAGTTATATCGAAGGGATGCATACCAGCTTTTATTTCTTCGTGAAAAGTGTCTTAAATGATTGTCTTTAATGTGTTTCGTACTTATTGATTGTGTTTTTGGAAAATATTAAAACTTTTTTATGATTATTCTAAAAACAAAATATACACATGACACAATCGTACTCCCATGAGTTAGCAAACTCATTCTGGGACAGTTACAATTAATTAGATTGAGACATAATCCGATATAGATAGGTATACCTTCATGTAGGACACAGCCAACTCCGGTGACAACTGTCACTAAGCTGAGGCGATGTGGTTGGCTGGGCCATATACTGCGAATGCCTCCTGGGTGATTATGATGGGTTAGTTAAAATAGAATATGTTTTTAATTTTTTTTTCTAAAATTTTTTTTAATCTAACTACATAACATTTTGTAAAAAACGAGATATTTATCTCAATATCGCTCTTGGAAATGATTATCTTGAAAAGACTGACGTGACAAAATATTTGGGAATCTACATAGATTCACAGCTCTCATGTATTCACCATTTTGATAATGTTATTATTTATTTATTTATGACAAAATACAAGGTTCTTAAACTTTACATATTACATTATATTACATATTTTATTTATACGAAATACTCCCAATCAGCAAAAGTGCTGGTATGAGGGGATATTATATATTATTATGACACAATAGTTGACACTTAATCGATGTTCGGTGTACAGGAATATACAGAACAAATATTTTTTTAACGTTTTATAAATAAATCACATTGGAAAACATTGAATTATGGAGTTAAATGTGACGCGAGTTACCACGAAATTACCCTGGAAGGCAATTACCCACGTATTGAAATGCCATTTTCTTCGCACTTGTAACGTATCTATCATATATTTTACTGTATATATTTTTTTATTAATATAGTTACATAGACTACATTTATTTATTTATGACTAAATACATCGTTTTGAACTTTACTTATTACATAACATTACATATTTTATTTGAACGAAATATTCCCAATCAGCAAAAGTGCTAGTATGAGGGGATATCATATATTATTATGACACAATAGTTTTAATAAAAAGTCGATAAAATAACATCACATATTACTCGTCACACGGGCTGTAAGAACTGTTTTATTTAGGTGTTTTTTAAGTACGTACATGTTTTGTATATTTGTTAGATCATTAGAAAGTGAATTGTAAAAATTGATTGCTGTATACAAAAAACTGTTTCTTTTTCTGTTGGTCCTAGGTTGTTCGCAAGTTAAATTATTTGATGCTCTTGTATTTATGTTAAATCTAAAATCTCTTCAATCACTGGTATAATGCATATGTTTAGGGGAGTTCTTCCGATCTCACTTCGCCGCGCAGTGTACTTCTCAATGATACACTCTCATATGGCATACTTGTCGTGCATCTGGGGATTTGCCACAAAAAGTGTGTATCAGAAATACAAGTAATACAAAATAGAGCCATAAGAAACATATACGGTATACCAATGGAAACGCATGTCAAAGACATTTACAAACTTACTGACATTCTCCCATTTTTGGTCATACCGTATTATGAGATTGCAAAAACGGTGCTTCAAGGTGTAAATAAAGACTCTCTCACTAATATTGGCTATACCTTTAATCGTGACGTCCATCAGTATAATACGCGACAGAGTCAAAATATTCACGTACCTGGATCACGCACGACAAGATATGGTCTAAGGTCTCTGCTGTACCTTGCTTGTAGTGAGTACAACAGGCTACCGGAGTCCTATATAACGCCAAAAAATTACTGTGTTCATTAAAAAAATTACTACTTGAGGAGGTACGTGGAAGGTGAAATTTCGTTTTAAGTTCTCCTTTTTCCTCGGATATTTCTTTCTTACAATATGTAAATATTTCATTTTTACTTTTATTATGGATTGTTTAAATTTCTTTGTATTATATATTTGATTGCTATCTTATTTAATTTTTATGTACATATTATAACTTGTTTCTCTATTATTACTTGTTATTCTTATTATTACCATACCTTTATGTAAACATTATTCTGTCCCAAAGTTTTTGTTTGTATGATTTAATAAATAAAATAAAAATTTTAAAAAAAATAAAAAAATAGCGGTTACCGACGAAGATACTTTAAATTTTTATACAAATATAGATAGTTTCGTACATAAATATCAATATTAGTTTATACTGTCTCAGTATATACCGATGAACAATAGTGTGCGGAATGGGTAATGACAGTTATAAAATAAAATGTAAACAAAGCGTTATGATATGTGTTAAACAATACATCAAATATATAAGATTAATAAATTACAACTGAGATGGAAAACATTTTGCATAACGAAATATAATAATCTAGGCGTTTACAGCTTGTTTAAGTGGCCACTTTACATACTGCGTAACATTGACGTGTCCATCTCTGTTGTATTTTTTAAATCTTAAAACTCCCTTGGGGGTGAAATCCAGTGTTTTATCTAAAAACATTTGTGCAAACTCAAAATATTGTAGTTAAATCAACTAGTTCAAATATAAGTATAAAAATTGGAAAATTGTTTTCAGGCGTTTCAGGGATTTTGGGCTTGTACTGAATTATTGTGCAGTTATTATTTATTTATTTTTTATTTTTCTTTATTTAAACGCCTTTTATGCTTTAACATGTTTTACATACATATATCCAAACAAAGATAGACATGTATTTTACACAGAAGTGGCAAAAAAATATATAAATAATTTTTAGAAGAAAAAGAAAAATATCAAAAATATCATCTTTACATATTAGTATAAAAGTAAAAAAAACAGAAGTGCATTTTTAAATATGAAGACAGAAATGAATTTTACACAAAAAAAAGAAAAAAAAATAAGAACAGTAAAAAAAAATAATATATAATCATCATTACATATTAGTAGAAAATAAATGGGGATACATAATAATACATACATATATTACAGTGGAGAACTAGAGTACATTTTTTCGTATGGGTAAAACAATCTTAAAATTAGAAGAAGTGAGAAAAATACTAATTTAGAAAACAGATATAAGTCAATAAAAGGTAAACAATTGAAATCATCATAGTATTATTTAGATTTTACAATTTGAAGATAGTAAATTGATAAACTGCCTTTTAAAATTCAAAAGTGTTTTATTAAATATATCTTCGTCATTTGCATATTCATTTGCAAATGTATAAATTCTCCTTATTGGCGAGTGTGCACTGAGTTTGTTGTAGATACATTTACATAGAATAGTTTATTAAATCGGGTAACCCGGCCCGGAAGCCCCAAGTTAATTATTTGTAACAGTTCGGAACAATCAAATATTGAATTTATTATTTTAAATAACAAATAAATTAAAGAAAAAATATATCATTATTAGAACACACGCATAAATATTATGTTTATGTGTGTACTGTTTCAATGTTTAAAATAAATATTTTTTCTGTGCTTTTGGTGGTTTGTCAATAGTCAAATGTCAACGGACCTATATAAAATAGTACCCACCTAGCAGAATATTTTTATTGTGGTCGATTGTTATTTTTTGGTTGGCAACTCTTTTTTCGACTCCACATTAATTTAGTCATTATAATCTGACAGTTGTGTTTGTGTGCCTTGATGCCCGTGAGCCGTAGTGTATATTTATATCGTTATCAAAACGAAAACTTTTTTGTTAGTTTGAAACGATTTATTCTTAGAAGAACACAACCATAGATTCGGGAGAGCACTCCATCGAAGGGTGGTACAAAAACATACAGTATAATCATATTATGTTATAAGTTCGTAATTGTTAAGTTCTTTTCCAAAACTGTTTCCGAATTTCAACTTTTTCTGTAATCTACATTGAGGTATATAACTAGAGTAAACATGAGCGTTTGAAATATGTTTTCAAGCGTTTACCGGCCACTTTTCTCCTCGCAATACCTAAAATGCCTATATGTACGCTGAGATACTGCACAAATCGATCTGGAAAGCGATGGTATAACCTTTCACCGGTAAGTAATGTTTTTATCTTGTTTAAAAAAGCTATTTTAATGTTAAAAAGCGTTTAATTGATATGTTACCAGCTATCTCCTGTCTCCGTCTTGCTTAGTTAGTCGGGCGTATAGTGAAACGATAAACAAAGGTGTCGCGTATGCGGAAGGGAGTGACATACTGAATAGAACTTACAGTAGACCGACGTAAACAGTTCGTGCTTTTTACTGTACTGCTTGTTTTGCTTGTCAAAGTCGACGTGATATGACGTGACGATACTTGCTCCCTCCACTGGTCATTCATTTCCTTCTAGGACGACTTTTTAGCTCGGATTTGTATGGAGTGTTATCTCTTTATATTCAATCTCAATGGGAATCTATTATATTTTATTATAGACTCTTTGAAGTAAAAAAAAAAAAAAAAATTGTGTTTACAATTTAGAGGGTAAGGCAAGTATTTTTATTTCCTGAAAAAATTATACCGGTCCACCAAACACACCAAAAAATATTTGAAGATTTTTTTTTTATTTGAATTTTTCCGAAAACTGATTAATTCCTGAAAATCGTCAATTTTTTTTTCTCGGACAACTCCAAATATTGTTGCAATGCAAATATTTAAGAGTTGTCACCTATTTACTATTTTATTAAATATTTTATCCTTACACTAGTTTTGTACGAAGCTTTATGAAATAACCTAGGCAAAACTCTCAAATAATATTAGCAGTGATTTAATTCGAAAAACATTCTACAACCCATTTCACTCCTCGAACAGCCATCCTGGTGCGAAGATCGGCTACAAAAGGGTCCCCTTTAACTTGCGATAAAGGCAAGTTTCGTTCTTGAATTTGGGCTGGAACAAATGGCCATTAACAGATGTCGCGAATTAATATCAGGCCTTATTTCATCCTTGTTCAGAAGATAACGAGAGAATAATAATTGCCGGGTGCTTCTTGTAATTCTAGTGCAAAATTTCTAACTGACGACGAAGTAATAAATTAAGAGGGATAGAACCATTTACAACACTCTGATTGAGATGTACGAGTGTGTGTAAGACAGTAGCTGCTCATATTAATATTAAAAAAACATTTTCATTTAACGGTTATGATTTTGATTACAAAATACACTATTATAATATATTTTATTAAGTTTACACATAAATGATTTATAATTCATTTGTTCAAGGGGAATTTAATTAGATCTTTTTGAAACTGTAAGTGCTACGCGAAATTGAATACAAAATTATTTTTTTTTACGCGGTAAAAATTAAAGCATTTAATGAGAAAGTTCAGTGGGTTTTTTTATATTTGTTAATAGACTATTTAATAAAGCCTTTTTTTATTTTTGTTTATTTATCGTAGTATCAGCGCTATGATTCATTAAAGTTTTGTGTTTCTGAAATTACTTTGCGTGTGACGTCTCAAGTTCTCTTCCACTTCTACTCGAACAGTTCTGCCGATTGGTCCGTTGACGATAAGTAAACCAAAAATCTTAGTCGACTCTCTTATCATTGGTTGATTCATATGAACTAGCGACGTGGTTCAAAGCAGTTCGTATAATTAAATGCTCTCATTTTTACCGCGCGTAAAAAAAAACATTTTTTTATCCAATTTCCCATGGCACTGAAGTTCCTCATTATACGGCGAAGTTTCTCGAAAACGTATGAAAAAATAAAAAAAGGTATTCAAAAATAATCAATTCAAAACGATACAGGTTCAGGTGAACAATAACCTATCAATTATAGCGTTGTTATGACGCGCTGCAGTAGATTTCCATATCCGGGTAGCCATGTTTTTCAATGTTTAGCGTGTTTTGACAACTCAGCGACATCAATGCTGACGTAACGGGTGGAGTAATTTCAAAATTGCAAAACTTTTAAAAAAAATCATAGCCATGATAATACGATATATAAAAATATATAATTTTGCCTTAATTTGATTGTCAACAGATTTTTTTTTTATAAACCACAGAACTTCCTCATTACGTTTTGGATTACTTCAAACTAACGCAACAAAAAAAAAAGTTGTAATTAAATTATACATTTTTTTTATTAAAAAGTTTGATCCGAATTATAAACCTAATCGTAAGTGTACGAGAAGGAGGACGGTAACCGATAATACTTGTTCACTATGCATAAATTTATATTAGGTAAATTCAGTGTTCTGATAATATATTTCCACGTTGTCAAATGCACTTGTGACTATAATTCTATGAATAATACATAATAATGATTGTTAAGTTTTACCGGCTGACTTTGGAGAGGAAATTTTCAATAGCTTCCTATCGAAAGAGCAATTAAAATTTAATTTAGAATTTCCGAACTGGCAATTTGAAATTTCTAAAGTACTTGAAAATAATTATGGGTCATTGTGACAAATCAGTTTCAGAGCTAAAGCCAGTCAATTTATATAGTATACTTGCAACCCAACTTTAGTGAATGTTCGGACATGGTGGTGTTTTAATCCCTTTAAACTCTGCATGTAATTTGTGTATTTTTTCATAAATACTTTGTGTATTACGGTGATGGTAAAGGTGAAAGTCTATTTTAGTATTTGCATGTTGGTGTAGTAGGTGTCTTGACGAAGAGACGGGCACGTCTCGAAACCAATAGACAATAAAAAGTCGGCAAGTGGTTAAATACTAATATTTCCTCACATTAATTCCAACTTTGAACACCGGCGAGTATTTATACGGCGGCGTTCAATCAGTTAATTATAACACGATTCGAGATCTAAGAATGACTCTTGACTCACGTTTTACATTTTCCACTCATTTTAATAATATCAAAGAAAAAGCCCTAAAGATGTTAGGATTTATATTCAGAATATGTAAACCTTTTTTTATTTTTTTTAGTTTTTTTACAATAAACATAATATTAAAACAAAGTATTAAAAAATAAAGCATAATTACATATCAATGAAATACATATTAGTAGAAAAATAGTAGACAAAAAATCCCACAAAGGCATGGCCTGTTCGTGGGTATACAAGAAAATGTTAACAATTTTTGCTCCTATAATAAATAATCTACAGTTATAATATGTTTGTGTAACATAAGAAAGAAAAAATAAAATATTCTGTAAAAGATAATATGGTATTTTTTTGTAGTAATTAAAATAGGAAATAAAAAATATTTTTAAAAAAACACAAAAATATTCCTTATTATTAAAGGGCAACAAAACAAATCATAGAAAAAAAGAGTTCATATCATCGATAATTTGTTTGTACTATTCATTAGTTCGTAGTAATTTGGAATTTGGATATGTAGTCTGGTCACCGCATTACATACCTCACATTAATTTAATTGAATCTGTGCAAAAAAAAAAATTCGTATCCTAACATTTAAATGTACCTAACTAGGGCAGAACCCTTCAGTCTTATGATCATCGTCTAGATAAGTTTGAATTTAGGAGACAGATTTCAGACTTGATATATCTTTACAGTATAATTAATTTTAATGTTGATTCTACATTTTGTTTAGAGAATGTACTCCTGAATGTCCCCAGTCGGCGATTGAGATCGTACATAACATTTTATCTTCCAACCTTCAATAATAATATGGCGCACTTTAATGCATTATCACGTATGTTAAGATCATATAATAATATAGAAAGTAATTTTGATAATGAAGTCTTTAACGATACATTAAATAGTTATAGGAAAATTATAACGCAAATTATAAAATCAAATAGTCACTTATGTTAGTTAGGTAAAATAATTTGTAATAACCTGTTAAAAATAATTTATTGTAATAACTTTTATACCAATCACAGAATTCAATTAAGCTAGCCAGTTAAAAAAAATCATAACAAACTTTTTTTTCTTTATTTGTGCATGCTGTGTCCACACATAATTAATGAACAATATCTAAAATAACAATTTGTAATTATTATACCAATGTCAAATTTATTGTTTGTCGTTTGTGAACCATAATAAATAAAATAATATAAAATAAAATCACCGACGTTATTATATGCATTACTCTCGAACGTGTTTCCAGGAAGAAGTCCGTTTTAAAACAAATGTATTTTTATTTTTTGTACTGAGTTTTTTAATTTATTTTTATAATTCATAGAATCTAAATTATTTTAAAATTAGGGACTTCAATAATATTAACAACAGTATATAAACCAAAAAAAATCTTACACAAACAAAATAAATAGACAAAGACGCGAAAAAATAATACATTTTGTTTAACGTTACCACGAAAATAACGCTTTCGTGCTTCAGTTAACTAAATACTAAAGAATTTACAAATTAAAAATGTTCAAATTCAAATAAAGCATGTTGATAAAGGCAAAAAGAAACCCCAATTTGTAAAAGAGCAACTGTTTCGATCCTAATTTACATTCCGGTGTCTTGTTTTATTTTGTAATTAAACGTATTACAAATTGATACTAGTAATTTATTTTTTTTAGGTTCGCCCAATTAGAAAAATGTGATCGCAAGATCGTGTTTAGGTGGTCAGCGTATTTTCTTACCAGGCAAAAGGTCTCGGGTTCGATTTCCGACATGTTAGACATAAAATATTTATTTAATTGACTGTTTTAACACTATATTATTTCATAGTCCCTGGACTCATGGTATTTGAAGTCTAAGACTGATCAAGTGGTGCACCAATGTAGTTCCCTATGCACCATAAGGTGCGGAAAGGGAGTGATGATGATGAAATGTATACAGAATATAAGAATAATAGAAAATTAAATAGTAAATAAAAAAAAACATTTTCCATCGTGGATAACATAAATTATAAATTTATTACATTATATTAAACACCCAATTTAAAAAATTAAGAAATCATAATAATCATTATATCTTTATCATCATTCTATGTCAACTCCCAAGATAGAGCAAATCGTGTCCACGAAGATCCTCCAGGCATCTCTGTCGGGTGCCAGCTCCTGTGTATTCTTAGTCAAGTCAAGTTCACGTCCCATAGTTCTGACACGAACTGCCGACGAACAGTCAGCAGTGGACGACTAGGGCTGGTATTCGAAACGTTCTCACGGCCGTATTATCTCGTGTATTTTCAAACAAAATACACAAGAAAAACTGTTTTCTCATGCCGCGAGAGTGTTTCAGAATAACGCCTCAGGACGTCGAGAACATGATGCCTTGTAAAGTAGGCAAGCGTGGTTATGGCTCTCAGGAAGCATCCACAGCACATGGCTAAGCAAACCGAATCGCCTCCGCTTGATGACAGTTGTCACCGGAGTTTGCTGCATCCGTTCTCTTTTTACTTCACTCCTTACAAAGTAAAACCACCTCACTACCCATGAATTTTCTGAGACACCTATTCTCAAAACTCAGAATTTTGCTGTTTTGGGCTTTAGGGAGGTGCCACAATTTGCATTCGTAGAGGAGAATAGGTGTAGTGCAGGCGTTATATGGGCGGCATTTGGTTTTCACTGAGTAAATATCTGATCTACAGACAGCCTTCATACTATTGAATGTGGCGTCTGCTATTCCTAGCTGCACTCCCAGTTATTTTTGAAAGCTGCCATTTTCCGTAACATATACTCCTAGGTATTTTGAACTCTCGACCTTTTCGATGATTTCGTTTGACAGAGTCAAGGGATTTTGGGCATCAAAGCATGAAGTGTTACATAGTACATGGGTTTTTGCAATATCGATTTTTAAACCCATGCGTGCGGAGTACCTATTTAGGCTATAAATAGTGGCCAGAAGACCCCTGACTGAATCATCAATTGTAACCGCATCATCGGCATACTCTAGGTCGCAGAGTTTTCGGGAGAAGGAGATGGATATTCCTCGATCTAGTGGAATCGACTTCCTTAATATGAAGTCCATGGGGATTATAAAGAGGAACGGTGCAAGGACGCAACCTTGACGAAATCCAGTGGTGACCTCAAACCGATCTGTGACAACATCGTTGATTCTGATTCGGCATTCGCTATTTGAGTGAAGGGCTTTGATAAGTTCGAGTATTTTTATAGGCATTCTCATATGCTTCTGGTATTTTTCAGAGCGTGGATCTGTGTGGACTATCAAACGCATAGCTAAAAAACTATAAAGTTCCTTGTTCTCCTGTAGAATACAACGTATGTTGTGGATATAAACCGCGCATGACCTAACAGGTAGAAAACCTGCCTGGTTCTCCCTCAATACTCGCATAATGGGTTCTCGAACTCTTTGCAGTATTATGAAATCTTTGCATTATTTACCTATATTAAAACATCCATATTTCTTTGATTTTTCCGTCTATTGATTTTAGTCCTTTCCAATCAAAGAAAAGAAGTGTTGCTAACTCTTGGTGTTAAAATTGTCAAACGTAGTACCTACCTACTCACAATCCTTTCACTGTGACTTGATTATAGTGATGATGTTAATAACCTCTAAATAATCATGCATGATTATGGAATTTATCTTTTGGTGACTTAAATGAAGGGCGTAGGAGTTAGGAAAAAATAACCATAATTATAATCTAATCTAACGTTATTAAATTTATAAAATCACTAAAATGGACTAAAGTTATACTTATACTAGTACATACCGTTTTTCTACTATTCGTGTTTTCAATATGGTCTTATAAATGACAATATCTGACCAAGGCCCTACATATAATTTACCAAACTCACTGTGAAACGGGCAGTGAATGTAGTAGAGTTGAATTTAATTAAAATCGCGATATATTGAATTGAAAAAAAGAGTAATTCGTTTGGTGATTTAGTGATATTGAGTGAAACCAATAGAAGGACCCACGGTCTTAAAAACGGTTTGGGATATGAGGAGAAATGTACTTTAACTATTGATTTTTGTGAGCTAAAACCTTCATTGATGTGGAGAGATTGTGCGTGAATTATTTCACATATATCCTAGGTAACCTCTTCTTGTCTACAAACATTTTGACAAACTTAAAATACAGTCAATTATAATTGCTATCAAATATTTCATTAAACTAAAAATGCAAATTTTGTCATTAGTATTCTAAAGAAACATAAACATTACATAAAACTACGTCGAAGGAATTCAACAATAAATAAAACAATTAAAATAATATATGACCATACGGTTAATTATAAAAATGTTTACTTCAAAATACTTTTTGAATATTCATTATTTAAGATTTTGTTTTATTTCCTTAATATGTATAAATTCAATCAATGATGTTTAAATACGTACGTTTTCTTTAAATAAATATTATTTATAATTAACTTTAATCTTTGCCAGTTTATTAAGGAATATGATAGATATAAAAACCAGTATTCTTATAGATACAATATAATAATCCCACATCAAATTGCGGTAAGTCGATACTTTTTTTATAAAGGGGAAATCAGAAACATTTTAATTCTTTAGAATATGGAAATAAGGATGTTACTTAAAACCAACATGTTTATATTTAAATGTAAAGATAATGCATAAATAAATTGGCATTCAAATCTAGAAATAATGCATAAAACAGTTTGAATTGAAATGTAGAAAGAATTCATGATGAAATTGGCATTCAAGTATTGAAAAAATACATCGTAAAGAAAAAGAAAAATATGCCCTTTTTTATTACACTACTCAAGTAAAAATAGTCTGGAAATGTCCAGTAAAAAAAAATTTTTTTCGTACTTAGTAGCATAAAAAGTATTTTTCAGTTTGTAATTTTGAATTCCCCACGCCCCTAATACGTCATGATTTATGTGCATTTTCAACTTTGTTCTAAACCATTCAAATTTTAATGGAATATTGTCACGAATCTTGACGTCACAACAATGCCAAACATGTTACGTTTTTCTAGTGCCACGCTTTTTTATATTTACTTTTTAAAAGTCATATATGAAAACGTTTCTCCACAATATCCGATTTTGAAAATACAATCAACTATTCTAAATCTATTTCTTATATTTTCGTTGGTATTCGTAGTACGTGATATTTTCCTATTAGCTTTTAAATATAGAAATAATGCATATAGAAATTAAACGTAGTTTTGCAGAAAGCAGCCGCTATAGAAACGTGAAACGGAGATAATAGCACGTATGTGAAAAGAATTGAATAATCAAATCTTCACAACAGTTGGAAAGTTTTTTAATTAGACAAATGATAAATAATGCATGCATTGATATTTTTTTTATTATAAAAATACATTTATAAAAATTGGACCAGTCTTAATGTTTTTTAAAGTCTGGCTGACCACACAACCTAAGATGTGCATTTGGCGAAAAACCAGCCCTAGTAAAAATCTAAAACTTTCCTTCTGATTATAAAAAAAAAATGTAATTTAAGCCTTATTTTTGAAATTGTCTCTCGCTGTTTTCTGTTGAGTGTGTTATTAATAACCATCCATATCGTAAGTTTTTACTAGTGCTGTAGGTGTTTTCTGCTATTAATGCGTTCTGGCTGTTTTTAGTAGGACAGAGAAATTGATTGACCTTACTGCATGTGACAACACAAATATCTATTTTTTCCAAAATTGTGGACTAGCTGCTGTCCGCATAACTACCTCTAATTATCATTCAAATGTAGAAGGAATGCACAAATAAATTGTAGAATAAAACAACAAATGCCAGGTACAGGTGCCAGCGCCGTGGCGCAGTTAGTTGGACGGCTAACTGTGAATCTTGCGTCACGAGTTTGATTCTCATCGGTTGCGGTTGCATGAAATAAAACTTGAGAATAAAACTGAAGCGTAGCAAGTTACTCCTTTTAAAAAACACCTTACCTTCATAACATAACAGAACGGTTAAATTAAACAAATATTTACAAAAAATCATTTAGGTACAATTCCATACATATGAACTTATAAATGAGAAAGTTCAGTGGTTTGTATTTGATTTTTTTATTTGTAAATAGACTATTAAGCTAAGTAAATTTTTTTTTTTTAATTTTTATATATCGTATTATCAGCGCTACGATTTTTTCAATGTTTTGTATTTCTGAAATAACTCCGCGTGTAACGTCAGAGGCTCATTTCCGCTTATTCTCATTCAGTTCTTCCCATTGGTCCAGAAGCAACAAACACACCGGAAATCTTCCATAGTTCTTAGATCATAGGTTGGATCACATGAACCAGTGACGTCATTCAAAGAATGAAAAAAAAAAAAATTGTATTACAATTTAATGCTTTAATTTTTACCCCGCGCAAGAAAACATTTTTTGTATCCAATTTCCCGTAGGGCTGAAGTTCTTCATTGCCAATGTATTTCAATTTATTGGAAAAAATTTATTAATTGAAATTTAATTCAAACATTTTTTAAGTAGCTTCCTGTTATACTGGTGAATTATTTGTATGTATAAAAAAATTAACGTTATTCAAGTTTATTGCAGAAGTCGAAGAATATTTGCAGGACAAGACAGCTTGTCATTAGATTCGTGTTCATTGATTTTGATTTATTGATTTTTGTTTGTTGAATTAAATTGTGTTGTTGATTTAAATTAATTCGTTGAAAGGTTTAATTTACTAATGGTTGAATAATACGAGTTTTACATATTTGAGGGTACTATTTGCAAACCCGGCAAAATCCATCTTTCTTTATTTTGAGCAAATCACAAAAAACTAATACGATTTTTAACTTCAACTTTTAATATTTTTTTATAATCAGTAAATATTTTATACGTAAACAGTGATGTCATAAGCATGATTATGTCAAGAAACAGCAGTGAAATAATAAATTTAATTTTATACATTCTAACTTTGCAATACTCAAGTAGAGGTTGCCATGTTTGCAATAAACCCGATAATTTAAAAGTCAAGTTCTTACAAATAGAGCCGTATTTTTTACTGACAATGTATAATTATTGTAAACAATTGTATTCTGAATAAGTTTCAATTAATATCTCACTGTTTTTAGATTTTGGATTTTGCCGGGTTTGCAAGTAGTACCCTCATTTATTATTTGTAATGAAACAGATGATAGATATATGCTGCATTTGGTGTACTGTGAACCATGGGGGGGGGGTGATGATAGTTTACATTATTATGAGCGAATACCGAAACGAAAATATCTCTGGGGTACGTAAGACTGATTTTATTTTAAATCAAACAAATGCAAAGAAAACGGCATTCTTGAAGCAGTTAATTCTTTTTTTCTTTCTCCGCGTTTCCTAAGCTCCCGAAGTTAAGCTCAGTCAGGCATTAGATGAGATGAACAAAGTATGAAGGGGAAGATTTGGGGATTTAAGGGTGAAAGGAGTAAAATAGGAAGAGAAAAGTAGGAATACAATCAGGAAGGTCAGAAAAAGGCATCGTATAGTCATAAATCCCGCCACTCTTTTGCTACCAAATGTGTAAGCGGCTTGTACGAGTTAACTGAGGGATCAATACGCGGCAGATGGAAATAAACGTGAGTTATTTTATTTATAAATCACATACATATATCAAAAACCTATGTACATATATTTGTAAAGACCCATAAGACTTAAGGCGATAAAAAATAAACAATGATTACTCAGAAAATAAAATTAATTAAAATTTTCTTGTTCTTATACAAAGCTTCCAATATTCTTACTTGATCTTCATTAATAATAATTTTACTTGAATTTTTTTTTACATATTATACCATATTAGGTATTTAAGCCCTTACAATATATTTACAATTTATGTATAGAAAATGGTATCTATCCGAAATCATTCAAGCTCTCCACAAAAATACCAATTCACAAAAATGGTTCATGCTCTAAAACGGATAACTATCTTCCAATTGCTCTTACCTCAAATATATTTTTAAAATTTGAAATATGTCTAAAGAACAGAATCATGGATTATCTAGAAGCTAATAAAAAAAAACTCTCAAAATCAATTTGGATTCCGAAAAAGATTTAGCAGTTAGGATGCAATTTATAAGTTAACAAAGCAAATATACTCCGCAATAGATAATATAAATAAATGTTTGGTAATTTTTCTTGGCCTTAAAAAAGCCTTTAATACCGCAAATATAAATAAATTATCAAATAAATTAAAAAATATTGGACTCAAAATACAAAAATATAAAATGAAATTAGCTCGCAAAGAGAACAAAAACATGGTGTTCCACAAGTGAAAATTTTGGATCAACAATTATTTCTTATATACATAAATTAACTATGTGATCTTAAAGTAGAAGGAGAAATATTGTCATTTGCTGATGACACTGCTATTATTGTTAAAAATAAAACATGGGAGTCAACTTTTAATGACGCTACAAAAAATATTACGATAAGTAATAACTCGCTTTAAACAAATTGACTTATTTTAAATCATGAAAAAAACATGTATATGCTTTTTCAAATCTCAAACAAAAGTGGCCCTTCACAGAATTTGCCAATTAAAATCCACGATTTAAAATGAAATGAAGAGATCTGTAATAAGTGCTAGAAAATAAGTTCAGGGGAAAGATATAAAAATTTGGGTATATATAGAGATTATGGGCTAAAATGTGTAAAAACATATGGTTAAACTAACAAACAATGTCAGATTTGAAATATCTTGGAATTTCAACTTCAATTGACCATTCCCTTGCAACAAATGAAACATACATGAACAAATGTACATGTTATAATATATAAACGTCAACTTAAAAGAAAATATAAAAGAATAAAAGTGAATTAAAAAAACAAATGATCAATTGAATTATGGAAATGAATACTTGAACATTCGTTCAAATATATTTATAGCAATAAATTTGTGAAAGAATCAACGAATGGTTTGGACGAAATCAAACGAAAGTTAAAATGAACAGTTGCATTTCTGTTTATTGAATATAATGAAAAAAATGTATTTTTTTTGTGCAAAAATAAAAGAATGACGAAAATATTTCGATTGTCATTTAGAAAGAATAATACTAAAATCTGATTAGCTTCTTTGACCGCTTAGTCAGACTTGAATTTTTCAAATCCACTCTAAGCTCTTTGTATAAACATTTTACGAACACAATACCTAAATACACGGATTTATGTAAAAGTTACGATTTTCTTATAAAACGGTTAGCATGAACACTTTAAGTTGTCGGGATTTAAGAAATAATAATTCGTTTCATTTTGGGCTTTCGGGTGAGTAACGAAGAAAATAATTGACACGAAAATGTACATTATTTAAAAAATCCACAATGATCAATAATTGTTTCATTAAAATACATGCAAAAGTTTATATTTTTTCATTAAAAAACTCTTCAAACATCTGATAAAGAATGTCAGCTTTTTTAAAAAATAAATGACATTTATAATTTTGACAAATAAATTCGATTTATCAATTAATCATCTCGTTGTTCTTAATTTAATGGCAAAAGATGTCAATTTAATTATACAATATTATTATATGTTGGCGAAAATATTTCGATTGTCATTTGGAAAGAATAATACTAAAATCGGATTAGTTTCTTGACCGCTTAGTTAGACTTGCAGCGTCGTCATCTAATCGTACTCGCTTTGTAGTTCTTCGGGATCCGTCACACCTTTCTGTCACCTGGAAGGTGGTGAAAGTGGTGAATCCGAATGAGTTTCGGTTTCCATTCTTCTTCGAAGTAGCTTTGGGCAGATCCCCGCCCAATTTAAATCTTCGCAGATTGAGGGGGTCGTAGGTCTTCGCAGTTCGAATAATCTTGCGAAGCCTGGTCCGTAGCACTTTGTCCCCTTTGATTACATCATTCCAAACGGGGTCCACTTTTGAGGCAGCGCATAGAGACTGGTCGTCGAGCTTCCTGTAACAAGTAAAAGATCTCATTAATTCGATGTCAAGACAAGGCACCAAAGATAAGGTAATAATTTCGCCATAAGTAATAAACACATTGTGTTATGTACGTACCTGAAGATCATAGAGGCAATCTCAAATGGCAGTCTGGCAACCAAATCGATTGTGTCCGATGCAACTCTACTAACTCCCATAACGCACAATAGAGCATAGAAGGAATCCATTTCGCGATTGTAAGACTAGAGCTTTGATCGTAAAAATTGGTTCGGGTTTGTATGAAATAGATTGCATTTTTCGTTGGTTACATGATTTTATTTGTACCGTACCGCAGTCGCCAAAATACCTATTTACCGTATTCTTCCTTCAAAGTCGCCAGTGGGACTCACGCCACCTTCTGTCGCATCAATTTCGGTATTCTAATTGGGTGTGGGAATTGTGTATAGTTTCTACAAATCTTTTTTTATCTATTACAATACTCTGTTCCATTCTCAATTTTCGCAAAAAAAATAATTTATTCAATTTTTATTACCCGAAAATTAATTTAACGACTTCAGTATAGACGAATTTCTTACAGGCATGTCCGTAATACGTATAATACCTCAAAGACGTTTTACAAAAGGTATTCTGTGCAATGCTGAAGTCGATTTGAATTAAAATTTATGTCATCGAAATCGTCATTTATTTTAATTACGTAAGAACCTGTGACCACGAATGCGCGTTTTCAAATTTAGCGCGCTAACTAAATAAAATGCTAATTTACAATTATCTTTCTCCCGGTGATAAGAATGCTTTTTACTGGAACATCTTGATTGCCCCGTATGCTGAATAATATTACGAATTAACTATTCCGGGAAGGTTTTTTAGTGTTTATTTTCCCGCCTGTTTAAAGAAACACATTCTCACATTTACATTAAATTAACTATCGTGTATTTTTCAAATCCACTCTCAGCTCTTTGTACAAACATTTGACGAACACAATAGCTAAATACACAGATTTATGTAAAAGTTGCGATTTTCTTACAAAACGGTTAGCATAAACACTTTAAGTTGTCGGGATTTAAAAAATAATAATTCGTTTCATTTTGGGCTTTCGGGTGAGTAACGAAAAAAATAATTGACACGAAAATGTACATTATTTAAAAAATCCACAATGATCAATAATTGTTTCATTAAAATACATACAAAAGTTTATATTTTTTCATTAAAAAACTCTTTAAACATCTGATAAAGAATGTCAGCTTTTTTAAAAAATAAATGACATTTATAATTTTGACAAATAAATTCGATTTATCAATTAATCATCTCGTTGTTCTTAATTTAATGGCAAAAGAGGTCAATTTAATTATACAATATTAATAATAATAATAACATATAAATGTTGGCAAAAATATTCCGATTGTCATTTGGAAAGAATAATACTAAAATCTGATTAGTTTCTTTGACCGCTTAGTTAGACTTGCAGCGTCGTCATCTAATCGTACTCGCTTTGTAGTTCTTCGGGATCCGTCACACCTTTCTGTCACCTGGAAGGTGGTGAAAGTGGTGAATCCGAATGAGTTTCGGTTTCCATTCTTCTTCGAAGTAGCTTTGGGCAGATCCCCGCCCAATTTAAATCTTCGCAGATTGAGGGGGTCGTAGGTCTTCGCAGTTCGAATAATCTTGCGAAGCCTGGTCCGTAGCACTTTGTCCCCTTTGATTACATCATTCCAAACGGGGTCCACTTTTGAGGCAGCGCATAGAGACTGGTCGTCGAGCTTCCTGTAACAAGTAAAAGATCTCATTAATTCGATGTCAAGACAAGGCACCAAAGATAAGGTAATAATTTCGCCATAAGTAATAAACACATTGTGTTATGTACGTACCTGAAGATCATAGAGGCAATCTCAAATGGCAGTCTGGCAACCAAATCGATTGTGTCCGATGCAACTCTACTAACTCCCATAACGCACAATAGAGCATAGAAGGAATCCATTTCGCGATTGTAAGACTAGAGCTTTGATCGTAAAAATTGGTTCGGGTTTGTATGAAATAGATTGCATTTTTCGTTGGTTACATGATTTTATTTGTACCGTACCGCAGTCGCCAAAATACCTATTTACCGTATTCTTCCTTCAAAGTCGCCAGTGGGACTCACGCCACCTTCTGTCGCATCAATTTCGGTATTCTAATTGGGTGTGGGAATTGTGTATAGTTTCTACAAATCTTTTTTATCTATTACAATACTCTGTTCCATTCTCAATTTTCGCGAAAAAGATTCAAAAATTCTATTCAATTTTTATTACCCGAAAATAAATTTAACGACTTCAGTATAGACGAATTTCTTACAGGAATGTCCGTAATACGTATAATACCTCAAAGACGTTTTACAAAAGGTATTCTGTGCAATGCTGAAGTCGATTTGAATTAAAATTTATGTCAGCGAAATCGTCATTTATTTTAATTACGTAAGAACCTGTGACCACAAATGCGCGTTTTCAAATTTAGCGCGCTAACTAAATAAAATGCTAATTTACAATTATCTTTCTCCCGGTGATAAGAATACTTTTTACTAGAACATCTTGATTGCCCCGTATGCTGAATAATATTACGAATTAACTATTCCGGGAAGGTTTTTTAGTGTTTATTTTCCCGCCTGTTTAAAGAAACACATTCTCACATTTACATTAAATTAACTATCGTGTATTTTTCAAATCCACTCTCAGCTCTTTGTATAAACATTTGACGAACACAATAGCTAATACACAGATTTATGTAAAAGTTGCGATTTTCTTACAAAACGGTTAGCATGAACACTTTAAGTTGTCGGGATTTAAAAAATAATAATTCGTTTCATTTTGGGCTTTCGGGTGAGTAACGAAGAAAATAATTGACACGAAAATGTACATTATTTAAAAAATCCACAATGATCAATAATTGTTTCATTAAAATACATGCAAAAGGTTATATTTTTTCATTAAAAAACTCTTCAAACATCTGATAAAGAATGTCAGCTTTTTTAAAAAATAAATGACATTTATAATTTTGACAAATAAATTCGATTTATCAATTAATCATCTCGTTTTTCTTAATTTAATGGCAAAAGAGGTCAATTTAATTATACAATATTATTATATGTTGGCGAAAATATTTCGATTGTCATTTGGAAATAATAATACTAAAATCTGATTAGTTTCTTTGACCGCTTAGTCAGACTTGCAGCGTCGTCATCTAATCGTACTCGCTTTGTAGTTCCTCGGGATCCGTCACACCTTTCTGCCACCTGGAAGGTGGTGAAAGTGGTGAATCCGAATGAGTTTCGGTTTCCATTCTTCTTCGAAGTAGCTTTGGGCAGATCCCCGCCCAATTTAAATCTTCGCAGATTGAGGGAGTCGTAGGTCTTCGCAGTTCGAATAATCTTGCGAAGCCTGGTCCGTAGCACTTTGTCCCCTTTGATTACATCATTCCAAACGGGGTCCACTTTTGAGGCAGCGCATAGAGACTGGTCGTCGAGTTTCCTGTAACAAGTAAAAGATCTCATTAATTCGATGTCAAGACAAGGCATCAAAGATAAGGTAATAATTTCGCCATAAGTTATAAACACATTGTGTTATGTACGTACCTGAAGATCATAGAGGCAATCTCAAATGGCAGTCTGGCAACCAAATCGATTGTGTCCGATGCAACTCTACTAACTCCCATAACGCACAATAGAGCATAGAAGGAATCAATTTCGCGATTGTAAGACTAGAGCTTTGATCGTAAAAATTGGTTCAGGTTTGTATGAAATAGATTGCATTTTTCGTTGGTTACATGATTTTATTTGTACCGTACCGCAGTCGCCAAAATACCTATTTACCGTATTCTTCCTTCAAAGTCGCCAGTGGGACTCACGCCACCTTCTGTCGCATCAATTTCGGTATTCTAATTGGGTGTGGGAATTGTGTATAGTTTCTACAAATCTTTTTTTATCTATTACAATACTCTGTTCCATTCTCAATTTTCGCAAAAAAAATAATTTATTCAATTTTTATTACCCGAAAATTAATTTAACGACTTCAGTATAGACGAATTTCTTACAGGCATGTCCGTAATACGTATAATACCTCAAAGACGTTTTACAAAAGGTATTCTGTGCAATGCTGAAGTCGATTTGAATTAAAATTTATGTCATCGAAATCGTCATTTATTTTAATTACGTAAGAACCTGTGACCACGAATGCGCGTTTTCAAATTTAGCGCGCTAACTAAATAAAATGCTAATTTACAATTATCTTTCTCCCGGTGATAAGAATGCTTTTTACTGGAACATCTTGATTGCCCCGTATGCTGAATAATATTACGAATTAACTATTCCGGGAAGGTTTTTTAGTGTTTATTTTCCCGCCTGTTTAAAGAAACACATTCTCACATTTACATTAAATTAACTATCGTGTATTTTTCAAATCCACTCTCAGCTCTTTGTACAAACATTTGACGAACACAATAGCTAAATACACAGATTTATGTAAAAGTTGCGATTTTCTTACAAAACGGTTAGCATAAACACTTTAAGTTGTCGGGATTTAAAAAATAATAATTCGTTTCATTTTGGGCTTTCGGGTGAGTAACGAAGAAAATAATTGACACGAAAATGTACATTATTTAAAAAATCCACAATGATCAATAATTGTTTCATTAAAATACATACAAAAGTTTATATTTTTTCATTAAAAAACTCTTTAAACATCTGATAAAGAATGTCAGCTTTTTTAAAAAATAAATGACATTTATAATTTTGACAAATAAATTCGATTTATCAATTAATCATCTCGTTTTTCTTAATTTAATGGCAAAAGAGGTCAATTTAATTATACAATATTATTATATGTTGGCGAAAATATTTCGATTGTCATTTGGAAATAATAATACTAAAATCTGATTAGTTTCTTTGACCGCTTAGTCAGACTTGCAGCGTCGTCATCTAATCGTACTCGCTTTGTAGTTCCTCGGGATCCGTCACACCTTTCTGCCACCTGGAAGGTGGTGAAAGTGGTGAATCCGAATGAGTTTCGGTTTCCATTCTTCTTCGAAGTAGCTTTGGGCAGATCCCCGCCCAATTTAAATCTTCGCAGATTGAGGGAGTCGTAGGTCTTCGCAGTTCGAATAATCTTGCGAAGCCTGGTCCGTAGCACTTTGTCCCCTTTGATTACATCATTCCAAACGGGGTCCACTTTTGAGGCAGCGCATAGAGACTGGTCGTCGAGTTTCCTGTAACAAGTAAAAGATCTCATTAATTCGATGTCAAGACAAGGCATCAAAGATAAGGTAATAATTTCGCCATAAGTTATAAACACATTGTGTTATGTACGTACCTGAAGATCATAGAGGCAATCTCAAATGGCAGTCTGGCAACCAAATCGATTGTGTCCGATGCAACTCTACTAACTCCCATAACGCACAATAGAGCATAGAAGGAATCAATTTCGCGATTGTAAGACTAGAGCTTTGATCGTAAAAATTGGTTCAGGTTTGTATGAAATAGATTGCATTTTTCGTTGGTTACATGATTTTATTTGTACCGTACCGCAGTCGCCAAAATACCTATTTACCGTATTCTTCCTTCAAAGTCGCCAGTGGGACTCACGCCACCTTCTGTCGCATCAATTTCGGTATTCTAATTGGGTGTGGGAATTGTGTATAGTTTCTACAAATCTTTTTTTATCTATTACAATACTCTGTTCCATTCTCAATTTTCGCAAAAAAAATAATTTATTCAATTTTTATTACCCGAAAATTAATTTAACGACTTCAGTATAGACGAATTTCTTACAGGCATGTCCGTAATACGTATAATACCTCAAAGACGTTTTACAAAAGGTATTCTGTGCAATGCTGAAGTCGATTTGAATTAAAATTTATGTCATCGAAATCGTCATTTATTTTAATTACGTAAGAACCTGTGACCACGAATGCGCGTTTTCAAATTTAGCGCGCTAACTAAATAAAATGCTAATTTACAATTATCTTTCTCCCGGTGATAAGAATGCTTTTTACTGGAACATCTTGATTGCCCCGTATGCTGAATAATATTACGAATTAACTATTCCGGGAAGGTTTTTTAGTGTTTATTTTCCCGCCTGTTTAAAGAAACACATTCTCACATTTACATTAAATTAACTATCGTGTATTTTTCAAATCCACTCTCAGCTCTTTGTACAAACATTTGACGAACACAATAGCTAAATACACAGATTTATGTAAAAGTTGCGATTTTCTTACAAAACGGTTAGCATAAACACTTTAAGTTGTCGGGATTTAAAAAATAATAATTCGTTTCATTTTGGGCTTTCGGGTGAGTAACGAAAAAAATAATTGACACGAAAATGTACATTATTTAAAAAATCCACAATGATCAATAATTGTTTCATTAAAATACATACAAAAGTTTATATTTTTTCATTAAAAAACTCTTTAAACATCTGATAAAGAATGTCAGCTTTTTTAAAAAATAAATGACATTTATAATTTTGACAAATAAATTCGATTTATCAATTAATCATCTCGTTGTTCTTAATTTAATGGCAAAAGAGGTCAATTTAATTATACAATATTATTATATGTTGGCAAAAATATTCCGATTGTCATTTGGAAAGAATAATACTAAAATCTGATTAGTTTCTTTGACCGCTTAGTTAGACTTGCAGCGTCGTCGTCTAATCGTACTCGCTTTGTAGTTCTTCGGGATCCGTCACACCTTTCTGTCACCTGGAAGGTGGTGAAAGTGGTGAATCCGAATGAGTTTCGGTTTCCATTCTTCTTCGAAGTAGCTTTGGGCAGATCCCCGCCCAATTTAAATCTTCGCAGATTGAGGGGGTCGTAGGTCTTCGCAGTTCGAATAATCTTGCGAAGCCTGGTCCGTAGCACTTTGTCCCCTTTGATTACATCATTCCAAACGGGGTCCACTTTTGAGGCAGCGCATAGAGACTGGTCGTCGAGCTTCCTGTAACAAGTAAAAGATCTCATTAATTCGATGTCAAGACAAGGCACCAAAGATAAGGTAATAATTTCGCCATAAGTAATAAACACATTGTGTTATGTACGTACCTGAAGATCATAGAGGCAATCTCAAATGGCAGTCTGGCAACCAAATCGATTGTGTCCGATGCAACTCTACTAACTCCCATAACGCACAATAGAGCATAGAAGGAATCCATTTCGCGATTGTAAGACTAGAGCTTTGATCGTAAAAATTGGTTCGGGTTTGTATGAAATAGATTGCATTTTTCGTTGGTTACATGATTTTATTTGTACCGTACCGCAGTCGCCAAAATACCTATTTACCGTATTCTTCCTTCAAAGTCGCCAGTGGGACTCACGCCACCTTCTGTCGCATCAATTTCGGTATTCTAATTGGGTGTGGGAATTGTGTATAGTTTCTACAAATCTTTTTTTATCTATTACAATACTCTGTTCCATTCTCAATTTTCGCAAAAAAAATAATTTATTCAATTTTTATTACCCGAAAATTAATTTAACGACTTCAGTATAGACGAATTTCTTACAGGCATGTCCGTAATACGTATAATACCTCAAAGACGTTTTACAAAAGGTATTCTGTGCAATGCTGAAGTCGATTTGAATTAAAATTTATGTCATCGAAATCGTCATTTATTTTAATTACGTAAGAACCTGTGACCACGAATGCGCGTTTTCAAATTTAGCGCGCTAACTAAATAAAATGCTAATTTACAATTATCTTTCTCCCGGTGATAAGAATACTTTTTACTAGAACATCTTGATTGCCCCGTATGCTGAATAATATTACGAATTAACTATTCCGGGAAGGTTTTTTAGTGTTTATTTTCCCGCCTGTTTAAAGAAACACATTCTCACATTTACATTAAATTAACTATCGTGTATTTTTCAAATCCACTCTCAGCTCTTTGTATAAACATTTGACGAACACAATAGCTAAATACACAGATTTATGTAAAAGTTGCGATTTTCTTACAAAACGGTTAGCATGAACACTTTAAGTTGTCGGGATTTAAAAAATAATAATTCGTTTCATTTTGGGCTTTCGGGTGAGTAACGAAGAAAATAATTGACACGAAAATGTACATTATTTAAAAAATCCACAATGATCAATGATTGTTTCATTAAAATACATGCAAAAGTTTATATTTTTTCATTAAAAAACTCTTCAAACATCTGATAAAGAATGTCAGCTTTTTTAAAAAATAAATGACATTTATAATTTTGACAAATAAATTCGATTTATCAATTAATCATCTCGTTGTTCTTAATTTAATGGCAAAAGAGGTCAATTTAATTATACAATATTATTATATGTTGGCAAAAATATTCCGATTGTCATTTGGAAAGAATAATACTAAAATCTGATTAGTTTCTTTGACCGCTTAGTTAGACTTGCAGCGTCGTCATCTAATCGTACTCGCTTTGTAGTTCTTCGGGATCCGTCACACCTTTCTGTCACCTGGAAGGTGGTGAAAGTGGTGAATCCGAATGAGTTTCGGTTTCCATTCTTCTTCGAAGTAGCTTTGGGCAGATCCCCGCCCAATTTAAATCTTCGCAGATTGAGGGGGTCGTAGGTCTTCGCAGTTCGAATAATCTTGCGAAGCCTGGTCCGTAGCACTTTGTCCCCTTTGATTACATCATTCCAAACGGGGTCCACTTTTGAGGCAGCGCATAGAGACTGGTCGTCGAGCTTCCTGTAACAAGTAAAAGATCTCATTAATTCGATGTCAAGACAAGGCACCAAAGATAAGGTAATAATTTCGCCATAAGTAATAAACACATTGTGTTATGTACGTACCTGAAGATCATAGAGGCAATCTCAAATGGCAGTCTGGCAACCAAATCGATTGTGTCCGATGCAACTCTACTAACTCCCATAACGCACAATAGAGCATAGAAGGAATCCATTTCGCGATTGTAAGACTAGAGCTTTGATCGTAAAAATTGGTTCGGGTTTGTATGAAATAGATTGCATTTTTCGTTGGTTACATGATTTTATTTGTACCGTACCGCAGTCGCCAAAATACCTATTTACCGTATTCTTCCTTCAAAGTCGCCAGTGGGACTCACGCCACCTTCTGTCGCATCAATTTCGGTATTCTAATTGGGTGTGGGAATTGTGTATAGTTTCTACAAATCTTTTTTTATCTATTACAATACTCTGTTCCATTCTCAATTTTCGCAAAAAAAATAATTTATTCAATTTTTATTACCCGAAAATTAATTTAACGACTTCAGTATAGACGAATTTCTTACAGGCATGTCCGTAATACGTATAATACCTCAAAGACGTTTTACAAAAGGT
Organism: Micrasema longulum; assembly: GCF_059751315.1. NCBI lineage: Eukaryota > Metazoa > Arthropoda > Insecta > Trichoptera > Brachycentridae > Micrasema > Micrasema longulum. Next base: position 4,496 of record NW_028277384.1, on the reverse strand, counting down.
ATTCTGTGCAATGCTGAAGTCGATTTGAATTAAAATTTATGTCATCGAAATCGTCATTTATTTTAATTACGTAAGAACCTGTGACCACGAATGCGCGTTTTCAAATTTAGCGCGCTAACTAAATAAAATGCTAATTTACAATTATCTTTCTCCCGGTGATAAGAATGCTTTTTACTGGAACATCTTGATTGCCCCGTATGCTGAATAATATTACGAATTAACTATTCCGGGAAGGTTTTTTAGTGTTTATTTTCCCGCCTGTTTAAAGAAACACATTCTCACATTTACATTAAATTAACTATCGTGTATTTTTCAAATCCACTCTCAGCTCTTTGTACAAACATTTGACGAACACAATAGCTAAATACACAGATTTATGTAAAAGTTGCGATTTTCTTACAAAACGGTTAGCATAAACACTTTAAGTTGTCGGGATTTAAAAAATAATAATTCGTTTCATTTTGGGCTTTCGGGTGAGTAACGAAAAAAATAATTGACACGAAAATGTACATTATTTAAAAAATCCACAATGATCAATAATTGTTTCATTAAAATACATACAAAAGTTTATATTTTTTCATTAAAAAACTCTTTAAACATCTGATAAAGAATGTCAGCTTTTTTAAAAAATAAATGACATTTATAATTTTGACAAATAAATTCGATTTATCAATTAATCATCTCGTTGTTCTTAATTTAATGGCAAAAGAGGTCAATTTAATTATACAATATTATTATATGTTGGCAAAAATATTCCGATTGTCATTTGGAAAGAATAATACTAAAATCTGATTAGTTTCTTTGACCGCTTAGTTAGACTTGCAGCGTCGTCGTCTAATCGTACTCGCTTTGTAGTTCTTCGGGATCCGTCACACCTTTCTGTCACCTGGAAGGTGGTGAAAGTGGTGAATCCGAATGAGTTTCGGTTTCCATTCTTCTTCGAAGTAGCTTTGGGCAGATCCCCGCCCAATTTAAATCTTCGCAGATTGAGGGGGTCGTAGGTCTTCGCAGTTCGAATAATCTTGCGAAGCCTGGTCCGTAGCACTTTGTCCCCTTTGATTACATCATTCCAAACGGGGTCCACTTTTGAGGCAGCGCATAGAGACTGGTCGTCGAGCTTCCTGTAACAAGTAAAAGATCTCATTAATTCGATGTCAAGACAAGGCACCAAAGATAAGGTAATAATTTCGCCATAAGTAATAAACACATTGTGTTATGTACGTACCTGAAGATCATAGAGGCAATCTCAAATGGCAGTCTGGCAACCAAATCGATTGTGTCCGATGCAACTCTACTAACTCCCATAACGCACAATAGAGCATAGAAGGAATCCATTTCGCGATTGTAAGACTAGAGCTTTGATCGTAAAAATTGGTTCGGGTTTGTATGAAATAGATTGCATTTTTCGTTGGTTACATGATTTTATTTGTACCGTACCGCAGTCGCCAAAATACCTATTTACCGTATTCTTCCTTCAAAGTCGCCAGTGGGACTCACGCCACCTTCTGTCGCATCAATTTCGGTATTCTAATTGGGTGTGGGAATTGTGTATAGTTTCTACAAATCTTTTTTTATCTATTACAATACTCTGTTCCATTCTCAATTTTCGCAAAAAAAATAATTTATTCAATTTTTATTACCCGAAAATTAATTTAACGACTTCAGTATAGACGAATTTCTTACAGGCATGTCCGTAATACGTATAATACCTCAAAGACGTTTTACAAAAGGTATTCTGTGCAATGCTGAAGTCGATTTGAATTAAAATTTATGTCATCGAAATCGTCATTTATTTTAATTACGTAAGAACCTGTGACCACGAATGCGCGTTTTCAAATTTAGCGCGCTAACTAAATAAAATGCTAATTTACAATTATCTTTCTCCCGGTGATAAGAATACTTTTTACTAGAACATCTTGATTGCCCCGTATGCTGAATAATATTACGAATTAACTATTCCGGGAAGGTTTTTTAGTGTTTATTTTCCCGCCTGTTTAAAGAAACACATTCTCACATTTACATTAAATTAACTATCGTGTATTTTTCAAATCCACTCTCAGCTCTTTGTATAAACATTTGACGAACACAATAGCTAAATACACAGATTTATGTAAAAGTTGCGATTTTCTTACAAAACGGTTAGCATGAACACTTTAAGTTGTCGGGATTTAAAAAATAATAATTCGTTTCATTTTGGGCTTTCGGGTGAGTAACGAAGAAAATAATTGACACGAAAATGTACATTATTTAAAAAATCCACAATGATCAATGATTGTTTCATTAAAATACATGCAAAAGTTTATATTTTTTCATTAAAAAACTCTTCAAACATCTGATAAAGAATGTCAGCTTTTTTAAAAAATAAATGACATTTATAATTTTGACAAATAAATTCGATTTATCAATTAATCATCTCGTTGTTCTTAATTTAATGGCAAAAGAGGTCAATTTAATTATACAATATTATTATATGTTGGCAAAAATATTCCGATTGTCATTTGGAAAGAATAATACTAAAATCTGATTAGTTTCTTTGACCGCTTAGTTAGACTTGCAGCGTCGTCATCTAATCGTACTCGCTTTGTAGTTCTTCGGGATCCGTCACACCTTTCTGTCACCTGGAAGGTGGTGAAAGTGGTGAATCCGAATGAGTTTCGGTTTCCATTCTTCTTCGAAGTAGCTTTGGGCAGATCCCCGCCCAATTTAAATCTTCGCAGATTGAGGGGGTCGTAGGTCTTCGCAGTTCGAATAATCTTGCGAAGCCTGGTCCGTAGCACTTTGTCCCCTTTGATTACATCATTCCAAACGGGGTCCACTTTTGAGGCAGCGCATAGAGACTGGTCGTCGAGCTTCCTGTAACAAGTAAAAGATCTCATTAATTCGATGTCAAGACAAGGCACCAAAGATAAGGTAATAATTTCGCCATAAGTAATAAACACATTGTGTTATGTACGTACCTGAAGATCATAGAGGCAATCTCAAATGGCAGTCTGGCAACCAAATCGATTGTGTCCGATGCAACTCTACTAACTCCCATAACGCACAATAGAGCATAGAAGGAATCCATTTCGCGATTGTAAGACTAGAGCTTTGATCGTAAAAATTGGTTCGGGTTTGTATGAAATAGATTGCATTTTTCGTTGGTTACATGATTTTATTTGTACCGTACCGCAGTCGCCAAAATACCTATTTACCGTATTCTTCCTTCAAAGTCGCCAGTGGGACTCACGCCACCTTCTGTCGCATCAATTTCGGTATTCTAATTGGGTGTGGGAATTGTGTATAGTTTCTACAAATCTTTTTTTATCTATTACAATACTCTGTTCCATTCTCAATTTTCGCAAAAAAAATAATTTATTCAATTTTTATTACCCGAAAATTAATTTAACGACTTCAGTATAGACGAATTTCTTACAGGCATGTCCGTAATACGTATAATACCTCAAAGACGTTTTACAAAAGGTATTCTGTGCAATGCTGAAGTCGATTTGAATTAAAATTTATGTCATCGAAATCGTCATTTATTTTAATTACGTAAGAACCTGTGACCACGAATGCGCGTTTTCAAATTTAGCGCGCTAACTAAATAAAATGCTAATTTACAATTATCTTTCTCCCGGTGATAAGAATGCTTTTTACTGGAACATCTTGATTGCCCCGTATGCTGAATAATATTACGAATTAACTATTCCGGGAAGGTTTTTTAGTGTTTATTTTCCCGCCTGTTTAAAGAAACACATTCTCACATTTACATTAAATTAACTATCGTGTATTTTTCAAATCCACTCTCAGCTCTTTGTACAAACATTTGACGAACACAATAGCTAAATACACAGATTTATGTAAAAGTTGCGATTTTCTTACAAAACGGTTAGCATAAACACTTTAAGTTGTCGGGATTTAAAAAATAATAATTCGTTTCATTTTGGGCTTTCGGGTGAGTAACGAAGAAAATAATTGACACGAAAATGTACATTATTTAAAAAATCCACAATGATCAATAATTGTTTCATTAAAATACATACAAAAGTGAATATTTTTTTTTTATTAAAAAACTCTTTAAACATCTGATAAAGAATGTCAGCTTTTTTAAAAAATAAATGACATTTATAATTTTGACAAATAAATTCGATTTATCAATTAATCATCTCGTTGTTCTTAATTTAATGGCAAAAGAGGTCAATTTAATTATACAATATTAATAATAATAATAACATATAAATGTTGGCAAAAATATTCCGATTGTCATTTGGAAAGAATAATACTAAAATCTGATTAGTTTCTTTGACCGCTTAGTTAGACTTGCAGCGTCGTCATCTAATCGTACTCGCTTTGTAGTTCTTCGGGATCCGTCACACCTTTCTGTCACCTGGAAGGTGGTGAAAGTGGTGAATCCGAATGAGTTTCGGTTTCCATTCTTCTTCGAAGTAGCTTTGGGCAGATCCCCGCCCAATTTAAATCTTCGCAGATTGAGGGGGTCGTAGGTCTTCGCAGTT